>NC_090271.1:205265670-205981295 GCF_040414725.1 Anabrus simplex | reverse complement strand
CCCATTATCTTCCACATTTATTATTATTATTCCTTTCTTCGTTATGCCCGAGTAAGGAGCGTGATTGAACTTATTTAGCTGATGTCGTCTTTTTCTTCTATCCAAATCTTTTCATCTTCTTGCTGTGGCTTTTCTTGCGAACTTCCGACCAGTTTTTTGTTGCTGGTAATGCTTGGATGGTGTGTAAAGCGGTGATGTTCGACTAATTTTCTGAACTTAGATCTGTTTAACGCAATGCCATCTGTGATGCCTACTTTCTCAAGATTTTTTCCAACTTCAAGCAGTCATTTTTTTTCGTTGTTAGGTCAAGGTTCAGAATTCTTTTGGTCAATCTCTGATTATTCATCCTGACAATATGTGTGTACAATTTCAACCGTCTTTTTGTAAACGTGTCTAAGATTTTCTCTGAGTGTTGGTACAGGTCACGAGATTTCATTATCATCCAGATTCCCCCCGTACAGACTGATCCAAAAATATTTCATAAGCTTTTTCCTTCTTGCTTTTCTACATCTTTAATCAAGGATCTGCCCCCCAATGATCAGTTTTTCAGATGCGTATAGTGCTTCAGTCTTGATTACAGTGCTATAATGCCTTAATTTTGCATTTCGTGATAAGGATTTTTATTACATCTGTTCCTTAATCAAAAGTTTGCCAGAGATTTGCACTATAGTTTCCTCCTACGATGATCAGAGTTCGATTTCCGGCTCTGTTAGGAATTTAAGACTGACCTTCGAGGTTCGAATAGGGAACAGTTAACCTCAAGTAGCGTAAATGAGGAGATACATGAGTTCAATTCCACTATTGGTTACTCTAAATATAAGCCACAACCGGCTACTCTCTGATTCCAGCCCCAGTTAAATGTAAATATTCAGAACACTAAAGATTTGAAAACAACTCAGGTCCAGACACACCAAAGGATTATCCAGCACATCCCGAAACCCTATAGAGATAATATTTCGAATGTGAAGGTTTCCATTTGCGTGATTCTTTCAGAAATGTTTATTAAGAAACGTTTTTAATAGAAATTTCAAAATTTCAGTATGTTTACGTATTATGATTTATTTCACATGGACCTTGCCTTTCAGAATGAAAATGGATTGTCAGCTCATCCTGGCCCTTTTTCGAGGTCAGGGGAACTACCCTATCTTATTTAATTAATTAATCAATTAATTACTTTCATTGATGTGTCTCAGCTTTATCCTTGGCTTTGACAAAATGAAAGTGACTGAGGTATGAGTGATGCTTGCAATGCCATTCCTTCTGCAGCCAGTCCCTGCTATGAATGGTGTGAAGATATTGCTCATAGGGTCGGTTGGTGCATTCATTTCAGTGGGCTTGGCAGACTGATATGTAATAGCAACTTCTGGCTCGGTGAGGAAAGCAACGGCAAACTACCTCACTCCTCATTTCCCCAGTACGCCTCTTCAGTGATGCCTAGGCCATCTATGACAGCTGATGGCGGAGCTGTTGAGGATCCAACCAGCCTTCGGGCTGAGGACTAAACATACATACATAGAATCAATTAGTTTATTTATTTTGCCAGAGGTTTAATGCACGAACGCTGAGATGGAAAAGGAGTAGGGACGAGAAAAAACCCAGCCGTGTTTTGAATTAAAATGCAGAGCCGGTATTTAGTTGGTGTGCAAGGGAGAAACTGCGAAAATCATCTTCAGGTTTGCCAACAGCTGAATCCGGGCCACTATCTCCCAAATGCAACCTAACAACTACCCGATCTATACGTGTAGCTAGCTTACTCGGAATTTTGAGTTTTGGCCGTGAGTATAAGGTTAAATATACTTCATGAATGTCGCGCAGCTGTGAGCTTCCATTCGGGAGGTAGTGGGTTCGAACCCCACTGGCGGCAGCCTTGAAGATGGTTTTCCGTGGTTGCCCCATTTTCACACAGGGCAATGAAAATAAGTGTAATTGCAGGGAGAATTGTTCAAATTACTTCAATTGTTTGTCCTTCAAGTAAATAACGATGTGTAAATTTATTGAATAATAAACTTCCTATAATATAAATATGTTATAAATAATAAAGTAATGACAAAGGTTTTTATAGAGGTATAAAATAGTTCATTGGAAGCTAATCTAGTGATGTAGATAGAAAGTACTAATATACCTCCTAGGAAGATTAAGAATAGGATGTAGGAAAATCAAAAGGAGGAGGATAAAATATCTCCTCCAAAACAATAGCTTAAATTACCAAAATCGCCTGATAAGATGCAACCCATAAAAAATATAAAAGTTATAAAATATATCAAAGACTGAACCACCCAGGTCGGGCACCAATCCATGTTAAAAGGATGACAATAGAAACTATAGATCAAAATAGAATTTGGTCGATTGGATAAAATTGGATTCCACGGAATTTATCTAAAACAAAGTAGGGATTAATCTACTTTCAAAAAATAAATAAAAAGAAAATATACTTATTCTTCTGAAAGTACAGTATAATATCAATAATAAAAACAAAACATAAAACAGCTTTTATAGGATATGTTCTCCCTTGAGGTCAAATATCTTTTTGTAAAAATTCAATTTACAACTATGTTTGTTGGAGTAAACCTAACATTAAGATTTTCTTCTAAAACTCAGAGGAAAGAAAAATTCTTTTCACTAATCCCCAAAATTAATATTTTATATTTAAACTACCCTCTGAATTTTGTACCTTAGAGGTTGTACCTTAAATTAAGGCCACGGTCACTTCTATCCCATTCCTAGCAATTTCCCATCCCATCGTCGCCATAATCCCTATCTGTGTCGGTGCGACGTAAAACAAATTGTACCAAAAAAATAGAAAGTACTTCCTGACAATATGACTTTTAGGTGAGAATTTCATCTCACAGGCACCAGAGTTCGGACCTGGTTGTAATTCCCAGAGTAACTGAATCTGTCTGGCCACGGGCAATTCTATATGGAATTTAAGATATTTAGAAGTACTTCACAACAAGGAGTAATGGCTAGAATGCAACGTAACAACTTGTACAGTCAACACGGGAAATGTTACCGTTTATTTCTGATAACAGGATGTCGATGGGAAGAAGAGCTCGCAACCCAATTGTGAATCCGGTTCTTTTAACTGGCCAACATAACTTAACTGAAGAGACCGAGTGCAAGCAGCGGGAAGTGGAAGAACAAACCGTTACTTACCATGTGGTGGGAATGGAGTCGCTTTCAGGCTTAGTCTCGAGGGAAAAGTGCTAGAGGTGTGTCATCTGCAAGTGATTCAGGGCTGTCCAACAAGTCTTCTCGAACCCCAGACAGGCCCGGGGAAAGAGGTAGAGTGTAGGAAGAAGTGACGCTAATCCATTTCTCTTGAGATAGGTGTGCTGAAATAGCGTAGCCGTCCTGTTAACAAAATCCCTTTGAGCCATCTCACATGTGTCTGAAGTACATTTCGGCATACAAACACAAACTTATGAACAAGGGTTATCGGATATAGGTGAGAAAGTAAAGAATAAAGAAAAAGTAGACTCGAGTAGTTGTAACACATTGCCCTGTAATACGTGTCCACACCAGGCCTGTGGAACAGTTCTCCTAAGGCGTGGAAAGAACTCAGAGCTCAGCAACAGATCAGTAAATTAAAAAAAAAAAAAACACCACACGCGCAGGAGCAGATGTGGATTCTATAGTCATATTAGTTTCTTTATACAAGATTAAACTATGATTAATATATTATTATTTATTTAATAATGCTTTTTTCCAGTGGCGAAGTTAGGGCTGGAGGCCCTCTCTTCCACTTAACCACATACTAATCAAAATCATAAATAAAATACTGGGACATTTAAAATACTGTAGTTAAAACCAAACAGGATACAGGATACAGGATACAGTGAGGGCGAAATAAAACTGCCCGGAAAATATTTACAATAGGACTGAAGTGAGTTTGACCGTTGTAAACGAACATCACAGAGGATGTTGCGAATTGTCTCATCAGAAGAAATGAAAAACTGAGGATTCAAAAGTCCCGACTCCACTCAGAAACCAGCGGCAGAACTTTACACGCGAAGTTTCGTCTGTACGCTTTAAAGCATGCACAACACTAAATTTGTAAGGATACAGATGCAGGTCTTTTTGATAATGTTTTGACCGAGCTCGATAGCTGCAGTCCCTTAAGTGCGGCCAGTATCCAGTATTCGGGAGATAGTAGGTTCGAACCCCACTGTCGGCAGCCCTGCAAATGGTTTTCCGTGGTTTCCCATTTTCACACCAGGCAAATGCTGGGGCTGTACCTTAATTAAGGCCACGGCCGCTTCCTTCCCACTCCTAGCCCTTTATTGTCCCATCGTCGCCGTAAGACCTATCTGTGTCGGTGCGACGTAAAACAAGTAGCAAAAAAAAAAAAAGAAAGATAATGTTTTGACACGACGATCTCGTAAGTCCCAATTGCACAGATAAACGGCGTTGAGATTTCGTCGGATTACGTTCAAGGCTTTCTTTCACCCGAGCAATGTTTTCTGGTGTTCGAACTCTTTTCGGCTGGCTAAGGTTTCTTTATGCTACAGAGCCTGTTTCGCGCCATTTTGACACTAAGTTTTGCAATGCAGACTTTGCTGGAGGTTCTGCCAAAACACTTTCAGACTTAAAGACTCTTGCGCACACAGTTTCGCACAAATTTTCCACGATTCGTGCTTTGCATAACACTCGACAATGAACAACGCGCTGTTTTATCGTGAGCACCATTTTGTGTTGCCTTCAACTGGTCACTAAACACGTCTGTTCCTCTGTCACTCACTCACTCACACGTAATGACACAGCGACGTGCTCGGGAGATGCGCACAAGCATACATATGACAGCAACCGATTGATGCATCGAAATCATGGTTTCCAGCATTTCCTGTGATGGGTAGTTATCCTGTTCATTAACAAGGGCCAATTCCGTCAGTATCATAAATATTTCGGAGCCACTTTTTATTTTACCCACCCGGTATTAGTTCTATAGCTATTTCATATACAAAAAAAAAAACACTTTCTTTTTTACATTGTGAATAACTGTTGAGATTTTCTGCCCAACATGTCTTAATTATATTGGCCTCGTGGGACCCTGCGAACCAAGAGAAAGGATGGGCTGCCAATCAACACAAGGGAATTCTAGAACCAGATGGGGCTGGCTGTGGGCGGGGCAGAGGTGTGCCTGAGTCGGATTTTACGTACGGTAGGGTGGCCAGTTCCTTTCCGCTCCTATATTCTTTTACCCCCACCAATAGCGCGTGGCAACCCATCGAAATCTTGACGACGCCCCATGTTGCTTAACTTCCGAGATCTCGGCTATGGCCGTTGGCACTAGCAATTAAATCACTATTTATTATATATCGGTACGATTCCTTGCACTCCATTATACCGTAGGAGGGCGAAGAAAACAAAGATAAGTTGCACGGAACGTGGGAAAGTTCTACTCTGCCACCGCGACCTGTGGGTTAGAGCCATAGTAGTTTTGTGACTGTGCTGATTTTGAATACGAACTTTCAGATCTGGATCAGGCTTCACTCAGACTTCGATAACACACTTTGTAGACAAAGAATTAATTCACTCTCCGCTATCCTGGCAATCGTTACTCGAACTTCTCATTTCTCTCTATGGATCAGTGGTACAGTGTCGACCTCTGAATCCCAAGATCATGGGTTCAAACCTAGCAGAGATGATCGGTTTTTTGAAGGGCCAGCAAAGTGCATTCGGCACTCCATATCTTACGATATTGGCAAGTATGATGAAGCGTTTGGTGTTTACCCGACAAAATTCACTAAATCTTGTTCATAGGTCACCCAGCAGAGTTCCAGTTTCTCTACCATATGGTAGTAAAAACGCCTAAATGTGTCAAATCGAGATGTCTGCTCACTGTAACTCAGGCCATAGGATTATTATTATTATTATTATTATTATTATTATTATTATTATTATTATTATTATTATTATTATTATTATTATTATTATTATTATTATTATTATTATTATTATTATTATTATCTCGTTCCTAGGCGAATACTGAGATTGTCCCATACATACAGGCCACGGTCGTTTCTAGCCCCTGACCATATATATAAAAGTAAAAACCCACTGACTCACTGACGACTGTACCTTCAAAACCCCTTAATGCAGGATGTTATAACTTAGCAAGATGATTGCCCTTACGTCTTAGGTGCTCATTAAGAAAGGGCTTGAAAAATGTCTACCCTAAGGGGATTAAATGAAGGTTAAATGCCGAAGACGAAAACACATTCCTCCAAAACGTTTGCCTTACAAAGTTGAAGTGTCACGTAATCGTTGCTCCTTAAATGGTAAATAAGAAAAGACTTCAAAATGCAAGTAGTATTTATTCACTCATTACATTGTTTACATATTTACAGGACTCTATTTCCTATAGACATAACTCATCTAATATCATTAATTCTTGAAAAAATAATCTTGGAACAAACTCTTTCATATATTACAGTAGTAGTATTATTACTAGAGCCCGGAATTTTATGCATTACTAGGTTAGAATGCAAACTTACTGAAGCGAGAAGCAAGTATAGTCTACCTTCACAACGATAATGCTATGGGCTTTGCATAAAGATTAGGGGTGCGGCCCATCAGAACCCCTATAATTTATGTTGTTACCAGGCTGGCCATACATGGCTTTCATCACTGTATTTGCAGGAATACCACCTTTCAAAAACCAAACAATGAGTGCGTTTGCACCCTCTGTGATCAGAAGTGCAGTTTATATCATATAACGGAATGTCCGAAAAGGGTAAAATCAATTAGCGAATATAGTAGGGAAAACTCTAAAGTTTTGAACTGAGAATATAAAAATTGCTAATTTGTAAATGTTTTTACTAGGTTAAGTAATGCTCTTTCGAGCGCACCTTAACAAATTATTTATAATTTATGTTATTCTTTCTACACTATGGAAGAGCGGGTGGCCGACATTTACTACTAACCAAATTAGTTTGCAATGTAACCTATTACCGCATAAAAATCCGGGGTTTAATTATTACCATATTAATACGAAGGTCGATGAAATATAAACGGGATTCTTGTTCCTGAACATCAACAGTTGGTAGGACTGGCCTCGCACTTCTGCTGTGCTTAGGTGGGACCGTTAGGAGTGGAGAGAGCGTGCTGCTAGATATTTCCCGCAGTTTTGTCAGTAACGCTCACGATATCGGAGCAACAGGTGTACCCCTCCAATGCGTAACGCATAATTATAAAATTTCTTACTCATGAAGGAGTTCCAGCGGTGGAAACTTGTCAGAGAACGACTGCACAGTTCGATGATCAAACATTGTCAAGGACGCGTGTGTTTGCCTGGCATAAAAAGTTCAAGGAAGGACGAGAATGTGTGGAAATTAGCATTACGACACCCGTCCTTGGACCAGCATTACAGAAGAAAACATTCGAGCGGTTAAAGACATCATTGACGACGATCGATGGGCGACATTATCAGAAATTGCAGAACAAGTCGGAATCAGTTATGGGAGCTCTCAAGCAATCATCACAAACGACCTACAGTTCCGTAAAGTGTATTCCAGATGGGTTCCTCGCCTTTTGACCGACAATCTGACGTTGAGACATTTGGAGGTCTGTCAGAGGCTTACAGCAAGGCTCGTGGAAGAAGGTGATGCATTTTTGAGTCGGATCGTCATCTGCGACGAAACATGGGTCCACCACTACACTCCCAAATCCAAACAAGCCGGTAAGGAGTGGCGGAGGAAAGGGCAGGCAGCGCCAGTGAAAGCCAAGACTCGACTGCCAGCTGGCAAGGTTCTTACAACCGTTTTATTCGATCGGCGAGGCATTTTGCTGATTGATTTTTGCATGAGCGACGTACAGTCAACCCTGCTTACTGCGAGCTGTTGAACAAGGCGCGGGTTGCATATCGCAGCAAAAGACGAGACCAACCGATTGGACAGGTCATTCTCCTCCACGACAATGCCCGAGCCCATACTGCAGCTCTATCTGTCTCCAAGCTACAGGAAATGCACTGGACTACACGTGATCATCCTCCTTACAGCCCGGACTTATCGCCTTGCAATTTCCATTTGTTCGGGCCGCTTAAAGAAGCTCTAGGAGGGCAACGATTTGAAAATGAGTGTGTGAAAGAATTCATGCGTAACTGGCTGGTGACACATCCCTGTTCTTTTTACGACGTGGGCATCAAAAAGCTGCCCATACGCTGGGACAAATGCATTTGTCAATAAACGAATTTTTATAAAAAATAAAATCCCGCTTATATTTGATCATCCCTCGTACTTAAAATAAATTGGACCTATAACTATCTCTTTCACATGTTAAATTTATTATTATTATTATTATTATTATTATTATTATTATTATTATTATTATTATTATACATAAAAAAATCACACCAACCTCAACAGAGTCGAGTTTTGATATCTGTAAAATACCACGTAAGGTGAAACCTTGTGTGTGGTAATTTGGAATTGTAATTATGTAGAAGGAAATATATTTAACAATGATGCCTGAAGTACAAATATGTGTATGAGTGAATGATAAGTATGATCAACAGCTCATGGTGGAGCATCGAAAAGAAATTGAATACGATGTCGTGATATTTCATTTAGTTATTTCCTCAATAAGGAGCTGCCTGGCCTGGCGTGCTCGGTTCGCCCGGAAGGACGTGGGTTCAAATCCACATCAGAAAGTCGTAAAATTTAAGAAACGATATTTCCACTTCCGGAGGTGTTATGGCCCTGAGGTTCACTCAGGCTACACCAAAAATGAGTGCCAGGTTAATTCCTGGGGGCAAAGGCGGCCGGCGTAAAGCTAACCACTCCATCCCATCACTTGCCGCTGTTGAAAATGGTGGAAGCCTTTACCTTCCACTCCTCCAAGGGCTTTTGTGGCCTGTACGAAGATGACTTTGTCTATTTCCTCAATAACAGTTTTATTATCCATGACAAAGTATTTAAGACGCTTCAGACTTATTTTCTGGCTTAATGAAGTAGTTTGTAAAGAACCTGAAAGGATATTAAAGAATTTTGGAATGAAGTTCAAGAAATTGCGTTTTGTTATGCTAAGTTTGGGTCTGTGTAACATACAAGGGTGGTACATCTCACTGAGTGTGGAATATTCGTGTATTATGTTCTTAATTGTATTTTTATTTTAGTTAATATATTTGTATATTTCAAGGGCATAGAGCTTTTTACATTAAATATTATTGCTTCAGCATGTAATTTACTTGGGTATAATCTTTCTTTCTGGTACATTATTCGTAATATCAGGTTTTGAACAACTTGCATTTTATTGATTATATTTTTGTAGGCTCCTCCTCATGCCAATATTCCGTAGCTACAAATAGACTAAAGCGTAATAAACCCCTCTTAACAATTTCATATTGGATATGTATTTTAAATTGTAAAATATGTAAATAGTTCTTCTGACTTTATTTCATAAATCGATAATGTGACGTTTACATTTCATGTTCGCATCAATTAATAATCCAAAATATATAACATTACTTACTTGATAAATTTTGCAGCAGTTACAATTAAATTTACAGTTAATTCATTAAACTCGTTCCTGCTACCTATTATTGAAAAATTCATAAATTTTCTCTTTTTAATGTTTAAAAACAATTCATTATTATCTAACTATGCTTCATATTTAAGCAGTGCTTGAGTTGCTAATTGTCTGACGAGATTCAAGCTATCACGTTCTACATAAATGACTGTATAATCTGCATATGTTACAATGTGCGTATGTTCGTCGTTTGCTAATTTGCCTCTAGATAATTAATAAATAGAATAAATAATAATGGATCTGAAACTGTGCCTTGTGGGACTCCCTTTATTATCTTCATCGGTGTGCTTAGACATTGATTAATTTGGCATACTATACTCGATATGTCTAGTAACTTTCAAGCAAATCCAGCACCATACCTGTAAAGCCGAAATTTTCCAATTACTGGAGGAGCAAGCGGAACTACCCTTCAATGGCACTTAAGATCCGAAAACAAAAATAGTCATTCTTGTAAAATTGTTTGACTTAAGAGCTTGAAAATCCACATAATGTTTGCTTTTTTATGTTCTGCTCTTGTTCTGGACATTAAAAAAAATATTCCACCCTTTAGGGGTTTAAACGACAGATAGCTCCAAAAACAGAACGATTCATTCTTTCGAAACAGTTTGACATGAGGTTGAAATTTCACACGATGATTACATTTTATTTCTTAGATGTTATATAAGAAATAATCTTAACATTCCGCCACTGAGGGATTTTAATAGGGATGAGAACCGATAAGAAAAATTTTTATTTCTCAGAACTGTTTGACGTAAAAAGTTAAAATTCCCCCTTTTTTTGCTAGGGGTTTTACGTCGCACCGTTGTCCGTCTTATGGCGACGATGGGATAGGAAAGCCCTAGGAGTTGGAAGGAAGCGGCCGTGGCCTTAATTAAGGTACAGCCCCAGCATTTGCCTGGTGTGAAAATGGGAAACCACGGAGAACCATCTTCAGGGCTGCCGATAGCGGGATTCGAACCTACTATCTCCCGGATGCAAGCTCACAGCTGCGCGCCTCTACACGCACGGCCAACTCGCCCGGTAAATTTCACGTGTTGTTCTCTTCTGTGTCCTAGGTATTAAATAATATGAGGTTTGGAAATATTGTAAATATCACCTTTTAGGGAGATATGTTGAGGTTAAAACCTACAAACAAAAGCATATGCATTCTTCCAAACTACTTGTCGTATGAAGATAAAATGTCGCATGATAGTTACCTACAATGAAATAATATTTCACCCGTAATAGGATTAAATGAGAGTTAAACCAAAATGTAAAAGGTATTTAATCCCCCGGAACTGCTTTTACATGTTCTATCGATTGTGAGATTTTGAAATTTTATTATTATTTTTTCATTATACGTTGTTTTACGTCGTACCGACACAGATAGGTCTTATGGCGACGATGGGACAGGAACGGGCTAGAAGTGGGAAGACGCGGACGTGGCCTTAATTAAGGCATGGAGTATAAATGGGAAACCACGGAAACCCATCTTCAGGGCTGCCGACAGTGGGGTTCGAACCCACTATCTCCCGAATACTGGATAGTGGCCGCACTTAAGCGACTGCAGCTATCGAGCTCGGTATCGAAAATGTTAAAACTTAGAAGAGAACATATCTGATCCGCAAGGACTAGGAGTGTATTAATATGGAAAAAACCTAAAATCAATATTTTTCATATATTTTCCCAAAATTTCAATCCCGGTGTCACTTAATAATGTTATTGACTTTACGTCCCACTAACTACACTTACGGTTTTTGGAAACGCCGAGGTGCCGGAATTTATTCCCGCAGGAGTTCTTTTACGTTTCATTAAATTTACTGACATGAGACTGGCGTATCTGAGCACCGTCAAATACTACCGGACTGAGTCAGGATCGAACCTGCCAAGTTGGTGTTAGAAGGCCAGCGCCTCAGCCGTCTGAGCCACTCAGGCTAGCATCAATAATTTTTAAACAGTAGCAAAGCGTGGGTAACGTCATAGTTAATTCTATGCACACACTACTACAGAAATATAGCCGCATTCAAACGAACTTCGCACACTCGAAGTATACGAAGCTGTTCACCAAGATGACACTGGTTCCCTAAATCAGCAAGATTTCATCATAATCTCTTGATAGGATTAGAAGTTTAATTTCGAATGATAATAACCATATACTTATTTTACTATTTAATTCATCTTGAATGTACTTGATTCCTTTCCAGGGATGATTTTCACCTATTAAGAGATACACCCTGAAACCTGCAGTCTCTAGACACATAAAATATTGTGCGTATCCTTCCACAAGCTTTGATGCTGACTACAATGGTAGTTATTTTCAAACAGACGGAAATGTGATATTATTCACTGCATCACCCTTAAATCATTACTGACTGTTCCTTTCGATAACATGTATCTACTTACCACAGTAAGTCTGGAAATTCTTCACCTCTAGAGGGCGAAGAATTCTTAACTTTTGTTTTCATAGGAGTAACATTTTCAGTCCTGCAGTCTATGAGAATTCAGCCAGGGTCCATTGAAACTTACCTGAAAATTAAAGAAAATAAACATTAATATTTTTAACATGTAAAATTACAGAATGTATCACAGTTTCGTAAGTGGCATACTATACTTTTGTGGGACTCTAGTTTCACCATTTTTCAAAATATACAAATTTAAAAAGGAATCGTACAGAATGGAAGTTGCAACTCTGAACATTTTCTTACTGAGTCATTCATAATACTGTCCGGCTCGTTGGCTGAATGGTCAGCGTAGATGCACTCGGTTCAGAGAGATCCGGGTTCGTTTCTCGGACGGGTTGAAGATTTTAAACTTAAATGGTTAATTAACCTGACTCGAAGACTGGGTAACTGTATTGTCCCTAACATCCGTCTAACTCATACACCACACACAATACTACTCTTTACCATCCATAACACGCAGTTTCCCATACACAGCAGATCCACCCACCGTCGGAGGACCTGCCTTCGAAAGGATGCACCAGGCTAGCAATAGCCTCACGAAATTAAAAGAACAATCTTTCTTTCTTTCTTTCTTTCTTTCTTTCTTTCTTGGTTTTTCCCTCGGACTCAGCGAGGGATCCCACCTCTACCGCCTCAACGGCAGTGTCCTGGAGCGTGAGTCATTGAGTCGGTGATACAGTTGGGAAGGAGGACCAGTACCTCGTTCAGGCGGCCTCATCTGCTATGCTGAACAGTGGCTTTGTTGGGGAAGAGGAAGATTGGAAGGGGCAGACAAGGAAGAGGGAAGGAAGCTGCCGTGGCCTTAAGGTAGGTACCATCCCGGCATTTGCCTGGAGAAGAAGGGTGAACCACGGAAAACCACTTCGAGGATGGCTAAGGAGAGAATCAAAACCCCGTCCACTCAGTTGACCTCCCGAGGCTGAGTGGACCCCGTTACAGCCCTCGTACCACTTTCCAAATTTCGTGGCACAGCCGGGAATCGAACCTGTGCCTCCGGCAGTGGCAGCTGATCATACTAACCACTACACCACAAAAGCGGACTTAAAATAACAATTCTGTAGGAAATATAATAATAATAATAATAATAATAATAATAATAATAATAATAATAATCATAATCATAATCATAATAATAATAATAATAATAATAATCATAATCATAATAAAAGCAGTAATGGGGAAAATCTAAAATGTTGGCTGCTTTTTAATATGTTATACAATCAGTAATTCCACGAATTCATCAGCCAGGACATCTGTGAAGTATTCAGTCTACAATTTGTTTATTTATAAAGTTATATTTAGGAACAGAAGAAGAGAAAAGCATGAGTGTTTATAACAAGGGCGCTTAATGATTTTCTTACTACTGGTAATAATGGTAAAGAGAAGTATCTAAGACACTGTTATGAAATTGATGGGATAGTTGATATTGTAATAGCCGCGGGACATCCACTTTTGTGTGGAATCCAATCCACAGGAACGTGTCATTTCATTTCAAATACCCCACCAATTGCAACGTAACTAAGCTACCATGTTCCACCGTCCCGAACTCAATTTAAGGGTAAATTTAATAAAATTACTTGAGAACAGAATATTCGTCGATATACAACGTGACAGAGAAAGAGCAAGCTCCCAAGTTCCCTGGTACTCTTTACTTTATGAGGGAATTTGAACATTAATATACCCTTCCTTTAGGTTATATAAGAAAAACAACAGTGTGCCATTTCATATCTTCATGAGTACTGTGAGCTGAAATTCAGTAGCCGTTACTGAATGCACACGATAAAACTGTGATTTATAAATTGCATTATGAACTCCTAAGCGGGAAACTTAATGTAAGGTTAATATGATATATGATCAAAATAAATAAATAAACAAGTCATGAAGTCCAGAAAGATTTGATCCGACTCGTTGGCTGAATGGTTAGCGTACTGGCCTTCGATTCAGACGGTCCCGGGTTCGATTCCCGTCCGGGTCGGGAATTTTAATCGCTCCTGATTAATTCTTCAGCCTCAGGGTTTGGGTCTTTGTGTCCATCCCAACACTCTCTTCTTCATATTCACACAACACATTACACTACCAACCACCACAGAAACATGCAATAGTAATTACATCCCTCGGTATATGGTTGGCGTCAGGAGGGCATCCGGCCGTAAAACAGGGCCAAATCCAAATGTGCTACACAGTTTGCACCCGCGACCGCACAGGTGTGGGAAAAGCAGTAGGAAAAGAAGAAGGAAAATAAGTCCAGAAAGATTTGGAAAGAAGCAATATAAGGGAAGAAGATGCATCAGAGAGAGAAAAGAAAATTTAGAAAGAAAGTATTAAAAATGAAAGGATTTCAAGGTCGGAAGGGAAAGAATACAGGCTCGAAGTGGTCCGCGGAGAGGAAATGGAGACATAGTGAGAAGAATAAGTAACAACAATGGAAGAAGCTTTGAAAATGGCACGTGGTCTCTAGAAGATCCTAAACGGAAAAAGAAATATAAATAATAATAATAATAATAATAATAATAATAATAATAATAATAATAATAATGTATCCATGAAGTTATCCTCATGTACCAGAGGAGAAAATATTGTAAGGTGAGGAAGTAAAAATTATGTAGGAATCATAATATCAAATAGCAGATCGTATTTTCTTTCAACGATTGTTCGTCTGAGCATTTAATTCAATACAATTACTTAAAAATACTACAATTTAAGAGTATTCACAAGCTCAAGTGATATGTATTAAGGCTATTTTAGAAACAGGAAATAAATGTCAACAGGGAAATGAAAAATATTTTTTAATGATGTTCCTCGTTCAATGTCTCGTCAATTGCAACATATTTTATGAGATGCCGGATCATCCAAATTTTGCCCCACAAGAGTTCCTGCTTGTGGAGGAAGTTAGCGACACGGAACTGTCGTATTTGAACACCATCAAATGCCACAGATCTCAGTCGGGATTCAACCTGGTTCTTTCGTAAGAGATGGAGAGCGAATAACAGATTGTGCCACAGAGGTCGCCAGTAAAATTATTATTATTATTTAATATTAATAATATAATTCTTTGTCCACAGTAACGAGCTCTGATCTTCAGGAAAGAGATTCCAGTCCTTCGGAAAGATTTGGAAGGAAGCAATATACGGGAAGAAGATGCATCAGTGAGAGAAAAGAGGTTGGGTGGTGGATATAACGACGTGACGAACGCACGCACTGAAGTGCTATAAAACGTATCCTGAAAGCTGGCCACGAACAAAGGGTCAGCGAAATATAATTATTAATATTAATGAATTAAAATAATACATTATTATTAATTAACAATAGTAATATAGTTAGAACTATGCCAAACTGAGGAACACGACCGAACTTACTTAGCTGATGTGCTATTGTGATCGTTTCCCTAAAACCTCCGCATTTTCTTACTGAATTTTTTTTTGCGTTATTCTGTTTAGATTGTGTTGATTTTAGTTACGGGTTTGTCTACAAATTAGTTTGTTGACTTGTGTACAGAATGTGGATTTCTCCGACATAATTTTGCCTTTGATGTCGATTTTCTGGAGGTCTCTTTTAATTTTAATTAACCAACTGTTCTTGATCTTCGGTGATAGACCAAGGTTGAGAAAATTATTTTTATCTATTTATCACTGTTCGTTCTGAGAACATGACCGTATAATCTGAATTATCGTTTGTTCTTTGTTATTATTATTATTATTATTATCATAATTATTATTATTATTACATGGTAACGTTAATGGATAAAATTACGTATGCACCCTGTATAGAGTGAATGTTTTCATGCTCGTGTAATTTAAGCAGATGGCTAACGCCATCTGGTTACATATTTTCTAGTTTCAGGTGCATTGTGATCATTATGTCAATTAAGGGACAGACACGGTGCAGGTCCCGTTAGTAGTTGCGGATGTTCGTGAGACTGACGAGCTCTTTTTCGCAATCTGCTTAGCTACTGTCCAATCATCTGGGACGTGCAGATTCTTGCTCCAATTCCAGACTGTAAGTGGCATGACCAGAATCTTGAATTACTTGCGCCAACGTTAATTTGTGGGTTTGAATTAGTCTCGGAATGTAATTTACTGACCGCAAACTGTTATCGCCGAAAATGGGAACTTTGTTACAAGCTCGCTAATGGTTAGTACATATTTCCATTTACATGGTAAAAAACAATATTAATTATGATAATTATTATATACTAATCTGTAACAATGTAGGATCTGAACGTTTCGGTCATATTAACATTTCGGCCACCTTCTACCAGAGTAGGTAAGATGATTTATTTATTTATTTATTTATTTATTTATTTATTTATTTATTTATTTATTTATTTATTTATTTATTTATTTATTTATTTATTTATTTATTTATTTATTTATTTATTTATTTATTTATTTATTTATTTATTTATTTATTTGGCAAACCAAAGCAGCAAGATGCCGAATTACAGAGTTCCGCAATGAAGAATATATTTACAATGGAAACTTAAAAAAAGAAAAAGGAAAGAGCAATGGAGAAAAACCATCTAATGGCAAAAATAGCGGAAGAAAATTAAAATCTAACAAGATAACTGTCGGGACACAACAACTGACAATAAAACATAAAGGCAAATGAAAAGAATGAGGAAAATTAAGGACTGAAAGTAAAACGAAGAGAAGAACTTAACAGCTTGTGAATTTTGAAGTTTCTTACCTACTACCACAACAAATACTATGTGTTTTCTAAACAGTCCTGCGTTTGAAAAATAGGACTTTCCTGGACATTGCGAAATAAAGTTGTTGTACTGTAACATGTGCGTTACAGTCATTTTACCGAATGCATTGTGGTCTATTGTTTTACATCACCGCCACCAGAATGTACCTACATCAAGAAGTTCGGGATTATTTCCTCTGCAAATACAAAGAGAAAACATATTATAATGCGACAAATTCTTTATTGCTATAAAAATGAATATATTTCAACAAGTACTTAACCCTGTCCAGGTTATTTTAAAGACGCCTCTGTATTGAAGAAAACATGAATAACCGAGCTCGATAGCTGCAGTCGCTGAAGTCCGGCCAGTATCCAGTATTTAGGAGATAGTAGGTTCGAACCCGACCGTCGGCAGCCCTGAAAATGGTTTTCCGTGGTTTCCCATTTTCACACCAGGCAAATGCTGAGGCTGTACTTTAATTAAGGCCACGGCCGCTTTCTTCCCACTCCTAGCCCTTCCCTGTCCCATCGTCGCCATAAGACCTGTGTCAGTGCGACGTAGAGCAACTAGCAAAAAAAAAAAAAAAAAATGAATAGTTCGATGTAGTAAGTCATAATTACATCCCGGATATTTAAGTATTTATAGCTTAGAACGCAAACCTAACTTCGCGAGTAAGAAGTACACACTATCCCGGACAAAAGCTCTGCTATGAAATTTCATAAATATTAGGGGCCCGGGATGTCAAGGTCACGAGCTGTCTGACAACTCTATGTGCACGGGAAAAAGCTGCTACGAGCGCTAGCCCAGGACGTTATAGATAGCGCAAGCCTGGAGGGGTGTACATACACGTTGATAACTACTGTACTCCGTGCAACAGCAACACATGTATATATTCTTTCATATATGGACATACATAATTAAATGTGTTCAAGACGGCGTTTGCTTAGAATGTGCCGAATGTGTTTTGTAATCACCCTGTATCAGGAACTAAGTATTTACTTTAAAGGTTGCCATAAGAAATAAAGTGCAAAATAATATTACATTTTTTAGGGGCTAAACATGCTCAAATCTCCTATGAACACTTATGAACTAGATTAATACCGAATACTATGCCGTTACCATATCGCTTCTGTAGCAAAACGTCATTTTTTAACATAAAGGCTAAATGGTTAGTGTGCTGGCCTTTAGTCACAGGGGTCCCGGATTCGATTTACGGCAGGGTCGGGAATTTTAACGAGAATTGGTATCGACTTCATCATAATTTCATCCTCATCACAACGCGCAGGTGGCCTACGGGAGTCAAATCGAAAGACCTGCATCTGGCGAGCCGGACTTGTCCTCGGACACTCCCGGCACTAAAAAGAAAAAGAAGCCATACGCCATTTCATTTCATCATCTCTTGAAGCAATCGTGTTGATACAGAGGTAAACAAACACGCACTAAGAAATTATTGTGTCAACCCTTCGTCATAACCTATGCACTAGTAATAATATTGACACCGAGCTTGATAGCTGCAGTCGCTTACGTGTTGCCAGTATCCAGTATTCGGGAGATTGTACGTTCGAACCCCACTGTCGGCACCCCTGAAAATGGTTTTCCCTGGTTTCCCATTTTCACACCAGGCAAATGCTGGGGCTGTGCCTTAATTAAAGCCACGGCTACTTCCTTCCCACTCCTAGCCCTTTTCTCTCCCATCGTCGCCATAAGACCTATGTCGGTGCGACGTAAAGCAACTAGCAAAAAAAAAAAAAAAAAAAAAAAGTCTTGAACATAATGGCCAGTGTACCGGGCGGTACACCTCCACGCCGCTTATTCAAATATTGCGCCGATTGAAACTTCTCTACAGGAGAAAGCCTGAACCTTGAAAAACTGTATTAACTCATCAGTTTCTCCGAAGATGGCTCTTTGTGAATTTTGATGTGTTTTTGTTTATCATTGATCAAGAAGTGTGGACGTTCGCTATCAGATGTCTCTACAAAAAAACTATGATCATGCACTCCGGTGAAAAGGAATGAACCTTCTTGAAGAAATTTTGTATTCAAAAGTTGTTGTCTTTACTAAATTTTGTTCTTTTATTTTTGGGTTGGCAATATTAATCCTTCCTTCCGCCAGGTTTGAACTTAGCCAATCCCGAATTTCTTTAATTAATTCTCAGCCAATCCTGTATGTCTTCTTCGATATGGATATGTAGCTCTAAGCTATCCAATAAAGTTGAGAGGGTGTGTCTACTCATTCTTGAAAGGTCTCGAATTTTCCACGAGGGAATAAAAACTGCTGATTTTCTTGTCTCCGGGCCACTAGTATAACATCTAACTCAGTGTGTGGATATGTAGCAGGGGGTGGGAAGCGCCTCTTTCTTCAAGCAGCAGCTCTTCAACAAGGTAATGGCCTTTTAACATCTTTATTTCTTGCTAGCTCAGCAGTTTAACTCTCGGGGAGGGTTCGAAACCTTTAATATGTAACCTACCACTTTAAAATGTAAATTCCTCTTCTGTTTATGTGAAAACTACAAATCTCCTTCACTGTAAAGCGGAGATAGAGAGTGCTTTACCCTTTCGAACTCCCCTTCATTTTGAAATTGAGGTGACTACGTTTTCATAACCGTTTCTTCTCTTCCTTAATGTATTCAAGTTTTCTCATACGGATCACCTCCCTAGCTTGGGATTAGCCCCTGTGTATCGGCCTACAGCCACTTAGGTTTTATAAGGTGTATTTTGGAGTGCAAGTTCACTCCTCCAGTTCTTTCTGTAATTTGCGCCAGTAACTCATCCTGATGTTTTGTTTTTTTCATGCAAAGGCCCTGTAGGTTGGGTATTAGATACACCTGTTTCACTGTATGTGTGCCTTGAGGGCAGTTAGAAGTGAAGTTTGTTGTGGCTTTGGATAGGCTTGTAAAATTGAGAGCAGGTCCGCTCTTTCTGGTATTTTGGAAAGTGCCTCTAGGAGGCTTAACATTGTAATTAGGAGCAAGTGCTCCTTGGCATGACGGGGTTTTCTGCCCCTTTGTTCAATTTTGTACCTTGGTAAAGTTGGGCTAATAGCTCAAGGATTGTGACGGCGGGGCTCGAAGCACAAAACCTTGTAAAAAAAACCCTGAACAGGTTAAATTATTTGATACCTGCCTTTCGTTGTTATTTCACCTAGTGGAAATTGTTCAATGTTGTTATCCGTTATTTGTTGATTTTGAAAAGAAAATATAACCTTTGTTAAAGTTTTAAAATTAACTTTAATTTTGTAGTTGAGACCTATTCCAGCCCGCACCTTCTTACACCTCTGCTGTTCCACAGATACCTCGGAACAGCCAGTATTGGGTCCGTATTGACTTCATCACAGTAAATAGAGGTATGGATGATCCACCTAGTCAATACTATGTTTAAAATAATTATTTACATTTCACATTTACATTATATCTGGTACATGAATCGAGAATATGTTCATTCTCTTCTTCAGCTAATTAGTTTAAAATTCGTGTATTACAATAAAACCTAATGCAACAGGGGCCGCCTCTAAGAAAGCTAAAACTGTGACAAGTTCAATGAAACATATTAAAAATTGATGAATAGTGGCATGGAATTGAGATGGCAAGAGAAAATTTAACTTAAGATCGAAGCGACATCCTTCTTAAGTTAAGAGATAAAATTACGTATGAAACTTGTGCGGCGTGACAGTTTTCACACTCGTGCAATTCAAGCACGTGACTACCACATCGTCGTTAACTCATGATTAACTCTTTCCACTCATGCAAGAAAAGGTCCAGTTCAAGCACAAGCTGCATAAATAACTGTTAATACATTTAACATCTGAATGCATTCGGCGACTATGGACAAGAAAGTTAACAGTAGTGGCCTTCATTAAGGTAAATCTTCAATATTCACCAGGCGTGAAAATCAGAAAGCACGGCAAATCATCTTGAGACCTGCGAACAGTGGACTTCAAACCCGCCATCTCCCGCATGTGGACTCATAGATACTTCACCAGCACGTGAGAATACAATCTTCATACCACAGACAATGCGTTCTGTCTTAATGTACCTATATTTTTCATCAGACACAGAAATAATAATAATAATAATAATAATAATAATAATAATAATAATAATAATAATAATAATAATAATAATAATAATAATAATCTCGTGGCAAGTCGACAACAGGCCATGAAGGTCCCTGGCCTACAAAGACGACTGCTGCCCAGTCGGGTTGCCTAGTGACACTGCGGTGCCACGTAGTCAGAGTGGATATTTTCTCAGCCTATTGCTTAACTTCCGTAACCGAATCTGGGACTGTGTCCTTATTTCCATGGAAAACCATCAAGAAGGTAAAACAAGAGGATACTGGACGAGATGGCCGTGCGGTTAGAGGCGCGCGGCTGTGAACTTACATCCGGAAGATAGTGGGTTCGAATACCACTATCGGCAGTCCTGAAGATGGTTTTCCGTGGTTTCCCATTTTCACACCAGGAAAATGCTGAGGTTGAACCTTAATTAAGGCCACGGCCGCTTCCTTCCAACTCCTAGGCCTTTCCTATCCCATCGTCGCCATAAGACCTATCTGTCTTGGTGCGACGTAAAGCCAGTAGCAACAACAACAAAAAAAAACAATCGGATCACCAGTCCTTAATGCTAATCGTAGAAGAAAGAGGAAAGTATGGTAAATTTCACTTGTAAATCGTGAATTAATATTAGAAATTCACTACCTTCAATTGTTTTAAGAGCTTTTACCAAAAATATTACAGGCTACAAAATAAGATACCATTATCCTACAAATGTTGTGTAAAACCACAGATAAAACTCTATTTGAGGAAAAATCCTACTTTAAATGGGTTGTCATATAGACTACTTGCTGTTGACCGAGCAAGTAGCCGTGCGGTTATGGTCGCGCAGGTGTCAGTTGCATTCGGGAGATAGTGGGTTCGAATCCCACTGTTGGGAGCCCTGAAGATGGTTTTCCGTGTTTTTCCCATTTTTACGCCAGTTTTAGGGAATCCTGAAAGTGACCATCAGTGATGTTGGAACGTTGCTTGGGCCGATGACCTTAGATGTTACGCCCATTTAAACAACAAGCATCAAGAATGTTGTTCACTCTTTGTCAGACACAAAGGAGTGTAGCATTTTACTGCATCTTCTCAGTTTGGGAAATTTCTCTCTCGGCACTAACTTCAAATATGAATCTTGTTCTGTGTAGGCTTTCAGAATAAACATTTTTAGAATCAGTATCTGATTTCCAAGAAACATCTTGCTCATCGAATACATTTTACACACAGTAGCAGCAATTTACTTTATGCTTAAGTTTGATTTGAATGATATGACATGTATACGACAACTGCTTCTATTTTTTTTTTTTTTTTTTGGAAAATTGAAGAACGAACTGTATTTCGACCACATGCTTACGTGTCTGAAAATTAAATTCAGGACAATTTACAAAATGATCTTATATGATAGAAACAATATAAAAAATATTATTTAGGTCAGTCATAAATCATCATTAAGTGCAAGTAATTTATATAGGATGACACTATACTCGTCATCCCTGTAATCCATTTGTTTCTGTCTTGCAGCAGTAGGTTCGTTTGATGAAGTTGGCCAATTAAATCTCCGAGAATAGTTAGGACCATAACTATTCCTCATTTTCTAGCTGCTGGTGCTCATTTTCCCTCTTCTACGTTTCTTCGGTTCGAGTACGAGGACACAGCCAATGGAAAGCGCTATGAAGACACGTTACAGCGCGAATGTCAAAACCTTGTCCGCCGATTTCCACGTACAACTCGACGAGGAAAAGTGCGGCTAGGATAATCTCCTGGATATCTTCAAACTGGATTATGTTTAGAATGTCCGCCATTGTATTATCCTCTCCAGTCGACTTTGTAGTATGGGCCATTGGCGACTTTGAAGTAAAGTCTCGTCCAAAGTCTACTTTCCGCGAAGTCTCGATTATGAATGGGAAAATGATGACTTTCGTGGGTACAAAGTCGACTTTACCTCAAGGTCCTGTTCTTGAATAGGACCCTTAACTACGGTTTGGAAACTGTGCTTCCTTTCCAATCTGTCGTACAGAAATATAGGCTTGAACGTTTGAAATATTATTTTGATATTGTTTACAAGCTAATCAGTCGATTCTCTAGTTCCTCCTTATTGTACGGCTCCATTGGATTTACAACCCCTAGGCTATAGCCTAGGATAGCCTAGTCATAAATTTTCCCCGTCGCCTGCCTTGAGCTTATGCTGAACAGTTTCATGGCCTCTGTAACGTGCCCTGTGTTGTCGGACTTTAAGAGCTGGGGCTCGCCACAACGGGCGAGAATAGACGATAGCATTGTGCAATCTCTTTCTTACGAGGGAATTGTTTGGGTTTGACAAGACTGACTATAATGAAACTTGGTAGGGTAATAATTAGGACATAATAAACAATGGTAACAGTAATTCTAACGTAAATTAATATTCACATACTTAACATGAGTAAATATTCGCTGCAGTATTTGCTGCAGTTTTAAATGGAACGTGGTGTATCGAAGGCATCGATTGCAATGAAACTTGGTAGGATGATAAATTAAGATTTCAGAACATCACTGAACACCTGTCGTTGTTAGGAATACATAGGTTGTCGACAGCATGACAAAGTGAGTGATTTTGAACAGGAATCAGACGGTTTCCTCGTTTATGCTAATAAAATATTGATGTGTATTTATAGTATGTACGTTTATATATTGATGTTCAAGATTTTGTGCTATATAATATTTTAACTGTCGTTATAAAAGATACAGAAGAATTAATTTTGTTGGTGCTATTCGTGTATGTACGTCATGTGTTAGCAAAATAGGTTTGTAGTGCGTGAAGTTCTCTTCGTGTTGTTAATATGTTATATTCTGTGTTATTAATAGATCATTTCTATATATAAAGTGCTTTAAAAGACAACTATCTGTATAATACAGTGCATACGTAAGGTCATTCTACGTCATCATCAGGTAACTGCCCTGAGCCTCCCAGCTATTTTTTTCAGCAATTAATTACAATGTTACATTTGATGTAAAGATAAAATGATTAATATAAGTAAATTTAGGCTCTTCCAATCGATTATTTTCCCTAACTTTATGAAATCTGTCTGATCGAACCCAAACAATTCCCCTGTTATAGTCTGTTTCTTGAAGGTGCAAGTTGCTTTACGACGTTTTCGAAATTCCCTATATATCATATAGGAACAAGTCAATACGTCTTTCAACACTGTCAGTACTTTCGTCCTCATTTACGTTAATCACAACACAAACTTATCAATAGTGAAGAAACTGAGTATGTCCATTAGCGATAGCGGCTTCGCTTTTTAAACGGATATGATTTATTTAAAGCAAGTCCTTCCCGGGGGCACTGATATGTGCAAACACGAATTAACAATATCGTCGAAAGTTCCACAGCCCAGAAACGTACTCTGTGTGATAATTCCACTCATTTGATCCTGCTCAATGACATTCAATATTTCATCAAAACTTATCACTCCCTATGTTATCACCTTCAAATTATCGTCTCTTTGTAACTGGGCAGGCGGCCAGGTCTCCAAATCGATGAGCTTTAGTAATATCATCCAACGTCAGCATTGTTTGTATAAACTTCTAGGTCATCAATTTGTGACAAATTAATAAATATGGATGCCCGGAGAATGAAATCCTTGCTCATGTTCAAGAGCAATGTGTCCATGGCTTAGTATTAAAAAACGTTCGACACCATCAAGCAAGGAAACAAATAGCAGCAGGATTGAAATAAAAATCATGGGAAGTTGGGGAGGAAGTAGCGTATACTGTGTTGCAACAAACGGCTCCACTAGACGAATATTAAAAAGGCCATCAGAAACAGATGCATTATAGTTCCAACAATTAGATTTGAAACGGGAAGGAATCATCCAGAAGAATTAAAGTTGAAAAGTAGAACATATACGAGCCGAGAATTGGATATTTCAAGGAGAAATATAAGACTTCTAATAAGATCTCGCGGTGTTTTTCCAAAATTCTTTGCATCTTTTCGGAAGAAATTCGGATTACCTCAATCTTTATGAGACGAAATTGTCACAGTAGTGCTGAAGAAATCGCGCCAAATTTTAGTCCATCGCTTACATAAATGAAACTTTGTAAATTGTAAAAATATAAATAATTACAAAATATTTTGAGAGTAAGCTGGGTCCGATGGGACCATCTCCAATGGGAGACAGTTTTCAAATAAAAATAACAATAAGATAACTGGTCATCAAAAAATAATCTCCTCTGAAAGTCCAAGCAAGCAAGTGAGAGTTTTACGAGACTGTTAATATCGTGAACATAGCTATAATACCTGCAGTTTTACGTGGAATCCGTGGCACAAGAATGTGAGTTTTCGTTTCAAAAAACACACATCACTGACTAGAATTGGAATCGTGCCCACGTTGGTGAGAAGCCAACGACTATGCCACTCAGCTACCACTCTACAGGACTAGAGTGTTGCTATCTTCATGTTTGCCTAATGATTCTGATTTCTTAATTCTTCCACTAGTCCTCTCTTTGGGACCAATAGAGTAGCAAGAAAGGGCGTATGGCATGCTTTAGTACGTGGTAGTGAATTCCGACGCATTGAGTTTTTACGAATAATTCAGTGTGAGAGATTTGTGTAGAGGAGTTACCGGTAATTTAAAGATCCTTTTATAGAGCAATGTTCCGGTACAATGGCATCCCGTAAAGTGTGACTATAAACAGAAAACATAGTGCATCTATTTCCTTTCATCATTTTTATGAATTACAAGATAATGAATCTGAATCTTTACCACGAATAGTAACTTATATATTAAGTTCTAGATTACCAATCGGGTACAACATTGCCGCGTTCAGTAGTTAACACAGCGCGCAACGAACGTACCTTTTTGTTTACCTTCAACCTTTGATTTGCTTTTTCCTCGTACAAATTCCACTTCTCACCACCTTTTCTCACAAGGACTTAGGGCGTTCAATGGTAGTTTTACAAATTATTGGATTCCTAATTTAGAAATTCACACTGTACAGTTTATACAAGGGTTATTTACATTATTTACATACCCTTACAACGTTTAATTCTCTCAATATTCTTCATATGAAAATCGCTATTTTCGGAAGTATCTGAACTGCTGTCATTCATGTTGATTACGGCTGGCTCGAAATGAGGGACATTTTTGGGCAGTCCATCTTTCCCCCAGAGGTGTTTGTTTTTACATGGTTTCCAGAGTTCCAAAAGCGCAGAAACTGACATTTCAGTAAAATCCCCCATATATTAAAACAGTCTCAGGCGGAGGCTTTTAACTATGGGTAATGCTTTATTCATGCAAAAAAAAAAAAAAAAAGAGGAACGGCGTATATTTCTTCATATTGTGGCCAAAGTAAAATCGAGTTGGATTTTCGAACCTCCCAGCCTCAAACACTGCTTCTTTCTTAACCTGGATGATATAGTTCTATAATTCTCCTTTGAAACGGCCCTTACTCTCTTCACTGACGACAGCGATAATCCAAGAGAATCTGCCACTTTCTGGTACACATGGTACCTGTGTCTCCTACTTTTCTCCCTCACCTTGAACGAAACAAATATCATTCAAAACCATTGCAAGTTCGACCTCCGACAACTGTGGTCTCAGAGGCATCTTGAAGTGATGTGGATAACATGAAGAACAGAGGCAGACTGAAAATAATATGCGGACAAAGCGAGGTGAGGGGTATTCCATTTCACAACTGCCCGGGGAGAGTATGCGCGGCAACCCTGTACCCAATTTCACGACCCCGTCTGCTGTTATTCGCATGGTCCAGCAAACACACAACTTCCCATCAATTTTGCTCTTCCATAAAATCAGTATCACAATGTAGGCCTACTGTTACAGTGGTTGACCACGACTGAGAGCTCCAAAAAGTCCAACTTTCTTGTGCTAGGTTTATCCTTGTCTGACAAAATGTTCCTGTAGAAAAATGATAACAACTACCTTTGGGGTGGTTGAAAAAATTGATGATGATGATGATGATGATGATGATGATGATGATGCTTGTTGTTTAAAGGGGCCTAACATCGAGGTCATCGGCCCCTAATGGTGCGAAATGAAATGACAAAAGTTCAAATTCATCCACTGACCAAAATAAAATAAAAAATATCATGAAGAATTAATGGATGGACATGAACCCTACAAAAAACAAAAAAACAAACAAACAAAAACAGTGGATCAGACTAAAAAAAAGATCGTAAATAATAGTATTACTGACCAAGGGACCACTTATAAAGCACAATGATGATTGATGTGTACAGGGGTGCAAAATCCACGACTGAGGCCCCACAGAATGGTACATGTCGCGAGTAAAGAAGAACCATCCATGGCATTTGTCATGTTGGGGTACTAATCAAAAGTAGCGAAGACTCACGGTGTTCCACACAAGATGGTACTACTCACAAGTATGGTACTTCGTACAGGCAACGCAGACCCACGGTGTCGCTCATATAGTGGTACAACTCACAGGCAACGTCCAGACCCGCAGTATTGCTCACATGAGTAGGGCACACGGGTACTGGAAAACCCCAGGCCAGGCTCTATGCTGCTACTAATCACAAACCTATTACGTACCTAATATAGTGGTACTACTCGCAAGTACAGGCAACCTACGGTGTTCCCCGCGTGATGGCACGAATAAAAGTAGTTACATGGTTCTAATTCAATCATCCCTTGGTCGCCCCTTTTAGTCGCCTCTCACGACAGGCAGGGGATACCGTGGGTGGATTATTCGTCTGCGTCTCCCACCCACAGGGGGTAAAGAGAATTGAATTGAATTGAATTTATTGATCATGATTTACATGCCACTGAGGCTGAAAAGCCCCTTTATGTAGCGTCTTCTTATAATACAATACAGATTTATGATCACAGTAACTACATTTTTATAATATTAAAGTATTAAACTAAACATGAAACATAAAAAATGAAAAAAAAAGATACCAAATCCAGTAACGTTAAGACATACAATATATGATAAGTAAGAAATTAAGTCATTAAGTCCTTCTGTTATTTTGGACTACATGGATTTAAAGAATATAAAGCTAAGGCAGAGAAACAATTTTCTTCGAAATATACATATTTCTGATTGTTCGACACAAGAATGCCTGATCTCAGCCTCTTGCGTACTCCTCCAGAAAGATAGATGTTAAGAACTGCTTTAGTTGTGTACAGTTAGTGTTATTTGCGAAACGGTGAAGATTAAAGACGTTAAAGATACGTGATGCAGTGCAAACAAAGGATTTGTTAAATCTAGTGGTACGATGACGGGGAATTTCAAGGGTGGTTTTTGTAAGAGAGAGAAAAGAAGAAGAAAGAAGGGACCCGTCACTTCGAAAGATGAAGTAACGGACGAAGAAAGGCAAGGGCCACAAAGGGCGTGAAAATGAGACTGCCTAGGCCTCGAATGCTCTAATACCGTCGGGGTCGGAAAAGAGCAAGAGTTGACCAAGGGAGGTCGCACAGGATAGACGAAAGTGAGGAGCCTGGGACAAGTGAGTGAAAGCAATGCCAAGACTCAGCTAAGGGCCCCGTGGTCGCCAATCCACACTCCCAAGTTGAGAGACCCTTGGGCCCCTTTTAGTCGCCTCTTACGACAGGCAGGGGATACCGTGGGTGTATTCTTCATCTGCGTCCTCCACCCACAGGGGGTAGTGTGTTTGGTCCGCGAGAGGTATTTTATTTCCTTCAAGTCCGCCGGCAAGCCGGTGAGAACCCCCCTATCCGCCACCTGGGACGCGCCACGTGGGAGTATCACCTCTCCCCCTGCTACGCCCGCGTAGCAGGTTCGTGGTTTGAAAATATTGGAAGTCGTTTATTATTCTACGAATACATGTCCTATAATATATAAAAGTCTCATTACCATCAGACAAGTAGTTTTCCATGCATATTTTCTTAAGTAAGCGGTTCTAGAGAAGAAGCCAAAAACCCGGATAATATTTACTACAACCACAAAAAATATTTATAATGAACTTCAAAAGCGCTTTGTCTTATACACACTAATGCAGAATTATACAAGGAGAATATAACTCATTTTGAAATAGGCCTGTCGGTTCATTTGTAATTAATGCCTAAATTCGAGTGTCCATTATAAAAAGCACGGCAGTAGTAACTCAATTACTGTTCAAAGTTTAAAATATTTGAAGGAAAAGTAATTCGGAACCAACAAGTAAGAAACAAAGAATCAAATCTACAATACGGTTATTGAGACAGTTTTCGCGGTTGTTACAAAAGTGATATGCGTACAGGCGCTACAAAAAGGATATATTGTTGTGAAACAAGCAATAAATATATCTCCTACGTGAATTAAATGCATATAGAAATTTCTCCTATGGGAGTTCAAACCACACAGGAATATATCTAATGTGAAATACGTTTACATGGGTGTACTTCCTTGCCAGCATATATAATTCAAAAAAGAGATATTGCATTTAGTCCTAAACCGTCTTTAAAATATCATTTATTCATGTGGTAGATATTATAGATCGATGCAGTTTGAAATTCTGAATCTGTGATACCAAAAATTCAGAACTGATTTTTAAAATGCACACTGGAGGTATAATCAAAACAACGACGTGTACTATATACCTTATTATGAGCAGTGATGACTGGGTTCGACTTTTGACTGCGGGCATGTAGGATAGATTACTGTCGACGGATCAATGAGAACGTTGTGCCGAGACAGCTCTTCTTGTCATAAAATTAATTACCTCTTTCTAAGCACACAGAATTTGTTTTTAACACCACTAGCCTCGATCTCCCATGTTTACTTAACGCTGCTTGAAGGGGATCAATAACTCGTGAGCGAGGGAGAGTAAGCCGCGCACAGTTTAACATATGTTGGCACTCAAATGAAAGCTAAATGATGAACGTTCCAGTCAAAGCGCGTGTCTGTATAAGTTAAGCAATGCATATTTAAAAAAATCAAATGTCCAAAAGGACGAATTAATTTACATTTATTATGTTTCGTAAAATAAGAATTAAACCATTTCTACAGGTTAAATAGGTAATTATGTATTGCCTGAAATGCTACTTTGAATACAATGCATGGCTTCCTCTAGGTACATAATTTTATCCTGTACCTTGGGTGGCCAACAAACGAAGATTTTTAAAGTTTAAGCAACGCTTATATTTTTCACAGTTTGCAACATTATATTTATTTTGTTGTCTGTCTGTTAGGTCATCAGCCCAGAGGCTCGTTGGATACTCAAATAGCACTACCAAAGGCTATGCAGTTATAGGGAAACCGCAAAAACTAATGGCAGAGCCCAAATGAGGCGTACTAAGTAAGATGAGGAGTGAGGTAGTTTGCCACTGCTTTCCTCACTGGGCCAGAAAGAGCCACAGCAGCACGACTAACCCAATGAGCAACACCTTTCATAACGCTCAGACACTAGTTGTGCTCTGAATGTTATTACTCAGCACAACCCATACCCCAGCAACTTCCATATTGTCACAGCCATGGATGAGGCTGGGACTTGGGTGAAAGCTACAGTTTGCTCTGGCCTGTGCCAAGAGACGGATACAAAAGTAATGCATCCATAAATAAATTTTGTTATCCAATCAAAATCGAATAATATTTTAATTTTAATGTTATTTCTTTTTACGCCACACTAACTACTTTTAAAGGTCTTCGGAGACGCCGAGGTGCCGGAATTTGGTCCTGCAGGTGGTCTTCTACGTGCCAGTACATCTACGGACACGAGGCTGGCGTATTTGAGCACCTTCAAATACCACCGGACAGAGCCAGGATCGAATCTGCCGAGCTGGAGTTAGAAGGCCAGCGTCTTAACCGCTTGAGTCACTCAGCACGGCAAAGATCAAAAGCTTTACAACAACCAAATTTCACTCAGTATTTCACTTAGTCACAAATTCTACGTCTACTTGCTTGGATTTGATTCACGTTATCAAATCAGGAATGGCAAGGCAAGCTGAAAGCCAATTACTGTATTTACACTCATTCAATTTAAATGTTTGTAACATACTAAAGCGTGGCACTAGGCCTTCTGAATCAGTTTAAATATGTTCAATACAGTAAATAATATCTATAAACAAAACAATAGCCTAACTTAAGGAACTGGTCATTTTTGGTTTGCTTGACACTGACAATGCAAACTACTTTCTCCACGTGCGTATCAAGGTCATTTGAAGTTCGTAATCCGTCGTCTACGTCACCTTTGTTCAAGAAGTAGAGTATTCCTTCAGCAGCTTGTTTTGCATTTTCAAAGCACTACTCGCACTCCTTCAGAGCTGTTATTTATGTCGTTCCAATATTCGGGAGATAGTAGGTTCGAACCCCACTGTTGGCAGCCGTGAAAATGGTTTTCCGTGGTTTCCCACTTGCATGCCAGGCACCTTAATTAAGGTGCGACGTAAAGCAACTAGCAACTACATAATGTCCGTTAACATGTATCCACGTCCGTTTCAAGGAATGTCCGGTATTAAGAAGTTATTTTCCGTAGGAGTCCAGGTTATTCTGCTGAATATTTGAATACTGTCCGCTACTCCGAAATGATCGTTGAGACAAGTTTTATTGAGCATAAATAGGCTTGTTTGTTTTTCACCATCAAGTGTACTTTTATCGTCGCCATAAGACCTATCTGTGTCGGCACGACGTAAAACCACTAGCAAAAAAATTAGTACACACATACGCCATACCGCTCTGATAACGCTATCTGTGAGTCTGTTTTAGGTCCTCCAGAGAAAGCCGTATTCTTCGTTAAAAACCAACAAAGGGTAATAGGTCCGCTTTAAAGCAATTCCAGATTCTTATTTATTCACATCCATCTGTTGCTGCTCAACAGAAAACATTACAAGTTGCTTTACGTCGCACCGACCCAGATAGGCCTTATGGCGACGATGGGATAGGAAAGGGCTAGGAGTGGGAAGGAAGCAGCCGTGGCCTTAATTAAGAAACAGCCCCAGCATTTGCCTGGTGTGAAAATGGGAAACTGCTGAAAGCCATGTTCAGAGCTGCCGACAGCGGGGTTCGACACTGGCCGCACTTAAGCAATTGCAGCTATCGAACTCGGTCAACAGGAAACAAACAACGTATCATTATTTTACAGAAGACAAATCATTGTACAATCCCACAAGGAAGCAGTCAGGAGTTAATGCTTCCAGGCGTCGAACTTGAGACTTGCTTCCTATTCACGGAACTGACCTTGCTAGAGAAATAGCAGGTGACCTCAAAGTCTTGGCCTGTGTCGAGACTTTCTCATGGCACGTGAAATATTCAAATCAAAGAGTTCGGAAAAGTATTGCATTATAAGGTCTTTGACATGCACAACCAGACGGCTAGTGGAAACGTTCGGCGCAACACGACGCAACATGAGTTTCGTTGACCCAGCTAACCGCCCACGCACTCCAGGTGCGAACGTCTGCTCGAGTGAATTGAGGCCACGGACAACCACTTCTCCACTGTTCTGAACTTCGCGGAAATCACGGTAAACTGTGCGCTCAGGCGTCCTTCACGCAAGCATTCTTACAGCAAAAAAATTACTGAATTTCCGTGTACGGGCTCGACACATCTTTTGATGAGCATGGGAAGTCTACAAAATAACAAGTGTTATTATTTTGTTGCCTGTAATACTGTCTCCACCAAACTTATTTTTCTGGAATGGAGATGATGTCCAAGGATATAAAGTCTCGTACATTCGAAACATTTAATTTAGTTGACAAATAAATAAATAAATAAATAAATAAATAAATAAATAAATAAATAAATAAATAAATAAATAAATAAATAAATAAATAAATAAATAAATAAATCTCAGCATATAAACAATTCAACGTTTGCCTGTATACATACGTATGTTTTTTTTCTTTTTGCTAGTAGTTTAACATCGCACCAACAGATGTTTTCGGCGACGCAAGGATAGAAAAATGATAGGATTGGGATGTCCAAGGCTGTAGTCTTAATTAACGTATAGCCCCTGCATTTGACTGGTATGAAAATGGGGAACCACGGAAAACCATCTTCAGAACTGCCGACGATGGGATTGGAACACTCCATATCGCGAATGCAAGGTCGAGGCCATGCTACCCAAACCACACGGCCACTCGCCCGTTTGTATGTATGTATGTATGTATGTATGTATGTATGTATGTATGTATGTATGTATGTATGTATGTGTATCATTGTTATTTTATTTTCCACAATTTTTAGATACATTTCAGCGATGGTGAATGGAGAAAGGGCATAGCCCCACATACACGAATGTGCATGTATGTATGAACCTATGTATGTATGTATTGGTGTCCGGTTATAACTAGATAACCACTGGACTGATTTTTATGCAGTTTTCCTGTTACCTAGAGGAATTCATGTATATCGTTTTCGTGTATAAGATATTAAACTGTGATGAAGAAAAACGGAGGAGGTACGATTTCCGTGAAACATCTCGAAGAAAATGACGTACAGGTGACTATTTTATAGGCTTAGGCTGCCTAAACTGTTCAGGATATCGACAAACTACATGGACAATAATTGTAGAGCATAGACAATTCTACAAAACAGTCTGGAGAGCCACATACCTGTCTTTACACAATCGCTCGCAAAAGCTTTTACTTTGTTAAGAGTAGGAATCTTGCGTTAGGAACAGAAAGAGCATTCTTGCGAATCGGCTGAACATTGCTTAAACATTTAAAGATATCCTCAAACTATGTGTGCAATAATAATTGTTTAGTATAGAATGTTCTATGAAAAATTCCACCCGAGCGAGTTGGCCATGCGGGTTGCGCAGCTGTGAGCTTGCATTCGGGAGATAGTTGGTTCGAACCCCACTATCGGCAGCAGTGAATATAGTTTTCCGTGGTTTCTTGTTTTCACACCAGGCAAATGTTGGGGCTATACCTCCTGCCCCTTTTCTAACCCTATCTGTGTCAGTGCGTCGTAAAGCAGACTGCTGAAACATTCCATGAGACCACATGTGTATAATGAAGACCTCAACTGAGCAGCTGCATGTGCCCACGTCTTCGCCCATGTGATCCTAATTAGTTTGCAACTCTCTGTTCTAAAACAATCATATGGGGAGCTTCATTATTACTATACAAGACGCAGGTACAAGCTAATGTGAATAAACTGCAACTAATACCACTCCAGTTTCTACAGGGTGTCACGGGAGGGAAGGGCAATGTTCTAGGATGTGACAGTTTTGGTCATTGTGATCAAAGTGTTCATATGGACAGGGGTCAATATGAGACGGTTGTAGAAATAACCCGCATCCGGGAGATAGTAGGTTCGAATCCCACTATCGGCAGCCTTGAAAATGGTTTTCCGTGGTTTCCCATTTTCACACCAGGCAAATGCTGGGGCTGTACCTTAAATAAGGCTACGGCCGCTTCCTTCCAACTCCTAGGCCTTTCCTATCCCATCGTCGCCATAAGACCTATCTGTGTCGGCGCGACGTAAAGCCCCTAGCAAAAAAAAGAAATAACCCTGTTTGAAAATAAACATTGATAACCTGGTAATATAAGAGATGACCGGGCGAGTTGGCCGTGCGCGTAGAGGCGCGCAGCTGTGAGCTTGCATCCGGGAGATAGTAGGTTCGAATCCCACTATCGGCAGCCCTGAAGATGGTTTTCCGTGGTTTCCCATTTTCACACCAGGCAAATTCTGGGGCTGTACCTTAATTAAGGCCACGGCCGCTTCCTTCCAACTCCTAGGCCTTTCCTATCCTATCGTCGCCATAAGACCTATCTGTGTCGGTGCGACGTAAAGCCCCTAGCAAAAAAAAATATATAAGAGATGAACTGCTCGCTCGTATAGTGGATGCTTTTGCTGGCGTACAGGAACGTCTTCAGCGATTTGACATATCGTCGCTGCCGGGACAAAACCTCCTATGTGAAATATTTTAGCTTAGAACTTCGGCCGATAAGGTTCTGTCATCTAAGGTGCAATATTGTGTGCATTATGTCAAGGCATTCCCGCTCTTCATAATGTGTGTGCTGCGGGTCAGTATATTTCCAGAAATATTATCACATAGGAGGTTTTGTCCCGGCAACGACGATATGCATTAATGCTGGAATCTTCTAAGAACTTATTGTGAAATCATTGTGACTGAACCATAAAATGGTACGACATGAAACTAAAAGGTTGTGTATTGTTATTACTGCTGTGGAGAAAAAGAGAAACATCAACGCATTAAAACATAAAACTTATTTTACTAGGTTGTCAAAGTTTACATTCAAACAGGACTATCTCGACAACCGTCTCATACTGATTCCAAATTCATATGAACATTTTGATCACAATGACCAGTACTAACACATCCTAGAATACTGTCCTTTCCTTGTGGGTCGCCCTGTATGTATTTTATAAATATAATGATTCATCGCTGAGTGACAAACAAACACAAACGAAAACAGCTGAGTATATTTAACATTAGTTAGCGTTGGAGGTGTAAGTCTATCTCCCTGAAGGTTTTACACTATGCGCTGGCAGTCAAGGTTCACCCAAGGTTCATTCAAATCTATTTCACTGCAACAGATAAAACTGGTTAACGTTTCTGTTCCACTTAGTGATGTTCTTACTTAACTCAAGGGACACAATATCATGGATTCGCAAAACCTGGTCTACGTGGGAGGAGCCCAGGGTAAAACTAGTTTCCTAATAAAGTAGGGACGGATTTCTGAACCCACTTCCTTACGTAGGGATATTTTGGTCAAACAATCAGATTAACATTAATGAAATAACAACTACACAGCCTATGCTTATCTCTGCAAGGCCCAGCACCTTCAGTGTTCGTGTGGTGGGAATAATTTTAACACATCGTCGTTCCACCTGAAAAAATCGCTATGTGATTTATTTCAGTTTACAACTCTGACTAGACAGGTTCTGCCATCAAGGTTCAGTACTGCATGAACTACGTCAAGGAATACATGTGCTGCGGGTCAGCATTTCTTCGACAACCATGTCACATAGCGTTATTTCGAGCACAACGACGATATACGGCGTTGTACTAGGCGAATCCTCTCGTTTCTTCTAGCCTGCGGTACATTCAGTAAGTCCTATTATATAGTGTGATGAAGTCATGTGGTTTAGTTTTTGTCCGTATTGAATTTTTAAAATGATCCTCCGAGGCTCAGGTGGCAGTGCGCCAGCCTCTCAACACTGGGTTCCGTGGTTCAAATCCCCGTTACTCCATGTGAGATTTGTGCTGGACAACGCGGAAGCGGGACAGGTTTTTCTCCGGGTACTCCGGTTTTCGCTTGTCACATTTCATCCCAGCAACACTCTCCAAAATCATTTCATTCCTTAATCATTGCGGCAGAGGAGTGCGACAGGCTTCGGCAGCCGGCACATTTCCTATCCTCGCCGCTAGATGGGGTTCATTCATTCATTCCATTCCTGACCCAGTCGAATGACTGGAAACAGGCTGCGGATTTTCATTTAATTTTTGAAATACGCAATACAGATACAACAGTAGAAGGAGATAGCAGAAGGATACGAGAAAAAAAATTGGGAAAGCATGATATGAAGAAAGAAAGAAAGATAGAAAGAAGGAAAGAAAGAAATAATAGGATAACAATAATAATAATAATCATTATGATAATAATAACAAGGGAACAAAGAACAGACGAAAGATCAGACACTATACGACGGTTGTTAAAATAGAGGTGTTGCGCCGATGACCTTAAAACAACAAGCATCATCACAAGCAAAACAGAGGTGCTCTACAGTTCGGAATGTCTTATACCGAAAAAAAGGGAAAATGAAGGAGTTAGAGAAGAAAGAAAGAAAGAAAGAAAGAAAGAAAGATAATGAGAATGGTCTTATGACCCTAAAAAGGAAGTGATGGTAAATAGATAAAGATCTACAGTATATAGACAGTCAGAGAACGTCACAGATACCATACCTAAGACGAGACTGGATATTTATGGACACCTCACGGCAATAAACGAGAATCGACTAACGAAGAAAATCTTTTACTAGATCACCAAGATAAAAGACACTAAAAATTGGGTAGAAGAAACGAGAAAGCCCATGGAGATAGTTGGCATCAACCCTAAAGAGATCTGGAATAGCGATATGTTTCGAGCTACGATTGATAAATTCAAGAGGTTCCACAAAAATAAAAATAAAAAGGCAAAGCACATCTGATCAGAAGAAAAGAAGAGGAACCACAGCGAAATGATGATAAAGTTCTGGCCGAGAGAGTTGGCCGTGCGGTTAAGGGCACGCAGCTTTGAGCTTGCATTTGGCAGATAGTGGGTTCGAACCTCACTCACGGCAGCCCTGGAGATGGTTTTCCATGTTTGCACCGGGAAAATGCTGGGACTGTATCTAAATTAAGGTCACGGCTGCTTCCTTTCGTCTCCTAGTCCTTTCCTATCCCACTGCCTCCATAAGACCTCTTTGTGTTGGTGCGACGTAAAGCAAATTCCGATGAAGTTCTGCGAGAAGGAAAAAAGGATTAATCACCAAATCAATTGTTTCCCGGGGTCCAAAATAGGCTAACATCGAAGAAAGAACTTCTTCTTCTTCCACCACTTTTCCAATACCTGTGGAGTCGTGAGGGCGAATTGTGTCGTAAATGTCGATTTGGCCCTGTTTTACGGTCGGATGCTCTTCCTGACGCCAACCTTATGATGAGTGATTTAATTCGTGTTGCGTGTTTCTCCAGTGGTTGGTAGTGTGGTTCGGAGTGCTGTCTGAATATGAATAGGAGAGTGTTTGAACAAACACAAACAGCCAGTCCCCGAGCCAAAATAATTAATCAGACGCGATTCAAATCTCCTACCCGACGGGAATCCAACCCGAGACCCTCCGAACCGAGGGTATCAACGTTGACCATTCAGCAAAGGAGTCAGACGAAGAAAGAAGTAATAATAATAATATTAATTTTTTTAAAATGTTACTTTTAAGTGTCGGGAGAAGGAACCCTTTTAAGAAAGGGAATTATGAAGTACGTAAATACACGGTTTTTTATCTGCATTGTTTTTATGTGTTCGTTAAGTGGGCTTTTGCTTGTATACAGTATATTAATCCCTATTTGATATCTTAATGTTATTATTTATTTATTTATTTATTTATTTATTTATTTATTTATTTATTTATTTATTTATTTATTTATTTATTTATTTATTTATTTACATGCATTCTTATATTTGAGAAGGTACGTGTGGGATGGATGTAGGGATATTTTGAGTGGTCTGTAGGGACGTAGTAAAAATGAGTTGGCAAAAATGATAAGATACTTCACGCACCTCAGTGGGTTGATTTTCATGTATTTCTGTTCTAATGACCTGATCAATGATAATACCCGTACCGGGCGAGTTGGCCGTGCGGTTATGAGAGATTCCTAACTCGCTGACTAAATTTACAAACATATATAAAACTACATTTAATATGGAAATCTGAATTTATATTGAAAAATCTGAAAATTAACATTCATTAAATAAAATACACACTCGTCGAACCTTGTACTCGCACTTACTTGTTACCTGCTTACTTACACATACGTTATTTGAAGGGCGCCAGCTGTCACTCAGTACAGCAATAATAGAATGAGACTCTTGACCATCTCTAGGGTGTGGGGTAATAAGCTTACTTTTGACAACATACCATATAAGTTCTGGGAAAAGGAGATTGGCGTTCGGTTTCCCCATTAATTTTGAGGTTAAGATATTTTACTGTCAATGAAATGAAACTCTGAATTCGTTTGATAGAACAATATATATTCTTTAAATAATATATCAAAAAATAGTGAGTCTTGTTGCGATAAAACAGATGAGAATATGAAATTATGACATTGCAACTGACAGAAACTAGGCATGAATTTGAATTCTTCTTGACCGGACATTTAACAATTTATACGAACTATTTCCCTCACTGATTCACTTGACTGTACCTTCAACACTTTTAGTGTAATGACGACGTAATCCATTGCTCTGGTGTTTACTGTAGATGTGTCACACCTAACGTGGTGATACATCCTTGAGACTGCTTCTTCTCCATATCATCTGACTTCTTTGTAAGTCAATATGGTATGACCTCTTGGTAGGTCCAGGGTTGCCCTCTCTGACTCCTTGGTAAGCCTTGCGTCCGCGTCTTCCACTAAGTGACGGACCAACCATTTGGTCTCACTCTCTCAATGACCAATAATGGCTCACTGAGTCTTCACCGTCTCTCGTTCACTGGCCAACTAAGGCCTCTTGATCTAGTAGACTTGTTCACTGTACTGCATCCGTATAAGTAATGACTGACGCTACAATGTGCACCCACCTTATATATACGTTGGTTGACACAGCTACGTAATCTCCAGAAATAACAATGACGTACTCCCACCTACGCGACAAATATTACATACAGTGGTGAAATAGCCCCGCGGCGACGAGTCCGTGCGCGCATATTCTAAATAAAAACGATGACATAGCCATGGCCTGGCGATGACTTGGCAGAATCGCCAACAATATTGCACAATGCACCAACGTCACATCCCATCCCTGATATATACAACAATTCTCACTGTACAGGTATTGAATGTTATACTACACATACGTATATATGTATACATCTAAGTGCAATCTTGCAAGCAACAGGCAATTGCAAAATTGAATAAAACGGATAATTACAATAATAGTACAATATCACAGATAACATAATAATAATACTGACATAATAATAATAATAATAATAATAATAATAATAATAATAATAATAATAATAATAATAATAATAATAAAATACAGATAAAATCATACAATAATAAAAATACAGATATCATCTTGTAACGGGATTTGAACCGTTACAATTCGCCTCCCTCATAAATAAATCGAAGAACAAAGAATCGATTGATTTATGAACAACATAATATAAATATAACACTGACACATATAAACACTTTAAATGAGTATACAACAATAATTTCCTTTTTCAGCATCCATACATTTTATAATACATCACATATGAGAATTTTTCTCGCACATTGCCATCGTAGATAACTGTTCAGTGTCCCATTCTCTTTTTCTCTCATACAAATCACAAGAGTACAGCACTCAATTTAACACATACAAATAATTTTAAATGATTACACTACATTCTTCTTTTTTTAACATATCAAAACTTTTTGTGAAATATCACTTATATGAGAACTGTTCTCGCATATTGTTATCGCAGATAACTGTCCAATGTCCTGTTCTCCGTTTTTTTGTCACACAGTACATGACAATATAGCACTTATTCTTCCAATACACCAATACGACACTTGGTTCACACGCAAATCGCAGATGTTAGTTTTATTTTGCCAGTTTCTCACAAAATTTAATCATCTTACTCTTATTTCAACAAATCTCACGTGAAATACTTCTTTACATATATAATACTACAAATACCGACAATATCCCCTTCCTGATCTTTTAAGGAATTATGCACACTCCCGATACGGTTCACAATAGTGAAATACCCCTGATACAAAATAATAACTTCAACATATTTCCCGCCTCTGCAGATGATGAAATGGAACTCTGAGTAGCACTCTGTCACTCAAACTGAATCAATTTTGCCCTTATTAACTTACATCTCTCAATAGATCACATTCTCCTTGGCAACAATAATTAAAGAATCAATACTATGGCTACAAGATGGTTCAATTATTCCGTAATCCAGCATAATGTTTATTTGTTCTTAGACGTCACTAGCATTTTTAAGTTGAATGGGGTACTTACCTCCCACAGAAGATCAATGGTCATTTACTACAAATTTATGTTCATATACGTGTTCTTCCTCACTTACCACTAAATACATCTCGATGCTTACCTAACATCGAACACAATTACTCCTTCTGTAATTCACTCAAATTACCTCACGTCACTGCCTCATACCGACTATCCCTCGGATACTGGTCGTTATAGACACGTAACACACACTAACATTTACTCTCACTAGGAACAACTTCACTTACCTCTCATATATTTCAAAGAACACACGTCACCAACACACTTACCTCAGACCATCATAATTAACACGTACTTCTTTGCTAGATTATTCCCAGAACAAACACACACTACCTAAATTAAAGTCTATTCTACCTCCATGATTTGCAACCAAGTCATCTCTTTACTCACTATGACTTACCCAACGGCTGTTATAATATCTAATAGTACCTTCGCTTACCTTCACAATTTCCATCATCGGAGTTACTACTTCACTACTTACAGTATATTCTCAGCATTACAAGTACTTACATCACTTAACAGAACACTTCTTACGTCTAACTTACTACTACCATTAAGTACTTCATTATCTACGACTACGTCATTACTTAAATATCTCACTTAACATTACTTTGGTCACAATCACACTGTACTCTTAAATCTACTTTCACTACATAACTACTTATACTACATACCTGTTCATCTACTACCTTCAGACTGTTCACTTAATTTATCCGATTCCCTGTGAATCTGAAATACTCTGGCTCGATGACTATTCCTGAATACCATTCGCATTTGGCCTATTACTCTCTCTCTGATGACTTAAATCCTCACGCCTTCCGTCACTTTGGCCTATAAAGTTTCCACGCCTTCCTTCTCCGGATTGCCCCTGATAACTCTGCTGAACCCTATCACTATTGAAATGTCTAGTATTCGTCTGCTGATCATAATTATTCCCTCTCCAGCTATTCTGTCTATAATTCACATAATTCACATCTACACGCCTCCCATCTTCCGATTCTCTCTGGTAACTCTGCTGACCTCTGTCACTATTGACATTTCTATTATTCCTCGGCTGATCATAATTATTCCCTCTCCAGCTATTTTGTCTATAATTCCTCACATAATTCACATCTGCACGCCTCCCATCTTCCGATTCTCTCTGGTAATTCTGCCGACTTCTACCACTATTGAAATTTCTATCATTCCTCGGCTGATCATAATTATTCCCTCTCCAGCTATTCTGTCTATAATTCCTCACAAAATTCACATCTGCACGCCTCCCATCTTCCGATTCTCTCTGGTAATTCTGCTGACCTCTATCACTATTGAAATTTCTATTATTCCTCGGCTGATCATTATTATTCCCTCTCCTCTGATAATTATCTGACCTGTTTCCCGCTCCTTCTACAGTTCTACTTTGCGGTCGATTATCACCTACTCTACCATTCAGAGCCTCGAAACTATCTAACAATACCTCCATTTCTTTGATAGTACTGACTTTCTGCATACACGCAGCTTCCCTAATCTTATCAGAATAATGTTTTAACATAATCCTTACGACATCAACTTCTGAATCAATACTATTAAGATTTTTCCATATAAGCACGTGTGTCAGAAAGTACTCTGTCATAGACACTCCCTCCTGTTGTCTATATTTACCAAGCATAATCCGTTCTCTCTCACGATCTTGTATATTCTCATCCCAAAACTTGTCAACGAACTTCTCTTTAAATTCTCCTAAATTAGACATATCATTACGGTACACTTGAAACCAGGTTTTACTTTCACCGATGAAGGAATTAGACAAGATCTCTAACACGTATTCCCATTCGATAATATTATCCCTCAACTTATTTGCAAATCTTTTCTCAACTAATGTGACAAATTCCATAGGATTAAACTGTTTTCCAGTAAACTTAGGCAAATCTTGGTCCCAATTGTATAAACCACTCGTTACTACTATTTCTCTTGTAATCTGACCTTCTCTCATTTCTTGCCGTAGTACCCTCTGGCAATTCAAAACTTTTTCTTCCGCCACTCTCTCCGCATTCTCTTTCATTATTCTCAATTCTTCCTGTAATTTTTCCTCTTTCTCTGTAACCTTCTGCGACAAAGTTTCTTGTTTATTCTTTAGTTCTCTGATCTGCCCAAGCTCTTTTTCAAACGTTTCTACCTTACTGACACATTCCCTCATATCTTGCCCCACTGCATTATGGATCTTGTCTATTCTTTTGTCTACAATCTCGTGAATTTCTTCCCGATTACTAGAAATCTTATTACTTAACTCTTTGATATTCTCTGTACATGTTCCTTTGACATGCTCAATTTGAGTATGAAGGTCGCTCCGACTCGACTTCATTTCTTCTCTAAGGTCAACACACTCTTTGTTTAACTTATTTTCTAACTTGCATATTTGACCAGTTACCTCTACTATCTTAGTATCTATTTTGGAATTTAGTGATTCACTTAAACCATCTATTTTATCATTGATCACATTAAGATTTTCGTTACAACTACCAATCATTTCCTCCATTTTACTACTTATGGAGTCAATCTGTTTATTACAATTTTCATTATTAGTACAAATTAATTCTTTCATCTCTTCCTTACTATTTTCGTTACTACTAATTACTTGTTCCATTTTATTACTTAGAGAGTTAATCTGTTTATTACAATTTTCATTACTACTATCAATTAATTCTTTCATCTCTTTCTTATTATTTTCACTCATCTTTTCCATTCGTTTATTACTATTTTCGTTACTATTACTAATTAATTCTTTCATCTCTTTCATCTCTTTCTTACTATTTTCGTTACTACTAATTATTTGTTCCATTTTATTACTTATTATTTTATTATTTTCCTCCATACGTTTCTGACTTTCATTACTACTAATTATTGTGGCCATCAGCAAGGAAAATTGATCTTGGTTCATCCCCCCCGCGATTTCCTTTTGAGTTTCAGTGTGCTTCTCAATTTCTGCACTTTCCTGAATTTCCTCAGAAGGTTCCATCGTATTCACCTGCTCCCTACTCTGAATTTCACCTTGGATGTCCGCAGAAGCAATGACCTCGTCGTCACATGACTTGTTATTGTCTTCCTTGTCCATCTTTGGTTCACTAGTGATAGTACGCGATCTCAAATTAATTTCCCTCTTCAAATCCCTTGACATATCCCCAAAATACAAATATATATTCCAAAATCATACTCCTGAATTTTACCGATAATAATTTCTGTTGGCTTAAATTGTGCATACTCCTCTCAAATGAACCTATGATATGCTGTCATTCAGACCAAATTCTGAATTTCTTCGTGCACCACGTTGCGGGGCCAAAATGAGAGATTCCTAACTCGCTGACTAAATTTACAAACATATATAAAACTACATTTAATATGGAAATCTGAATTTATATTGAAAAATCTGAAAATTAACATTCATTAAATAAAATACACACTCGTCGAACCTTGTACTCGCACTTACTTGTTACCTGCTTACTTACACATACGTTATTTGAAGGGCGCCAGCTGTCACTCAGTACAGCAATAATAGAATGAGACTCTTGACCATCTCTAGGGTGTGGGGTAATAAGCTTACTTTTGACAACATACCATATAAGTTCTGGGAAAAGGAGATTGGCGTTCGGTTTCCCCATTAATTTTGAGGTTAAGATATTTTACTGTCAATGAAATGAAACTCTGAATTCGTTTGATAGAACAATATATATTCTTTAAATAATATATCAAAAAATAGTGAGTCTTGTTGCGATAAAACAGATGAGAATATGAAATTATGACATTGCAACTGACAGAAACTAGGCATGAATTTGAATTCTTCTTGACCGGACATTTAACAATTTATACGAACTATTTCCCTCACTGATTCACTTGACTGTACCTTCAACACTTTTAGTGTAATGACGACGTAATCCATTGCTCTGGTGTTTACTGTAGATGTGTCACACCTAACGTGGTGATACATCCTTGAGACTGCTTCTTCTCCATATCATCTGACTTCTTTGTAAGTCAATATGGTATGACCTCTTGGTAGGTCCAGGGTTGCCCTCTCTGACTCCTTGGTAAGCCTTGCGTCCGCGTCTTCCACTAAGTGACGGACCAACCATTTGGTCTCACTCTCTCAATGACCAATAATGGCTCACTGAGTCTTCACCGTCTCTCGTTCACTGGCCAACTAAGGCCTCTTGATCTAGTAGACTTGTTCACTGTACTGCATCCGTATAAGTAATGACTGACGCTACAATGTGCACCCACCTTATATATACGTTGGTTGACACAGCTACGTAATCTCCAGAAATAACAATGACGTACTCCCACCTACGCGACAAATATTACATACAGTGGTGAAATAGCCCCGCGGCGACGAGTCCGTGCGCGCATATTCTAAATAAAAACGATGACATAGCCATGGCCTGGCGATGACTTGGCAGAATCGCCAACAATATTGCACAATGCACCAACGTCACATCCCATCCCTGATATATACAACAATTCTCACTGTACAGGTATTGAATGTTATACTACACATACGTATATATGTATACATCTAAGTGCAATCTTGCAAGCAACAGGCAATTGCAAAATTGAATAAAACGGATAATTACAATAATAGTACAATATCACAGATAACATAATAATAATACTGACATAATAATAATAATAATAATAATAATAATAATAATAATAATAATAATAATAATAATAATAATAATAATAAAATACAGATAAAATCATACAATAATAAAAATACAGATATCATCTTGTAACGGGATTTGAACCGTTACAGTTAGGAGCGCGCAGCTGTGAGCTCGCATCCGGGAGATAGTGGGTTCGAACCCCACTGTCGGCAGCCCTGAAGATGGTTTTCCGTGGTTTCCCATTTTCACACCAGGCAAATGCTGGGGCTGTATCTTAATTAAGGCCACGGCCTCTTCCTTCCCATTCCTAGGCCTTCCCTGTCCCATCGTCGCCATAAGGCCTATCTGTGTCGGTGCGACGTAAAGCAACTAGCAAAAAAAAAAAAAAAATACCCGTGAAGGAGCTACCTGCAATAATGATCATACCAATACAGTTTGAAAGCTCAAGTTGAATATCAATCTCCTTGATGGTTTCCCTCCCACAGAGCTCTTGCTATTCAGGATCAAATTCATGTCTTCAAGCATGCTCCCTCGTGTACCTATCCAGTCACCAAACACGTACTGACAAAGCCGTTCCATTCACTGGCAACACAATGGTAACTATACTTCTCGAATACTAATATTACTTGCAAGTTTGAGGTAGATGAAGTTCAAGCGATTAAAGAGTTACAGTTCCTGTAGGTTTAAGGTATTAATTCTGCCACTGGTAGCGATAAATTTCGCTTTTACACGTTCTTATCATTTCAGGCCACATTTAAATATTTTGGTATAAGTAGATCTTGATCAGATATCACGATTATTCTCCTTCCTGCCCTTTCACCCAGTTTATCGGGGTCGGATCTTCATGTGGATTTGACCAAGGTTTACGACCGGATGTACTTCCTGACGCCAACCCTATGTGGAGTTTCTGTGGTGGTTGGTAGTGTGATGTGCTGTCTGTAAATGAGGAGAAGTTCATTAAGACTAACAAAAATACCTGGACTCTGAGACAGCGGAATTAACCATACACAGATAATATCTCGGCACAGCGAGGAATCGAATCCGTAGCCCTATGGACCGAAGACTAGTATGCTGACCATTCATCGAAGGTGACGAACAATCAGATATTACTATTACAAAACCTAATTAGCATAGGATAACTGACTGGGTCATCCAAGGTACCCTTAGTTCCAATATTCATTCATCATTTGTTTCTAGTCTGTAAAAAGAAATCGCTTATTTCCATTCCCGAGGCATCTACCTCAATTTGTTGTCGGTTACGTCATCTTCTTTTTATAAAATAAAATAAACAAAAACTGAGAATAAACGAGTGAAAGTCGACTCAAGTTCTTAGAGACAAAATTGTAAAACCAACAGATCTTGAATCTTTTTTAAGAAGTCTTGAAAGTTAGATTTTAGATTGTAATTTGAACATACCATTCACCGTAAAACTATTTACTTTGACCATATTGTTCTTGTTCTGTATTAGAATGTAAGATTTTGTAGTGTACTGCAATCTGAATATCAACATAATTTACTTTTATCAGTGTCCATATGACTCTCGCGCATACTCGCAAGCACCTTCATTATATTCTTTCATTATTCTGTAACCATAAGCCCCCTTCCCCATCGGTCGATCCTGGCTAAGCTACTGGTTGATGGAGATCTCTACGCTTCCCTATGTGGTATCAACTTTTTCATTTCAATGTAATAGGGATGTAGGCAGAGAAAGTTCGCGCCAGATAGCGCTCGTGTACTACTGGGTAAGCGCAAGGCGATCGTCTTATGTTTCTCCTAGTCAGCTGCGAGTAATGTATACAATGCGACAGAGTTTTCTGAGCTAAAGCCGATTGTATCTTCTCTAATTTTACTCCAAGACTATATTAATTAATTGTATAGGTATATCCCCTAGCATATTACGGACGATTTTCAGCGTTTAAGCCTTAAACAGTTGCAATATGAGCTACGGACCAGAAACGCTAAAACTAGTGGGAGGAAGAAAGAATTAGTACAGCGGCAATTAGAAAATTCTAACACGCTTCATTATCCAAATAATGAATAGGAGTCAGCATGCCTTTTCCTAAAGATTACAATTACTTGAGTATTGTACATTGATAAATATATAAATGTACCTCCACAAGACAAATCATAAATAGATATTTAAACACGCACTTGCTCCCCTTGCTCATAAACTTTGGTTCATGTATTTTTTAAAGGTTGATGACTTACATGAAACTGCAGATACAGCCTTTGTCCACCACCAAAAGCATGTGAATATTCTTGAGTTTCCCATTGCCGGTTCCTTTGAATATTTCACCATCAGCCATAAGGTGAAGGTCACTATCACAAATTTGCATCTGATGGATTATTTCGTATTTAGAAAATTGGAAACAGATGGAGCACCTGTTTCCAACTACAAATCATCGTGTTATGCTGGATACAGAATTTTAGTGAAAAGTTTGTTTTGTTTATTAAAAGGTTAATTTCAATCGGGTGAAATTCTAAAATGCAGTGCTGTGAAATCCGAGTACACAATTAAGATCTATAATGTGAAGCTTTTTTTAAGAGTAAATGGTGACATTATAGGAGGGGAATGTGAACATTTTGCTGGAGCAGGCCCCAAAGCATGTTGTAAGCATATTGCTGCTGTAAAGTACGCATTAGAGCACTTCCCCCAAGACTGGTATTATTCAGTGTTCAGAAACATGCAGCCAAAATTTATAAACTTTTCAGCATCCCCTTACCAAATGGTTAAGGCCAGTTAGCCCTATGAAAGAGGAATACTTGCCTTTGGAACAAGTTTCGCTATTACAATCTCAGTTGCACCAGTTAGAACTCTAATCGAGGGGTATTTCTGTCTTAAAGCAAGGGGGCTGTTTAAAGAACATTTTCTCTATCAGGCCAAATGTTCAACTCTTTAAATTGGCAGTACGTGAAAATAATCCAAACATTAAATATTCTCCCAACAGTAGTTTTATGAATTCCGAAGTTAAGGCCTAGTTCTTTGTCAGATTTGTTGGTCCTTAGCTTCATAACTGTCAAGAAGAAACACAGTCTGGGTTCAAGAGGGAATATCTGTAAATTGCATCTGTTTTCTCCCAGAACAGCAAACACCAAATTACAATGTTGGACGTCTACAAACCCTGTATAAAGCAATATGGCATCAGGATTACGCATTGTTTGCTCAACAACAAAATTGTAGTCTTTTTTGAGTGCTGGTGTCTTTTAAAATGGGAGTCACAAATGTAACATTTACTTCTTCGGGTATATTCACGATTTCTACCCGTACTTCAAAGAAGGTGATTTCTGCATATTCCGATATTGTAGGCTTATCTTGGTAATCCGGCAATTTTCTGGTGTATGACCTCTTCCTTGTTTTTGTTGTGTTCATGGTCCATGGAAAAAGCGATGGAACAGCGCCCGGTTTTAATCTTGCTCTCTCACCTTTAAATACAAACGCATAAATTCGGTGGTTGTTATCAAAATGCCTGATCAGTTTATAGTTAGAAAATATGAATTATTTGCCTTCGTAAATCGCACCTACCCAACAAAGTGTTCGTGAAGTCACCGGCTTGAAAATAATGGGAACACACTTTAATATTTTCGGTCATATTCTTCTCACCAAAATTTTCCCTTCTAATAGCATGTAACCATTTCTTCCTCATTTCTTTATTTTGTGGAAACTGGTCAAATGAAAATGGGCTTCCTTGATATTTTTCAAAGAGGAACACTGCAATAGCTCGGCATAGTCACGAAAATAACAATTTAAGCAACTTAAATTCGTGGATATTTAGTGGCATGAGAATACAGGAGACAAATGAAAGGCGCATTGCGCTTACCCAGTACAACAGCAGTGCGCTCTATCGGTGCTAGTTCTGTACATCCCTATTGTTGCATCCTGTATCCAATCCGTTTGTCATATGCCTTTCCTGACAGGACGTTGTGTTTACAGTGCACTATGTCTTCTGGTATAGGCTAGAGCAATATTGTTACTTTCACTGATCTGTCTCAGCTTTATCCTTGGCTTTGACAAAATGAAAGTGACTGAGGTATGAGTGATGCTAGTAATGCCATTCCTAATGCAGCCAGTCCCTGCTATGAATGGTATGAAAATGTTGCTCATACGGTCAGTTGGTGCATGCATTTCAGTGGGTTTGGCAGACTGATATGTAATAGCAACTTCTGGCTCAGTGAGGAAAGCAACGGGAAACTACCTCACTCCTCATATCCCTAGTACGCCTCTTCAGTGATGCCTAGGCCATTTATGACAGCTGATGACAGAGCTGTTGAGGATCCAACCAGCCTTCGGGCTGAGGACTAAACATACATACTATTGGCCTTTCTGTACCATTTCTACGCCCCTACGCTTTCCTGAAAAATCCAACACCACTTTTCAAATTTATTCTCTTTTTCTCCGAACCAATTACTTTTCTCCTATATTAAATATTGCGATCGCTATATACGTCTTCAGAAACATCTTCCTAATATATATATCTTTCCTTGTTGTATAAACATATATTTTGTTAAGAAAGATATTCCATGGCTAGGTTAATCTGTATTTTATGTCCTGCCTACATCTTATATCTTAATCCCATGTTCAATTAGCTCTACACGTATCTATACAATACTTACATGAAATGAAATGGCGTAGTGCATTCAGTGCTGTGATTGTCCGAGGATATGTTCGGCTCGCCAGGTGCAGGTCTTTTGATATGACGGCCGTAAGTGACCTGCGCGTCGTGATGAGGATGAAATGATGATGAAGAGCCACACATACACCCAGCCCCAGTGCCAACGAAATGAACCAATGATGTTAGAATTTCCGACCCTGCCGGGAATCGAACCAGGGACCCCTGTGACCAAAGGCCAGCGCCGCTATCCATTTAGCCATGGAGCCGGCCAACGATTACATAAGTTATAATGATCAAAGTCGTCCAAGTTCCTAATATGAACCAAATAGACACAAGAGACCGTCTTAAGCAACAAGAAATATAAATTTAAATTAATCAGCAAGGAAGAATATTGTGTGAAATACTAAAAACAATTTCCAGTGCCCCTTGCCCCTTTTAACTACAATCTCTTACAGTTCGAGATCAGACTTATTTGTAATATAACATTGTAAAGGCAGTTTGGTGATGCATGGTGTATCGGAAGACCTTTCCTTCATATCTGGTAAGAAATCAAATACCGAGTGAGTTACCCGTACGGTTAAGGTCGCGCAGCTATGAGCTTGCATTCAGGAGATAGTGGGTTCGAACCCCATTGTCGGCAGTCTTGAAGTTGTTTTTCTGTGGTTTCCCATTTTCACACAAGGCAAATTAAGGCCAGAGCCGCTTCCTGCCTACGCCTATCCCTTTCCTATCTCATCGTTGCCATAAGCAAAAAAAAAAGAAAATAATCTAGTTCAATTACCTATTTTCAAAATATCAAGCCAGGTGCAACAGGTGCATTTAACAACGCCAGTTAGTCAGATGAGCTAAACAGATATTCTCCATCTTTACTTTCTTCGAATCCCACCAACGAATCCTGAGGAAAACTAGGCCAAGAGGCTAGGCAAGTGAACGTTCTTTCTATATGACGCATTTCAGTTTCTAAAGATGAAACGTCTTAAATTACCGGCACTCTACTTTACCTTTAACTCAATAATTATCTGCTCTCCAGTGTCATTTGTAGAATAAATCCGAAATGCCAGTTTCCTGTAGTAAGGCCATAGGCGTTTCCCTCCCACTGATATCCTCGCGTCACCGAAAACCTAACTGAATTATTGCGACCATAAGGAATAACAACTTTTTCGTAGTTTCATGGTCCATCTAGACTGCGGTAATGTCGCAAACGGAAGTGCACGGTTGTCGATTATGAACATTTCTATGCATCCAAGCGTGTAAGAGGTTGCAATCTGCTGAAGCTTGTTAATGCATACAAATCCGAAGTCAAGTTTCAACATATCAGGTGACCTTTCACAGAGCATCGTCACAGTTGTTACAAGAACACTGAACAGGTGATTACCATTATGGCTGTGCCATTACTACACCGCAATACTAAAACATATTCTTCCGAAAGAAAGATTAAAGGCCATTTGTTTAGCGGGCTGTCATCTGTAAGGCGCTAAAGCTCAACGGTGGTAAGGAAAACTACGCCAAGGGGCCAGGCAAGTAAACGCTTTTCCAATGTGATGCATTCCAGTTTCCAAAGATAAAAAGTCTTCAATATTCAGCACTCTGCTTGACCTTTAAATCTATAATTATCTGCCCTCCAATGTCATTTGCAGAATAATTCCGAAAAGTCAGTTTCCTGTAGCACCTGAGGTCATCAAGCTTTCTCTGTAGCCACAGTTACCAAGTGAATGTATTAAGATGTATCCCATATGAACGAATACGACCATATGATTTGCGATGGTATTAAGTTCTTGTACTTCCATTCTCCAGATTCCAAGTTCCACACCGGTGGAGGTCAATGGCATACGAGGGATTTTAAATGTGTTAACTCCGTTACATTGGCTTCCAGCATATTGAGGAGATGCTGAGGGGAAAACCCAGACAACAAGCAAGTAAACAAGCAAAATCAGGCTTGTAGCCTTACGTGACTATTATTTTGATTTCGAGATTATAGTCATAGTCACATGACCACCAGTTTTACGAGGACCCGCAGGGAGTGACTTTCATTTAAAAAATCTTGCATGCATTAGTGGGTATTCAAAACGCGGCCAATTTCCTGAGAAGCCACTGCCTGGGTCACATCGCCATCACGACCTCTAATTATTATTATTATTATTATTATTATTATTATTATTATTATTATTATTATTATTTATTGTTCAACTAATTATCATTAGCTGAATGGTCATTGTTGAGTCCTTCGGTTCAGAGGTTTCCGCGTTCGATTCCTGGCCGGGTCGGGAATTTTAATCGCGTCCGATTAATTATTTTGACCCGAGGACTGGGTGTTTGTGTTTGTCCCAATATTCAGACAACACACTACACTACTAAGTGCCACATAAACGCGAAATAGTGATTAAATTATTCCATATAGGGTTGCGTCAGGATGGGCACCTTGCCATAAAACAGGGCCAAACCCACATATGTGTGACACACTTCGCACCCGCAACCCCACAGATGTGGAAAAAGCTGAAGATAAAGATGATTTATTATTATGGTTATTACTATTCCAAACATAATTAAAAATAAATATTGTTCAATGAACTGATTAGGAGGCCAGTCGTTTGATTCCCTAATACGGGCGGCTATCATGTGAATTATCTTTCTTTTTATTATTATTATTATTGTTATTATTATTATTATTATTATTATTATTATTATTATTATTATTATTATTATTATTATTACAAATGGCTCGAATTTAGTAATTTAGTATCATACGGATGTGAATTATACACGACTCTTATTCTAAGAACTTTTAAGGTTATGTTTACCTGATCCATGTATTATGTCATCGATATAACAAAGCAATTCAATATCACTTCCTATTCCTAGAATACTATCAAGTATCACAAGGCGCTTAGCATACAAACAAAGGCATCACTTGGGGTGCCAACATTATTATAACGAAATAATTCAGTGACCTACCTTTCAGTGCTCTGTCTGCTCTGTCTTTTAATTAACTAAGCACCTCCATAATCATCTACTTACAAATAGTTCCGTGGCCTCGTTTATTTTCATACCTCTTACGTTTAGATCACTAAAAATCGAGTCTTCGTCTCCCTCCATAGTCGAGTCCAGCATTCTCCTAAATAATCTATCCTCTTCCATTCACCTGACATGATTCCACCGCACACCAAAGTCGGGTTTTTCACACAGATTCAGTCGGCAGATTGTGCCACCAACTTGATTTGGGGAGAACGGGGGTAAAAATTAGGTATTTCCTGAAAGTTTTTAAGCTCACGAAACCTGTAGGTTATCGCCTTTATAAATATACACGATTATGTTCTTATGCTGAGCGCAAAATTTGAAGCCCTTCCCCTAAGGGAATTTTGAAAATTTTTGATTTTCTAGGGATCCTGAGGTCATCATCTTCTCTGGTACCAAGCTGTAAATTCTGAGATGCCTGGAAATGCCTCATTAATTCACGTCTATTGTCATTTTTATACTTTTAAATATACATCGCTCCAAACCGACTTGCTTTTATATATGTATTTAGGTTAACTTTTGTTTTGCCGGTCGACCATGCAGAATCCACAACATAAATTGTCGGGATGTTTTAACTTGCGTTCAGAAATCCATTTTCCTGTATAACTACCTGAAAATACTTGGTGTATCTGCCAGTTTCTTTCCTATTTTAAATTTTTGTATATATTATTTAGTATTTATTTATTTTATATATTTGCTTATTATATACACTAGGGAAAAATCTTGGCTGAATTTTCAGCGTACTGGCTTTTAGTTAAGAGGGCCCCGGATTCGATCCCCGGCCGGATCGAGGACTTAAACTGCGTGTGGTTAATACCACTAGCTGTGCTGCAGAGCGTGGGGTCATGCCATCTCTAAGAAAAGAGAAAACGTTTCCTGTATTCTTCGCTCACATAAAGATACAGTGATACTAGGTGTATGTGTTCGTCTTAGTACACTTCTCCTCGGGATGGACACACACTCCACCGACGTGTGTTATCATCCAATCTCGCAGCCTCACACCCGTCCACTATGCATACTTGGGCGTTGTGGGTACAGGTTTTCATCGTCTTGTGGTTTCCATTTTCCCCAGTGTATATGTTACTTCTTTTGAAAATATCTACGTCACGTCACACGTATTTCTCATTTATGATTTTTAACAATTTTTTATTCGGAATGAACGACTGGATTGTATAATATCGTAAGTCTTCCTATTTCATTGCACGGTGCAAGAATTCTTTTGCGTTGTGCTGCAGACCATGGGGTCATGTCATCTCTAAGAAGAGAGAAAACGTTTCCTGTATTCTTCGCTCACATAAAGATAGAGTGATACTCCGTGTGAAAAACAATTTAACGTGTCCAGCTTACCGTTCACACGGCCGTTTTCAGGAACTGTATTACACTTTTGTCTCGCTTCGTGGTTTTTCACAGTAACTACAAGGTAAATTGTAATGTTAACATAGAAAATACGTTAACTAGTTAACAATTATTTCCTTTCTCTCTCAAAGTTCACAAATGGTATTCCTACAGAAGGAAATATAAACTTGAGTAGCATCAGGATGAACGAAGTGCTCCATCATGTTCAGTGTGATAATTCAGTCTTCATTAGATTTATTTCTGCTCCCTTAGTGGAATAGGATTTATCAGTTTCAATTTCAGTGATCTGAATTTAGGGCTGTCGCCCAGTTGGCTGATTCTCTATCAACTGTTTGCCTTTTTTATTAAGTGATTTCAAAGAAGTTGGAAATTTTTCAAATAATCTCCCATGGTAAATTACTCCAATGCCTAATTCCTATCACTATAAACAAATGTTTGCCACAATTTGTCCTCTTCAATTCCAGCTTCATCTCCATATTATGGTCTTTCTTACTTTTAAAAATGCATTCAATCTTATTCAACTAATGTCATTCCACACCATTTCTCCGCTAACAGTTGGAACATACCGCTTAGTCGATCGGGTCGTCTCCTTACTCCCTTGTCTTCAAAGCCCAACATTTTCAATATCTTCATAACACTATTCGTTTGTTGGAAATCATCCAGAACATATTGTACTGCTTTCCTTCGATTTTTTCTAGTTCTCTCAGTTTTGTGCGGTTTATATCCCGTTTCTTCCACTGATTCTTTAATGTAGGACAGTACTTCTTCAACCTAATAAATACAGCTAATAAGAAAGAAGCAATGGAAGAAAGAAAGAAAGAAAGAAAGAAAGAAAGAAAGAAAGAAAGAAAGAAAGAAAGAAAGAAAGAAATAAAACAGATATCCAGCAACGGCGGGGGAGCATTTATTTTAATCATTATTTTTATTATGCAGCAGGCTATGTATAATACAATTGTATAATGAAATATTATGCACTGTATCTTTCAAAATTAAGCTTTGTGAGATACATACTTTCTATATTATAAATAAGTCATACAGTCTAGCATATCTCCTAATGAATATCCTTTCAACTAGTTAAATGCACCGTCCCTATTTTTAAATTCCTTCGATTTTCTTTCCCACATTCTTCCAATAATATTACACAGTACTTATGTTCTTCCCGGTTTCTTCCATTTTCTATTTAGTACCTTAACAAGAATGTAAGATTCATGTTCATTTTTACAGACATCTTTCTTCATCACCGTACTTTCCTCTGAATTTTCTTTATATTCTTTTATTAGGTGTGTTGTATAAAATTCATTGATTTTCCTTGTTATTGTTTAGTTAACATCTCGTTCCTAACTGTCACGTTCTTTATACAATTTTTCCAGTGTTCTTTTGCTATACAATTCTGCTATTCTAAGTTGACCATAATATGCAAAGCAACTCCAGCTTCATTCATACTTAAGTATTGGACTAAATGCATCACAATTGGGAGATGCTATTATAAGAAAGAAATCCAAACGTCTATATTCTAATTAAAAGAAAACAAACTTCTTGGAACTAGAGTTAATTCAGGAATTTACAGTCTCCCGATCTTTTAGTCCGATGATGAAAACTGACAATACCATACATATTCTTAAAGTCCACATCCTGCCACAAACATAGAGCGAAATCTTGTACGGAAAAATAGGATTCAAAATTTACTTACCTCATCCAGTTCCATGATCTTGCTTAATAAAAGTCCTAGAAACTATTACAATACGAAATAAACTCAACTCTATCACGTTTAAAATAAAACACCATCGCAATTGTACAATGCACACTTTGCCAACAAACGTATGTGACATCCAAACTCGTTCTAAAATCACAGAAGTGCATATTAGCTTTTAATTTTGTTAATACCAAACTTTGGAATGGAAATACATACAACAACAAGACAATAAATTTACGTGCCGGTATCTAATACAGTAGAATTCCATTAGTCCGGCATCCAACAGTCCGGAACGCCCGATGGTCCGGCACCATTCTAGGATACTTTTTTTTTTTTTTTTTTTTTTTTTTTTTTTTTTTTTTTTTTTTTTTTTTTTTTTTACAGTTAAAGCGCACAGCGCGGTTCGAAACCACCCGGAAAAGTCCACTATGCGTCTGCTATTGTAAAACAAAATCGGAAATTTTGGCTGTCACCACACACAGGTTCAGTTCATTTAGGAAACCGAAGAAAAGAGAATCAGCTCTGCAGAAGCCGCCGAGTCCCTAAATAAATTCTTCACTTTTGCTGAGTGTAATATTAATTATAATGCCATTGAACTTACTAATTTACATATCATCAGAAATAACTTTTATGCCAAGCGACGACGATCTTGAAAACAAAAAGATATTCGAGATGCTTTTAAGTCACCCAAAAATATTGTACAGTACATGTATGTAAACCGAATGTGTTGAATAAAAATTTGGTGCTGCCGTAATTTTGAGCTAAATTTATTAAACTAATGATTCAGCTGATCAACCTTTTATGCAAAACGCCGTGTTACAGCTGTTCTTGCTGTACGCCTTAACCTATATTGTAGTAAGAGATACCGCCCGATAGTCCGGCATTTTCGGTAATCCGGCACCGGGCCGGTCCCGAACGTGCCGAACTATCGGACTTCTACTGTATCTAGAACATAATGAATTTCTGAATACATCATTCCATGTTTATCGATTTAAAAAAACGTTGATAGTAAACCCTTGTCTCTAACAGCATGATTTTTTCCTTCCGCTACACAGAATGCCAAGCAGTAAATTTGGTCATAGTATGAAAAATATCAATATGCGGCTAGATAAGTGCGCAGGGACATGCAAAATTAATCCGGCCGTCGGGCTCAAAGTCTAGATAGGTTGTCCTGATGATCGCCAGACTATTCTACGGTACACTTGGCACACTGAGAACTCGCTAAATTTTTTTTTCCGGAATGCTTCAGCGTTCATACTAAAATACTATCAGCGTCTAGTAGGGTTGCAAAACCAACTGTTGGGTAAATAAAACATAATATGGACATTGGATCGCAGGCTGCGTAATTACAAGGGTAGATTGAACCAAGTTCTAATATTGTAAATGCGCACAATTATATCGTGAAAATTTGAAGCTGCACTCGCGTTGCTTAGGTGATCAAAAATCCAACATTATAATAACAATTCTACCAATTTTCAGATATGTATCGACATTAAAAATTCATTTTCACTTTTCTCCACGGCATACTAGGAATACATAACTGTTTTTATTTTCTACTTTTAACCGGTCAGATTCAGAATTCTATTATATTTGAGGGAGTTGATTTATAAGACGTTATTGAAATAATGTATACACTTCGCGTAAGTAGACTATCTGTAAGTACAATATTTCCTTTGCAATATTAATCAATTATGTACTTAAATTAAGATATTTTAAAAATAATTTGTTAGTGCGGTAACGACAATCCATGAATTATGTTAACTGAATTAAATATATTCCATTCGTACTTCATTTTTCTCTCCCTTATTTTGTTAAATGTCGGAGTAAGCAATCTAACTCATCTTTTGTATCGACATTACAACTTCATTTTCACTTTCCTCCACGGCACAGCGTCGTCATGCCAGCGATACGTATTTTATTTTATGGTTTTAACCTGTCAGATTCAGAATCCCATCATATTTGAGGGACTTGATTTATAAAGACGGTATTGAAATAATTTATACACTTCGTATTACTAGACTATTTGTATTTCCTTTGCAACTTTAATAAATTACGTAATGTAACTAAGATATTTTTAAAGAATGTTTTAGTAATGAAAATTAAATATATTCCGTTCATACTTAATTTTCCTCTTAAGCAATCTTACTCATCTTTGGCCTCAGATAAGTTGTAGAATTTACAGAAATATTTAGCATTGTTCAGTGGAAATGTTGAATTCCTCTAATTATACCAACTAACTGCTAACACTAACAGGTAAACTACCATGTTGCAACATGGCATCACAATCCCACAGTTGATCGTTCTCGTAGTGATGCTTCATGCTTTCTATATTTCAAATTTAGGCAAGTGTTGGCCACTGGCTGCCGTAACTCCTCATAACGACGATTATCTCTGCTTTTAGCTCAGACGATTTGCTGTTACTGTAGTGTAATCCCAGTGCATTACCACATTATTGGCAAGATGAGTTCTCTCCTGTGTCAGCTTGTTTCAGTTATACCCAAGTGTCCCGAATTTTAATCCTGGAGAAGTAGGGTAGGATTTTCAATTGGACCAGCACGTTCAACAGGAACGCACTTGGTCTTAAACCTCCGACCAAGACCCAAACTGATGTTGGGTACTCCGTCCATCCTAGCTCCCATCCCTCACCCCAAAACGTCGGGAGGTGACGTTCAAAAATAAAGCAATATAGATTAATTCTGATAATTTGCACATCTTCAAAAAAAGCAATAATGAGAATATGTTCTGTATCATTTCGGTCATTCGTAAGTCAAAATGTTATAAAATAATAATTTTATTGTGTTTACATCCCACTAAGTACTTTTTACGGTTTTAGGAGTCGCCGAGGTGCCGAATTTTGTCGCGAAGAAATTATTTTTAGTGCCAGTAAATCTACCGGTACGAAGCAGACCACCTTCAAATACCACCGAGCTGAAACAAGATATAACCTGCCAAATTTGCGTCAGGAGGCCAGTGATTCAACCTTCTCAGCCACTCAGACTGACTGGAATAAAATAAATCAACATATTGGAATTATCTTTTGGTAATTTTTTCTGTTTGTTTTACTTCGCACTGACTCAGGTTTTATGACAACCATGTGGCAGTATAGGGCTAGGACTGAGAAAGAAGTGGCCATGGCTTTAATTACGGTACAGGTAGTTCAGGTACATTTTCTTGATGTGGAAATGAGTAACCACGGGAAACCATTATCAAGGCTGCCAGGGTGGTTCGAATTAGAAGCCTGAGCAAACTGGTTTAGATTCAGTTCGACTTCGATCAATCAGCGAACATAATGCGACAGTTGTACTCGGCCAAACACCTTATAGCAGACCGAAATTGGCTTGCGTGATAAGCAACACCGCATCGCTAACATAATACAGAATTCAACAGTTCAGTATCGCGTAACTAACATGGACAAATACGTACAGAAATTATTTTTTTCTCTTACAAGTTAGTGGAGCTGTTTCATTGGAAGAGACCAGTTGATAAGATTTCTGGACTATTTTTACAATTGTATAAGTTCTTTCTTTTTCATGTAAAATTTGCATTATATTCTTAAGCGGTACTGGTTCTTAACTGACGATAGCGTTTGTGTCCACAGGAATTTGCGATTCTTAACTCGCTACTCAATTTTAGTGTTATAACCGGGGTGGGTTGGGAGGGAGGAGGGGGGGGATCTGTTCTTGTTCTGGGGTTTAAATACTGCTTGTGTTCTCACTGTGTTAACAAACATAATTACCTTAATTAACGACTAGTGGATAATCACTGAAATGCAGTTTCCTAAAAGTTAATAGAGATTAAAACAAAACCATTTAGGTCAAATGGAAAGGAGCGAACATGAACAGACTCGGCCGGATATTTTATACTTGGCTGTGATGCTCAGTATTGCTTCACAGAAACGTCTGGTGGGTTGCCTAAACAGCCGGGTGTCAGACTATTCCACTTAATCTTTGGTCTTCATACTCGGTCATGCAGGGCTCTAGGTAGAACTCACCATCTCCTAAATGGAATCTCATAACTACCTGACCCTAAAATTGCAGTCAACTCGCTCAGTACTGTTACGAATAAAATGCTGTCTGTTTTTTATCTAATTTAATTGAAGATGGCTCAATTAATACAAATGCACACACACACATACAGGCTGTCCTTGAAAAAGTTCCAATATTTACAGAGGAGGTAGTACACAACAAACGAAGGAGAAAGAGTCATATAAATATTGGTCGCATAATTCACACTGCTCTAATTCTACACATACTAACTGTTCCATGCACTGACTCCACGTCGACACACACACGCACAGTACTCAGTACTCCAGGGCATACTCCATTCAGTACTCCACGGCAGTACACACACAGTACTCCACTCCGTACTCCGACGACACTCCAACACGACGATGCTCTGACACTCACGATACTCTGGCACTTACTCCGGTGGGATACCATTACTATCAATGATCACTATGCTGTAATACTTTACGGACGGTCGTATGCAACAAAAGACGGAAGTACGTACCTACCTAACATTGGCCGTACACCTACTAGCGTGTTCTGTTACAGTCTTATTATGTAGGAGGGGCATATCTTGAGCTCCGAGCACTTTTATCATGAAAAAAATGCGAAATCATTGTACGTAGACAATTGATCTGGTACATCGTGTGTGTGTGTGTGTGTGTGTGTGTGTGTGTGTGTGTGTGTGTGTGTGTGTGCGTTCGTGTGTGTGTGCAAGCGTACTGTATCAAACAAGAACGAGACACACTAGTGAACGTACAGTATTCCACTGTGTACTACAGACTGTATTGCTCTCGCAGTCAAGTATGTGTCTCGTCAGGTGTACGGTAGTGCTCAAATGGCACATGTTTTGTTATGACACTTCAGTACTGTAATTTGTACATAGTGGAAGGATGCACTGCAATGGATGACAGTCACATCGAGGACATGTTGTGAAGATTAGATCAAAGGCATGGTGAACATTGGTGGTAGTGGACCATAAATCCGAATATACTGGGTTTGCGACCAATGTTTATTGGATGCGTTTTCCTTCATCTGGAGCATGCTGCCTCCTCTGTAAATACTGGAACACTTTTTACAATATATATGTCCTTCTTACAGCAGGTAGTCCGACTCGCTGGTATTACTGGGACGAACCTCACTTTCGCTTCGCTCCGCACGCTCAGCCACATTACATATCAGCTGCATGCAGACAGGTTCGAACACAGAGTCTCTTAGCAAACACGACGCTTGACTTGAATCCAGGGAAGTCTGTCGCTCACACTGCCGTTTCACGTGGCTGCTCCACGCAGTGAACTACTGAACAGTGACAACTAAATAGTGGTCACATAACAATAACAACAACTCAACAGTGCTAACCGCTCTACAATACTCCTCAAAACAACAACAATTCACACTGCTCCAATTCTACACATACCAACTGTTCCATACACTGACTCCACGTCGACACACAGTAGCCTACTCCACGGCAGTATACACACACACAGTACTCCATTCCGTACTCCGAAGACACTCCAACACGACGATGCTCTGACATTCATGATACTCTGACACTTACTCCGGTGGAATACCTACCACATCATCTCCGACAACAGCCGGTACTACTGCAGTCCAACTCCTCTACACTTTTTTTTTTTTTGCTAGGGGCTTTACGTCGCACCGACACAGATAGGTCTTATGGCGACGATGGGATAGGAAAGGCCTAGGAGTTGGAAGGAAGCGGCCGTGGCCTTAATTAAGGTACAGCCCCAGCATTTGCCTGGTGTGAAAATGGGAAACCACGGAAAACCATTTTCAGGGCTGCCGATAGTGGGATTCGAACCTACTATCTCCCGGATGCAAGCTCACAGCCGCGCGCCTCTACGCGCACGGCCAACTCGCCCGGTACTCCTCTACACTGACTGTATGTTTGCGGAGAGTCTGTTTTACATACCCGGTGATGTAGTTCCGTACTTTTTGGGGTGTGGCCGGTTTTAGAACATTCTGGTTACGCCATCCAGAAGGTCCACGGGGAAATAAACGAAGAGAACAATAGAAAGAGACAGACAATAATAATAATAATAATAATAATAATAATAATAATAATAATAATAATAAAGCAAATGATGGTAATATAGAACCCCACTTTGTTTCTAAGACATGTATATCAGACAGTAAACTCGATTTATACAAATAAATACAATTTCAAATCCATAATCTATTGATTTCTGACCGGTTAATTAATTATTTCGTACACCAAACAGGAAAATTTATATTTAAGTGTTTCCGAATATTTAGCAAACTCGTCGTCAGACTTAAGGTGTGGGTAATATGGGTCTCCAAGTGGTCATCTAGAAAACTTACCAATTAAACCATCAGAAATGTTTAAACATTACGTTTATTCACAAAATATAATTACGATTTTTGCTGACAAATTTATATCATGAACAGATGAGAGTCAAAAATGAGCTACAGGAATTTCAAGAGCGTTGACCATTAATATTCACACACATACGCAGGTTTTCTAGCTCCAGCACAATCAATGTGAGCCCATATCTCACAAAAAATTCATTGGACGGGTGGGGCGCTGTGACCCAATGCCAACCACTAAAGATGAACTGTGGAACCACGTGAATGCAGCATGGATGGCTATATCCAGGACGCCATTCGCGCCTTATACGCGTCGATGCCATCACGCATGGAACAGGTTATCAATGCCTGTGGAGGATCCTGTGCCTACTAGGCAACAGGACACATGCTGAACCTAGGTGACTGAAATGCTAATCGTTTCTGCAGAACATACTAATGAACATGTCCTGTGAATGTGAACTTCCTATCTCTAGTCTCTCAAGGTGTTCTGTTTTTTTTTTATGAACATGAGTGTAATACAAGCATCTGACATGTGTTCCGTTTACAAAACTTGAAAGCAATAAGAAAAAACGTCGCACGTATTTCTGAGAGCAAGAAATTGGAGAATGGTATTGCAGTCACAGCGTTGAGCCTCTCTCCCCTCGCCTGACCACGCGCGATATACTTCTGGATGTCCACTAGGTAAGGGGACCGGGGGAGGGGGATAGGTTTGCTAGGCTTCGCTACGTCAGATCGCCACTGCTAACGAACTACCGTTCATTACTCATCGTACATACTTCCTCACCTCATACTTCTGACTTAATTGTGTAGATAACAGTGGTGGTGTTATTTCACTCCCGTTTGTTAGTGCAGGGCTGCTGTTATTAGGAGTAATATACAGTAGTTTCCTTTTTATACGTAGCTCTACTAAAATGAAATGCAATCCTTCAGGTTTAGTGTTCTCTTTGGTTGGTTGAAACAGAAGTCGTGATCATGGGCCGGACACCACCACTGATCTCTCTAGGAAGCCAATAAACCAGTGAACGATGGGTACGACCGCTGGTAATGCTGTACAACTCAAAATTTTAATCTAAGAATAAGAATAGTGGGCGAGTTGGCCGTGCGTTTAGGGGCGCGCGGCTGTGAGCTTCCATCCGGGAGACAGTGGGTTCAAGTCCCACTGTCGGCAGCCCTGAAAATGGTTTTCCGTGGTTTCCCATTTTCACACAGGGCAAATGCTGGAGCTGTAAATTAAGACCACGGCCGCTACCTTCCAACTCCTAGGACTTTCCTATCCCATCGTCGCCATAAGACCTATTTGTGTCGGTGCGACGTTAATAATGGTGCATGGCATCTGTATAGGTTTGGCGGTGACCTAATGCGGATGAATTGAATGGCGAAGACGTCATAAATACCCAGTCCCCAAGCCAGGGGAATTAGAAGTACGATAGGGTTGATTCTGAGAATTGATCCGGAACCATCGGACCAAAGGCAAGCATTCTATCCATTTAACCACTAAGCCGGACTTTAATTTTCTAAACCATGGGCTGCCATCTCCACTGATCAGGTGTTGATTATTGACAGTAGCAGAGGCCAGGACAGTAGCTTCTGAAACTGGCTTGACAGCAGCAAGCTACTCCGCTGGCTATTGGCTGCAGCTCAAAACGCATAAGTCGTGACGTTCATTAAATCAACTATCGAAAAGTGATAACCTAAGTCTAGTAGTCCCACGTCTTGATTCCAGCATACGACACCGCTATTCATGTTGAACTGCGAGCTTGCTTGTTTCCAACTTTTCAGATCTGTGTATGACTGTGTTGAGAGAGCGCTGGCTTGTTAAATCAATAATGAAGCCACCACTACAAAGCTGCATTTCCTGCCGTTCTTCTGTACGAGCCATAACAGAGTACTGTCACACATACACATCCTGCGTTACTATGATAAATGTCGATGCTCAAATAAGATGCAACAGGTGTGTGAGGGCGAGTGACGCGGGTTCTCTGAACGTCTTCCCACGCCACAATGTAGCGCCGCGCTGTTCTCCCACAGGACTGTGTGGGTGGATGACGCAGGCACTAGCTACCCCAGTCAATTCTGCATAACGTTATAACTAGAGCCCGGATATCCCTGCACTATCAAATCTCAAATTATGCATGCATTCATGCACTATCAAATGACGGAACATGCACAATAAACTGGAAAATATGCACTATCAAATAGGGGCTTTACGTCACACCGGCACAGACAGGTCTTATGGCGACGGTGGGATAGGACAGGTCTAGGATTTGGAAGGATGTGGCCCTAGCCTTAATTAATGTCTGGTGTGAAAATGGGAGACCGTGAAAAACCATCTTCAGGACTGCCGATAGTGGGATTCGAACCCACTATCTCTCGGATGCGAGCTCACAGCCACGCGCTCTACGCGCGCGGCCAAATCGCCCGGTCATTTAAGTTCATTCGTTTACCTGAACACAGACAATGATCTTTCTACGTCACAAGAAGTGGCAGGTTCATACTTAAATGAAGAAATTTAGGACGAAGTACTGATGTGAAGTTATCTCTTTTTCAAAAATTAACTTAGAAATTCCTTTCCTCAGTCTGTTTAGACACGAGGTTTCTTCGCAGACTTTTAACAGGTGGCATGACACCAACATTTCACGGCACAGTCCAACACTAAATTACAATTTGAAGCGTGTAAGCATGCTGGTTTCCAATTCCCTTCTTTTCTAATTGCCGGGCTGAGTGGCTCAGACGGTTAAGGCGCTGGCCTTCTAACCCCAACTTGGCAGGTTCGATCCTGGCTCAGTCCGGTGGTATTTGAAGGTGCTCAAATACGACAGCCCCGTGTCGGTAGATTTGCGGGCACAGAACTCCTGCGAGACTAAATTCCGGCACCTCGGCGTCTCCGAAGACCTTAAAAAGTAGTTAGTGGGACGTAAAACAAATATTATTATTATTATTATTATTATTATTATTATTATTATTATTATTATTATTATTATTATTATTATTATTATTATTATTATTATTATTATTATTATTATTATTATTATTTTCTACTTTATTTTGGCCTCAGATGTGTGAACAGTGAGAGTACGGGTTAGGAAATTCCAGGAAAACAAAACCAGATGCAGTGCAAAACCAAGGTTTGTAAGCTGCTTTCTCAGTAATGCGGTGTCACAATAGTGTGATTCAAGTTTTGATTTCTTCGCCTAACATACGCGAAAAAAGGAAATAGCACTTAGACATGCCAAATTTAGGTTTCAGTTTTAATCTAGAGATAAAAGCGGTCGACGTGGGGTCTTCCCGCTTAGGTCAATGTTTACTCAAGCAACAGATGAGAAAGTGCTTGGCTAACTGGGTTATAGAACCTCTAGTGTATGCATCTAACTTTGCTTAAAACTGTCGCCACGTAACGAAATACCCCAGAAAGTAAATATCGCCGCCCGATGCTCTTCTTTTCTCTTTTTTGTAATGGCTGATCACTGCTGCCAACCTGCCTGGTTACATATTAAAATCACCAGACATAACCAAACAAACTAACCTCAATGTAAACACCGATAATAAATGTTTCCCTACCCTAGTAAATGATAAAAGTTAAGATGAAATAAATCAAGATATTCATAATTAAGTCGGTTTCCACGCTCAATGAGAAATTTAGGAAATAAACACCCTTTCTCACTCAAATTAATGTTACATATATCTGTCTTTATTTTGATATGCAGTAGGCGTACTATAACCATATTCTTGAAAATAGGGGCGTGTTAAACGATGCAATTTGTTTAATAAGTCTTTGCAGTGTGATTTTCGAAAGTCCAATGACTTCCCTTTCTTTTGCGCGAACATTTCCTTCTCTCTTCAATACCGGTAACCCGTAGCCTAAGGAGAGAGATTGGGCATATTTTCAGCCTGCAGGCTGGTTATATCTTCACGGTTATCACGAAACATATAGGAATACTAATGTGCCAAGCTACGTGAACGGAAATTAGGTCAGCTTCAAGCTCACTGCAGAATTGAATATTAGTTCTACTATCTACTTCTATCGTTTTCACATACACCGAGGTGCCAGTATTTCGTCCCGCAAGAGTTCTTTATGTACCAGTAGATCTAGACATGAGGCTGGAGTATTTGAGCACTTTCAAATACCGCCGAACTCGAATCCGCCAACCTGAGCTAGTCATACATTCTCTCCTTCACTCGCTTAAAATAATGTTAAACATTTCCTGCCTTTATTCTGATTCTGATGTATGCATTACTATAACTGCATTCTTAAAGAAAGGGGGGAGGGAATATAGATTGAATAATTCATTGCGATTTCTGCAAGTTCAAGGACTTACCACATAAGACATATGTCCTTCCTTTTAATAATAATGCTAACAACTTTACATCCCACTAAGAACTTTTACGGTTTTCGGCATTTGGCATTTTAAACATATTTTCAGCTTACAAGTTGGTGTATCTCAAGCTTTCAACATTACGGAAACCAATGTACAGGAGCACTATGAGTCAAACAACATTACCAGATTTTTACATATATATTGGCTTAAATCACATGAAGACAGGTTGTGATGCAAGAATTGGATAGGAAAGAGGGCTAGGATTTAAGATGTAAATAAGCGTACAGACACAGCACTAGCCTGAAATGAAAATGACGGGCAAAAAAAAACTTCAGACCTGCCAACTGTGGGGTTCGAATACATCACCATCTCCTGAAACCAAGCTAACAGCAATGTGATCAAACTGCACAGCCAGTTCACTCAGTTTCCTATGACGCGTAATAGGCCTACCACATGGGCGACCCACTTACCTGTATATGGATCTTCAATTCTTCAATTATACATGTATGCAAAAACATTATGCACCTTAGTAAGAGGTACTTCCCTAGTTGGTTCTCTGATTGGTGCACGTATAACAAATATGTTTGGGAAGAAATACTTTTATTTTATATTTATTTATATCATAAAGAAGTCATGTTGTCATAGCAAAACGAATATGCAACGAAGAAATGAATCCGAAGAGATAAGCATTATTTACTGCATTAAATATTAGTTTATTTACATGTTAAGCGATATGTAGTAGTAATAACAATAACAACAACAAACGTGTGCAATAAGGAAAAAGGAAATAAATACAAGTAAATATAAATATAATTTACAACATTTAGAGCCATTCCATGGTCACTGAATTACAAAGCAGGGGTATGAATAAACAAACATAATAAACATGAATACTAATATTTAAAAAGCAAAAAGCAAAGTCATCTCCGTACAAACCATGAAAGCCATTGGAAAGGGGGAAGGTGAAGGCTTCCACTATCCATGACGTTGGCACTTGGTGGGGTGGGGTGGAGTGGTTAGCTCAACGCATGACCGCCTTTGCCCCCAATAGTTAACTGGTACTCATTTATCATACGCAAAACATTCCTTCCAAATTACGTTAAACCTCTGTCACTCATTATTATTATTATTATTATTATTAATAAATTGCAAATGGGAAATACCCCGGTGGCAACGGTCACTTACAGTAATGTGATAATAAAGTTAACATAATTACCCAACTACAACAAACAAACAAACAAACAAACAAACAAACAAACAACAAGAGTACAAGAAGCAGATATATGGAAGGAAAATATAACAAGAATTACTGCTAGTTTAATATTCTAAATCGAGCAACATCATATACAAATTCACACACAACTTAAGTATTTACAGTGCTTAACAATTTGGCTTACAATATTATAGGTTGACCTTACTACTAGCTTAACATTATAAGTGATAATAAAGTGAAGTTAAACCGTAATTACCCTACAACAACAACAACAACAACATTACAACAAGCAAGAAATACTACTAATTAAACTTTCTAAATCCAGTGTCATTATATACATATTCACACACAACTTAAGTATTTCCAGTACTTAACACTACAAATTACAATACTATAGATTGAACTTACTACTAGCTTAACACTACAAGTGATAATAAAGTTAAATCATACTACCCAACAACTACAACAACTCAAGTACAAAAAGGAATTCCATGGAAAAAAAATTTACAAGAAATACTACTAGTCATTCTAAATCCAGCATCATGTACAGTTTCATACACAATTTAATTATTTCCAATACTTGCTACTATGGCTTACAAAACTATAGATTGAGCTTACTACTAGCTTAACGTTACAAGTGATGATAAAATAAAGTTAAAAACATTGTTAATTAACCAAGAACAACAACAATTACAAAAACATGAGTACAGCAAGCACTTCCCTGGAAAGAGAAAACCACAAGAAAAAGCCTCCCAGTTTCACAATCGAAACCAAGCAGAAAATCACAAATTCAGTGCCCGTAATTTACAACTTTTACTTTTCATTTTACACAAATGGTCTTCTTAAATGACTTGATACCAGAAGGGAATCTATCAAAGACTGCCGCAGGTAATTGATTCCAATCCCTTATGGTCCTGTTGACGAAGGAAAACTTGCCCACATCCGTATGCTGGTTTCTGGCCCTAATTTTATGCTTATGATAATTTCTCGATAAGTATGAGGGAGGTTAGATAGATAGATAGATAAAGAATGGGTGAACCCTGCCTTCGCAGGGCTCCACACGTAGGTCTGTGAAGACCCTTTGTGTCCCTTAAACGGGTTTGCCTAGTCCAGACCTAGTGCTCCTATAAAGGATACCAGTGCCCGGATGTTGGCATTCCTGATGTATTCCAGGCTCACGAAATGTGAGCCAAGGTATCGATGTCTAGTGCTTGCAAGAGCCTCACACTGACATAACACATGCGCGGAGGTCTCGTCCTCCCTACCGCACCTTCTACACATCGGATCCTGACTGATTTTCATGATGTGTAGGTGTCTCTGTAAGGTATTGTGGCCTGTCAACAGTCCAACTACCATTCGCATTCTGGTCCTATTCAAATTTATCAGGACCTTTTTATAACTTTGGCTAGGCCCTTTGATAAGTTCACGTGCCTGCCTTGCTATAGTTAACCTCTTCCAAATGTCTAAGTGAGACTGGTTTGTCCACTGGGATATTACCAGTTTCACGCTTCGGAGTGACACTCCCAGGAAGGGCTCTGGTCCTATAAAAGGACCTTTTGAGCCTTGTTTCGCTAGTTTGTCAGCTTCTTCATTTCCACTGATACCTGTGTGCCCAGGGACCCGTAATAGGGTAACTGAGCTAAATTCACACAGCTGATCTAACATCCTTTGGCATTCCCATACCATTTTTGATGTTGTTTTAACTGCACATAGTGCTTTTAACGCTTCCTGGCTATCGCTGCAAATAGTGATACAATGAGGGAGGTTATAACCTATTCCTAATACAACTCCAAGCAGCCCTTCCCGTATAGCTCTTATAAAGACCACACAGGCGAGCTCTAGTTCTTCTAGATTCAAGACTTTCCCAATTAATGGTATTCCTTCTATTCCCAGTTACGAAACGCATCGCTCTTCTTTGAACTTTCTCTAGGGAATTTATTAAACCAACATGCAGATCCATATTCGAGAATGGGTCTTACAACGTATTTATAAGGTTTATTTAAACCTACTAGGGTGGTGAGCACATAAATAAGAATTCAATGAAAGTATTTTCCTTCTGGACCTTCATGCCAGACAGATTTTTTTAAAAAAAATTTTTTCACTATAATATGATTTATCTATAGAGCAAAACCGCTATGCAGTGTGCGTATCATAGCAATCGAGATGGAATTGGTAATGTACTATGTATCTGTAGAGCCTATATACGACTTTTTACAATTACTTCTAAAGTGAATTTCAGCTGTGTGACAACGCTGAAAAGACTATGGACTTAGAGATTGGCATTCCTGAAGAGGGTTTTCTACACTTTCCCATTTTCACACATTGATTCAAGAGTCTGTATTGACTTGTGACAAAACCACTGTATTCTTCCAAAAACCACTGATAGGGACAGGTTTGGTTGTGATCCACCGAAAACAAATTATAATGACCGGTTAGGTAGTGATCCATCGAAAACCACTGATTGTCGCAGGGTTAGGTTAGGTTTGACAGGATTTGTAATTGAGCGACTGTTGTCATTGAAAAAACTGTCGTGACGACTGAAGGCAATAAACATAAAACTGAATCCATTGGTCTACAAAGTTTTCATTCAGTAGATACGCTAGGAACTGGCGAACCAAAACCGTACATACAAAGTTTACAGGAATCAACAAAACAGGATATTAATTCGTGGTACTCATTGTTCTTTAAAGAGAAGAAATATCCTGTCAACAATAGCTGCAGTGAACATGCTTTTTCACTATTATTGTCTGGCCCCATGGCTAAATGGTTAGCGTGCTGGCCTTTGGTCACAGGGTGTGGGTTTGATTCTCGACAGGGTGGGGAATTTGAACCACCGTTGGTTAATTTCTCTGGCACGGGGGCTGGGTGTATGTCGTCTTCATCAACATTTCACTATTATTGTGTAAAATAGAAACTTACTAGTTTTGACAAGTACAGTATGTTCAACAGCGACTCCTGAATGATGACGGGCAGGATGTCCAACCTCACTAATCTATGTTCCAGACTATTTCTACTTAAAAAATTGTATTTGTCCTTTAATGTGATTTTGCAATTTTTGCTGAATATTTATGTGGCTGAAATGAAGGTGGATAAGCTACATGGTCTCCTTTATATAGGAAGAATGTATCGTGGAAATTAACTCAATTTCGGTTTCATGTACATTACAGTTTCTCTAAGATATATTGATAGTAATTCAGTCATGTACGACGACGATGTATTTCATGGTAAAGACAGCTGCCTCTGTGGATCAGTGGTAGAGTGACGGCCTCCGAATCCCAATATAGCGGGTTCAAACCCGGCAGAGGTAGTCGGATTTTTGAAGGGCAGAAAAAAGTCCATTCGACACTTCATGTCGTACGATGTCGGCATGTAAAAGATCTCTGGTGACACATTTGGTGTTTACCCGACAAAATTCATTAAATCTCAGCCACAGACGCCCAAGAGAGTTTCGGTTTACTCGGTCTGCCATCTAGTGGGCCTAGAGTAAAATGGAACGTCAAAATTGACGAGCAGACAGCCAGATGGCGTCAACTTGAAATGTCTGCACATGGTAGCTGAGGCCATACGATTATTATTATTATTATTATTATTATTATTGTTATTATGGTAAAGACGAATTACTTTGCAATGCTATCTATCTTAATGGTAATGTACTATGTACCTCTACTAGTGTAGGCTACTGAGTGCTTGATTCGAAGCAGTGTATCGATTCATTCAGTGTCCGAGTGAATCGATTCACAGGAATGGCAAGCTCACGGCACACAAATCATGCACAATCACGGCTCAGTGAGCCACACGACACACACGGCTCCTTATAGGCACACTGGACACTGGCGGGGAGTCGAGCTTTCGCTGCAGCGAGCCACAGTGAATCATGGCACACTGAAAGAATCGTACGCAGTCATGGATCAGTGAGACACAACACACACATGGTTCATTATCGGTACACTGGACATTGGCGGGGAGCCGAACTTCCTCTGAAGCAATACATACAGAGTCATGGTACACTGAAAAAATCGTATGCTATAATGGACTCTCGAGCTCAGCTCATTTGAAAATAATACCTATTCGCATCCACTGTCCTCTTCTTACAGGGAGTTTTAAACAATACATGGATTTATTTGCAGTGTTAAAAAGATAGAACACAATTCCAAAGTACCTAGGTTGTAAGTAGGTAGTCAATTAGGTTATTCTAATTACTGTATTAGTTTAATCAATCAGTATCTTTATAACTAGTTGACGTTCGACAATTACTTAAACTCAGCTCTCTAGCCTCCACACCTGGCTGAGTGGCTCAAACGGTCGAGGCGCTGGCTGACACATAAAAGAGCTCCTGCAGGACTAAATTCCAGCACCTCGACGTCTCAAAAAAAACCTAAAAGTTGATAGTGGGACATAAAGCCAATAACATTATTATTTAGCCTACCCTATGACTATGAGTCATGCTCATGACCACTCGAAATTGTCTGTTTTATATTTGGAAGAACCACTCGGTATTCTCTTAGTTTGTATGTCGCATCATTGCACAATACTTCAATAATCGAATCACGAGGTTACCGATGTACGTGGACGGTGAGTATGTAAGTAGACTGATGCAATAGATTAAATAAATGATGTTTAATCAGAAAACCAGTGGGCTACTGTACATCTCCTGTAGCCTATACAAAATATGACGATTTTAAAAAAGCCTCTGCTGATAGAAAAAGACATTTTCAAAGATGACCGAGTTAGCTGGCCGTGCGTTTAGGGTCGCGTAGCTATGAGCTTGCATTCGGGGAATGGTGGGTTCAAATCCTACCGTCGGCAGCCGTTAAAATGGTTTTCGGTGGTTTCCCATTTTCACACCAGACACATGCTTGTGCTGTACCTTAATTAAGACCACGGCCGCTTCCTTCCCACTTCTAGCCCTTTCCTATCTCTTCTATCCTCTTTGTCGCCATAAGACCTATCTGTGTTGGTGCGACGTAAAGCAAATTGATTTATATTTAATATGTGGGCTACTTATTGTGGACACAGGTATTTTTATATGTAATTCTCTCTATATATATACAGTATACGTGAGTTGTGACTTTCAGAGAACTGTGGAAAACCATTAGATAGTGTATAAAATTTAAGTTATGTCAGTATTTTAACAGGCGTACAATGTTTACATCGTGTATTGGTGACAGAGTGCTGTCTCCCTCTCTCTCTCCCCCCCTTGCCCGCTCCTCATCACATTGCGCCACAGCAGTTCTAGATAATTCCACTCCGATTGGACACTGATCCCCACCTGCACATCTATACCGCCCTGTAACTTGTAGATACACAATTCCCACAATTTTGAAATGTAACTTCGTTATATCAGAAAGGACGGGGCAATCAGAAATGTATTATTTCCCAGCAAAGTTATAACATTCTTAATCTCATGGAATGGCTCTTACAATGGTACAGCTAACTCCTCGGCTTATCTTCTTTCTTCTTCTTCTTCTTCTTCTTCTTCTTCTTCCTCCGATTCACTGCTTCCATGATGAATGACTAGTTCCTCCACTTCAGGAAGACCTCTCACCTCATTATTGTAGAACTCGACAATCTTCTTCTCAGTGTGTTTTACTTCATTTCTCCACATCTCTGCTGTCACCTATAAGATATATTGAAGTATCACAACCTGACAAGTATATTATAAACTCCACTTGCATATATCCAATAAATAACATTTCCACTTGGCCTACCTGATCAAGAGATTCTTTCCACACAGCTGTAGCTCTGTCCAATCCGTGACCAGGTCTTGAAGCCACTGTTTTGTTATAATACTGTTTTGCCACAGACCATACAAATTCGATGGCATTGAAAAATGAGTGGTATGGAGGAAGTCGTAAGACAGTATGGCCTTCACTGTGCAGCATCTCGTCAACAATGTACCTGGTTTTAAAGAAACAGAGAAATATTGTTATGCATACATGAAAGTCAAATACACGAGTGTAAACAACATTATCTAAACTTATGTTTACGTGCTTCTGTACCTCTTTAAGTGACTTCGATTCATATTACACAACCTTTGCAGCTCATCTTTTGTGGCATTTTCTGGTGGAGAAACTCCATTCTGCCTTAACCATGACTGTAAATTAAAGGAAAAATAAAAATTAATTTCTGTAACATCATTAAACATCATTCAGTAGAAGGAAATATTCAATTAAGTATAATTACCACTAATTGATCCTTCCTCCATTTCGTTGTTGGTTGATGCTCAACAAGCTTACAGTGATATGGTGCATTATCCATTAAAATAACACAGGGTCCTATATTTCTTAATCCTACGATTAATTGCGTCTTCACCCACATCTGAAATTTCTCGCTGTTCATAGCACCATGGTAATCCTGATTTCTCTTCAAGTTTGTAGCAAATATCAAATCAGCACCTGTAAGAATTTTAAGTTTTAGTATGAAGTTATTTGTTCTAAAAAAGTATAGGCCTATTAATAAAAAATGTGATTTCTGTTGAATGATACAAAAAGCTGTCTGATTTTAAGTAAAACCAACTACTGTGTAGCAAAGTCACCTGATGATGAAGTCAATTAATTACTACTTACACTACTTTATCGTAACATCTCTCATGAATGTATCTCCATTAGTAGGCCTATATCTGGATTAGAAGTCCACGATCACTTGCATAAAAGATATAAGTATAAACACCCATTTCAATACCTTAGAACAAATGTAATTGCTGCGAACACTGAACCGATATCAGGCAGTAAGAAATAAGAAGCTTGGAAGGTGTTCAACAGTCAGGTATCAAGCACTGATTCAGGTGGAGATTGTCGAATGCAGAATAAACATAATAAATAGGCCTACAATACAAGTAATTTACTGATACAAATATCCAGTAATATTATATGAAAATACACTGAGTAAGTTTTGATTGAAATACCTCTCTAAGGTTAATCATTGGCCTAAAGTGAATACCTGCAAGTCTTTTTAATAACAGTGGAGAAGTCAAAATCAAAAACCACGTACAGAGCTCAATGAGCGGTAAGTTATAATGCCACTTCCGACCTAGTGCCAGTCAATTTCAATCAATCAGTCACCACTGATCTGCACTTAGGACAGAAGATGTAGTTTCAGGGATAGGCCTAGTATTTTCTTCAATAATTGCAAAGAATTTGGAAATTTATTGAACATCTCCCTTGGTAAATTATTCCAATCCCTAACTCCCTTCTTAAAAAAAACAAATATTTGCCCCACTTTTCATCAACTTTATCACTGTACTGTGATCTTACCTACTTTTAAAATACCACTGAAACGTATTCGTCTACCAATGTCATTCCACACCACCTATCCACCGACAGCTCGGAATATACCACTTAGTCCAGCAACTTGTCTCCTTTCACCCAAGTCTTCCCAGCCCAAACCCGACAAAATTTTTGTAACGCTACTCTTTTGTCAGAAATCACCCACAACAAATCGTGCTTCTGTCTTTTGAACTTTTCCAATTCTCAAACCAAGTAATCCCAGTGAGGGTCTCATACACAGGAACTGTACTTAAGTTGGGGTCTTATCAGAGACTTATGTGCCCCTCCCCCTGCATCCGTACTACAAACCCTAAATACCCTCATAACTATGTAAAGAGAGATCACCTCACTACAATAAAATGAAGTAAAATAAAGTAAGAACATACCAGGTACAAAGCCATCCTTCGTTCCAGCATGAACAATAACCAGTCTTCCTCCCTCAGACACAGGTCGACGAATTACTCCTTGAACATCATGTCCAGATTTGTGTGGTTTATTCCAGGAGTATGTGGGTGACCCTGAAAGACAAATGCACAATTGAAACCAAAGACACCTGATGAAGATAAATTATTCCAAGATTTTTTAAATATAAAATGTAATATATAACATATATATTCACCATTCATAAAAATCCAAGTCTCATCCAAGAAAACAACAGGTTTTGGTTTCTCACTGTCCTTATTACGCATGTATTCCCTCAGAAAACAGGATCTCTTAAAACAAATGTCTTCATTTTCTCTAACATACGCATAGGGATCACCTTTACTCCACACAAACCCCATGGCCTTCAAAATTCTTCTTAATGATGTTTCGGAGCCCTTGTACAAATAAGTGTCATAATTTGCTTTCATGTGGTCGAAAACCTTTCTTACAGTTACGACTTCTCCTGTGGGAAGAAAAAAGAGAGTTACAAGGGACTCAAAAGAGCTGTATGACAATACATGCACAAAACATTTCTGGGAGCTTATCTCACCTGCGTGCCAATTTCTATAAATAATGTTGCAATAGATTCCTTATGAAGTCACCTTACCTTTATGTAATTTATCATAAATAAACCTTGCTGTCGCTTCCTTAGAAAAACTGTCTATGCCGGTCACTGGATGTTCACACTTTCGGCGTTTACCTGGTGTAGAAAATTCAACTCCCTTCTTGAAATTTCCTATTACTTTTCGGACTAAACCGAAACTACACTGTAAGAATACACACACAGAAATATATTACATACACATATACCGTAAGTCAACATGAATACACAAAGGTTAAGTCTACGAACCGTATCGAAGTCGACACAAGACATGGTACCGGTATAGGCCTAGGCCTACATGATCAGGTTAGGTTAGGTTAGGTTCAGAATGAAATACTGCTCCTTTTCAACTGATTGTCATTATGCCAGAAACTTATCATAGAAACAAGATAAAAACGAACACTTACCCCAGTTAATAATGAAACTCTTGCCATTAGCTTCGTATCACTACGACTGATACCTTCTTCGTCGTCTTCCTGTTTCAATTGCTCGTAGCAATGTACAAGCATTTCTTGACCTGAAGCTTGTAAAGGACGTAACCTTGGTTTCCTTTTCGGAGGAGTTTTTGCAGATTTTTCTTCCTTCTTAGACATCCCAATCGAATTCTGTTCGTATAAGTATGGGACGAAATAGGAACGTAATTAATAAAATGATGTGCTCATCATTTCACACAAACTATGTTATTAAATGCATTATCCGAACATGCCACAATTCTACTTACCTGGTATTCGCCAAATAGATTTACAATCCCACAGAAAAAGAAAATATGCTTTAAATATTCTCGCAAATGTATCGCTAGTGACTTTAGAGGCAATGCGGTGGCAACACACAATTCACGCTAGAACAGTGACTGAACGTTGCCAACGTGCCAGATTAACGGTAACAGTAAGACGTCGTATCGGCAAGTAGGGTCCCTAAACTGTATGGTTACCGACACTGAAAAAGACCCAACAGCAAGAAAAGTCACTATAAATCAATACCTTAATATTACAGGGGAGAAAGGGTAAGGTTGCACCCTTAGTGTACGTCCTTACACGGAGAGGACTATATGAAGTAGTATGCCAGGAATACATTTTCTTTCTCCCTCAATGATAGACGTTCGGTCTCAATTTCTGCAAACCCATGCTGAAAAAGGGCACTATCATGCAAGTTAACATAATACATGCGTCAAAGTCAAAAGAAAAGTCATATAATCCAATACAAACGTCCAATTTTTCGCTATTAAATCCAAAATTTTCAAAACATGCATTATACATGAATTTTCTCCCAAAAAGTCCAAAACATGCAAACATGCACGGAAAAACTACGGTTGTTTGAAATTGATTAGTCATAAAACGAATATTTGCAAAGATTCAGAAGTGTAACCATCGTATTTAGGAACATCCATTTGCATGGAAAAACCGGACTCTAGTTCTCAAACATTCTCAAACTGCCGTGGCTATAATAAACAACTCGATTACGTATTGCACGTTCACTTAAAACCGAGTGGGATGGCAGAATTGTCAGCGCAAGCATGTGAAATACCATCACTGACTCTGCTGTACAGTGTCAATGCAGGCTGGCCCGGAACTTTAAGGAGCCGCGCAGATTCTAAATCTCACTCTTCACGAAAATGGCCAGGGCGGTTTTGTAAAGTCAGTGGAAATAATTCGTTTGTAAAATCTGTACATAAAGGAACTGACATTAATTGCATCTAGCAGCAGTCATTATAACTGTGTTGAGTGTAACACAACACAGCTCGCAACACCGCGACATGCTCCTCATAAAAGTTCTGCACCAAATTACTAAGGGGAGTCGGAGGTGGTCAAATCCAAGAAATTACGATATTTCATTTTTACTACTAAAAATTAATTTGAACATTCCTCTTCAAGACAAACTTTGATTTATCATTCTACTCGCCCTAGAAGAGGAGTTATTGATGTTTTACGTGCTTGCAGAGGAAGTGGGCAGCCGGCACAGTAATGCTTATCCTCGCCGCTAGATGGGGCTTCAATCATTACATTCCTAACTCGGTCGAATGACTGGAAACAGACTGAGCAATTATTATTATTATTATTATTATTATTATTATTATTATTATTATTATTATTAGCCCGGTGCAGTCCTTGTAAGGCAGATCCTCCAACAAGGGTGGGTAGCATCTACCGCGTATGGGAACTGCGTGTTTTTGTAGTAGAGGATGTTGTTGTATGTGTGTGACAGGAATGTTGGAGACAGTACAAATATCCAGTCCCCGAGCCGGGGAAAATTACAATTTTGTGGTTAAAATCTCTGACTCGGCCTGGAATCGAACCCGCACCCTCTGAACCGAAGGCGACTACGCTGACCAATCAGAAAGAAGAGAAAGGGACATGAAATATGATGGAACAACAGGGCAGAAAATAAGAATAATACTCTTGGAGGATGAAGAAGAAGAAGAAGAAGATTCTAACAATCCATCCTATGGTGCAGGAATGTATTGATAAACTTTGTAGGCCATTTCCCGAAAATTAGATTTTTTTAAATTTAAGGAACATTTTCTCAACAACCACTCAAGATAGCCAGATGAAACTTTTATATAGTGCTCTTTGTGGTAGAAAGTGCATTTTAGCACAGCCATTTGACAATATGTTCAGTAGTGTGTAAGTAAATTAAATATAGCACTTTTTTCAAAAAAATTAGGGTTGTAACAAACAATTATTTAAGGGAAACTATAGGAGATAGTAAAAACTCCCCCCGTCCTGACTTCAAGACTGATCCACTGTATTTCTTGACGAATTTTCAAATTAATAGAAGTAATAGTTTTCCCATAAATGTTCCTTAAATTTCATCATTTTAACATGGGCAGCATAGGCACCTCCGACTAACCTTAAAAATAATTACAGGAATGAAAATTGATACTAAAATATCATATTTTAGTTAGAAAATAATACTTTTTTGATATGCAATACACCAGGGATCGTATTATGCACAAATTTTGCTGAACATTAAACTACTGTCACAAACGTTTTCAACAAGAATGTATAATGTCAGTAAGAAGTTTGGGTAGTAACAATCAGTCAACTAATTTTCAAACGAGATCTCTCCACACGAAGTTACTAAACTTATCAGCAGTGCGGTTTGATATTTTTCAAACTTTATTTGATTAGTTTTTAATTTTATGTTCTCGTAAATTTGTTGGTGTTGTAATAGAATAATCCCTTTGTTTGTACAACTTGGCAATATATATCATTACTTCTAACTGCTGTAATTAAATGTATATTAGTTATTTAAAGGTTTTACATGTTATATGAGGGGGCCTAAATTTTCATTTTGCAGGCGGGCCCGTATGATACAGGTTACCTCGCTGCTGCTGTACCTATATTGATTGACGTAGAATTTCTTTTCATCCGTGTACTGTGCCCCACACAATATCTTGGAGCGTCACAAGAGGATGTATAGCAAGTTCGGCTACAAAAAATTACAACTATAAATGATATCTAAATGATTAATATTCGGGTTAAAATATGGAGGATGGAAATATTCTAAGAAATTAGTTTCAATAGTCGGTGACGTCACGGCGAGTGTTGCGGGGCCTCCGCTATTTTGTGCTGAAATCAAGATTGTCGCCACACTGTAAAATGAGTATAGCTCATATGTACAACTCAAGCGTGCAACTTATCCTGACTTGCAGATATTCATTCATTCATTCATTCATTCATTCATTCATTCATTCATTCATTCATTTATTCGTACAGTCACTCAGTTAATTCGCAATGTCTATTGTAAGTTAAGGAGAAATCTGTTCGGACTCGCAACAAAAACAAATATGAGTACTTACACTAATTCATAATAAGGGTAAGATACATGTCAAGGGCGGCTCCTGACTAAAATTTTAGGATGGGCCAGATTATATTGTTGTTTCATATTAAAGAATGAATGGTATTTGACATTTATTGTTGCCAATATTGCCATTGTCATAATGCCATACAACACAACAATTGAAAAAACGTTAATAAATACCTCATGCATTAAAAACTGTACTCACACAGCTCCTTAATTAACTTCACTCACACAGAATTCACTAAAGGACTGGTAGTTGGATCACCAAACAACTGAATCTGTATAAATATATTTCTGTATAAAATCTTAACTTCAACAACCTGTGGGATAGATCCATCTCCCTTAAACCTGTTTGACTTTTCAAACAGAGCCACAAGCAGGAAGTGAAATGGAGGGATCTTCTATTTCACTCCAACGCAATGTTATGGGCTAATTATCCTGGCCCTTGAAGAGAAAAGAAAATCATTTCACAACACAGAAAAATTCGCGTGAAAGACAGTGACATGTCCATTGTTTTCTTTCCCAGCCCCTCACTCCATGTACTTTACAAGGAAGATTCTGTAGAGCGGATGTCGCTATTAAAATACACCGTACGAGACTGTCAGGAATTTACGATACGGATGAGGTATGTATACTGAATACATTTCAGAGATTCGAGAAGGGGAAAACGCTTATTTTAAGTACAATATCTGCAATGTAAGGCAATTTTTAAAGACATTAACAAATAAAATTTTGTGCAATACGCCCTAACTGCCATGGGTGGGCCGGGCCCTTTTGGCTCTTAATGACGCACCGCCCCTGATACATGTCGTCTTAGACTATTTAACACTGTTAATGTTGAAACCGCTCAGTACCACGTTATTAGACATGTCGGAAAGCCTAGTAAGATATATGTGCCGTTTTCCGCATCAATTTATGAAATATTTGAGTGTAAATAGCATTTTATGGCTTGTCCGGGACACGAACGACGCTGCGCGATTTCGGAGGCAGGAGCCCTAATTACGCGCAAGGAGAGTGAGAAGCTCTGAGTACCACGTGACCTTGGTAATACCCTCTCTATAGTGAAAGAGAGCTAGCAATATGACGCTAGACTTAAAATGCTGCCTGTGTCAGAAGCGTGGTTAATTTACAGGGTTTAAACTTAAAAAAACTGTATATTACATCACTTCCCTGCCTATTTTCTGGATACCAACCCACAGACTTCGTGGACTTTCTAATAATAATAATTCGTCACAATCCCATAAAAACTATATAAAGGGGACCAGTGAACTCCGCATTATTTGCAGTATTAATGACGTAAAAATTTGATTTACTTCTCGACGTATTCTTAATGTCGCCACTTGAGACAGCATTCAGCATCGCAGTGACGAAGACTAGATGGCCTTTGGGGGTTTTAATAATGCAAAGGACTCATTTGTAATTACCATTAAGCCTGTGATCCGATCTGAATGAAAATAGTTCAATAAATAATGGGGGCAAGGAGCTACGCATTGAGAATTCATTCGAGAATGGTAGATGACTATTAACGGAACGAATATGTCAAAGATGGAGGAGCGTTCCCTCTCCCTAGCGAAATTCACTAGTCGACTATATAAGTCATTCCACCCTGGACATTTCATCTTGTTCTATATCATTCTTCGTGTGCTTCACGTCACAGTGCAGACTAAGTGTTTTTTCTACAGCCGTTGTGTGATAGGTGTGTGTGTGATACATCAAGTACGGGTGATCAGTATTACTCCTGTGACAGAGTGAATACAAGATATTATTGTGATATTCTATAAAATGCTAAAAAGGGAAAGATGTTCCACCTATTCAATACAATAATATTGTTGGACGAATTAATGTAGCAACATATTTAATATGTTATGGGACCGGTTTCGACATATGTCCATGTCATCATCAACCGAGACAAAAATGGCAAGAAGTCAACACAATTGTAACACTTATGAAACTTTTCTTGAATTAAAAATAGAAGTTCATGTAGAAGTTCTTGAGCACTCTTGCTGTAGATCTTGAGGTTAAAAAATGATGCAGTATAATTCACACTTGTTGTTATTCAAAGAATATAATTTGTTGCTAGGTAACAAATTATATGATTTTGTTTTAGTACTTCAAAAGGTGGATAGTGGTATATATAAAAACTCTTAGAATATGAGATTATTAGTACTGATATGGATTTTATGAGATCTAAGGAAAAGAAAAGAAATTAAAAATAAGAAATAGAAAAGTGAAAATGGTGAGGTAAGTAATATTATGAGGCTCACTTTAATTTAGCCTTGTCATGAAGTACAAGAGGAAGAAAGAACCGAAAATTGAATATAGGTAGGGGATAGGAGGGGGTAAGGGAGTGAGGGGAGTAGTTTAAGGTGGGTCAGGGGGGTGTTGTGTTAAGGGCAAGTAGCGCGAGAAGGCATTGTGTATTACGTGGAAGATTGAACGCCTACTTTTCAACTTGAAGCTTTTGAAAACTAAGATAAGGAAGTCAAAAAGAATGTTCGGTTTTTCAGACAAATCGTTAAGGTTTTGGTTAGGATTAAAATATTTATAAAGGTGTATTAAACGATTTTCAGTGCTATCAAGAAGAGGGCCTTTGTTTAGGGTACTGATAATTTCAATGTCTTGGTCTAACGTAGTGAAATTATGTTTTACGTCTTGCATGTGTTGCCCTATTGCTGAGAATTTATTGCATTTTATCGCGTTAACATGTTCTGAATATCTAATTTTGAAGCTGCGTCCAGTTTGTCCAATGTAAGAAGAATCACAGGTGTTGCATTTTAAACGGTATACGCCAGATTTTGAAAATATATTAGTTCTGATTATAGATTTGGAGTTATAAATCACATCCATGTTTCTATTGTTAGTTCGAAAGGAAATTTTGGAATTATGTTTTTGAAGATATTGACAATGCAGTAGACGTTTTCATTGAAAGTGAAGGTAGAGTAAGCTGCTAATTTAGGATTGCCATTTGATAGTGTTGTATTTGTTTACCAGCGAGATGGCGGTCATGGATAACTAAATCCATATGGGTATCGCCAGATGACAGCAGGTTACTAACCGAAATGTTAAGTACATTCCAATGATATCTTAGCATGAAAATCCGTCAATGATTGCATTAATATAATAATTTAACTTTGTAGATACATTCAGCAGCATGCATTTTGATTTCATGCACAGTGTGTAGATAGCGAGATATACGATTCTCAAAGGGGTACAGTTTTTATTAGCTTAATTTTTCTTGCCTTCTGGGTGATTAGTGATTAAACACCAAATTTATCCTCGAGAATATGCATGAATTAGTGATTACTGCCCTATAAGTTATTATGTGTGTTTAGTGAAGCACTCATAGATGGGTGGATTTAAATAATTTGGCTGACTTCTATGTATTTCTATTCTAAATCAGCTGGTAGGATCTTCTGAAGTTCCGATTATTAATTGTCCAGGTACTTCACAAATTAAAATCTTGCATGGTTATAGAGATCCTCCCTTAGCTTAAGGGTGCTGATAAGTGAGGAAGAAAATGACGAGTCGAGGTGCGAACCAATGAAATGCAATTTAATGAAATGAAATGGCGAATGGCTTTTAGTGCCGGGAGTGTTCGAGGACAAGTTCGGCTCGCCAGAGGCAGGTTTCTAGATTTGACTCCCGTAGGCGACCTGCGCGTCATGGTGAGGATGAAATGATGGTGAAGACGATGCATACACCCAGACCCGTGCCAGCGAAATTAACCAATAATGGTTAAAGTTCCCGACCCTGCCGGGAATCGAACGCGGGACCCCTGTGACCAAAGACCAGCATGCTAACCATTTAACCATGGAGCCGGACTTCGAACCAATGATCTAGAAAAATACGCGAGTGTGTGAAATGTTATACTGTAATTCCCTGTCGGAAAAGATCATCTTAAAATATTCTAGAAGGTATTTGAATAATGTGGACATTAGGTACATGTGTTTGAAATTGAGGGTGATAGAAAAAATATATGAAGATATGCAGAACATGAGCTACTAATAATAATATAAACCAGTAGTGAAATTGATTAGGCATTGAAATAAAATGAATGATATGTGGATAATACCCATGGAGGTTAGTATACCCGGAAAACATGCGATAAGTGAATTAATAATTAATCGTTTATTCCGGACTGAATTGTGTATCTCCGATCAGCTGTTTTTAGCCAGGGCGCGTGTCCCTAGGCTAAGTGATATATGGCTTCTGAGTAGTGGGGTGAAAGGGAAATGAGGCTCCAGACCTCTCACTTGTTTGTTTCTTACGGGCTTTGTCCTCAAACATGTGGTGTTTCTGACCTGCAGAGAAAGTCCTGCCCATTTAAAACATAGTACTTAAATATTCGCTTGCGTAGTAATTTGTCTTTACCATCGTAAGTCTTTGTTTTAATAAGCCGGCAGTTGATGCACTCCAATTAGGGTATTAAAATAAAAATCTCAGTTAGGGAATTTCAGATAGCACTTCGAAGTCGAGAAGGCGTGGTTCGATACCCGACTGGTATCGAAGTCCTTGGATCGATCCCAGAAGACTTCCGTGAGATCACAGATTTTGGAAGCATTGGAGTGTACTTTTTGTCTTGTTTACAGGGATAATGCTCCACCATACTATGCATTTTATTGCTTGTGTTTTGTGTAATTTTATAATGATTAATTTTGGCGTTATGCGCTTACCAACGTTGTAATGACCGCATTGTAAATATTAGTAATAATTTGTTACCCCAGCGAGATACGTATATTCAGTAGCGTGGTAATGTGATATTAATAGGGAACATTAATGAGAGGCGACGGCGGGATTCTCATGACTAGGAAATTTGTTGATGTAATAAGGAATATATTGATCCGATACTCTGAAACCCATAACTTAAAAAGAGAAAACGTGAGATGCTACCGTCGTCATGCCATTTATATGTTATTTCACCATACAGTGGATATCCAAATGATATCATTATTAAAGTAAAAGGGAAAGTCCCTAATATGTGACTGTGAATTTGTAATATATGCAGTGTTGAGTGATTTCGGCTTGGGAATATCAGAATGCAATATAAGAGTGTATAACGAACTCGTAAATACATTAAATAGCATTATCCATGCAATAGGTTAAGTGTAACAGGTCTTAAAAATTGCCACGCAGGCAATTATTTGGCATCTCATCTGTGCATAAAATTTTTCGCAAATGGTCACTCAGTGAATAAAATTGTGTTTTGAATTTGGTAAAAATCCATTCTTATCAATTCTTAGATTAATGTATTCCTTTTAGTATAGTGCCCTACTTTCAAGATATTTATGTTACAAGCCCACTTTATTTTCACCGGACAGAACCATGATCCATATGCTCTGGAGCGTAGCCGTTGATCTGAATGAAAGTAGGGAGGATGGGACTTCGATGCCCGGGTTTGCTTCTCCAAAGTTCTTCATCCATAAGATCTCCTCCATCCGTGACATACTTGAGAAGAAGGGTTTTATACTTAGTACTCTGTCGATGCCCGGGACAGGTACAATATCTAGGACAAAAATAAATACAATTTAAAAAACAAATTGCAATTTAGAGTTTGGGGGTTATGTAGACCAAAGTTATCCACGACATGTCACTGTAATATTTGTCCCAAATGGGACATAATTATTGCTTTTCCACCAATAAAGTGAAAAATCCGCGTAAGTTAAGAAATACCATTGTTACTAGATAAATATGTATACGTACGTACGGGCTGCAGACAGGACTCCTTTATGTTGTATTCCGCTGCTCGTGATGTCTTGTTTCTTTCTTGAGGTCCAGGGCTTGCACCGACGAATGGGAATGCTATGTCTGTGAATTGTTATATCTTTGTCCATATGACTAGCGCGGGCAGTTCAAACAGTAAAATACCAATAAATATATTGTTTGTTGAAAGGAAAATAGCATAATCCCTGGACCGATAAATATATCATTTAATGAATGAGTTAGGGCACAAAACGAATGAGCAACATGAAGTAAACGACACCTAATTAATTCAAACAACTTCCGTGAACAAAGACATCGCACGCGAAAGTGTTAGACAAACAAAACACATACGGAAGCGCTGCGACGTAGTAGAAAATATAGTTTAAGGTAGTAAAGTATGTATCCATATTATTCCCTGCAAGTAAAATATTTCGTACTATTTCTTAATTTACCGCAGATTTTACACTTTATTTGAGTAAAATGAATGATTATATTCCATATGAGACAAATATTACGGTGACATTCCGTGGATAACTTTCGTCTACATAACTGAGATTAGGTGTAAATACTCATTAGGTGCATTTGTAATTTTTAAGGTAGTGGTAGATAAATTAATTTTTACAAGGAAAGCATGCATGTACCAATAATACTTTAAGTTGCCATAACAGATGACTCTCTCCCCAGTTCCAGGCGATCCGGAACTATGGGATGGGAGCATTCTAGTGTAACTCATGGCCCGATGGTGCTAAAATTTCCCAAGTGGTATCGTTACATTTGACTCGTACTACTCTATCAATGGTCAGGTCACCATAACTTCTGTAACTTCATGACCAAGTCTGTTGAAATGGTAATAACTATACAAAATATCTACTTAAATATCATCGATATGGAAGGATCAGAAACTACCGCAGACGCATTTAGGAGGATAAAGCGAAATCTGAAAAATCAAGTAAACCCTATAAATCTGTATCAGAACGTGCCAGAGAGTACCAGTAGTGCAAGAGAGTAAAGGTGTCTGCTGAGCGGGACGAACAGCCGCGCCTCTGAACCCCGTCAACTGGAAGACAACTGTGGATGACGAACCAGTCTCAGAGGACCTCTCACAGATCAACCCCTGGTCATCAGCAGCTCATGGAGGATGACCAAATCCGAGGTTGCCTGAGCTTGACGGGATCTGGCAAGTTGCCACTAAACACTTTCGCGTTGTGTTTATAGACAATGAGTTTGGTTGAGGTTTTGATGTGTGTGACAGGCTGAAAGAACTTGAGACCCCAAACAGCCCGGACAATAGAGATACTGCACGCCGAGTTTCTCTTTGAAGACGAATTTAGGTTCGTCGAATGTAGCTTCTGCCACACTCATCTCGTTTCTAGATCGAATGGGTTCCGATACCAAACTAAGCCTGTCCACCTTCTGCCACTGGACGCAGTAACGGAGCGACTAGTATTACGTCGACTACAGTTTATGCATATACGGCGTTGTTACATCTAATTCGATCTGACACAAATGTATCCTACGCTATAAAACGCAGCCCATCCGTTTTGCCAGTGGTTCAGTGTCACACTAAAACATTCAGGATTTTTTTGCTAGTGGCTTTACGTCGCATCGAAACAGATAGGTCTTATGGCGGCGATGGGATAGGAAAGGCCTAGAAGTGGGTTCGAACACCACTGTCGGGAACCCTGAAGATGGTTTTCCGTAGTTTCGATTTTCAAACCAGACGAATGCTGGAGATGTACCTTAATTGAGGCCACGCCACAGTCATTTCCTTTCCACTTGATTTTTCCTATCCCATCGTCGCGTTAAGGCCTATCTGTGTCGGCGCGACGTAAAGCATATTATTCGTTTGCCTCCCATTCTGCTGACATTTCGTTAATTCTATTATTAAAGCATTAACAGATTTCATTTCCGATTAGCTCAGGTTTTTAACTGTGATTTAAACTGTAACTCTAGTAATTTGTTATAATATAATATAATATAATATAATATAATATAATATAATATAATATAATATAATATAATATAATATAATATAATATAATATAATATAATATAATATAACGACAAGAAAGGCTTCATTATCGATCCGACCATCCGATTCGAGCACCATGGCGGCCAGTCTACTGAAGTTCATCTTGAAAAGCAGAACATTTACGCGCCCACCATTCCGTTCTACAAAAATAAATACCAGCTGAATGAAGTAGAGATTATCGGCCTAATGATTGGTGCTCGTGGAACAATACCTGCCTTGTTCGTAGAATTCTGGAAGAAGTTTGACCTGCCTATGAACAGCATCGAAAGAATAGTTACCACCGCCATACGTGGATCTGTACACATACTAAAATCTCACCTGTTCGGACTTCCATAGCCTAAAAAAATCCATATCATCGCTATATTTCTATGTGATAAAAACATTCTGTATTCTGATAAGCTTTACTTTGTCCATTGTGGCAACCCGCAATTGCGGGAAGTAGTTGATTCGTTCAATAAATATACATATATCTTGTTATAATAATAATAATAATAATAATAATAATAATAATAATAATACATTAATCAGCAGAGTACCAGTGAGAATTTGACAGTCTCTTTTCTTAATCGGAGAGATGAAGAAACCGCTAACTGCCTGTAACATACCAGCACATTTTTGCAGTTATTTCAAAACACACCGGTAGTATGTTGTTCTTAAATTGCAGCCTTGATCATACGCCATCATCGCCATTATTATTAGCTACAATGATGTCAATTTAGGGCAGCGCAGAGTGGTTAGAGGCGTTCGTTTGCCTCTCTTTCTGTTGACATTTCTTTAATTCTATTATTAAAGCATTAACGGGTTTCATTTCAGATTAGCTGAGGTTTTTAACTGTGATTTAAACTGTAACTCTAGTAATTTATTAACTTGTTCGATATGATCTCATCCACCAGCTGGGACGGCTCCAATGGCACGCGGCTTGTAGTACTGGGGAAATGCCAGAGCGCTATTACCTTACACAAGGGCTGACTCAAGCGAGGAATGAGTCAATATTACGCGCCAAATGTTGTCTGAGTCAGCCAGAACTGCATCAGATATCTAGCATGATATCACAGATAATAGCTTCTGGCTGAAACTAAGAATAATAAATTGTTCTGTAGTAGAGGACATCTTCCGGGAAGTTAAACCATGACAAGGAAATTATGTAACAATCTGATAAACATCAGTGCAGTAAGGAGGGAGATCATTCCAATAATATAGTTCGTAACTAGGGCCATTAGCTACGAAATGGAGAAATTTGACATATTATCTCATGAACATCTGTATTTCACCCTAATCCGTATTAGACGTATCCCGAAATTTACTGAGAATATTCAAAAGGGAACGTTATTTACATACAGAACAATAAATCAAGTGTTCGGATTCTTGGATGAATCGTCAGCGTTGTGGGCTTCAGTACAGAGGACCTCAGGTTCGATGCTCGGCCAAGTACGATAATTTAACTACGTCTAGTTACTTCCTTTAGCTCGGCGGACTGGGTGTGTCTGTTCGTCTCGATACACATCTTCATATAGTCTACATGCAACACACTGCACTCTAACCACCACCCCCTGTGGGTGGGGGCGGTAGAATAACACTCACGGTATCCCCTGCCTGTCGTAAGAGGCGACTAAAAGGGGCCCCAGGGACTCTGAACTTTGGAGCGCGGGTTGGCGACCACGGGGCCCTTAGCTGAGTCCTCGCATTGCTTCCACTTACTTGTGCCTGGCTCCTCACTTTCATCTAACCTATCCGACCTCTCTTGGTCAACTCTTGTTCTTTTCCGACCCCGACGCTATTAGGTTTGCCAGGGCTAGGGAGTCTTTCATTTTCACGCCCTTCGTGGGCCTTGTCTTCCTTTGGCCGATTTCATTTTTCGAAGTGTCGGACCCCTTCCATTTTTTCTCTCTGATTAGTGTTATATGGAGGATGGTTGCCTAGTTGTACTTCCTCTTAAAACAATGATCACCACCACCATCTGAACCACCACAGACGCATGCAATGGTAAGTACACGGTGACCCAAAGTCCATTTAATATTTACCGAGGCAATACTTCACGGAATCTTAGAGTAGAGAGGTAATGACTGACACACATGATTGGCATGACATGAAGTTTTACTGACACCAAAATAAAGTACACAGAATGACCAACAGATGGCGCTTCATACGATACACTGGCAATAAAAAGCATAATAATCGAGGGTTAGCAAAGACGATGTTCTTCAGAACACATGCTCAACATGTCGGCCGTCATTCATCAATAATACCTGAAGTCGAGGGGCAATGTTGTGAACAACACTGTACAGCATATCCGTAGGTATGGTGAGAAACTGCCGTATGATGTTGTCTTTTAGCATCCCTAATTAGGTCAGACGATCGCGGTAGACTTGCGACTTCAGGTAATCCCACAACCAATAATCACACGGATTGAGGTCGGGGGACCGGGTAGGCCAAACATGAAATGCCGCGATAGCAGGCGCATCTGACGTCCTCTCTCACAACAGGTTTCTTTTACACCGTACACGGGTCTCATGCGGTATCACTGACGTGTTGCTGTCCAGCGCCATCTGTTGCCCTGTTTGTACACTCTGTACATCTCTCTACATGAGGGCTGCCGTCAAAAGAGGCTTCCGGCTGTAAAATTGGGCGTAATCTACACACATTGCGCTAATCCCAAGTATTTGGGATATCAGGAGGAAGAAGCGGGAAATAAAAAGAAGAAGACAATAAATAAGGGTTACCTGGCCGAGTGGCTCAGATAGTACGAGCACTGCCTCTTTGAGTTCAAGTGATTTCGAACCCGTTTCAATCAGGTGGTGTTTGAAGCTGCTCAAATACGCCAGCCTCGTTTCGGTAGGTTTATCGGCACGTAAAATAATTCTTGCGGGACATCATTTCACCACCTCTGCATCTTTGAAAATCGTAAAACTAGTTAGTGGTGTGTACGATTAAACAACAATATTATCTATACTAATATGCCCGACTCCATGGCTAAATGGTTAGCGTGCCGGCCTTTGGTCACAAGGCTCCCGGGTTCGATTCCCGACAGGGTCGAGAATTTTAACCATCATTGATTAGTTAGCTGCCTCTGTGGATCAGTGGTAGAGTGTCAGCCTCCGGATCCCTTTCGATACTCCATGTCGTACGATGTCGGCATGTAAAAGATCTCTGGTGACACATTTGGTGTTTACCCGAAAAAGAAAACCACATTAAATATCAGCCACAGACGCCCAGGAGAGATTCGATTTACCCTGTACGTTATGTATAAAAAAAGAAGTAAGACGAGCAGACGGTCAGATGGTGTCAGACCTAAAAGACCTGCACACAATACCTGAGGCCATACGATTATTATTATTATGTCCGACTCGTTGGCTGAATGGTCAGCGTACTGGCCTTCGGTTCAGAGGGTCCCGGATTCGATTCCCAGCCGGATCGGGGATTTTAACCGTCATTGGTTAATTCCAATGGCCCGGGGGCTGGATGTTTGTGCTGTCCCCAACATCCCTGCAACTCACACACCACACATAACACTATCCTCCACCACAATAACACGCAGTTACCTAAACATGACAGATGCCGCCCACCCTCATCGGAGGGTCTGCCTTACAAGGGCTGCACTCGGCCAGGAATAGCCACACGAAATTATTTATTTATTTATATTATTATTATTATTATTATTATTATTATTATTATTATTATTATTATTATTATTAATGGTTAATTTCGCTGGTATGGGGGCTGGGTGTAATGTGTCTTCAACAACATTACAAAAGACCTGCACCTGGTGAGCCGAACATGTACTCGGACAACTCCCGGCACAAAAAGCCATACGGCATTTCATTTATACGGTACTAATATTATGAGAAAAGAAAGTCGTGTGTAAGTAAGTGGGGGCCAAACTCTGGGAAAAAAATAAAAAATAAAAAAATTAACCGGTTACAGTAATTCCTTCACCATAACAAATCTTACTACCTTCAGATGTCCGTCTCTGTAGCGTAACGGTTAGCACTATTAGCCGCCGTCCTGAGAAGTCCGGTTTCGATTCCTGGTACTGCTACAAATTTAAGAATGACAGCAAGGCTGGCATGTGGTTAGAATGGTACAAACAGCTCGCCTCCACTGGGGGCGGGGTGCCTAAGAGCCGCACTACCTCGGGTCGAGGACATGAATTTACTTCCTTAGTTCCAGGTTAGGCGGGCTGAGTGGCTCAGGCTCAGGCGCTGGCCTTCTGACCACAACTTGACAGGTTCAATCCTGGCTCAGTCTGGTGGTATTTGAAGGTGCTCAAATACGCCAGCTTCGTGTCAGTAGATTTACTGGCACATAAAAGAACTCCTGTGGAACTAAATTCCGGCACCTCGGCGTCTCTAAAAACCATTAAAATAGTTAGTGGGACGTAAATCCAACACCGTTATTATTATTATTATTATTATTATTATTATTATTATTATTATTATTATTATTATTATTACTATTATTATTATTATTATTATTAACGGTATTCGAAAAGTTCCATTACAAACTGCTAGGGCCTGTAGAGAGGACTGAGTGGGTAACATTTTGAATAGAAAGCCATGTCCTGAGACATATAGTTTTCGTGCTACGTGTACATCAAGTTACAGTAATGTGTTCAAATCTCCCATTCCTGCTGGGTGAGTATCAAGTTTCCCTGTAATGAAATGAAGTGACGTATGGCTTTTAGTGCCGGGATATCCCAGGACGGGTTCGGCTCGCCAGGTGCAGGTTTTTCTATTTGACTCCCGTAGGCGACTTGCGCGTCGTGATGAGGATGAAATGATGATGAAGACAACACATAACCCAGTCCCCGTGCCATTGGAATTAACCAATTAAGGTTAAAATCCCCGACCCGGCCGGGAATCGAATCCGCGACCCTCTGGACCGAAGGCCAGTACGCTGACCGTTCAGCCAACGAGTCGGACAAGTTTCCCTGTGCCGGCATGCAACCAGGTTTACAAAGTGTGGGGTGCTTAAGTTACCCTACCAATCTGTCCCTACCAATCCTACCACTTACTCTTCCCTCAAGCACCAACTGAACAAGTCTTGAGTGTCTTCAAGATGAATCGTTTCATTGTGCCTCTGCTTCTGGTCAAATTTCGACAAATCGTTCTCCTTTCAGCAGTTCCATTCATTCAGCATTGTTCTGTTATAGCCCATTTCAAAAGCTTCTTTGCTCTTTCTTTCTAAGCTAGTTATCGTCCATGTTTCACTTCCGTACAATGCCACGCTCCAGACGGAAGTCTTTAACTCTTTCTCGCCAAGCTCGATAGTGCAGTCGCTTAAGTGCGGTCAGTATCCAGTATTTGGGAGATGGTGGGTTAGAACCCCACTGTCGGCAGCCCGGAAGATGGCTTTCCGCGATTTCCCATTTTCTCACCAGGCAAATGCTGGGGCTATACCTTAATTAAGGACACGGCCGCTTTCTTTCCACTCTTAGACATTTTCTGTCCCATAGTCGCCATGAGACCTATCTGTGACGGTGCGAAGTAAAACAACAGTGATCATTTAAGAATTTATATAACACAACTCTTATTTCCAAGAATATTATCAAGAGTTTAATGGACAATTCAACTGTTTTTATCGATCATATGACTTTACAATTTTAACAAAATTTGTTAAAATTGTATTTTAAATGTCGTACCATACATCAATGTTTTTTAATGTGTCTTGCCAATTTTAATAATATATATATTTTGTATTCTGATATATTCATGCTAATTTATTATAGCTGATGATGTCCATTAGGGGACGAAACATGTACTAATATAATAAATTGTATTGAATAGGCGGACCAATTGTTTATAATGTTTATCTTAAATATTCTATATTGGATATATAGTCAATACGGGATTATTATTATTATTATTATTATTATTATTATTATTATTATTATTATTATTATTAGAAATAAGCTGTTAAAGCTTGTTGCATGTAAAAAAAATCTTTCTATTTCCTATATGAATGTTCGAAATGAGCAAAATTCTTTACTTAAAAAGGCCTTCCTTGTTTAAGCTAATCTGCATTTTATGTGATCCTGTCAGGTGGTGGTGGTGGTGGTGATTATTGTTTTAAGAGGAAGTACAACTAGGCAACCATCCTCTATATAACACTAATCAGAGAGAAAAATTGAAGGGATACGTCACTTCGAAAAATGAAGATATCGGCCAAAGAAAGACAAGGGCCACGAAGGGCGTGAAAATGAAAGACTCCCTAGCCCTCGCAAACCTAATAGCGTCGGGGTCGGAGAAGAACAAGAGTTGACAAAGGGAGGTCGGATGGGATAGATGAAAGTGAGGAGCCTGGCACAAGTAAGTGGAAGCAATAGCAGGACTCAGCTATGGGCCCCGTGGTTGCCAACCCACGCTCCATAAGTTCACAGCCCCTGGGGCCCCTTTTAGTCGCCTCTTACGACAGGCAGGGGATACCGTGGGTGTTATTCTACCGCCCCCACCCACAGGGGGAAGTGTGATCCTGTCATCGTTAATTATTCTACAACCCAAGTAACCATATTCATCTACTTGCATTATCTAATATTTCAGGCATCACCTGAACCACGAACCACCGAAACCTAAATTTGTCTTTCCTGGCGCATGTAAATTTCGCTAGCGGATATCTCTGAGTGTCTCCTTCTGTTGTGCTGAGAAAGCGTGACGTCCTGAATACGCCTTCATCCTGATCGTTCACGGTTCCTTCGTCCACATTACAAGGCTGACTTAATTACAGAAATATCCCATGTAGAAAATGGTTGTTCATACCAGATAATGAGGCTGCAATGTGTTTCTGGTTTATGTAAACTGATACAACTTCCACGATACAACTTTGTCAGATGTTACGTGTATTCAGTGCTCTTGTACGGCATCGAGACAAGGACGCTCAAGAACATCGCCATAACGAGATTAGAAGCCGCCAAAATGTGAATCTTTCGAATGATGCTATGGATTTTGTAGGACGAACATGGTCTCCAATGCAGAGGTACTGAGTCGTATGAAGAGGATCGAGAGATGATCAACATAATCAAGGAAATAAAGAGAGCCCATCCACTTAGGAAACATCATCAGAAACGAAAAATATCAATGCCTAAACCTGATCTTGCAATGAAAAATTGACAGAAATTGACGCCGAGATCAAGAAGACAATCGTAGCCGAAGAACTGGAGGACTGGCTAAGACAGGTTTTTAAGACCTTACTGAAACCGACAGATAATCGAACCAGTTTCGCCAAGATTATGGCCAACATCCACTAATGGGGAGGGCACCCAAATGCGAAGAATGATTATCTTATTAATACTGTGAATAACACACATGGTTTACGTATCTTTGAAAAGCCTATAACACATGTGTGAAAAAAAAGTCTCCGTTCAGTTTTCTAAGGATAACTGAATATGCACCTATGAATTCACGAAAAATAATATTATGCGATAAATTTAACTACTTTTTCTTTGAGGTCTATTACAGCTAGGAGGTTATTATTAGCATTGTCTCCATTGTCTCCATTAACATTCCATCCGTCAGTCATTTATCATTGCCCCAGAGGAATGCGACAGGCTTCGGCAGCCGGCACATTTCCTATCCTCGCCGCTAGATGGGGGTTTCATTCATTCCATTCCTGGTCCGGTCGAATGACTGGAAATCAGTTGTGGATTTTCATTTTCATAGTGAACAACATCATATCATTCCGTATTCTGGTTACTTCAACTCTTATTCTATTATGTGATTGAAGGTACATTATGAAGTGCGTATACAATGAAAAACAATGTGCAGTTAGTTATGCAAAAGTAACATAAACGCAACGAAAGAACAAACTTGGTAATTTGGGATTTCGAACGCGAAATTATCGTTCATTGCGTGGCAGTACACATCCATGCATAACAAGCTCGAGCCTTGAGGAAAGCTTGAACACAACGAGGTACAATCAGCACCAAATAATCCAGTATGTTTTGGGGCAGATTATACCACTCTTGAATAGAAACTTCAGCAATTTGCTGAATGTTAGCAGGATGATTAGGACGGTGAACAGATGCTCCCTTCAGTTCACGCCATGTATCTTCAACAGAGTTCATATCCGGATAATATGTTGGCCATACAATTCACTGCATGCCTAGCGTCCGAGGGAAATGACTGAAACATTTGGCTCTATAGGCACGATATTTATCATTCACTAGTGTAAAATCCTTGCTCAGAGTGGCAGCAACTCCTGTACCAAGAGATTGGAGAATGCTTCTATGTATCAGACCAGTCATGTTACCCTGGGTAAGATTTAGAGGCGTACAGTGACCAAACATGATTCCATCCAAAAACATGACGGACACTGGCTCCAGATAGTGCTACAGGATGAGGGGTTCATTCCATCTCTAATCGGGTCGTCTCCAGACTCTTTATGTTCCTCTTGTATAGGTGCAGGCTTATGGTGATCTCACCAGAAAGGACCGTACGCTTCCACTGTTCCTGATACAATGGGGTTTGAGTTGTTGTCTACCTCAGACGAGTTGCCCTATAGTGTAATTTAAGAGGAACTTTGGTACAGGCCTCCCTGATATTAATCCTCCGTTGTGCAGCCCATTTCACACTGCCTGCCCTGACACATTTACTCCGGTAACCCTTCGAAGATCCTGGCGGACTTAGGTGGTAGTAGCAGTGGTTCTACGACGTGCCGAAAGCAACAAATATAGATCCCCCTGCGAGTTGCTTTACGCTAGCGTCCCATCCGTTGTAGATCAACAACCGCTTGCGTCTCCTGAAGTTTTTCCATAGTTTGTTAGGCAGAACAATTCACCACTATCACAAAAATGTGCGTTTGCTCGCAGTTCATGTGCCAAGACACTGCAACAGGCATGTAAAGGTCTAGCGCGCACCAGGCGAGCTGTATGCAGTGTGCCTTTTACCAATGTGCGGACTCATCTGCCACAAGCTGACTCGAGCGGAGAAATTCCGGAGATACGTTTGGGGTGCACCGTATTAATTCCATTAATTACAAATGAAGATTTCTAGCTGTAAATGAGAGCTGTACAGCACAAAGATCATCAATAAGCCACCGTAAGATGTTAATTTTCATATAATAATAATAATAATAATAATAATAATAATAATAATAATAATAATAATAATAATAATAATAATAATAACCGAACAAACTGGTTTGCAGATATCGTTTGAGAAAACAGAAGTAATGACTAACATCAAACAGGCTCCACCAAAACTCCATACAAAATACGGGGACATCACCCGAGTAGACAAATTCAAATACCTGGATGAGATCATCATGAAAAATGGACTGGACAAAGAAGCACTTCAGGAGCGAGTACGCACACTGGAAATAGCCTACAAAACATCCCTCACAATCTACAACAAAAAATGCCTTTCCCAAAACACCAAGATACGTCACTATGAAACAGTTCTGAAGCCAGTAGTTCTATATGCAGCCGAAACCCTGTCTCTAAATGCCAACAAAGGACTCCTTGAAGAACTGGAGAAAAGAGAACGCAAAATTGTGAGAGGAATCTTGAGATCAAAGTACAGAAATGGAATCAATCAAGAGAGATCCAACAAGGAAGTCTACAGCAACATAGAGAAAATTACCGACACAATCAGAAAACGACGGGCACGATTTTACGGTCATCTGAAAAGAAAGGACGGAAGAAAGTTAACTAAAGAAATATTTCACGTTTTTTATTCAAACCCCAAAACCACAATTCCCTGGTTTAGGAATACCAAAGAAGACCTGCAAATGCTACATATCTCAGATAAAGACGCCCTTAACAGAGATCTCTTCCGCAAGAAAATATTGACGAACGGGCTAAACCGAGACGAGGAACCGAAGAGAAGACAGTGGAGCGTAAGCAGGCCCACTCACAAAGAATGAGGGACATTTGGGCTCTAAAGAAGGCCAAGTTCAGTGTCAAATGCAACAAGACTTAACGTGGTCCTTGATGGCCCCAGCGAATTATATATAATAATAATAATGATATAATAAACAAATACAATATAATTGTACACAAATACTGCACACATTAATAAAAAATAAATTAAGAATCTGATTCTGACGTGTTTGAGATACATCTATATATATAAAATAACTTGTCCTGACCGACTGACTGACTGACTGACTGACTGACTGATTCATCATCGCAGAGCCAAAACTACTGGACATAAAGAAATGAAATTTTGGGGATACATTCATATTAACATGTAGGTGCTCGCTAAGGGAGAATTTTTGGACATTCCGTCTCTAAGGCGGTGAAAAGTGGGGGGGGGGGGTGGAATTGAATATTTACAATGACGATATCTATATCTCAAAAACTTAAAAGTTTACAGATGTAAACATTGGTATGTGGAACCTCCTTTAAAAATAAAGGAAATGTATTTTTTGTTTTCGGAAAATCCCATTAAGGGGGTTAAAATGGGGAAAAGTGATTGAACACCTTTTATAAGGAGATTTATATCTCAAAAACTGAAGACGTTACAGACATGAAAATTGAAATTTGGAATCTCCTTTGAAAATAAAGAAACACGTATTTTTTGTGTTTTTGTGTTTTTGGATAATCCGATGAATAAGGAGTGAACAAGAGTGACAAACGGGGTGAATAAAAAAAAACTATATCTGCAAATTATTTCAGACACGCAACATATTACAGATTTGAAAACTGGTATTTGGAATCTCCTATGAAAATAAAGAAACATAAATATTTTTTCGGAAAATCCACTTAAGGGAAACTGAAAGAGAGGGTGAATTTTTAAAATTAGCGTATCTACAGTATATCTCAAAAACTTAACATATTGCAAACGTGAAAATTGGTATTTGGAACCTCCTTTAAAAGTAAGGAAACACATATTCTTTGGTTTTCGGAAAAGACCCTTAACGGGAGGGGGGGGGGGTGTGAAATGATTGAAAAAATAGTTGAATTATTTGTATGGGAATGTATATTTACATACACAAAATCTAAAGATGTTAATAACGTGAAAACTGGTATTTGGAATCTCCTTTAAAAATAAGGAAACACGCAAACACGTATTTGCATGGGAGGGGGGGGGGAAGCAACTTGGCAGAGGAGGGGGATGAAAACGGAGATGAATTCCTTTTACGAGGATACATATATCTCAAAAACTGAATATGTTACAGACATGAAAATTTGCATTTGGAATTTTCTTTCAAACTAAAGAAACACGTAATATTTTGTCTTTGGAAAATCCACTTAAGGGGGGGATGAATGAATTGAAAAATTAGTTGAATACTTTGTATGAGGATACTTATATCTCAAAAAAATAAAAATATTGTTCGGCTCCATGGCTAAATGGTTAGCGTGCTGGCCATTGGTCTCAGGGGTCCCGGGTTCGATTCCCGGCAGGGTCGGGAATTTTAATCATCATTGGTTGATTTCCCTGGCACGGGGGCTGGGTGTAGCCTATGTGTTGTCTTCATCATCATTTCATCCTCATCACAACGCCCAGGTCGCCTACGGCCGTCAAATCAAAAGACCTGCACCGTGGCGAGCCGAACCCATCCTGGGATCTCCCGGCACTAAAAGCCATACGCATTTTCATTTCAGCTAAAAATGTTAAAGACGTGAACACTGGTATTTGGAATCTCATTTAAAAATAAACACGTACTTTTGGGGAAGTAGGAAGGGGGATGAAAAAGTAATTGAATTACTTTCATGAGTATAATTATATCTCAAAAACTGAAGCTGTTACAGACGTCAAATTTGGTATTTTTAATTTCCTTTCAAAATAAAGAAAGAAGGTTTTTTTTCTTCAGAAAGTCCACTTAAGGCGGGAAAAGGGCGGAAAGAAGTGAAGAAGAAGTTGAATAATTCTTATGAGGATGCATTTATGTCAAAAACTGAAGGTGTTACAGACGTACAAGCATGAAAACTCTTATTTGAATATCCTTTAAAGATAATGAAACACGTATTTTTTGCTTTCGGAAAATCCAGTTGAGGGGCTGAAAAGAATTGGAAAATCGGGTGAATTTTTAAAATGAGTACCGGTATATCTACAATATATGTCGTCCGGCTCTATGGCTAAATGGTTAGCGTACTGGCCTTTTGTCACAGTGGTCCCGGGTTCGATTCCCGGCAGGGTCTGAAATTTTAACCATCATTTGTTAATTTCCCTGGCACGGGGCCTGGCTGTATGTTTTGTCTTCATCATCATTTCATCCTCATCACGACGCGCAGGTCGCCTGCGGGAGCCAAATCAAAAGACCTGCACCTGGCGAGCGGAATCCGTCCTGGGATCTCCCGTCACTAAAAGCCATACGCCATTCAATTTTACATTATATGTTAAAAACTTAACATGCTAGAGACAAGAAACATGGTATTTGGAAAGTCTTTTAAAAATACAGGAACCTGTACCTTTTTGTTTTCGGAGAGGGCACTTAACAGGGGGTGAAAAGTAGTGAAAAATAGTTGAATTATTTTTTAAGAGGATACTCATATCTTAAAATCTCAAAATGTTACAGACGCGAAAACTGATATTTGGAATCTCATTTTAAAATAAGGAAACATGTACTTTTGTTTTCGGAAAATACACTTAGATGGGGGCAGGGGAAGGACTGATCAAGGGGTTGAATTCTTTTTATGGGGATACTTATGTATACCTCAAAAACTTAATATGTTACAGATGTGGGAATAGGTATTTGGAATCTCCTTCAAAAATATAGAAACATGTATTTTTTTGACTTGAGAGAAGACTGTTTCTCGCATGTACAGTTCTGTGTCGCATGGTCGTCTTAGCCCCAAAAGGTAATGCCACAAACATGGTTTACAAAGAATTTCTGGACTACATGAAACTCAATTTTTGGGTGAGTTTTTATAGGAATTTTCAGATAGTCTGTTAGTACAGTGCCGAGGAACGATTACTCTGATCAAATTACGAAATCCACGCGAGCAAAGCCGCGGGTAATTGCTAGTAACTTAATACATAAGGATTACTTTTCGCTGAATAGAACATAGATGTGATGAAATAACTTAAAATCATTCCGGCGAGCCTTTGCTAGCACCAAGCACTGAACTTCTTCACGTTCACGGTTTACAAAACAGTGCGACTATTCCGGGTTAAATCTACCGGAACGTTTTACTCTTGGCACTCTCGTCTGACCCTTTTGTTACACGTGGCACGAAGCGATCTGGTTTACTGTCCTCTGTTGCCAGCACATGTACTGAGTCAACTCAGCTCCCTCCCGTCTAGAGAGAAGCACCTCTGCTCGCATGCGTACGGGGTCATTTCAGGTCGTGCGATATCTTACTGCGGGTACTTTTTGACATGGCTGCACTAGACATTAGTGATGGGATATTCGATTCATTTTACTGAATCGATTCATTTGATTCTGTTCACGCTAATGAATCGATAGAGTGATCCGATTCACGGCACATTAGAGTCACCGTTCCTATTACATATTTGTAGTGTGAACTGTACGACAGCATTCAATGCTCGCTGCTGCCACCTGGTCTTCATTCTATGAACTGCTTTTCTGTGCGCCATCCAGCTTTCAGATTCAGGTTTCTCCTAATAACCACCTCTTCGCAACGTTTCGACGTTCCAGATTCTTTTCGCCACAGTGAAAAAACCACTAAATATGTATATAGAAGTAGATGAAAAAATATCTGTACACACAATCATCAATGTTCTGCATTTAGGGCTGTCACCCAGGTGGCAGATTCCCTACCAGTTATTTCCTTAGTCGTTTCTTAAACGTTGTCAAAGAGCTTGGGGATGTAACTACCTTCACGGTTTTCTGATTCAATGTCTTTTTATTTAGGTTATTGTGTCAATCGGCTCACTTACTCACTGCCCACGTACAAAGGTAATCTCATGATTCGATGATTGACGTGTTGTGCAACGATGCGACGTACAAACGGAGAAAATATTGAGGGTTTTTTCCCCAATATAAAATAGATAATTTTTAGTGGTCATGAGCATGACTCATAGTCATAGGGTAGACATGATTTAAATTAATTGTAGAATGTCAACTAAGTTATAATACTACGGTTCAGTAAACTTGTAACTAGAATAATAGCCTACCTACTTATTAGCTACTTTGGAATTTAATGACTAGCTTTTTAGCACTGCAAATAAATCCAGCTATTATTTTTGAATTTCCTTGTAAGAAGAGGACATTGAAACTAAGTGGATATTATTTTCAAATGAGCTGAGAGCGAGAGTCCGTTACAGCGTACGATTCTTTCTTTTCTTGCTAGTGGCTTTACGTCGCACCGACACAGATAGGTCTTATGACGACGATAGGATAGGAAATGCCTAGGAGTTGGAAGGAAACGGCCGTGGCCTTAATTAAGGTACAGCCCCAGGATTTGCCTGGTGTGAAAATGGGAAACTACGGAAAACAATCTTCAGGGCTTCCGACAGTGGGATTCGAACCCACTATTTCCCGGATGCAAGCTCACAACCGCGCGGCCCTAACCGCACGGCCAACTCGCCCGGTACGATTCTTTCAGTGGGCAATGTGTCTGTATGTCTCGCCCGCAGAGGAAGTTCGGCTCCCCGCCAATGTCCAGTGTTTCGATAATGAACCGTGTGTGTGTGTGTGTGTGTGTGTGTGTGTGTGTGTGTGTGTGTGTGTGTGTGTGTGTGTGTGTGTGTGTGTGTGTGTGTGTGTGTGTGTGTGTGTGTGTGTTGTATCACTGATCAGCGAGTGCGCCACTCAGCACAGTCTGCCGCGAGTCAGCTGAATCGTGTGCCGTTAACTCGCCCTTGCTGGGATTCGATTCACTTGGACAGTTGAATGAAACGATGCTCTGCTTCGAGTCATACGCTCAGTAGCCAATACCATTAGACATTGCATCTGGTTTCAGACTTTGATTATACTGGGCGGAATGCCCCACAGTGAAGAGAATAATGTGTACAGTATTCGATGGAAAAATGATCATAGCATAATAGTCATAAAACCGAAGAAGAGCACCCGTTCACATGGTAAATACGGATATTAGAGCTACACAACAAACATTCGCTTAATAAATCGATTGTGTTGTACTCAGCCAGCTTCCACACGAGTAATTCAACATACTCAGCAACAACGGGGCATCATTTCAAGACACCGCCTGCGTTGGCTACCTTCGACTAATTATGGACGAATATAACGTACAGTAGAAGCCGGATATAACGCGTTTGTTCGGGGCATACATCGATCCCGCGCTGTAGCTTACCGGCGGCATATCGGAGGGTGGCCTGCACAGTGACAAATAACGGGTCGAGAGGACAATACAAATTAATAAAAATATACAGCTCACGTGATAGACTCGCCTCTGACCCTCTATTCTTCACATGATCAATTATTTTGAGTCTATCACTCACAAAATATTATGCTTTCCTTTTCTGGGACATCATGCACATGCAACCAACCCGGAATTCAATGTTATATGGGACATTATTGTATTAGAGCCTACAATTGTTTACAAGAGAGGAGATGGAGTAAGGGCTTTGTTGGCTGGATCCAGGAACACCGCTGCTTATCTAGACAGAAGTTCTTAGAATCGTAAACGCTGTAAATAGCTCAGGAATTGTTTGTATCAGGTGCTTTTGTGATATCTCAGGAATGCAGTCCTATATCTGCCAAGGGTACTGCACTGTATAGTTTCCTCATATCTGGTGCGTTGTTAGTATGAAAGATGCTAAGTCACCGCGTTAGCGTGATCATTACAACACACCAAATAGTAAAACCACCGTAACACAGGGCGTTAACGCGCTCTCTGGAACTACTGTATGTATAGCTGGACTAAGGAGAAAATGTGTTCTAATCCAACGTTGGCCGCCTTGAAATATTATCCCGTGCTTCCCCACTTTAATCAGACTAATGTACTGAAGTCTGAAAATAAGAATTCTACTAATAAATCAATACTGTATTGCATATCTTCGGGGGCATGCTTTTCACCTCGTTAAAACCGATTTCTCGGTATACCGAACAGCATTATATAAGGGGCAATCAAGAAGTTTCCGTTCAATTGCCATACAGTTCGGAATAGAAATGCCAATCAACCAGAATCGCCATGACCATTGAGACACTCATCCCACCGACGTACCAGGTTGAAGATCCCCGTGTGGTAAAACGCCGTGACCTGCTGCGAGAAGAAGTCCGTAACCTCATGCTGCACATCCTCGTCCGACAGTAAGCGTCCACCCTTCAAGGCCTTTCTGAGGGGACCGAAGCCGTGATAATCGCATGGGGAGAGATCAGGACTATAGGGCGGGTGGTCGAGTGTCTGCAATGGCTGAGACTGGCCTCCCAGATCGACCGGCGTCATGTGTCGAAACGCAACTCGCACAGAAATTGTGCACCATTCCACAAAGGTGTTTTCTTATCAGTTGCTTTATGTCGCATCGACAAAAATAGGTCTTGTGGCGACGATGGGATAGGAAAGACCTAGGAGTGGGAAGGAAGCGGCCGTCGCCTTAATTAAGGTACAGCCCCAGCATTTTCCTGGTATGAAAATGGGGAAGCACGGAAAACCATCTTCAGGGCTGCCGACAGCGGGGTTCGAACCCATTATCTCCCGAAGACTGGATACTGGCCGCACTTAAGCGACTATCGAGCTCGGTACAGTGGTTACAACAGACATGCTGCCCCATACACAGTCTTCATTCTCCGATGGATGTACCCCGGTGTTTGTCCTTTGACGCCAAGAACAGAATAACAGCACGTTGGTCCTGTTTGGACACATTTGGTAATAACGTCGTTATAGTTCACGTGGCCGCATTTGACATACGCATCGCGACACGACACGACTGCCACACCAATTCCTTTGCTTTCTTGCTTTTTTCGGGGAGGGGTGCGAAACCGCTCCTCCCGCGTGGCAATCAGCTCAATCTACATTGCTGCTATTAGTTTCTAAGAAGAAAGGGATTGCACGTCAGACGCGTTACCAGGCAAGGTTTGTGTTGGTAAAGTGGTGTTAAGGCGTGATATTAAGGGTCAGGGAGAAACAACAGAGGCGGAAAGAGAAAGAGCCTACATGTAAAACCCTTTGCCTACATGTCCGTGCTTATATACCCGCATTCAAGTACGCTACGTTGTATGTTCGCAGCAACAACGCCCTTGGACGGAAACTTATATTGGAATTCTTCAGTACATTACGCACAGTTGGACGAATGCATGACACCTTCCATTCCGGCGAAATGCGTTTTTCGTCTGCAGTACCTGATGGTTTGGTGGTAGTACTGCTAGTTGTTTTACGTCGCACCGACACAGATAGGTCTTATGGCGACGATGGGACAGGAAAGGCCTGGGAATGGGAAGGAAGCGGCCATGGCCTTAATTACGGTACATCCCCAGCATTTGCCTGGTGTGAAAATGGAAAGCCACTGAAAACTATCTTCAGGGCTGCCGATAGTGGGGTTCGAACCCACTATCTCCCGGAGGCGAGCTCACAGCTGCACGGTAGTACTGCTACAAACTAAGTAACTGTATCGTAATCGTCATACTGTCCCAGCACAACGCATGGCGTACCAAAATATTCCAGTCCATTTCGCGCATAGTAAGGTTCCTGAAATGTTGGGTCCTACTGCTGTCCTGCCTTTCGGGATGCTCGATGTCATTTACCAACAGGACAACTCGTAACCGCATAGATCACGCAAGATTACACAATTCCTTCGGAAGATTCATGTCATCTATTTAAATGGTGGCGGAAAATGAGTGATGTGTATCCCAACTTAAGTAATGTGGCTCGTCATATTCCTTGCATGGCAGCTACAAGTGCCTGGAGCGAAAGAAATTCCGTGAACCAAAAATGGTGGTGTAAGAAAGACGCACGAAACTTTTCAGAAGTGGTTAATGCAGTGTTAGTTGATCACCAATTGCGATAGGGTCTGAGAAGAAGAAGAAGAGGGAGAAGAAGAGGATAATAAAGGAAAGAGAAGAAAGGAAGAATAGAGCGAGGGGACAGGATGACACAAAGAACTTGGAAATTATAGAGAAATACATTTTGTGCTTCATGATAATAGTAAATGAGCCTATTGTAATCAATTTTAATTATCACATTAATGAAATGAGAATTTCTAATTATTCATATTTAATATAATTGTTTTATGCACATAATTATACTTTCTGAAAACTTATGAATGTCGAGAAAGCACGTTTTCATTATACATTTTAAGAGTTGAAAATATTAAATGTAACGCTTAGGTGTAACAGAACATTAAATTACCGTTATTCGCACTCAAACACCCCCATTCATCTAAAATATATATTATAGGTACATGAGTACCCAGCGTGTTGAACACAACATGTACTCAGCAGTCCTCCAACCTTGATGCCTAGAGTTCTAGCAAGCTGAGTAGCTGCTGTCAAGCGAACCGACTCAGCTTGCTTCTTCAGAAGCCAAGCAGTACAGTTCGTCTGCTTATTTCCCACAAGCGAACCAAACGAGCTGAAAACGTGATATCGTCGTTACGCCTATGAAATATGTCGGTTTAGAACTTTGGTCACCGAGCTCGATAGCTGCAGTCGCTTATGTGCGGCCAGTATCCGGTATTCGGAAGATAGTAGGTTCGAACCCCACTGTCGGCAGCCCTGAAGATGGTTTTCCGTGGTTTCCCATTTTCACACCAGGCAAATGCTGGGGCTGTACCTTAATTAAGACCACGACCGCTTCCTTCCCACTCCTAGACCTTTCCTGTCCCATCGTCGCCATAAGACCTATCTGTGACGATGCGACGTAAAGCAACTAAGAAAAAAAACTTTGGTCGGATCAATATTCAAGGTTCAATATTGTGTGAATAATGTCAAAGAATTCTCGCTCTTGGTGATATACGTGCTACGGGCCAGTATTTCTCCCACAAAGTTGTCAAATAGCGGTCTTCGCAGGCGCGACGACGATTTGCCGTTCTCTAATATGCATCTGTCCTACGAGCGTTACCGGCGCAGCAGCGCACCAGACACTGCGCCGGCACTTGATGTTGAATGGGTCAGTTTAACTTCGTCTATCTTTCCCATGTTTACCTGACTTTTACTCAGCGCTTGAAACAGGGTGAAACATGTATAGTTGATGGTAGCATTTCAACTATGGCGAGTCTTGAAAAAATACCGGACAAGCGGAGAGTCGTTGATCTTCAAACAAGCGTGGAAAGTAGCTTACTTCTGCATTCCATTTGACTGAAACGCTAAATATATGTGATTATATAAAATAAAAATAGAGGCTGTTGATGCTGGTGAAATGGGAGGCCCTATTATCAGGCCAGAATTCGACAGAGATTTGAATCTAAACAGGAACAAGGCACCTGGATTTGATGACATCCCCTCAATATTACTGACTGCCTTAAGGGAAAGCAGCTTGGCGAGGTTATTCTATTTAAGGTGTGAAATGTATGAAAGAGGAGAAGTGCCTTCCGATTTTAGACAGAACGTTGTTATATCTATTACCAAGAAAGCACTGTTGACAAATGTGAAAACTACTGCACCATTAGTTTAGTATCTCGCGCTTGCAAAATGTTAACTCGTATTATTTACAAAAGAATGGAAGCACAGGTTGAAGATGAGTTGAGAGAAAATCAGTTGGGCATCAGATGAACACGAGAAGCAATCTTGACTTTGTGTCTGATCTTAGAGGATCGAATTAAGGAAATCAACCCCACGTACATGGCATTTTTAGATCTAGGAAAGGAATTCTATAATGCTGATTGGACCAAGTTATTTGAGATTCTGAAGGTGATCGGAATCAGGTTCCAGAAAGAAGAATTATCTACAATCTGTACAAAAATCAGTATACAGAATCGAACGCTGAGAAAAATAATCAGTAATCCAGAAAGGAGTAAGGCAAGGCTGCAGTTTTTCCTCTCCTTTTCATTGTTTATATAGAACACGCGATAAAGGAAATCAAAGAGGAATTTGGAAATGGAATCAAAATCCAAGGATAGGAAACCAAAACTCAGGGATTTGCCGATGATTTTGTTATTTTATATCAGTCTGGAGAAGATCTGGAGAAACTGCTGAATGGTATGGACAGTCTTGGAAATGGGGTGAAAATCCAAAACAAATGTAATGGAGTGCAGTCGAACGAAATCGGGTGATGCAGGAACTATTAGATTAGGAAATGAAATCTTAAAGGCAGAAGATGAATATTGTTACTTGGGTAGTAAAACAACTAACGATGGCAGAAGTAAGGGGGATATAAAATGCAGACTAGCACAAGCAAGGAAGGCCTTTCTTGAGAAAAGAAATGTGTTCACCTCGAACATTGATATAGGAATTAGAAAGATGTTTTTTAAGACTTTCGTTTGGATTGTGGCATTATTTGGAAGTGAAATATGGACGATAACTAGCATAGAAATGAGGAGAATAGAATCTTTCGAATGAGGTGTTACAGAAGAATGCTGAAGGTGAGATGGATAGATCGAATTACGAATGAACAGGCACTGAATCGAATTAGTGAGAAGAGATCTTTTTAACCAGTGGAAGAGGTAGAATGATAGGACACATCTTAAGACACCCAGTAATTGTTCAATTTTTTTTGGAGCGAAGCGTAGATGGTAAAAATGGCAAGGGTAAAGCAAGGTATGAATATAAGAAACAGGTTAGAGTAGATGTAGGATATAGGTGTTACGTAGACGTTAAAAATTAACCCAAACAACACTTTATTATTATTATTATTATTATTATTATTATTATTATTATTATTATTATTATTAATCTGCTTACCCTCCAGGGTCGGCTTTTCCCTCGGACTCAGCGAGGCATCCCACCTCTACCTCCTCAAGGGCAGTGTCCTGGAGTTTCAGACTTTGGGTCGGGGGATACAACTGAGGAGAATGACCAGTACCTCGCCCAGGCGGCCTCACCTGCTATGCTGAACAGGGGCCTTGTGGAGGGATGGGAAGATTGGATGGGACAGGCAAGGAAGACGGAAGGAAGCGACCGTGGCCTTAAGTTAGGTAGCATCCCGGCATTTGCCTGGAGGAGAAGTGGGAAACCACGGAAAACTTCTTCGAGGATGGCTGAGGTGGGAATCGAACCCACCTCTACTCAGTTGACCTCCCGAGCCTGAGTGGACCCCGTTCCAGCCCTCGTACCACTTTTCAAATTTCGTGGCAGAGCCGGGAATCCAACCCGGACCTCCGAGGGTGGCAGCTAATCACGCTAACCACTACACCACAGAGGCGGACATTATTATTATTATTATTATTATTATTATTATTATTATTATTATTATTATTATTATTATTACGGAAACCATCAATACTGGCGAGAAAACGTCGCAAATGAACAAATTACTACGCTGTCATCTGTGTTAATGATTCTCCGGAAGATAACTCGGCAGTCCTTCGAAGTACCCTCAACGGGAAAAATAGATTGTGAGTGTACCAGCAGTGGTACATGCCCAGCTCTCTTGTGGACCTGCGTGTTCTACAGGTAGTTCATGAAAAACTACAGTAGGTGGTAAAACACTGAAAACATGCCGTCAATGTTGTTTGTACCTTTCTTCTATCTACGAAAACAATCCCCCCCTCCCCCGCTCTCCGGCCGGGCTGAGTGGCTCAGACGGTAGAGGCACTGGCTTTCTGACCCCAACTTGGTAGGTTCGATCCTGGCTCAGTCTGGTGGTATTTGAAGGTGCTCAAATACGACAGCCTCGTGTCGGTAGATTTACGGGCACGTAAAAGATCTCCTGGTGGACTAAATTCCGGCACCTCGGCGTCTCCGAAAACCGGTAAAGTAGTTAGAGGGACGTAAAGCAAATAACATTATTATTATTATTATTATTATTATTATTATTATTATTATTATTATTATTATTATTATTATAAAACAATCCCCAAGACAAAAGTAATCGACTTATTGCATGGAGAAGAGGAAGAAGAAGAAGAAGAAGAAGGAGAAGGAGGAGAAGAAGAAGAAGAAGAAGAAGGAGAAGAAGAAGAAGAAGAAATACTGAAATACGTCGTGAACGCGTTAAACTATTCACCCGTCGACCAAGACTGAGCTCTCCAGAATGCTGCACATCCTATGTATGCTCAAGTGTTCTTTCGTTGAATGACAGCATAGTAGCCTACAATACTTCAAACTTTCCACATGTCCTAAACTTATCGTAGCCTCCACTGGCCTGCGCGGCATGCATCATGCTGCACAGGTCAACACAATCAATGGAAATGACCTGTCTTTTGGAGCTGCCTGGCTTGTAGCACGTGATTCACTTGGAGTACGCCGTAGAGCACAATGCTCTGTCATTGAGGACGGGACATCATGTCTAGACGGGCGACCGACTTCACGTGTATTGATTCTCTGAGTTTAGAGCGCGTCGCGCCACGTGGTCCACCATACAGCCACCAGCTAGATTACTGCAGAAGACACACCTCTTTTCCTCCTCCATCTTCTTCTTCTCCTTCAATGTCCCCTTCTGCATCTCGGCGTCTCTTATTCCCAAAATAATAGCACAATATTCATTGATGTGGCGCAGTTCATCTCATTAGACCATGCATGAGACCTTAATGATCCACAGGTGGTTCTTCACCTTCGCGCAAACCACAAGAGATGGCAGTGCGGGAGGTCAGTGTTCATAAACCCAAATTTTAGTTAAATAACTGCAAATCTAAAAGAAATATAATGAAAAGTAAAACATTTTAATTATTTTAATTTTAATTTTAATTTTTATTATTTGTTTACTGAAGTCTAAAGCAGACATCATCAAGTAGTTGCTCTATGCTAAGGACGGCTGGCTGCCACGTGGGAAGAATGAAGCTCACAGGCGGGCTGCATACCGTCGCGGTACTTGCAGTAATCGCACGGAGATAATGTTACCATAATAATAATAATAATAATAATAATAATAATAATAATAATAATAATAATAATAATAATAATAATAATAATAATTTGGAGCATGTATAATACCGAACGAATAGGACACATATTATAGAATATATCAGGGAAGGAACATTATTCATCGACAAAGGAAAAATACAGCAATGTGCAGTATCCTGAAAAAATAAATTTTCACGATCAAGTAACAAAACTTTTGGGATACGTGCATTTATTGAAAGAAAATATAGGTTTAAACTTCGTGTGGTGATTTCACTAGTTGCAACTTGTCATTTAACAAATGTCATACTTGTTTGTGATTTCCATCACGAATGCACTTCATAACTTTTTGGTACAAGTTTGTTTAACGGCACTCCGACACAGATAGGTCTTATGGCGACGATGGGATAGGAAAGGTCTAGGAGTAGGAAGGAAGCAGCCGTGGCCTCAATTAAGGTACAGCCCCAGCATTTGCCTGGTGTGAAAATGGGAAACCACGGAAAACCATCTTCAGGGCTGCCGACAGTGGGGTTCGAACCCACTATCTCCCGGATGCATTTCATAACTTTGGTTTCGTTCTTAGTAATTTTCGTATTACAGATTTTCTTGAACTTCTCGTTCATGTGTTCTAAGGCCTCTCGCAGACCACATTCCTTTTCTGCAGAAAGAGCTAGTGGTAAATTGTACCCCAGTGTAACAAATATATTTATAGACTACTATCATCTCATAAAATGAGACTGCAAATCCGAGGTGGCAAAGCTGGCAAAGGGCATAAATTCGATTCCCTGTCAGGATGTCAAGGAATTTCGTAACGAGACTTTTAACCTTCGTGAGAGGCCCATGGCCCCGGTCCCTCAGCCTACGATAGAAATAAGTACCAGCTTGTTCACCATTAAGTTAACCTCTCTATTCCATTTTGTGCAGAGGTTACGAAAAGCGGAAACCTTCCATTTCTCCAGGGCAGTGTTACACAACGCTCAGTCAGTGCGAAGCCGTCATACGAAGTGGAAACATGTACCTATACTAGACTTAACTAAAGTTGGCGTCTGACAGATAAGGTTGGAGGGAGGAACACTTCACGTGCCATTTCACGATGTTGCCACATTCCAGCATTCCTTTCTACATGCTCTTACCCCTCGCTTGCGGCTCACTTGTTCCCTCCTTCATTCTGACCGCTGTGATCTGTTGTAGACTACCTGGCCAGGCGGTGTCGTCCCATTTGCGATCACTTTTATACAAACAATCAGGTTCTTATCAGTGACAGTGACAGGTTTGGCAACTCCCAGCAAGACGAGCTGCCCTGAAGTTTTATCTCCATGGCAACCGCAGTCGCCCCACCCTCGTTTCCATGGTAACCACATAGTCACTCCCTTTATCCCGCCTCGGCAGGCAGTAAACGGACTTCCCTCTAAGAAATGTCAGACGCCAACTCTCATTATTAGCAGTATAAGTGCCACTATGCCCCGCCGATATCACAGGAGGGAATAGCAGCAGGTGAGTGCGTTCGAACGGGGCAGAATGATAGGGCTCCGGGAGATGGGTCTGTCGTTCCATAACATTGCGGTTCGTACAGGGTACGCTACTTCAACAGTCAAACGTATATGGAACCAGTGGAGAGAAAAGGGCCATACACAGCGCCGACAGGGTACTGGACGACACAATGTGTCCACAGCGCGAGATGACCGCTATCTTGTCCGCTTGGACGTAACGGACAGAACAGCTTCGTCCACGGTGTTGGCTCGATGTTGGAGCACTGCAACGGGTGTGGGGATGTCTGCATCGACGGTTCGACGCCATCTTCTGAGGGACGGACTGGTGGCACGCATGCCATTGCGCCAGCTTCCATTGACCGGCAACCACCAACGCCGTAGACTGCAAAGGGCACGTGAACAACGACACTGGCGTGCTGAGTGGCAAAATGTAGTGTTTTCGGACGAGTCCCGCTTCAACTTGTCCTACAGTGATGGCCGCAAAAGCGTTAGACGCCGCCGTGGTGAGCGCCGTCGGGCACACTGTATTGTTGAGCGGCATAGCGGACAAACGCCAAGTGTGATGGTTTGGGGCGCAATTTCCTATAACATGCGATCTCGCCTCCTACGTCTTGCGGGCAATCTGAACAGCTACCGCTACATCAGGGAGGTTTCACAGCCCGAGGTCCTGCCCCTCCTGCAGGCCGTTCCAGACGCCATATTCCAGCAGGACAATGCCCGGCCGCATATGGCAAGGAATGTGCCAGTCTTCTTCGAAGGACGACGGATACCACTGCTGCCCTAGCCTGCCCGTTCGCCGGATATGTCACCCATTGAACATGTCTGGGATATGGTCGGTCGGCACCTTGTTCGTTCAGGTCCTCCTCCAGCCACTGTTGATGATTTATGGACGCGCCTACAAACCGCGGGGCAGAGTATTCCCCAACAGCATATTCAGGCGCTCTTTGATTCCATGCCACGACGGCTAGCGGCTCTGATTGCAGCGCGTGGTGGCGCTACGCCGTACTGAATTTCCACGGTCACCGTGCATGTACAGTTCTCTAATTGTAATAATTTGTGTCTTGTCATGTCCCTAATGTGTGGAATAAACTGCATTGTGATCACAGCTCTCGGTCTTGGTGTTTCACTTTCTACAAACAGCAGTGTACAAACAAAATAAGTCAAATAGAGTTATTGCAGTATGTTCCGTGGAGCAAACTTTCTTGTCGAGTTCATCGATGTCCCAATTCAGGTAACACGGCAACAAGAAGACGAGACTGACAACGGTAATGACGACATGGCTGCCTACTAATAGATGAAATAATTTGATTTTCTTGTAATAGAAGAAAACCTGTGTTGTCTCTTCCTAATTTGTTCATTAGAGATATTCAGTCGTTGAAAATATGAACAAAATGTGCAATCAGAAAATAGAAAGTAATCCAGTTGAACGTATCCTCAACAAATAATTTTATCAAAAACGAATAATATTTGAGTCCCTTTTCATTAAATTCCTCGGAATGAAGTAATCAAATGCTTCTATGTCGAAACATGAATGTGTTAAGTTCGACCTTTGTATTCGCAACGCCTCTTATTATTAACTGCTGTCGCAGTTTATCCGAGGTGTAACCAGGGCTGATTATCTGCTTTCAGACCAAGGAAATCAATATTTTTAAAACAGTGCAGGTTTTGAACCGTTCTCCTGCTGCATTGGTGAAAGCACATCGTAAGCGGAAAACGGTATCACGGCGAAAAATTGATGTGGAAACTCCGGAACACTACGAGCAATTGAAGTGAGAGGTGAACGTTGGCTGCGAATGTGTGCGAGGTTTCACAGACATCCTAAAGTAGAGCAGTTCACCATCAGAATGAGCCAAGGGTCATCAGACGTTTCTTTTCAGATAGTTTGGTCGCATCTTCTCACTGTTACTCGTTTAGCGCCACGAAGTGTTGCGGACGCGAGTGAACTGTAGAAGAAAGTCAGAACTCGAGTTTGTCAGTTAATCCAGACATAGTTGTACCAGCAATGCAGTGCTTCAAGTCAAAACGACCATCATGGCGCACTCCAGCTGTGCTGGAGAAGACCTGTTTTACCATCCCTAAAGCTTGGCTGCATCTGTGGCAACACTCATCCCCGCCTAATCAACATCTTGTGGCGATACATCATGTAAGGTCAGCTGTATTGGACACCGATGAAAAATTTGAAGCGTATGATAATGTACCAAAGAAGATGCTGTTATATTCTTCATAAATGGGAAAAGGTGACTTCTCCAAACTGTGACTGTTAGGCTACACTCCAGACCAGGGCCTCTCAAACGCCCAAAATCTCATGCGTGCAAACTGAAGCGCAGAGTTCCTGTGCACAGTGCATCGCGTCCAATTCGGCTCGGCTTGGCTCGGACCAACGCTTCATCTGTAGGCTACTCGGCTCAACTCGGCTCGGATTTGTGCGCTACGGAGCAAGTGATGAAGAGGAAGACAGGCGGAGCGAGCGAGACAGGCGTGGGGAAAGAGAGAGACAGCACTATTGCTCCAAATCGAGGGGTGGGGGTCTGCACTCTGGTCAACCAAGCGAAGTCGTCTTTTGCACCGTGCACAGTGCATGGAGCTGGTGCATGCACTCTGAGAGGCCCTGCTCCAGACCATTCTTCATATGCTCGCTCAACGAGCTCTCCATGCCTTGTGGATGAAATTCCCGATGTGACGTACGAAGCAGTGCAGTAGATTGCGGATTTGATCTGGAGATTTGAACTTCAATATTTGGGCGTCGTTCTTTAGAACTGTTCTTGTTGGGCATCATAGGCTAAATAAACATCAGTCGTGTGTCTATAACGTCAGTTCAGGGAACCCTGCTGTCTCTACATTTTTTCACTGCTCGAAGTATTGAATTTTGCAAATACTTTTCAAATAGGTGTAACCTGACAATATAGTCGCTTAAATTTCCTTCAGTTTGGAAAATAACACGAGTATGTCCAATTACGGATTCTGGAAACTTGTCTTTAATTCATAACTATCGACCAGTGGCAATATTATCAACTGTATCTAAAGTATTAGAGTTCATACTTCAGCAAAATCTTTGTATTTCTGAGACAACTCATTAGAGTAAGCCAGCACGGATTTCTTCTTCGACGATCTTCGGTTACAAATTTAGTTAAAGTAACTCAAGGAATTTAAGAACAGCTATAAAAAACGTGTCAGATCGACATAGTGGTCCCCGGTTTTGAAAAGGATTGTGACAAAACTGATCAAGATGTATTTGCATATAAATTATGCGTTTTATAATGTTTCCACCCCGTTCATATTTCAGCACATACTTGTATGGCAGAAAATAGTACGTACGTAACTTCTCAACGATTTCTCTCTCTTGAATACACTGTTAATTATAAAATTCCACATGGTTCAAACCTGGGACCGTTGCTATATTTAGCTTTTGTGAACGAATTACCTGAAATGATCACGTGTTCCCATAACCTACAATGAGGATGATGATTTAAAGATATTTAAACCTATTCACTCGATTACAGACTGCTTTCAACTTCATAAACTAGACAAAGTTATGCAAATGAACCTTAGAATATAAGCTTCATTTTAACATACCCACGTGCCTGTCGATGTCGTTTATTCGTAACAAACATCCTGTCAGATATTCTTACAAATTAGGAGTGGGATCACTACAACAAATAACGGAAGAAAGAGACCTTGGAGTAGCGTTAGACCGTTAGCTAAACTTCATGCTCCGCATAAACAAGATCTCTAATGAGAAATGTCAAGTCTTTCACGAAAATCAATACATGGAGTCATTTGTACAATGTTATTGTGCAGCCAAAACTCGGAATATGCAAGCCAAATTTGAAATTCGGGCTCAAAATTCATATTAGAAGCATAGAACACGTTCAAATATTATTTTCTTTTCTTTCAGATTCTTGAATCTAAAAAAAAAATTGGCCCTTACTCCTTCATGGTATCTTATGAGGAATTACTGCTCTATTTTGTTTTGAATAAATCGAAGGCAGATGGATGATATTAAATATTTATATGAAAGTGCAAATGCAACAAGTAATAATCCGTCTTCCTATCACTGCTCAATTTCAGTGAACACCGTATTGTATCAAGGTCAGTTGCAGAACCCTATAGCAAGTACTGCTTCACACCTTTATATAGGCTGTGCAGTGTGTACAACAGAGGTGTTCGTAAAGGCAAGATCCTAGATTAGAGTTCTCCTCCCCATCTATTTATGCTCAGTTTCAAAATATCCATAAGCACTCCATAGCTAAACGGAAAGGTTGACCATCCCTAGCATTAAAAGGCCGATGACCAAGATGTTACGTCATTTAAGCTACAAGCATAACCTACCATTGAAAATGACTGTATATACTCTAGATCGGAGTTTCTTAAACTTCAATGAGATTGTATCTCTTACTCATGGCTGAAAGTCCAATGTACCCCACACGAAAAATCCCTAAATGATGGGTTTAAAAATATGAGTACCTGGCTAATTATTAATGCATATACTTGATTATAAACCATTCTTTTTTTAAATTTGCATCATCAATAAGACAAGATTCTGAATTGAAATACATTTTTATAGCACATTACAAGAAATTTAAAGAGATTGTGTCTGCATCAAACATAATACAATGATGATAAAGTAACACGCGATACCCTGTTTGTATGAAAGTTTCATAAAACTATAACTTTTTGCCTCGGTATCAAATTAACAAATAAGAGTGAACTATTTTCTATCATCATTCTGGAATCCAGACATTGCGAACCATTAAAATTTCAATGGGATGGGTGTGACTGCATGGTATGACACAATTTTCTGATGTATCGTAGTCCAGGTGGAACTTTCAAGAGAAGAGTAGCCCTATATTTAACTTTCTTCTTATTTATTTCCATATTTCAAGTCCGGTGCCATGGCGAAATGGTTAGCGTGCCGGCCTTTTTTCAGAGGGGCCCCGGGTTCGATTCCCGGCAGGGTCAGGAATTGTAACCATCACTGGTTAATTTCGCTGGCATGTGGGCTGAGTGTATGTGTCGTCTTCATCATCATTTCATCCTCATCACTTCGCGCAGGTCGCCTAGGGGTGTCAAATCAAAAGACCTGCACCTGGCGAGCCGACCATGCCCTCGAACACTCCCGGCACTAAAAGTCATACGCTATTTCATTTTTCCATATTTCAAGTTTTCTTCATTTTTTCCCCCTGAAGTCTGCTCGCGTACCCCAATAGAAGTCCCAACCAAGCGTACCCCTAGCGGTACACATACAACAGTTTGACAACCACTGCTCTAGATAATTAATGATAATATTGCGTGAATTGATAGGTTATTTGTTAGTTAGTACGTTAGAACTTTGTTAGTTTGTAAGAAAGATACTGTATGTTAATTCGGTGTGATTTTGTTTTGCTAGGGGCTTTACGTCGCACCGACACAGATAGATCTTATGGCGACGATGGGATAGGAAAGGCCTAGGAGTTGGAAGGAAGCAGCCGTGGCCTTAATTAAGGTACAGACCCAGCATTTGCCTGGTGTGAAAATGGGAAACCACGGAAAACCATTTTCAGGGCTGCCGATAGTGGGATTCGAACCAACTATCTCCCGGATGCAAGCTCACAGCCTCCCGCCTCTACACGCACGGCCAACTCGCCCGATAATTTGGTGTGATTGTGTTGGGTTAAAGTATCTCTCGTTAATTTAGTTATGCACTTGATATAAGACAGATACCTAATGCACGTAATATGTGTCTATTGAAAAATATTTCATGATATCCGGCAGGCATATCACCAGTAAACAGAACAGGTACACTATAACTGGGGCCCCGTCGTGTGAAAAGGTTTAATTAATTAATTAAACTTCCTAATTCTTGCGAATAAGTCCTTGAACTGATCGATAATTCCGTGTGATTTTATCCTATATATAATCGTATAGTCTACATTACCCTGTAGAAGGGGTAGATGATTTCGGTTCGCCTTAGTTCACAGCCACCACAACTTACTGAATATGGAGGACAAAATATCTCACTCGTGTGACTACTTACCAACTTCTTCACCATTTCCCACTCAGGTGGGGTCGATTTTTCCGCTCGCCCTTCTCTATCAGCAAGGTGATCAAACGATCTTAAACGGTGTTCTCTCAATTTACTGAAGATTGGTGTTCAACTTCAGAGATTTTCGGATGGCTCATTTCGAATTTTATCCAGCTTGGTCACACCAAAAGCCCATCTTAGTAACCCCATCTCCAGCTACATGGAGCTTCTGTTCATCTGTTTTCTTTGTATTCCGGCGTTCCTACCTATCATAGAAAACTGAACTTCCCCTGATAAAGGGTCTGTTCATGAAACTTCTTGATTTCAATCCTTTGGGGAAACATTCGTAGGTCATTGACTCACCCTCGCTCCTAATGGGGGACCAAACAAAGGACTTTATTTCCGTCGAAGGAACCAGTAACAGGCACGCGAACATCGTATCACGATAAGACCATTGAAACAGAGGAGGGAGTGGTCTCCTTTGATAAATTTCATGTCCTGATGTATTATTTGGACTGTGGATATACCATGCATGTATTTGTGATGCGCACGCATTTATACCGTATACCACGACTAACGAACGTACATAGATACAGTACATACAAGCAGCAACCGTATAGTTTCACGTGACTGCTAATAGCGTTATCATAGCCAAATGATTTCCCGTTTTACATGGAATTCAAATTAAAAGGATGTATCATATCATTTTAAAAATTCCTTGCGCATGCATTGGCTAGGTTTCGAACCGCAGCTCTCTATGTGAGATACCAACGGCATTACCATTAAGGAATCAGGCTCCATACATTCATTTTGATTTTGTATTCTTGTAGCTTTGGTTATTCAGCCTATAAACGAAGTAAGTGTGCCGATATTTCTCTATTCCTGACTAGCGTTGTTGGGGATGCCTGGCCGAGGCGGTAAAAGTGTGCTCAGTTCATCTGGAAGGATGTGGGTTCGATTCCTCGTCAGGAAGCCGAAAAATTTAAGAAACGAGATTTTCACTTGCGGAGGTGCGCATGGACCTGAGGTTCGCTCAGCCTACATCATAAATGAGTACCAGGTTAATTCCTGGGGGCAAAGGTGGCCGGGAGTAGAGCTAACTACTCTACACCACCAAGTGCCGAGGTTATGGATAGTGGAAGCCTTTACCTTCCACCTAACCAAGGGCATTCATGGCCCGTACGGAGACGATTTTCGTTCTTTCGTTGACTAGCGCTTTAACCTCTTCTGCTTCCACGAATTCGGTCTTGAAAATATTAAACAATAGCGGAATTACCAGTTCTTAGTACGAGGACTTTTTTTAATGGAACTCATAAAGAAGCAACTCACTGGCTACTTTCAGTTCACAAGTTATACCGAAACAGGTCTAGAATCTCAGCTACGTACTCAGCTTGAACCTACACGTGATATCGGTTGGTTTACTATACTCACTTTAACCGTTTGACTACGCTTGTCTGTGTCATATATTGAGAAAACGAGGAGGAATTGGAAATACCATCTGCCTTGATAGCCAGCACAGAGTGAGGAGCTTCTATCCCGCTAAAAAACACACTTCTACTGCAATAATGAAACAACGAATACAGGGTGAACCGAAATTCGCACACTCGGGCGTCGCAGCGCGACTCCTCACATGCCAGCAATAAAAAAAATGTCTCTCACAAAAGTTCGTCCTGCCAGTATATCCAGCAGAAAAAGCTCGTTGAAGAGTGGCAATCTGGCAACACTGTAACCACATGTAGGGTAACTACCTCTGTCAGCACATACTAGTCGTGCTGTACAGTTGGTGCAGTGGATAGAGTTTTGGGTTAGCATGCAGGAGGTCGAGGGTCCGATCCTGGGTTGAGGCGTATGACTTTTATTTCATAAATGTAGTCCAGGTGGTATGGTATCTGGCACATTAATCGTCAACAGCGAATAAATTCACGCCCACGACGTGGAAAGGGCGTCTTTCAAAGCTGACCAATGAAAACGATTGTTCCTCCATTTCTAGGATCGTAGTATGTAAGTGCAAATGGTTTCTAGAGGACCAGCTACAATCGCGGAGACGCCGAGATGCCGGAATTTTATCCCGCAGGAGTTATTTTACGTGCCAGTAAATGTACCGACACGAGGCTGACGTACTTTAGCACCTTCAAATACCACCGGACTGAGCCAGGATCGAACCCGCCAGGTTGTGATCAGAAGGAGCTATAATTTTTATTCACTTAATGTGAGTAAATGCAATAGAACATTATAACATAATATCTGCAAATGATGTTATAGCAGTAAATACATTGCATACATTATGTTGAAGATAGCCACATTAATATTTTCCCCATGTTAATTATGTTTTATTGCGTGTTTCTCTTCTTTTTAAGAATGTATCCCACTGCTAGACCAAGAACCACAACTGCTGTTTGCCTTTCCTCCATGTTAAAACAAAATGCCGTGAGTCCTTGCCAAATCTTTTCAAATCTTGTCAATCCTGTAACAAAGTTGAACAATCTTTGACAAGTTTTGACAACTTTCCTTGTGAGGTATTATACTGAAAGAATAATTTGATTGTGTTCAACAGTCCTATGCCAAGCTGCTTGCGACATTCCCAACCAACTGTATCCTTCACTACCTTTTATTTTAATGCTTTTTAGTAAATGATTCATGAAGTCAGCTGTTGGCTTCATCAGATTAACAATCGTCACATCCTGTCTTGTTCACTGTGCCATTTGTGTTCCAACGTATTAATGAAGACGTAGATGCAATAAAATGAAAGAGATAACTCAAAAACGATACAATTGTGGCGGCAGACGGCTGATGATTCGTTGAAGTTCCTGATATTGTTTACCAGATTGGTCACAGAAGCCATGAGCGAAATAGTCAGCAAAATACCATTTCTAAGGTTATTGGCAACTACGGGTAAATTAGTGAAGGTAGGCTCTATTAAAAAGCAGTTATGACACAAAATTTTCACAATTAAATTTAAAGTAAGTTATGTTTGAACTAATTATAATTAAATATGACCACTTCTTAAATATCATAAAGAACTCATTGCCCATTGCAACCATCCTCGGAGTCCCTTCCCCTTTTAAATATCGTGACGCCAACTACCCGCGCATCTATGTAAACACGGTTGTAAACTGTATGCCATGTTTCATAAAAGTATGCTCAGCTGCTTTCACGTGGTAGCCTTTTTTTACGGGAGCGGTAGCTGGGTGGAAATAAGGATATCGTATCCATAAGTTGGAAGTAACAGATGTGAAGATAGTGAGAATGAATATTTGAACAAACTAGTGGGAACAATGGCAGGAAAGAAGTCGGAATGAGGTCAGGGATAAACTCTATGGATATAGCCGTGCCAATAGACCAGTTTCAGTGGGCTGGGGTGTGGGTGACTAATGTGAGCAAAATGGAGGCGAGCAGATTACCAGGAGAATAATAAAATCTGTCATTGAGGGCAAGAGAGGCAGAGAGGGAAACCAAGACTCCCAAGACGACGATAGTAAGTACAGTCTTTAATAATAATAATAATAATAATAATAATAATAATAATAATAATAATAATAATAATAATTATAATAATAATAGAAAGCCTCCATGGCTCAGTCGGCAGCGCGTTGGCCTCTCACCGCTGGATACCATGGTTCAAATCTCGGCACTACATGTGAGATTTGTGCCGGACAAAGCGGAGGTGGGACAGGTTTTTCTCCGGGTACTCCGGATTTACCTTTCGTCTTTCAATCCAGCAAAACTCTCCACTATCATTTCATAGCACTTATCAGTCATTAATAAATCACTTTGGGAGTGGCGTCCCCATCGTACTAATAGCCTATATATGGTTCATTCATTACATCCCTGACACGGTCAGACTGGAAAACAGGTTGTAGGTTTTCAATAATAATAATAATAATAATAATAATAATAATAATAATAATAATAATAATAATAATAATAATAATAATAATAATAATGGCGGAGGTAGACAGTCATCTGTAGATTTGGTGCATTATATATCCGATTAAGGAAGGGAACTGTACGTCATTTGTGGCTTCCTGGCAATGAGTGTGACAATATGGCATGTGTTGAATATATATTGATGTTAACTGGTGGAACTGGGATAATTTAGTGTTGTTTTTGTTTGCTATTTGCTTTTACTTCGCACTGACACAGATAGGTCTTATGGCGACGATGGGATAGGAAAGGCCTAGGAGTTGGAAGGAAGCGGCCGTGGCCTTAAATGGTACAGCCCCGGCATTTGCCTGGTGTGAAAATGGGAAACCACGGAAAAACATCTTCAAGACTGCCGACAGTGGAACTCCAACCCACTATCTCCCGATTACTGGATACTGGCCGCACTTAAGCGACTGCAGCTATCGAGCTCGGTAGAGTTGGTTTTTGGTACAAATGTTTTGTGTCTATTGTGCCCTGAGTGTCAGCCATCCTGTTTTTCCGACATTTCATAGATAACACTACTTAGGGAGAAACTCGAGACATTCGGTTTATGTGTATACTACCTTTGCCGTAAGTGTCAGCCATTTTGTTTTATTTGCCATCCCTGCAATGGAAACAATGATGAAGACAGTCACTCTACATGCACTCACCAGCGTTGCATAGGTCATGGAATTTATACTTCTCGGAGCCATTATAATGGACGACATGATTTTATAATTCTTTCATCCGCATTCATGCGGTCAATGTTCTCTCAAATTTATTGTTTATTTTTATCAAGAACATGATCTGCATTGTAGTGGAGGTTTTATCGTGCATTTTTCTTCGTATATTATTATTTTTCAAATCCAACATATAACCTACAAGAGGTGCCCCTGTTAAGCCGAGCAACCTAGTGGAAGATTGGGTAATCAATCCCAGCGGGAAAGCAGGTCGGCGAGCTGGTCAGTTTTGCGGGAAATACAAAGACAGTCAACAGCTACAACGGTGCAAGAGGAAAATAATTCCCAATGGCTAAGAAGGTGGAAGAACTATCTTTGATGCAACTTAAATCCATTAGCGTCTGTACTGGTATCAAGCGGCTAATGGTCAGCGTCTGTTAGCTCAGTGAGCTCGGCTGGAAATATCAAGTTCCAAATGCCTCAACAACCTCTGTCCTCTCTGGTCCTGGCAGTCACCAGGCCAAACCAATCAAGTTCAAGCAAACATGAACTGCGCAAGCAAACACAACTCTACCCCAGGTGGTACACAATCCACCCCATCAACAGGCGGCAACTGGACTTTCGGATTCTGGGGAGTCTGGGCAAGCACAGTCGAGAGTGTCGAAGATTTCTGGTCGCCTTCCATACACACAGAAAACATTCATTGGAACTCTAAACATCAACACCCTGATTCAAACAGAAACATTACACAATCTCACATAAGAAATTGACAGACAAAATATTCTCATTCCTGCTCTTCAAGAAACTAGGATGACTGACAACGAAATTAAGGACTATGTAAACTACCGCATTTTCAAGAGAAAAACATTACAGAGAGTCGCAAAAGGTACACTAATCTTCGTAATGACTTTTCATGTCCATAAATCCATCATTAACTCCGTCAAAAAAGTGTCACCCGTTAATGATCGAATTATGACCATGCGCGTCCAGTGCGCCAACAAGAAATATTCTACACACCTGTCAATGCTCATGCACCTACTAACATCGAAAATAAGAAGAAATCCTGAAAATGTTCAACAATTTTAAAACAAACAAGAAAAATTTAATGAATAATATCAATCGGGACGACGTGAAAATCCTGATGGGGGATTTCAATGCTCAACTATCGAAATCTATCGAAAATTCATCGGCAAAATTTCGCACACCAAACCACGAACTCCAATGGCACACGACTGGCAGACATTTGTCATCCATTAAACCTCAATGTTATGTCTGCCCAATTCAGGAAACCTGTACACAAACAGAAAACTTGGCGATCTCCCCTTCAACATCTCGGTGAATACCGGATTGATCATGTTGCCATCTCCCATGCCCATTAGAGAACCAACCATTACATTCCTGTCCGACGAGGGGCAAATATTGATTCGGATCATTGCCTTATAAGAACCAAAATAAAATTTTCGCTGAAGAGAATTCATAAAAAAATCATTACATCCCAAAATTTGACGCATCCAAAATTCAAGAAACAAACATCACGGAAGAATAGGATAATGAACCAGTGAACAATAGAGGACGGACTTCTGCTGCGAAATTATCAGAAAAGACAAAGAACTGATTCCACTTAAAAAGGAAGCAAAACACCCCTGGTGGGATTCCAACTGTGATTTAGTTATTATTGATCGCCGAATCGCTTTTCAAAAATACAAGAGCCACAAATCTTCAGAAACCCTACAACACTTTCTCGACGTCCGCAAACAGGCAACAAGTACTATCAGGACAACTAAACGTAATTATATAACTAAGAAACTTTAATCAATCGAGGATGACATCAGAAATCACAGCAGTCGAGTTTTTATAAAACTTTCGCGTACAGAATAAATGATTACGTACCGCAAAATTAGACCTTCAAGAAACAAGACCGAATTCTAGCACTCACTAACCAAGAAAACTGTGAAGAAGTAGCACGTTATTTTTATGACCTCCTCACTTGCCCTGAACCACCTGAGCGATTCATACACACAGTCTCAGAACATATAAGACACGAAGCCAAACCACCAATGCAAGAAGAAATCCATCACCACATCAAAAGCTCAAGAACGGAGAAGACGGAATCATCGCAGAACTATTGAGAATTTAGGACCATGATCACTACAGGAAATCACAGCGATGATTCAAGACATTTAGCGAAGTGAAGAACTACCAGACGATTGGAAATGCGCACTCATCCACCCACTCCACAGAAAAGATATAAATCTGATGTAAATAACTACAGAGGAATTTCCATCTTACCAATGCTTATAAATCCTCCCCGCCTGTCTTTCACAACGTATGCAAGAACAACTCGAGCCCCTCATCGGTGAATATCAAGCTGGCTTCAGACCAAACAGTTCAGCCGTCGAACAGATCTTCATTCTGAAATCCACCTTGAAACTTCGAGCCACGCGAAACTTCCCAACCTTCTGTACATCTGTTGACTTCCGGAAGGCTTATGACTCCGTTGATCGACAATCTCTTTTTAATATACTCGAAGAAAACAATCTCGATCCGAAGACAAGAGGACTCATCCAACAAACCACTAACTGACACATAATCCAAGGTCAAATTCATTGGAGAGATCTGGCATTATTTTCCCATTAAAACCGGTGTCCGGCAGGGTGACGGACTTTCTCCATTCCTGTCCAACATCGTTCTTCATAAGGTCATCAAAGAATGAGAAAAAAATAATTGAAAAGTCGCAACATCTGGAAACCTGTCATGTTATGAAGAAAACATAATAATATCAACGTAACTTGCTTAGCCTTCGGCAATCCTCCCCGGAGATGAGCAGACAGCAATTCACCAGATTGAAGTCCTCAAAGAATGTGCCGGGAAAGTTCGTTTACAAATCTCCTTCTCGAAAACTCCATTTATGGCTACAAAACACATTGAACCACAAACGTTGGTAACAAAATACGTTACAATAAACAAGGTTAATCATTTCAAATATTTGCGTGTAATCATTGAACCTACAGGTACAGAAAGAATAACACAAAAAACCACGTGAACTCAAAATGGGAAAAGTATATAGGAAATCCGCGAACATCTACAACAAAAAATGCATGAGCATTAACACAAAAGTTCGACATTCCACGACGGTCGTCAAATTTGAAACACCCTATGCCAGTGAGACTTTAAACCTCAATTATAAAGGGGATCTCGAAAATACCAAGAAAGCTGAAAGGAAAATTATCCGAAAAATCCTTGGCCCAAAACTTACACATGAAGCATGTCGTCGCTCCACAGGTAAAAGGTTGTATTCCACAAAGCTCTTCCTATCAATTATTCTCCTTAAGACTGGTCACGCCTCCCAGCCACGTATGGATATGCAGTCCATCAGAACAAATTTTGTTGTGTTCATTTTCCTATGGCCATGTGTAAAGGAAACTTAACCTTACTGTACCGTATTATAGGAGTGTACGTTTGCATTACGTATTTAGGCACTCCTAGTGTATAATGGATGTAAGGTTCATTTTCGTTTACGCGTCGGCATAGGAAAACGAACACAACGGACATTGTTCTGATGGACTGCGTATCCATATGTGGCTGGGAGGCGTTACCAGTCTTAAGGAAAATAATGGATAGGAAGAGTATTGTGGGATACAACGTTTTACCGGTGAAGCGACGATATAGTCTACAATCACACAAGATCACGTAAAAATACTTCAACATTGAAACAGACTTCCGTGAACGACGATAGAAATTTTATGGATACATTATGAAGCTAGATGACAACCGACTAACAAAGAAAATATTGATGTACTCACAAACATTAAAGACGACAACGGTTTGGATCAAACAAGTCCAAACTGATCTCAGTAACGCCAGCTTCACAGACCGCCAAACTTTCAGACATAAGATCTAAACTTGGGAAGTTGTTTCAGAAGATAAGCGCAGCAGATCTAGGAGAAAATGGACTTACGAACTTCGAACTAAATATAGCGACATGATGAAAGAATTTGGAAGACCAAAAAAAACAAAAACAACAACTATTTTGCTTTATGTGAACCTTCATGGATCGAAACGCACTAAATAAATAAATAAATAAATAAATAAATAAATAAATAAATAAATAAATAAATAAATAAATAAATAAATAATACAGGGCGAGTTGGCCGTGCGGTTAGGGGCTCGCATCTGTAAGTTTGCATTCGGGAGATAGAGTCGATTGGAGCCCTACTGTCGGCAACACTGAAGATGGTTTTTGGTGGTTTCCCATTTTCACACCAGCCAAATGCTGGGGCTGTACGTTAATTAAGGCCACGACCGCTTCCTTCCCAGTCATAGCCCTTTCTATCATATCGTCACCATAAGAATTATCTATGTCGGTTCGACGTAAAGCAACTTGTAATAATAATAATAATAATAATAATAATAATAATAATAATAATAATAATAATAATAATAATAATAATAATAATGATAATAATAATATAGTTTTCGTTTATTTATTTATTTATTTATTTATTTATTTATTTATTTATTTATTTATTTATTTATAGTAACTAATACTTCATTGCGTGGGTAGCATTGATATCGGTCCACTCGAAATACGATTGTTACTTTCTCGTATTGATCACATAGCCAGGAGAGCATATTCACAGAACCTTTCTGTACATACGCTCCCATGTATCGCACAGTAGCTCGTTGTCTCTGTGTCGCAATGTGTTGTCTTGCTATGCACTACAATTAAACATTCTCCAAGGGTATACTGTCATTGCTTCATCAGAAAACATGTGCAAGGACGTCTGACACAATGCGAGCTATTTTTATCATAAAATACCAAACGTTTCATTCCCACCCCGACTTTTATGAGAATAAATAACTCAACTCAGTCAATACTGATCTGCATTTAGGGCAGTCGCCCAGGTGGCAGATTCCCTATCTGTTGTATTCCTAGCCTTTTTCTTAAATGATTTCAAAGAAATTGGAAATTTACTGAATATCTCCCTTGGTAAGTTATTCCAATCCCTAACTCCCCTTCCCATAAATGAATATTTGCCTCAATTTGTCCTCTTGAATTCCAACTTTATCTTCATATTGTGATCTTTTCTACTTTTAAAGACGCCACTCAAACTTATTCGTCTACTAATGTCATTCCATTCCATCTCACCGCTGACACCTCGGGACATACCACTTAGTCGAGCAGCTCGTCTTCTTTCTCCCAAGTCTTCCCAGCCCAAACTTTGCAACATTTTTGTAACGCTACTCTTTTGTCGGAAATCACCCAGAACAAATCGAACTATTTTTCTTTGGATTTTTTCCAGTTCTTGAATCAAGTAATCCTGGTGAGAGTCCCATACACTGGAACCATACTCTAGTTGGGGTCTTACCAGAGACTTACTACAACCGCTAAATACCCTCATAACCATGTGCAGAGATCTGTATCCTTTATTTACAATCCCATTTATGTGATTATCCCAATGAAGATCTTTCCTTATATCAACACCTAGATACTTACAATGATCACCAAAAGGAACTTCCACCCCATCAACGCAGTAAATAAAACTGAGAGGACTCTTCCTATTTGTGAAACTTACAACCTGACTTTAACCCCATTTATCAACATACCATTGCCTGCTGTCCATCTCACAACATTATCGAGGTCACGTTGCAGTTGCTCACAATCTTGTAACTTATTTATACTCTATAAAGAATAACATCATCCGCAAAAAGCCTTCCCCTGATTCCACTTCTTTACTCATATCACTGATATACCGGTATATATAAGAAAACATAAAGGTCCAATAATACTGCCTTGAGGAATTCCCCTCTTAATTATTAAGGGTCAGATAAAGCTTCGCCTACTCTAACACGTTGATAACTGAACAGTGAATAAAAGTATCTGCAATAAGGTGGGATTATACATTCGGTACTGGCAAAATGTGTTTTTTTTATCTGAACTGGGCATTGCAATATGTGGAAGTGTTGCTGTATTATTCTAGGCCAAAAATCTCCAAGCGTTTTCGAGATGTGGTGTGGTAGAGTGTCGCAAAGTTGCATAATAATATAACTGGTTTTACGTCTCACGAAATTATTTTACGGTTTTCGGATCTTTGTACATTTTTTGTGAGCCAAAGCAAGTAACATACTGTACAAAATCGAAATAGAATATAAACCAGACTGCACAGGAAGATATTTTACGTTGTATGTACAGTATATTTGTTCAGTCCTGAGCTCGAAGGCTAGTTGAATCCATAATCGATCCACCATCAGCTGTCATAGACAGCCTCAGCCTCACTGGAGAGGCATACTAGGGCAGGAGGTGCTGTTAGAGAATAGTCTACTAAGTCCAATAAGATTACAGATCCAACCGAAACTACGAGTGACACCTCCCACCATCCACGACAAGGACAGGCTTCATAAGCATGGTGTTATTAGCATTGCTCATACCTCAGATAATTTCATATCGTCAAAGCCAATGATCAGACGGAGACAAGTCATTGAAAGTAACAAATTTATACTTACTAGAATACATATTCTATCGAAAATATTTCAGGTAGAAGGATGTGAACTTATAATTGTCGTTATCACAGCAATTTCCTCTTAATTTCAAATTTCGGACTACTATTTTGGTCTAAGTGAACTTCGTTATAGCTATACATTGCACTTATGAATGCATACGGAGTACCGAGTCATACTGGCTACCTTCCTTGCAAGGCAGTAACTTATCTAAAAAAGAAGAAAGTAGAACTGATATTATTATAAACAGATACATACTTACATAGAAATATACCATGCTACTATTCCTCTAATTTAATAATAATAATAATAATAATAATAATAATAATAATAATAATAATAATAATAATAATAATAATAATAATAAATATATTAAAAGAGTTTACTATAAGCAGCTTTGGCAAATCCGTCCGGCCATTCTACCGGATCGATTTGCTTCATTTTTATTTTATTCTCTCCGGAGTCACCTGCCGGTCAAACATGAGACATTGATAGGTCTATAAGTTCAGCCCAACTTTGCGTAATCATAAAATGAAATCATTAAACGATCACTCCAATAATAGCAGGCGAAGGCTTACCCTAACCCGCATACATTCTGTACTTAACAGGTTTCTATGCGACTAATACTTTAATTAATATTCTGACATAGGGTAAACCTACCTTATTTCGTGACATACTTTATTTCGTGATACGCGACATATTATTGATCCTGAAGTAAGGTAGGCGTTTTACACTGAGTTCCACCAGTCCTCAATACATAGCAGGAGTGCCTTTACACGGGGAAAATATTTTGAGCGGGAATTACCGCTGGGTGAAGGACAGGCAGTTGATTGTATATTGTGTGGATGGAAACACGCTACTTGTCGGTCTATTCCTGTAGTAAAACGTTATTAAGGTAAGTTGGTCAAGTAATTATTCAGACAAGTATATACACTTATATTCTCTAAGGAACACACTTATAAGATCAGTAGTCAGAGTTGGATTTAAGTGCGTTATTAATGAAATAATTGCTTAGGAAAATAACTACGACTCTCACGTTTTGTGTCCATTTCAGACATAATGGCTCCAGCGTTAAGCAAATGTGTGAAGAAGGAAAACAGGAAAAAATTACCGGGTCTTGTGACCAAAGAAGACAAGCCTATTAATCAGTTGACCTTCGGGGAGCGCTTCATAAGGTTTTGGAGGAAAAATGGTCTATATAAATGGCTGCTAAACATTTCACCATTCCGTGGAATACTCTAAAAGAAAATATGACTACTGAAAAAATGGGTAGACTGTTTACGCTTAAGAGTGAACTGGAGATTAAGTTAGTTAATTTCATAGTAAAAATGCAGGAAATAGGGATCGGTCTGAACGTTAACCGAATAAGACATGTTGCGTATGCTATGGCCAAAAAACAGTATGCAAACAATGACAAAGTTCCAATTCAGGGAAGTGAAAAATTGTGCAATCTGGAACTGCTGCAGGTGAATTCGGTCCACTTGTAATCATTTTTTTAAGGAGTGAGAATGTCAGATTCATTGACGAATGGTGCCTTCCTAACGCCTCAGTAGCCCTGTCACAGAGTGGATGGATTAACAGTGAACTTTTCTTAAAGTGGTTCAAGGAATTTGATCGAGGCTTTGGTGCAGAAAGACCTGTGATACTGACAGCGAATTTCCATGTCAGTCACGTGACACCAGAGGTATTGGAAATTGCATCTAAGAATGAAATTGTCGTTGTAACTATTCCACCGCATACCAGCCACACGTTCCTGATCAGGCCAGAGCTGCCAACACACATCGAACTACACCTGTTTCTGATCAAGCCGGAAAATCCACTACCGTACACATATCGCTACAGTGAAACCGGTATCTACGGAAAAACAGAAGTCAAACAAGAAAAATGATGACATCTGCGCCACCTGTAACGACAGCTACAGTAATGGGAAGAATAAAAGTCCTTGGATTCAGTGTTGCTTCTGTTTGCGATGGTTCCATGAATGTTGTCAGTCCATTGATTCATCTGATGCTATTGTATTTATGTGTGGAATTTGTGAATATGTGAGTGACAACAATCACGATACTGAAAATGAGTGAAAAGTGCGTGAAGTGAACTGTAACAATGCTCAGAAAAGTTATCATGGAGTTAAGTACATTATCACGAAGTTAGGTATACTGTGTCACGGAATTAGGTATGCTATCACGAAATTAGGTAGCATGTCCACTTCGCTTATTACATGTTATAACTCCAAATGTTTTGCATTTTTTAACGTTCTTTTCCATGTGTGTGTAGAATAAAGTATAGGTACTCAGCATGTAAAATATAAAATTCCTAGATCGAGTATTTGTCCTGATATATTACTTACAATCCTTAGTATCACGAAGTTAGGTAGGTTTACCCTAATGTGATTTTCATCCTTAGTGATGTCATTGCATGCAACCATGTTTGATTACTCTCAAGCCAAAGAGTGTACACTTTCTCTGATCAAGGAAGAATACCTTTCCCGCTATACACTTTGATTCTCTAAACTTTCCCAGCTTCCAAATAAATTTAACAGATGGCACAGCCTTCATAATAACTTACATGCTGCTAAGAGAAAGAAGTCCACGTAAAAACAGACCCTATCATGACAGACGCTTTAGACATTTACCTGGGAACACCTATTAAAAGATAACCTAGCTACACTAGAAAGAGGGAAGGCCATGCCATGTGTCTTAAAAACGTTCTCTGCCTGGTAAAAAGCGCTCCTTCGAGACTAACTTATGAGCTCACAAGACAACCGTTCTATGTAGAAGTGGATTAAAAATACTGTTGCCTTCTGCGCCACAATGCCAAGCTTTACATCAAGAACTGAAGGATGAAAAATGCGAATATATGGATACAGAGGGCATGAGGACGCCAGAATGGATTAATCCTGACTATGAAATGCAGCATACCATACTGCGCTTATTAAATGATCATAACACAATTGAAAATGGCAGGCAAAATAATATGCCTACGATAGGCATCCCTCGATTGATTCCTATTTTATACGATAGGCATATCAAGACGAGTTACCTGATCTATGTATAAAGATTGCTGCAGAGCATCGCGCGTACTCGAATAATAATAATAATAATAATAATAATAATAATAATAATAATAATAATAATAATAATAATAATAATAATAATTTCTGTTTTACGTCCCACTAACTACACCTGTGTGGTTTTCGGAGACGCCGATGTGCCGGTATTTTGTCCCGCAGGAATTCCTTTGACGCCGGCCCCGTAGTGTAGGGGTATCGTGCCTGCCTCTTACCCGGAAGCCCCGGATTCGAATCCCGGCCAGGTCAGGGATTTTATCTGGACCTGAGGGCTGGTTCCAGGTCTACTCAGCCTACGTGATTAGAATTGAGGAGCTATCTGACGGTGAGATAGCGGCCCCGGTCTAGAAAGCCAAGAATAACGGCCGAGAGGATTCTTCATGCTAATCACACGACACCTCGTAATCTGCAAGCCTTCGGGCTGAGTAGCGGTCAATTGGTAAGCCAAGGCCCTTCAAGGGCTGTAGTGCCATGGGGTTTGGTTTGTTTTATTTTAGGAGTTCTTTTACGTGCCAGTAAGCCTACCGAAATGAATTATTATTATTATTATTATTATTATTATTATTATTATTATTATTATTATTATTATTATTAATACTGCTTCCTTGACTTACAAGTCTGTTACAATTATTGTACCATCAGCAAAGAATGTATGTTCTTACTTTATTTATATATTTTAAAAGTTTTATTTTGTATTTTTCAATGATTTCTTTTACTTCTTTCCTTCTTAAATTTATTCCCAAGGTTACTATGTTGTAAACTATCGCAGACGCATAAAATAACCTTTTGCAAATTTTGAAACTTCTAGCAAGTATGGCAAGATTTTAACAATAGCAAAATAATATATAAAATGAAATGTCTGTTTGCACTCAGATTATTTATTTATTTAGCTTATGACTAGTACATAACTCTACATACAAATATTCAAAAAATATAACAAACAATATAACACCTTAAACAATCAACCAGTCTCTAAAACAGTTCATAAACTTAAATCCAAGCTGTCCAACCATTGTACAACCCAGCCAGAAGCACCCACAAACTCCTTCAGCTGACCGGAGTATGACCTCCTAGGTCTAGGACATTCGGTGACAATATGACGGATGGTCTGTCTCTTCTCACCACAGTCGCACTCAGGGGAGGAGCGCATACCCCACATATGCAACAATGACCCACATCGTCCATGATTGGTACGGACTCTGTTGAGAAGAACCCAAGTTCTTCTGGGGAGATTAAAACCAGGTGGTGGGTTTTGGCGACTAAAGAGGGTCTTCCATTCATCTGGTCCACTCCAATTGCCATTCACCAGAACCGTTTAAGTTCCTATTGATGAGTTCCCTTGCAGTCTGAATGGGCGGAGATCTTGACTTCAGACGTCCATACCTAACAACCATGTCTTCATGAATGGGAAAACTTGGGTTCATTGTTATCTTCCTGAAGTCGCGAATTAGGTTATTTTGTCTGCGAATCCTTGGAGGCGTTATGTGACTCAAGACTGGCAACCAGAAAAGAGGAGTAGATCTGACCACTCAGATAAACTGACCTTAGAGTCTGCACACAAAATACAGTACCTACTCTATATATAGACTAGCTGATGTACCCGTGCTTCGCTACGGGATTCTCAGAAAGACTGACTTTGTGGTTTTCCTAGCCTGAAATCAACATAGGTCATTACAAAAATGTAAGTATGAATGTAGCGATTAAAAGCAATGCCATCATATAAAATACTCGATCAAATGGAAAGCCGCACGTTTTATCACTTTTAAGGAACAGTGCTGCGGTTAGATTGCGGTGCCAATCTAATAGTCCAAAGTTCCAGAGCTGGGATGACCAGGCCGTAGATTGCCATGAACACTCATCTGCCATTATTCCGCAAAATATGCACACTGTTCATTCCAATCAGTGCCTCGAGATTGAATAGCCCGAATGCTATGATGATCCAGTGTGTTACGTACCAGTAGTATCAGAAAATTTATAAACCAGGGGAATGGCATGCTAAAGAAGAAAGTTATCTAACTCCCCAGCTACTTCCCATCAATATTCAGATACGCTGTTACACTCTGTACCACTGGGCGAGTTGACCGTGTGGTTACCGGTGCGCAGCTGTGAGCTTGTATCCGAGAGATAGTGGATTCGAACCCCATTGTCGGCAGCGCTGAAGATGGTATTCCGTGGTTTCCCACTTTCACACCAGTCAAATGCTGGGCCTGTACCTTAATTAAGGCCTAAGGCACTCGTAGCCCTTTCCTATCCCATCGTCGCCATAAAACCTATCTATGTCGGTGCAACGTAAATCAAATAAAAAATACTCTGTACACAGCAGTAATCCTATCTACTGGAGATTAAGGGCAACAGAAGACACAAAGCACATCACGACAAACAATGGTCAATGTAATGTTATTGTTGATCAATGTTATGAGCTTTCTATATTGTAGGCCTTCACATTTAGTTTTCTTTCGACTCTGTGATTTGTAAACTATTTTATACCATAAACTGTAGTTTCTTATTCTCCGACTTTATATACCGATTTTCATTAAATACTGTTTACCCATTTTGTCGTTACTCGGCGCTGATATGTACTTAGTAACAAAAATCCAAATACATGAATATCTTTGTGATCATAGCCAGCACGGTAACAATGTATAAGACACGAATAATAGGAAATTTAATACTATATAACCTTAGTTATGTAGCATTCATCGATTACACCTCTAATAAGAAATATTTGAGAATTACATTTTAGGCCTTCCCCTAAATTACCATATCACTCAGGGTGAATAAAATAATTTACAGCTTAGACTATAGCGACTTATTTCCTGACTTTGCATACCGATTTTCATCAAGGTAGGACTACTAATAACAACAATATTTGATAATTAAATTTTAGGCCTTCCCCTAAACTACCATTTTTCTCAGCGTGAATACAATTATTGATAGCCTAGATTGTAGCAACTTATCCCCCATCTTCGCATACCTATTTTCTTTAAAATACGACCACTAATAACATAAATAGTTGAGAATTCAATTTTAGGCCTTCCCCTAAACTACCATTTCACTCAGCGTGAGTAAAATGATTTATAGCGTAGATTGTAGAGGCTCACCCCCCGACTTCACATACCGATTTTCATTAGACCACTAATAACATAAATAGTTGAGAATTCAATTTTAGGCCTTCCCCTAAACTACCATTTCACTCAGCGTGAGTAAAATGATTTATAGCCTAGATTGTAGAGGCTCATCCCCTGACTTCACATACCGATTTTCATTAAAATCTCTTCAACCGTTTTCTCGTGATGCGTGTACAGACAGACAGACAGACAGACAGACAGACAGACAGACAGACAGACAGACAGACAGACAGACAGACAGAAATTACGGAAAACTGAAAAGTGCATTTTCTTGTTACTGTGGACATGACTGATACAGAAATACCATTATTTTCAAATTCTGAGCAATGTACAGACAAACCTCTTATTTTATATATATAGATTTGTAGAGAGAAAACATCAGAACAGTACAACAGCAAAGTCACGGCCATTGAGGAAGATTTCCAGGTTCATAATATGTTTACAATTTTACCCAATAACCTGTGGGATTCGAAGGTTTAGACCAGTTATGGCACGCGTGGAAGCTCAGGGCAGATGATGCAACAGCAGTAGGTAGAGTGAGTGGAGACTTAAGTACACCAGAGCAGCAGGTACGGTTTATGTTGGCGACCATATGGCTATATCGGAATGCAAGAGCTTACTCTCTCCCAAATGTTTATATACGACAAAATGCAATCATGTGATACTGAGATCAAGGATAGAAGCTAAGATCTAGCATATTCTTTACAAATTGCTTTACGTCACAGCGACAGTTAGGTCTTATCACGACGATGGGAAGGAAGCGGCCCTGGCCTTAATTAAGGTACAGCCCCAGCATTTGCCTGGTGTGAAAATGGGAAACCACGGAAAACCATCTTCAGGGATGCCGACAGTGGGATTCGAATCCACTATCTCCCGGATGCAAGCTCACAGATTCGCGCCCCTAACCGCACGGCCAACTCGGCCGGTTCTAACATATAAAGCATACGTTGTATGCCTGTTAAACTGCGCGCCTTCTATAAGGTCACCTAGGTAATCTGCCTTGAACTAATGTTATGCAAGATAATTAGATTTTCAACCGCTAGATGTCTCTATCGTCCGTTTAATTGCTCTCCCTAGCGGTACAAACTCTAATCAATTTATTAAGAAAAGTGTATTCTCACAGTTGGCTAACCTTAGTTTTTGATCATTTTTGTTCTTGTGTCAAGGTTGTCAACACTTCTGCCCCCTCCAACTCCTGCATCTATCAACTTATCAGAAATAATGTAAATATTTTCTCTAGCCAATTAACATTGGGGATGTTTACAGGCATCCAGCATATCCGTAAAGAGCTCTGGAAACTTCTCTCGAAATACTATAAAAGCCGGGCACTTTTTAGAGCCATATTGTCATCTTCATTGCTCCAGTTTAGAGAGTGTGGCGTTTTATTCGGGGGCAGAGGCCGCAGTGGGCGTTCGGAAGTCCCAGGAACTCAAGGTAATGGCGGAATTTTCAGAACATGCGATAGCTCCAGCAGATAGCGTGAGGGGAAGGTTTCAAAGCTCTTGTATTTTATGTAATTTTCTAAACCTGGTTATTTTATTGTATGTAGACTCTGTGTCTTAGGGCCGTAAGCCTATTCTATGTCGGGGTAGCTAAATGAGAAACATAAATTCCAAAAGAGTTTAAGAATTTTAAATGAATAGAAACTTTAGTCACATCATACCAAGTTGAATGGGAATCAACAGAGGGTAATCACTCTTTGTTCCCTTACATTACATATTTTCCAGAAGGGAATAAAACAGAGTCCTCAGACAAGCCGAAAATTCTACATTTAAATCACCAGGTATCAACTGGTATAAAACCTGGCGAAACAATCAAATACCTTGCTGTAACTTTCGAAGATGTAATTGTGTTTGACCCAACTAAAATTGTGATGAGTTTAGTAAAGGATCTGAATTCCCTAACAGTTTCCTGATTACCGAAACCGGACCATAAATGAAATATAATTTACAAACAGGCCCTACATATTGCCAAGTTTGATGTATCCACTTCAGAGTATTTCCTGAAGTAAAATTCCATCAGGTATCCTCGCGGATATTGACAAATTTTTGCGATCACGGTGAACGATATTGCTGGATTGCCACATGAAGATTTGCCCAGTTAGATGATATATGTGGCACAGAATGTTCGAGCACTAGGTTTAATCAAGGCTGAATTGGAAGCGCATATAGAGCATTTCAAAAACGCTCAAAGGCTGCTCCGGATTGACGATGACCATTCAATCATTTGCAGAGTTCTTCAAGCAGGAAAGGAAAATATATTGCGGCATGTGGACATTTTATTTAAATAGTACACAATGGGTATAGTGCGCATTCGTATCCCTGAAATATCACTATAAAATGTGTCACAAATGGAACATAACAATTGCTTTTACACATATCAAGTGAAAAATCTGCGGCAAATTAAGAAATATCGTCGTTATTTGAGAAATATGAAAACATACATAAGGCTTGTAGACAGGACTGGTTTATGTCGTACTCCGCTGCTGGTGCCGTCTTTTGTTACTTTCTTCAGGTCCAGGGCTAGCACCGTGGAATGGGAGTGCTATGTCTGTAGATTCTCATTATCTTTGTCCATATAACTAGAGCGGCCAGTTCAAACAGCAAAATGGAGGTCAACAGAAAAATAACAGGATCCCTGGACCAATAAATATTTTTATTTTTGTTCGAGCGAAAGTAGCTCGATCCCTGGACCAATAAATTACTAGTCTACAGAATTCTTCTTATGTACATTGGCCATACCATTTTGTCGCCTATTAAATATTGCATATCGCGATACAATTCAGGAAATGATGTCATTGACAACTGAAGCAATGAAACGAAAGCAAGGAACTTCAGTGAACACAGACATCACACACTAAATTGTTGAAAGTGTAAGACAAAAGACATACGTGTGTCACTATGAGCGTAACACCAAATGTACTTGTAAAGTGGTAAAGTACGTATACATAATATTCTCCAAAATCAAATATTTCTTAATTTGCCGCAGATTTTTCACTTGATATTGTACCCGCTCAAAACCTGAGTCCCAACCAGCATTTATCTCAGGGAGTGTTACGGTCCGAATCCATCGCAACTAATACTCAATAAAAAAAATATTTTGAGATATAAGATCTCAAACTAAATGTAAGGGCGCCATCCAATCAGTACTACAGGGTTGAACGGGACACTCTAATCTTTATCTTTAAGACTCATCATAAAACACACAAATTATATATATTCAGATCAAAGGGAAATCATGAAGGCTCCGTCCTAGGAATGGGGACGGATATTTAAACGGTCACCAAGGGTTTACTATTCTACAAGAACAAGAACCTGGAACTGTTTCCTTGCATTTTATTTAAGTAAACAAATTAAACTTTACACACAATCAAAATCTGTTGACCCTTGATTTGCCGGTAATTTGGCAAATTATTCCTGAAAAATGATTACATAATATTTATCACTTTTGACCACCCTTCCATTTGGGTGGTGGAACCGTTGATATCTGAAGGTATCAGATTTACCTTCGTTAACACCATGACCATATTTGATCATGGACCAAATACCTGTTGGCTAAGTAGGCGCGATCACATGGACCATGTTATCGCCTCCACTTTGATTGAGATGAGACCAACCCGGGAAACTACAAACTCTCCCCGGGTTCCTAACCAAGATATGCTAATCGTTAGTTGAAGGAATACGACAAAGGGACTCTAACCTAATGGTCCAGATGTAGGGATTTGCCTTCATTGTACACACATTAACTTAACTTATTATTTACAACCAATTGACATTATTACGTTAATTCGCCAGCTGACTTCCCTAGTATCATCCATCATCAGCATCCGAAATAATAAGAAAAATAAATAAAATAAAACAAATATTTTATTAAATATTATTATTATTATTATTATTATTATTATTATTATTATTATTATTATTATTATTATTATTATTTTTTTTTTTTTGTGGAGATCATGATTATCGTAACCCGTAATCATCCTCGGACTAATATTTCAACTTTTCGCGATTTTATTTTATTTTCATCTGAAATAAATAAAAGTACCTTCTTGGATTATTCTTCTTCTCCTTCTTCAAATATTCTCATTTTTATTATTATTAGTTAAAATCTCAAATTTTTTCATTTCAACTCCCAACATTATTATGTCCAAAATACAAAAAAATGTAAATTCTTCTTCCAAAAAAGTAGTTTTTTTAAATTATTATTATTATTATTAATTTTTAAAAAAATTTAATTTCGCCTGTTACACGATAGTCCACTCTTAATATGTTTAACGCATAACCCCTTTTACAACTCCGATTTATTTTGGCACTAATCAATCCAGATATGATTTACTTGGAATATTATTATTATTAATAATACTATTATTATTTCGAGAATCTTTATTTTTATTCCCCATCTTTATAATTTAGTCACATACGTTCTCTCCCAAACAGAAATCACCAAGATCTGAATTCACATCGGTCGGGACATACTAGTTTTCGAACCCGCAACCTTATTTTCGTACTGCCGTTAATTCATGGAGACCATATGCTCCTAAGACAATTCTCAAATCCCATAACACCTCGCAGTTGGGCAAATTCCTCCAATCTCTGCAAGTGTTAAATTATTCCTTCCCTTTCCATTTTGAAGTCCATTTATCCATTGGAACTCTTCAAAACATTTTCACAAATTAACCCTCGGTGTGTGGACTCTATTCTGCCACTCAATACACCGGTATATAAATACAACCTCTATGTGGGCCTTAAGATCCATCTATTTCTTCATCAACATCAGTACAATTCACTTTCATTTCGGGCCGGATTTCTGTCCCACAAAACTCCAAATCTCAACTTTTGGCTCAAATCCCTCTGGATCTCAAACATAGCGTGACCATATTATAAAAGTGCCTATCTCGTTTCTACCAAATTTATTTATGATTATTATGGAGTCCAAAAAAGTTAAATCAACAATTAGTGTTAAAACCGGATTCAATGCACAAATTATAATTATTCACGGCACATGTGATCTCCACATTTAAATTACTTTAATTTGCAATCATACTATCCAACTATGCCCGTGCCTTTATTCTCAAAGATTATTATTAAACACGCCTTTACACATTACCAAATTTTAATGTATTACTTCGACACTTGTACATATTATTATTATTTTCTCCACTGGCGAACTTCGCGATATTTACAAATAAATCAATGGACTTCATTCCGTCCCACAACAATTTAAATCACTTGGCAATCCTACCTCTGGATTATCTTAACAACATACCTTAATATCTATAAAAATTCCGATAACGGAAAAACACTTTGGAAGCACTCCTAAATGAATATTTACATTATCTTTACGTGAAACGTGCTCCATATCATAGCAAACAACTCAAGCACTTGAATGAACAACTCAACCCTACTATACTCTATTTAATAATCAAAATTATGATGAGTGCTTGATCTAATCTACATATTAATTTGTCCCTTTGTCTATCTATCTTTGAACTTATACGAGCCGTAACGGCTCGTTTCACAATCAAGTGACCATGATAAAATATGATTTCCTCCCCCTAACGATAGCACTCTATAAATATGTTAAAAGGTACTCAACTCTGCCATTGTAGTCTGCTAAAACCGGACGAGAAGCCATAGCCCCTCCGGTTTTTAGCAATGCATTCCACTGGTATTTATGCCAGCTTGAAGAATTAATCCTTGACCCTTTTCAACTTTACACATTTTGAATAAAAACAAATAAATTAACTGTTGCACTTTGGAATAATTTCCACCCTAAATTCTATTCACAAATTTTACACTCTCGGCCTTGTATCTAGCCCACTTAATGTAAATATACATTCTTCATTCCTTTCCCGGACACTAGGAACATGGGATACCTCGGGATTCCATTTTCAACGGCCCGTGCGCGCACTTGAATTTCCCGTCTCACGTTCGTGTAGCTGACCAGGTATCAGTTTAGAATGGACTGTTTACTAGGTGACATAAACACTCGTGACCGTTCTCATGTAACGCACTTCCTAATCTGTTGGTAGAATCTCACACTCCGTAAGTTAGGCTTTACTGAGTCCTGTCTATTTGAAACACTTCATATTAGTAGACTGCTCAGGACTGTAATATGAGCTACATCACGTCATGAATCCCTGTACTATGTAACAATATAATACTTCGAATCCTACTCCACGAGTAAGTACACACTCGCACCCCTGGCGTAGTCACGGCTCGAACGCTTTGTCAAAAGTAGTTACGCACCACTGGCGTGGTGACCGCCCGAACACAATATCAGAAGTACTTTTTGAGTCCTTGTCTACGACCTCATATTTATACTTGTATCCCCTCTCTTCCGAGTTCAACGGAGGTCATCTTGGAACGCACAGTCCCGATATCTTCATACGACAGTTTGCAGTTTGGCCTGTGGCTTATATATATGATCCAATGATGTAATTATGTTCTCAAATGCTCTATACCAATTCTCAACTATTATCGTTCGCTGGTAATGGATATATTCGCGAATTTAGCTGCCGTATCCCGGCTCGGGGTTTCGCGCTCTTTTGTGGCTTCCTTTGCCTTCAGCCAATCAACGAATAGCGTCCATGAATTCTCAGAATTTCACCATGCAATCTCCCGTAATTATTAACTTTATATGAGTTTTATGGTATAGTAAGGCTCCTAAATTCCACTTTATTCTGAATCGATATTTCACTTCTTTCTATCAGTTTAATCCACGGAGTTAGCCTCGCTAGTGCTTCTTACAATATGAAGTTGTCGCCTTGCTTTGGTCAAGTGAATTTTTCCATTGGTCCACCTTAACCACGTGACCGGGAAGGCTCATATTTTTTTCTTCCAGTGCCAACCCCGTTTTCCACTCCCGCTAGTTACATGGAGATACCTCGCCATCATTTCTCAGAAATTTGCACCCGGCTCCCTGCGCTGTTGCTACTACCAAGACTGCCCGGGGCTATGAAAACTTTGGCAACAAGTTACCCTCTCTCTTTCCTTCGTTGTCCCAAGTTCTGAGAAACCTAATTCTGTCCCTCATTGTGTTTGTTAATCTCACTGGAGACAACATTCTGTGGTATGGTGAAACCTGCCATCTCGGCCTGGCCTGTTCTTACTGTATGTACAGTAAGATACTATTTATTCTGAACATGAAATATATATTCCTCAATAATTCATCATAATTACAATTGCATGACGCTTATCACACCCCCACCAGGGTGCATTATGTGTAAAAGCAATTATTATGTTCCATTTGTGACAAATTTTATAGTGATATTTCAGGGATACGAATGCGCACTATACCTGTACACAACATCAAAGTCCGGGCATTGGATGCGAAGTGAGATGCGGAAACGATTTTATGAAGCATGGTTCAAACTCCCTCATAAAATGAAAGGAATGGAAGTTTATGGACAACACCTCAAGGCGGTTGAAGAGTACAAAATGGTTATTGTGCTCTCGATGGGTCAATTCCGTCAAGATGTCCTGTAACATCTCAACAGTAACAGCAATACCTGAAAGGAGCCAACACACAATATCTGTAGATAGCCAGAATGTGGAGTACCGGAGACAATGGGTTATGTGCTGAGGAAATGTTCTGAAGGAGAATTGTTGAGAAACTCTCGCCATCATAGAGTGAGCTCTTCACTAGCAACATCGCTACGAAAATTGCACTGGAAAGTTTATGAGGTGGTACGCTGTGTCTCGGAGAATGGCAGTAAACGTCGAGCTGACATAATGAGTTAACAGGAAAGAAAAACGAGGATTAATCTTGGACTCAACTGTGTGAATGGAACAGGACAACCGGCAAGAAGTTCGCGTTGACGTGGAGAAGAAAGCTATCAACCATCCATGTGTACGCAACTTCAGTGAGAGATTTAACCTGAACACAAATGTATGCGTGGTAAAGGATCTTCTCTTCGGAGCTCGCGGAACAACTTTCAAACATTCGGTAGCCTTCCTGAAAGAACTCGTCATCACTGAAAATGAGATAGATGGCATTTGTAAGAATATCTTGAAGGACTCTCTAAATATTTTGTACGTTTTAAAGTTTTATGTCAGTAGACTGTAATTTCTTAGGTAATTTAGTCGTTGTATGTAAGCCAGTTTTCTTCTGTACCTGTATGGTCATCCGGAATGCCGGACATATGTTCTCTTCAAATACAGTATATAAATCTGTCTGAAGTACTGTCAGTTTATGGTTGGTTAAGTTCATATTTGAAAGAACAAAACCAAGTTAGTTGTTGGCTTCATTCCGGTCTACCAGTGCAGTTTCTAGGTTTAATAAGACATTGAAAAAATAACATCACATTTTAAAATATTATTATATAATATTTTATTTAAAGAATATTATTTAAATTCATTTTGATAATTTATTGTGTAACAATAAATAACTGAATTTACCGTATTATTTTTATGAAACAAATTAAAATGTACGTTTTTTATTTTTCAAAATTAGAATATATTTGTATTTTTAAGTTGAACACTGCCTCCCATTTAAAAGACTACGATAAAATTTACATACAGAGGAAATAAATAAATAAATAAATAAATAGTAAATACATCTTCATTACATAAGTGAACTTGAGGATTTCTCAAACAATATCAACTGATTATACTGTCCGGCTCCACGGCTAAATGGTTAGCGTGCTGGCCTTTGGTCAGAGAGGTCTCGGGTTCGATTACCTGCAGAGTCGGGAATTTTAACCATCACTGGTTAATTTCCCTGGCACGGCACCTGGGTGTACGTGTATCGTTCATCATCATTTCATCCTCATCACGACGCGCAGGTCGCCTATGGTTGTCAAATCAAAAGACCTGCACTTGGCGAGCTGAACCCGTCCTGGGATCTCCCGGCACTAAAAGCCAAACGCGATTTCATTTCAACTAATTATACTAAAAGTAATAGGATGAAACTTAAAGGCGAGCCATTTATCACGGATTCTCAATGCAAAGTATTGTCTCGCTGCAGATATAGTCCAATATATTAGGAAATTATACTTCCGAAACTTGAATATGTACATATTTTTCAGATTAGTAAACGGTGGTTGGTCTCAGGGTACAATATAGTTTTTGCAAGAGGCTCTGATTTCGTTTTAATAAATTTTATTGAGACATTCCCCTTCATTTGATAAATAATTTAATTCATTCCAAATTATCTAAATTGGGAAAATATCTTTCCGTCATAGTCTGCCATTTATAACCTCTTGATATAGCTTATCTGCAATTAAATGGTAATTAAAAAGAAAACTTAATGAATAAACACCTCCGAAAATTCTCACAGCAACGGATTAATTTGAAGCTCAGAAGTGGAGAAGTAAAAGAAATCACATGGTATCTGCTAACATAGGATGCTGGAAATACTTAATTAATTCAAAGTAATTAAAAAGATGGATGGTGTAAACATGTGGAGAAAAAAGCAGAAGAATATTTGAAATTAACAGATAAAGATAAAGAACGTGAGAAACGAGAACAAGTATGAAGATGTGTATAAAGTAAGTGTGTTGATATGAAGTGACTTAAGCGGACTAAGTGGTGCTATGAGGGAACCATGATTGCCTGCAGGCAAGTAAACGTCTCAGAACACGTCCAACAACAAACAAGAAATGTTCCTCACGTTTTGTAAATTAAAACAATGTATTCAGGTAGAAGAAAAACCTAGAAGAGGTAGATCTTGAGTACGTCTGGAAGAAATAATCAATTACTGAAACAAATACATTTATTTTAGAATTTTAACCGTCAAGGTAAATGAGAAAATATTTTATTGTAGCCACATGGTAATTGCAGCACATAACAGCTGTAGTCAAACAAATAGACACCTCATAGCGAAGTTCTATAGATCCATCTATGATGACCTAGTAAAATATCATATTTGGCCATGAAAACTGAGAGGAGGAAAGGGAAACTTAGCAGACGATGGTTAAACTCGGTAATTAACCGATCGCTGTATGTGACCCAAAATATCGCATGTCACTCTTTTAACCCATAAAAGCTTGGTAAACAGTATTTTGTAATATTATCCTTTGTCATACCATTAATCAAACATTTAGGCCTAACGAGAAGAAAAAACATCATTAGTCGTTTGTCAAGGTTGGTAATACTGGTGAGATACTTATTACAACACAGCCTGCCGTCTTCCTGTGGTTTCTGTACGGCAGAGAATAAGTTTGAAGGAAAGTGCCGCTTATCTCTTTTACAATATGATCCTTCTGCTGCAGCGTTAGCAGTATTTTTGCAAGAGGCTCTGTTTTCGTTTGTAATAAATTTTATTGAGGCATTCCCCCTTCATTTGATAAATAATTTCATTCCAAATGTTCTAAAATGGGAACATATCCTTCTGTCATAGTCTGTCATTCATAACCACTTGATATAGCTTATTTACAATGAAATGACAATGAAAAAGAAAACTTAATAAATAAGCCCCTCCGAAAATTCTCACAGCAACGGATTAATATGAAGGTCAGAAGTGGAGAGCAAAAGAAATCACATGGTAGCTTCCAACAGAGGATTCTGGAAATACTTAATTCATTCAAAGATTGAACACAGCAAGAAATAACAGTTTATTGAAAATTTATATACAGTAGAAACGAGATGAAGGTTTAGTTTTACGTAACTATAAAATTTGAAGTATAAGCCACAAATCTGCAGTACTAAATAAAATGTGAACCACTGAGGCCTGATTATTCTTCTCAAAAATCTCATTTGAATTTCTGGAGCACCGAAGTCATTCAGCTATTGTGCTCACTATGTATGTATGTATGTATGTATGTATGTATGTATGTATGTATGTATGTATGTATGTATGTATGTATGTATGTATGTATGTATGTATGTATGTATGTATGTATGTATGTATGTATGTATGTATGTATGTATGTATTATTAACTTATTATGTCCGCCTACGTAGCGTAACGGTTAGTGTTATTAGCTGCCGTCCTCGGAGGCCAGAAATTTAAGACTGGCAGGAGGGCTGGTATGTGGTTGAAATGGTACATGCAGCTCACCTCCAATGGGGGTGTGCCTGAAAAGAGCTGCACCACCTCGGGATGAGGACACGAGTTTACTTACTTTATTATTATTATTATTATTATTATTATTATTATTATTATTATTATTATTATTATTATTATTATTATTATTTGCCCTTTTTCACACACCCTGGCTAGGTGGTGTGTGCGAACTGTGTCGCACATTTGGTCTTGGGCACTTCCTGACGTCAATATTATATCGAAGGACGCGTTTCACTCTTGCGCGATTCTGTGGGGATTTGTAGTGTGGTGTGCTGCGAGAATATGAAGAGATGTGTAATTGAGATAAACACTAGCATTCAGTCCCCGAGCTACAAGAATTTACCAGACGCGGCTAATATGACAAACCTCACCAGGAGTTGAACACTAGACCCTTCGAATCGAAGGCTGCGATGCTGATCATTCAGCCAAGGAGCTGGTATATATGTATGGATTTTTTACTTGATTCAATACATGCTCCATTTTGTAACAGTAAAACTGTAATACATGCATAGATAAGTCATAGTGTACGTCCGACTCGTTGGCTGAATGGTCAGCGTACTGGCCTTCGGTTCAGAGGGTCCCGGGTTCAATTCCCGGTCGGTTCGGGGATTTTAATCGCTTCTGATTAATTCTTATGGCTCGGGAACTGGGTATATGTGTCCGTCCCAACACTCTCCTCTTCTTATTCAGACAACATACCACACTACCAATCACCACAGAAACACGCAATTGTGATTACATCCCTCCATATAGGTTTGGCGTCAGGAAGGGCAATCTGCCGAAAAACAGTGTCAAAGCCACATGTGCGATGTAGTTCGCACCCGGTAATAAATTACCTCTTTTCCCCACACATACAACCCAGTCCCGGAGCCAGAAGAATTAATCAGAAGCGATTAAAATCTCCGACCCAGCCGGGAACCGAACCCGGGGCCCTCTGAATCGAAGGCCAGTTCGCTGACCATTCAGCCAACGAGTCGGACGTACACTGTGACTACTCTAGGAAAAGAACGAAAGAAAGAAAGAAAGAAAGAAACAAAGAAAGTAGTCATAGTGCACATTTTAAAGTATGTACACTGAAATGAAGGACAATATTAAGGCTATTATAGATGTTCGTTTAAAAGTAAACGTAGCGGGCGATTTGGCTATGCAGTTAGGGGCGCGCAGCTGTAAGCTGGCATCCGGGAGATAGTGGGTTTGAACCACACTGTCCGCAACCCTGCATATAGTTTTCCGTGGTTTCCTATTTTCACACCAGGCAAATGCACCTTAATTAACGCTTCGGTCGCTTCCTTCCCACTCCTAACCCTTTCCTACCCCATCGTCGCCGTAAGACCTATGTGTGTCAGTGCGACGTAAAAAAAAACCTGATTTTGAAATGCTTTTAATTAAAATGCGTCTTTCTTTTTCAAACAAGTCAGACCGAAAAAATAAACAACCACTGTTTGATCACTGACATACGGATAAACTGGATTATCCACAATTTCGAAACACTGTAAATACGCTCTGAATTTCTCATGTTACAGTAGCAACGACATTTGGAGTGGTATGTATGTACAGTATGCACGTGGCATCACCAGAAAAGTGTGCATAACAAGTGTTTACTGTCGATTAAAGAGCAATTCGCAGCTCCGTGTAAAATTAGCCGATGGAGTGTGGTAGGCCGGGCTAGGGTAATTATGGGTTCAGTTTGCCACTGACGAAGAGGCCCATCGTGTGTGATCACACGTTTCAAAACACACGCTTGCGTAACAGCAGTTCTGTTTCACAAGGATGGTAGTCAGTGCAATTAGGTGACTACAACGGGCGATTAGCGAGGACGAATGGGGATCGCACTGCAGCTGAGGCGGAAACAGGGAGTACATACATGTTCGGTACAATGACACACCAACTATAATGACATACGGATCTCTCTAGGATCATAATTCTACTAAAATGGGTAGATTTACTGGCACGTAAAACAACTCCCCCGGGACTAAATTCCGTCACCTCAATGTCTCCAAAACCGGGGGACGTAAAGCCAATAACATTTATTATTACAAATATTCCTGAATTTTTTTTTTTTTGCTAGGGGCTTTACGTGGTACCGACACAGATAGGTCTTATGGCGACGATGGGATAGGAAAGGCCTAGGAGTTGGAAGGAAGCGGCCGTGGCCTTAATTAAGGTACAGCCCGAGCATTTGCCTGGTGTGAAAATGGGAAACCACGGAAAACCATCTTCAGGGCTGCCGATAGCGGGATTCGAACCTACTATCTCCCGGATGCAAGCACACAGCCGCGCGCCTCTACGCGCACGGCCAACTCGCCCGGTAATATTCCTGAATTACGCGAGAAGATAACGCCATTTTCGTGTAATTACGACTTTTTTTTTTTTTACAATTTGCTTTACGTCGCACCGACGATAGGATAGGAAAGGCCTAGGAGTGGGAAGGAAGCGGCCATGGCCTTAATTAAGGTACAATCCCAGCATTTACCTGATATGAAAATGGAAAACCATGGAAAACCATCTTCAGGGCTGCCGACAGTGGGGTTCGAACCCACTCTCTCCCGAACACTTCAACATATTCAAACAATGTGTGGCACGTGACAGTACACATTTTGAACACACACATGATTTTCATTTGAGAGAACATTGCTTCATAAAGGTATTTTGAAGAACTGTGAATTTCATAGATTTTTATGCAAAACAGACCAAGAATTATTTTCAGACACTCGTGCATTTCTTTTTTAAAATAAACATTGCGATCCACCCCAGTAGGCAGTCGTGTTCGACCACTGGTTTAGAGCATCGTAAATTAATGTGTAGCACTAAGAACTGTTGAACGAGCCTCCATGGCTCAGGCGGCAACGCGCCTTCCTCTCATCGCTGGATTCTATGGTTCAAGTCCCGGTCATTCCATGTGAAATTTGTGCTGGACAAAGCGGAGGCGGGACAGATTTTTCTCCGGGTACTCCGGTTTTCCCTATCAACTTTCATTCCACCAACACTCTCCAATATAGTTTCATTTAACCTCTCAGTCATTAATCATTGGCAGAGAATAGTGCGACAGGCTTCGGCAGCGGGCACAATTCTTAAACCCGCCGTTGGATTTAATTCATTCAGTCAATCATTCATTCCATCCCTGACCCGGTCGAATGAGTGGAAACGGGCTGTGGATTTTTCACTATAAATTGTTGAATAGATCCTTTCTTTTAATATTGTTGATTTATCCGGCCACTTAATTTTCCCAAGGACCGATCCAGATCGTCCACCACATTTTAAAACATTGTAAGAAGTGGATAATAATGAATAATATACAGGGTTTATCCGTGATGATGTTATAAGCGGTCAGGGATGAGGGAGGATGGCAAATGGATTAATTTGAGATAAGGAATCATATTTCGGTAACGATCGAGTCAAAATTAAGCAAAGATCTACTCATGTATATAGATAATATGATTTGTTTTTTAAAGTGTGATTACTTGTATTAATACTCTTAGCGTTAAAAAACTTACAACCTGTTTTCCAGTCAGTGACCGGGTCAGGGATGGAAGGAATGAAGCCTCAATCTTGCGGTGAGGATAGGAATTGTGCCGGCTGCCTCGGCCTGTCGCGTTCCTCTGGAGCAGTGATTAATGACTGACAGATGAAATGAAATGTTAGTGGAGAGTGTTGCTGGAATGAAAGATGACAGGGAAAACCGGAGTGCCCGGAGAAAAACCAGTCCGCCTCCACTTTGTCCGGCACAAATCTCGCATGAAGTGACCGGGATTTGAACCATGGAACCCATCGGTTAGAGGCCGGCGCGCTGCCGCCTGAGCCACGGAGGCTCTACTCTTACTGTTATTAGTGTTAATATTGTTATCATACTATTTGTCATCAGTAGTTTTCATTAACAGTATTCTAGGTTAAGACTGGTTAAGTGTACGAAAGGGAGTATATCCCTAAGTTTGCCACAATAAATCAAACATATTATTATTATTATTATTATTATTATTATTATTATTATTATGTAAGTCTGTTTACCTGCACAAGGCTCAAAAGCTGCTCCGTCTACAAGAAATATTCGAAATGGCGTCCCCCTACGTCAATGCAGGCATGGCGTCGTCGCAAAAATATCGGTTATAGGCCTACCGTTCGAATATCCCCGGTGTCTTTAAACGGACGGACGTTAAACAACTTCGATCATTAATAACTTCTGACTCGAGCGTTTCCGGACTAAAGTTCCTTATCTCAAATTGATTCCTTTGCTGTCCTCCATCATCCCTGAAAGTTTGTACCCCCATCATCATGGTACAGCCTGTATACCTGATTTTTAATTTTTTTGTTTATACTAAATATATTGAAGTATGTATCGGTATGTCGGCAATCCAAATTTCTAAATCACACCCATGATAAACAAAATTACTTTATTGCCTGAAAACAGAGGACCTATATCTATCTCCTTTGCTAGTTCAATGTTATTATTTATTGTCTACCGATTTAACAGATTCAAATGAACAAGCATATAAAACAGTCACTGGTTTCATATGTTACAAATTATTTTGTAAATAAAATGGTAGACTTTTTGAAATGCAGAAAGTTAGTAACTAAAATAAAAATTATGGAAAAAAAATTGAACATTCCAAAGTATCATATTTAGTGATGACAGCCACTTGATGTGTCTATTTTTTTTAAACACGAAACACAAAATGAAGTAATATCTTTTTCATTACAAACTTTGGTATCATGACAGCCCCATGGGAAAAGAATGTCAAAAATGTTTGTGATTTTCGGAGGACTGGTTTTCTGTGAAGTAATTGTAATGTTACCGATTACTTGTTGGAAAAGTAGAGCCTCCAAGACCTAGGCGGCAGCGCGCCAGCCTCTCACTGCTGGGTTCCGTGGTTCAAATCCTGGTTACTTCATGTGAGATTTGTGCTGGACAAAGTGGAGGCGAGACAGGTTTTTCTCCGGGTACTCCGGTTTTCCCTGTCATCTTTCATTCCAGCAACACTCTCCAGTTCATGTGTCTGTCATTAATCATTACCTCAGAAAAATGCGACAGGTTTCGGCTTAGGCCTAGATTAAAACGGAACGTCGAAATTGACAAGCAGACAGCCAGATGGCGTCAAATTTAAATGTCTGCACACGGTAGCTGAGGCTATACGATTATCATCATCATTAAATTTAATGTCACCTTTAATATCTATAAGTTAATAACACAATCAGAATAAACTGAGTTACATTTTCATGTTTTAATTCAATGCTTCCGGAAATAGTAGAACTGGCAACACTGGCTAGGAATGACTGCTACTCAACTTAGCCCAGGGTTGGTTTCAGACATGTTCAAAATATACAGAATACATAACAATAGAAATTTCACGACGTGAGTACAATACTCGGTCACTTTCATGGTGAAAGTATTGTTAACTTTCCATTACTCTTCTGATTCATGGCTCTCTCTCTCTCCCTTCTGAATAAAACTCCCCTCCTGTTTTCATTTCCATCCCATCTCCCTGTGTGGTGGTATCTTTAGCAGACACGGATACACAACCCTATCTGTCCACTCCCCTCTGAGGCCAGTTTCAACAACTAACAGGACCCCCTCCCTTCACTTTTTATATTTTTTTCTTTTTTTTACCTCAAGTCCCTTCCTTTCACTCATCATTCACCCCTTCCGTCAGATCTCCGCTAGACGTATCTTGTACACACGTTTTCCCTAACTAATAATTCAAGAGGACAGGGAAACAAAGCTGGTTCTTTGGAACTCTCCCACATCTACAGCTACGAATCGATATGCACGGTTAGCTAAACCTCACAAATATGCAGAGGAAGTTAATTGTAATACCAATACTTTTAAAAATATGCTCTTAAAATTACTTTAAACCAAACCAAACCAAACCCCATGGCACTACAGCCCTTGAAGGGCCTTGGCCTACCAAGCGACCTATGCTCAGCCTGAAGGCCTGCAGATTGCGAGGTGTCGTATGGTCAGCACGACGAATCCTCTCGTCGTTATTCTTGGCTTTCATGACCGAACATTTCTTTAAGGTACCATTTTTATTGCTATAAGATCACTTCATTCCAATCTTCTTAGACGAATCGTAGTGTACTCTTCAATATTCTTGCATTTTCTTGCAAGCACTGGAACACACGAGGTATTTGGTGACGCAACGACGTGACAGGCCTAAGAATGGGAACGTAGTGACCATTACCTTAATTAAGGCACAGCCGCAGCAGTTGCCTGGTGTGAAAATCGGAAAACGCGGAAAACCATCTTCAAGCTACAAACGGTGAGATTCAAACCGATCATGTCCCGTATACAATTTCATAGCTGTGTGGCCCGACCCGAACTAAGTTCTTCAAAATTCTACCAATTAAATCAATTTCTATAGCCCATATGAATATTTATAATATTCTTTGCACATCACACTTTGTTAAAGCAGAATAGAGTGTACAAAGCGGAGATATGCAAATGCCGCCGTGCCAGTGCAAAACTACATTAACTGCACATTTTTTTCCCATTTTTGCTTTTTTAAACAAGTTGGTGCATTTTAATTTGATCTTCAATGTAGAAGTTCGAAAATAATTACATTTATAACATTAGGCCCTTGAAGTAAAATAAATTTGTTTTACGTTGGAGTTTTTTAAAACGATTTTCAGTGCAGATGCATCGGTTTTACACTGAAAATTCTAGGAGAATTCATTCACTTTCAGTCTAGGACCATGATATCTGTAATTGTCACGGTTTTGCGCGGGCATTGTTTAGAATCCTTAGAAAACTTCAAACCCCTATTTCTCAATAACATGATTTTTGCAGATATCGTAGTCTTGCACTGGTACAGCGATATATGCACACAACCGTCCAATATCTACTACCATGGGATATGCATAAACACGTAAATTCGGTACATCCGAAAAAAACTTTAGTGTTTCTCTTGCGGCATGAATTTCATTTTGTACCGATCCAGTACGTACCACTACTCCAAGATCTACTTCGAGCTTCAAATTTGTATTTCTTTTATTGAATACCCGCTTAATGTTCATAACAAGACACAAGTTTCAAGTATTACATAGAGTCCTTAGACGCAGTCATCTTGAATATAAGCTAGGATTTCCTGATACTGAGGCTTGTTAATAAACAGTACTCAACCAACTGCACGTTACACTATTCAGTTTGTTATCTAAACAGCAGGAAACAAAGCGGAAACACTCAAATGCATGCACACAGTGCTTCAATATGTATTATCGTGAGAAATATGCATAAATATTCAAGATTAAGTTTGGCATATTGCCCCAAATCAAACAAAACTTCAAACTGTTTAATAATATTGAAACACAAATACTCATAAATCAGTGCCTCTCTAGTTATCAAACTAACATAAATCTGTCGTCTCAACAAAATTTGAGAGATCTATTAAAAAGCGTTACATGTTCAGTGTTTATCTACTCAGTTCATTGATAGCGGTCAACAGATCAATAATAATAATAATAATAATAATAATAATAATAATAATAATAATAATAATAATAATAATAATAAACCGGGCGAGTTGGCCGTGCGCGTAGAGGCGCGCGGCTGTGAGCTTGCATCCGGGAGATAGTAGGTTCGAATCCCACTATCGGCAGCCCTGAAGATGGTTTTCCGTGGTTTCCCATTTTCATACCAGGCAAATGCTGGGGCTGTACCTTAATTAAGGCCACGGCCGCTTCCTTCCAACTCCTAGGCCTTTCCTATCCCATCGTCGCCATAAGACCTATCTGTGTCGGTGCGACGTAAAGCCCCTAGCAAAAAAAAAATAATAATAATATGAGCATCGTCAAATACCACTAGACTGAACCAGGATAGGAATAGAATCATTGACAGCACATCGATAAAAGAAGGCATACAAGATACACACAGTCTGTAAGATGTACGTGATCGCAACAACCCACCAGTATGATGGAAGAAAAGTACCGCCAGCTCATTCTAACGTTCCTTGATTTCATTCGTAGCAAAATAATATTGTTCGAGGTTTCAGGTGACGATGGAAAGGGCTAGAACTTAGAAGAAAGCGACCATTACATTAGTTAATGCACAGACAGCATTTTCCAGGTGTAAAAATTGGAAAATCATGAAAAACCATCTTCAGAGTTATCAACAGTGGGGTTCGAACCTACCATCTTCTGAATGCAAGCTTACAGCTACATGTCTTGAACCTCGCAGCGAGCTCTCTCATGAAAAAAAAAAAGAAACAGTGCCCAAAAGCTTCATTAAGTACTATTCAAATTATTATAGTAATATTAAGGAACAATTTTTTGACAAGTGGACTATGGAAATCTTACTCATAAGTTGGAAATAAAAGGCACGTAAGTAACCGAACAAGTGGCCGTGCGAATATGCAGCTGTGAGCTTGCTTTCGGGAGATAGTGGGTTCAAACCCCACTGTCGGCAGCCCTGAAGATGGTTTTCCGTGGTTTCCAATTTTCACACGAGGCAAATGCCGGGGCTGTACCTAAATTAAGGCCACGGCCGCTTCCTTCCACTTCCTAGGCCTTTCCTATCCCATCGTCGCCATAAGACATATCTGTGTCGGTGCGACGTAAAGCAAATAGAAAAAAAAAATCAGGAGAATTCTTATGAGAACTCTGTCGCAAGGAGCATTTTATGCATGGAAAAGATAAAATATTAAATCAGTTGAAAGTTTTAAGAAGCATGCTTGCTTTAAAACTGCCCTAAACTGTAAATTACTCTTTCAGATGTCTTTTTTTCTCTTACGCACAGCGTAGTCCTACCACAAGGTAAATATATTCGAGTGGTATTATTGGAATGGTAGTCCGAAAGAACTTTGAAACTAATTTTGTCTTACAGCGTGGGAAAAATGGGCGCGGACTAACTCTATATAAGCCGAACCCGATGGCCTTTAAATCAGACCTTTAGAGCTTTAAAATGGAAAAACTGATAATAGGATATGACAGAGGAGGCAATGGGGGAATTTTTGTTTAAAATTAAAAATTCGATTTCTTCGTCAAACATCACAAAATTTCAGTCATGAGTCCACTTAAGATACAACCGCAGCATTTACCTGGTGTGAAAACAGGAAAGAACGGAACTCCAGGACTGCCGATAGTGGGGTTAGAATCCAAAATAATCGTAAAATAATTTACGAATGACTTTCCTTGATGAGCATGGTAAAAGCATATACGACTTCAAATTAAGTTATGTTCAGGTAATTTTTCATTTTTAAGCTGAACAGTTAGACGGGCCACATCATCTAGCCTCCTTTGATGTTGGTTACAAAAAATAAGTCCACCGTCACGAGGCTGTATACTTCACTGTGAGCCGTGCACGTCATGGAAATAAGTAGAAGACGATCATCTGCAATCGCGAACATTTCTATTTTGACTTTGAACATAAAGAACTCTCAGTATTGAAGACTAGCAAATGTACCCGTGCTTCGCTACGGTATTCTACATTGTATACGGATATCGACGTAAATACTGTGCGTGCAGCAAATGAGATTGTTTTAAAATTGCATGTCTCTTAGCCTTATCCGAGAAATAGCATGGGGAGGTCCACATACGTTGTTTCCAATGTAAAGTGAGGGTTGCGGAGTTGTGATGATAACGCCAGGCTCACTTGCCAACTGCCATTCACAATCGAGTTGGCAAGTTTACATTATAATTGCAGGCCCCAATGCCTACTGCGCGGTCACAATCGATTTGGATGTTTTAGTTACAATGGCACACCCATTTCCTACTTTCAGACAGGTTACAGTTGAGGAGTTTTTATTATAATACCAGGCAACTTCCCCACCACCAGTCAAAATTGAGTTGTGCAGTTATCATTATAATGACAGTCCCTTTTTACTGCTGCTAGCCAGCTTACTGCCAGTCACACGGAATTAGTGAGCTTCCATGAAAATAGCAGGCCACTATGCCTAATGCTAGTCAAATTTTAGATTGGAACATTTGTTTATAATGGCGGGCACCCTGGCCTACAGCCAAACACAATAGAGTAGGGGACTTTCGAACAAAACTGCATGATCCCTTGCCTTCTGCAAGACAAATCGAAAAGTGAATTATTCATTAAAATGGTAGGCCCTCCTTACTAATGCCAGTTACACAGGAGTTGGAGAAGGACCCCATTCCTACTGCCAGCAGTCAAAGTCGGTGTAGGGAGTACTGATTACAATAGCAGACACATCCTTTCTCGATCGCTACAAATCGACATCAATGAATATATACAGATGGACATACGAAAGTATATGAATGTTTACAATATTGCAGACCTTCATTTACAGATTAACTGCTGCTAAACGGTACGTCATATCGACAAAGGATTGTACCGTAAGGCGCAGTATTTAGCGATCTAAATGGCTGGTCTTATGATATTTTCTCGCATCTAATCTATTCATGGGTCAGATTGAATCAGAAACGTTGAATAGGTTGAAATTTGTGTAAGATTATCTTACATTGCATTACTTTTCGGATAATTATCTGACATAGCATTTGGCTCACATATGGGTACTGGGTGGGCCAATGTTCGTGTAGAGTTTGATCATACTATCTTTCCTGTAAGTGACTGAAATGATGCACATGAGAAGAAAAGGTTTAGAAATTAATTTCCATTAAGGCAGGTAGATTTCCATTTAGTTTGGTTGTGTGTATTTTGAGGGAGTGCAAAATCACGGTTTCGGTTTCGTATAAACCCCCAATTAGTTCAGGGATTTAGAAACAATATTTGCCCTAAAACCTCCCCAAAGGATAGGTGGATTCTAAATATGAAGTTTGGTGGAAATATATCCAGTAGTTTTCAAGTTAGAGAAAGACAAACAGACCAAACAAACAAACAAACAAACAAACAAACAAACAAACAAACAAAGAAACAAACAAACAAACTAACTAACTAACAGACACCAAGGAAACCTACCCTTGGACAGATGGATGCTATATATAAAATTTGGTTCAAATATCTTGTTAGTTTTCAAGTTGTAAGAAGTACGCTTTACACGCACCCGCTCTTGCGTTAAGTCCGCTGGGATTTGTACCGAAAAACGGTCCGTTAATGATATCTCCCTTACTAAATCCTGTTATCGAAATGATGCACATGAGAAAAAAAGGTTTAAAAATTAATTTTCATTAAGGCAGGTTGATTTCCATTAAGTTCGGTTGTGTATACTTTGAGGGAGTGCAAAATCACGGTTTCGGTTTCGTAAAAATCCCCACTCAGTTCAGGGATTTAGAAACGATACTTGCGCTAAAACCTACCCAAGGAGAGGTGGATTCTAAATATGAAGTTTGGTGGAAATATATATTTAGTAGTTTTCAAGCTGTAGAAGGACAGACAAACAGACAAACAGACAAAGAGACTAACAGACAAACAAACAGACAAACAGACACCAAAGCTAAAAATGATGCAGATGGTCATTATTACACCTGAAACGGATAACTGTACGGAAATTTCGCCAAAATAATCAGTGTACAGACACACAGTTTGCGCTAAAACCTACCCAAGGACAGGTGGATGCTAAATATGAAGTTTGGTAGGAAATATATCCAGTAGTTTTCAAGTTACAGAAGGACAGACAAACAGACAAACAGACAAACAAACAGACAAACAGACACCAAAGCTAAAAATGATGCAGATGGTAATTATTACACCTGAAACGGATAACTGTACCGAAATTTCGCCAAAATAATCAATGTACAGACACACGGTCGTTACGATTTTATTTATATAGATGACGGATAAGCATGAGCACGTTGAAAAGTGCAGACTTCCACTTCGAGATTCATATCTCCTAAACGGTGTATGATATTAAGAAACGGTTTGCGCCATCAGACGCCTCATTTATCGCTCTACATGTTTGTTTCTAACCCATTTCCTCGTATCTCCCATATTAAGGGGGTAAATTGAGTTCAAATTTTGAATAGGGTGAAATTTGGGTGCATTTTTAACATTTTACATTACATTTTGCCTACTTATGTATAAGCTAGAATCATGAAATTTGGTACACATATGTCCCTTAATCGTGCCAATGTGCGCACACAACGTGATGATCCTATCATTCTTATAAGTGTGTCAAACAATAAAATATACTTGTAAAAATCACCAAATTTACGAACAATCCAGAAATACGGCCAAATTTAACGTATAAGGGAGAGAGATACGACAAAATGTCACAGGAGCAAAGTTGTAGATCACTCCGAATTGAAGGGACATTGTGCCATCCGTTTTGTGATACGACTTACCGTTTAGCCAAAAAATAGCTCAAAAGGAATGTCTGCACAGTCATTAAAATTGCCTACATATTTCGATATCCTTGGGGGTAAAAAGTGAAAAATTTGAACATCTTGGAATTTTCCCGTCGGTTAGAGACCAAAAGCTATAATTTCACCAAATTTCAATTGTCTACCTCGTCTCGCAGGTTGTGCCGCCATCTTGATTTGGGGGGATGGGGGATAAATGTTAGGAAATTCCCGACAATTTTTAAGCCCACGAAACCTATAGGTTATCGTTTTGGATATACTATACGACTGTGTTCTTATACTGAGCCCAAAATTTGAGCCCCCCCAGCGTGCCCCCTTCAGGGAATTTTGAGAATTTCCGATTTTTCTAGGGATCCTGGGGTCATCAGTTTCCCTCGTACCAAGTTTCAAATTTCTGAGATTTCTGGAAGTGCCTCATTAATTCACGTCTTTTTTTATTTTTAAATATTTATATATACATCGCTCCAGCCCGACTTGCTTTTATATATATAGATGACGGATAAGCATGAGCACGTTGAAAAGTGCAGACTTCCACTTCGAGATTCATATCTCCTAAACGGTGTATGATATTAAGAAACGGCTTGCGCCATCAGACGCCTCATTTATCGCTCTACATGTTTGTTTCTAACCCATTTCCTCGTATCTCCCATATTAAGGGGGTAAATTGAGTTCAAAGTTTGAATAGGGTGAAATTTGGGTGCATTTTTAACATTTTACATTACATTTTGCCTACTTATGTATAAGCTAGAATCATGAAATTTGGTACACATATGTCCCTTAATCGTGCCAATGTGCGCACACAACGTGATGATCCTATCATTCTTATAAGTGTGTCAAACAATAAAATATACTTGTAAAAATCACCAAATTTACGAACAATCCAGAAATACGGCCAAATTTAACGTATAAGGGAGAGAGATACGACAAAATGTCACAGGAGCAAAGTTGTAGATCACTCCGAATTGAAGGGACATTGTGCCATCCGTTTTGTGATACGACTTACCGTTTAGCCAAAAAATAGCTCAAAAGGAATGTCTGCACAGTCATTAAAATTGCCTACATATTTCGATATCCTTGGGGGTAAAAAGTGAAAAATTTGAACATCTTGGAATTTTCCCGTCGGTTAGAGACCAAAAGCTATAATTTCACCAAATTTCAATTGTCTACCTCGTCTCGCAGGTTGTGCCGCCATCTTGATTTGGGGGGATGGGGGATAAATGTTAGGAAATTCCCGACAATTTTTAAGCCCACGAAACCTATAGGTTATCGTTTTGGATATACTATACGACTGTGTTCTTATACTGAGCCCAAAATTTGAGCCCCCCCAGCGTGCCCCCTTCAGGGAATTTTGAGAATTTCCGATTTTTCTAGGGATCCTGGGGTCATCAGTTTCCCTCGTACCAAGTTTCAAATTTCTGAGATTTCTGGAAGTGGCTCATTAATTCACGTCTTTTTTTATTTTTAAATATTTATATATACATCGCTCCAGCCCGACTTGCTTTTATATATATAGATGACGGATAAGCATGAGCACGTTCAAAAGTGCAGACTTCCACTTCGAGATTCATATCTCCTAAACGGTGTATGATATTAAGAAACGGTTTGCGCCATCAGACGCCTCATTTATCGCTCTACATGTTTGTTTCTAACCCATTTCCTCGTATCTCCCATATTAAGGGGGTAAATTGAGTTCAAATTTTGAATAGGGTGAAATTTGGGTGCATTTTTAACATTTTACATTACATTTTGCCTACTTATGTATAAGCTAGAATCATGAAATTTGGTACACATATGTCCCTTAATCGTGCCAATGTGCGCACACAACGTGATGATCCTATCATTCTTATAAGTGTGTCAAACAATAAAATATACTTGTAAAAATCACCAAATTTACGAACAATCCAGAAATACGGCCAAATTTAACGTATAAGGGAGAGAGATACGACAAAATGTCACAGGAGCAAAGTTGTAGATCACTCCGAATTGAAGGGACATTGTGCCATCCGTTTTGTGATACGACTTACCGTTTAGCCAAAAAATAGCTCAAAAGGAATGTCTGCACAGTCATTAAAATTGCCTACATATTTCGATATCCTTGGGGGTAAAAAGTGAAAAATTTGAACATCTTGGAATTTTCCCGTCGGTTAGAGACCAAAAGCTATAATTTCACCAAATTTCAATTGTCTACCTCGTCTCGCAGGTTGTGCCGCCATCTTGATTTGGGGGGATGGGGGATAAATGTTAGGAAATTCCCGACAATTTTTAAGCCCACGAAACCTATAGGTTATCGTTTTGGATATACTATACGACTGTGTTCTTATACTGAGCCCAAAATTTGAGCCCCCCCAGCGTGCCCCCTTCAGGGAATTTTGAGAATTTCCGATTTTTCTAGGGATCCTGGGGTCATCAATTTCCCTCGTACCAAGTTTCAAATTTCTGAGATTTCTGGAAGTGCCTCATTAATTCACGTCTTTTTTTATTTTTAAATATTTATATATACATCGCTCCAGCCCGACTTGCTTTTATATATATAGATACACAGGATGCTGTAATTAAACTTATGAAGGAAATGTAAAGACGATCGTAGAAATACTACCATGGGCCAGCGTGATCTGAATGTGACTGTATTGTAAATTATTTTCAGAACGAATACAGTAAATTATGAATGACCGATCAAGTGGCACCGGGCGAGTTGGCCGTGCGGTTAGGGGCACGCAGCTGTGAGCTTTGAAGCTGAGGGCCGACATGGTTCAAATGCTAATCCTTTCTTCAGAACATACTAATGCACATGTCCTGTGAATATGAACCTCCTATCTCTAGTCTTTCAAGGTATCCTGATTTTTATGAACATCAGTGTGTATTGAGGTTAGTTTGTTGATCGTTTTCTCGTGGTCTTAATATGTAACTAGTCAAGTTGGCAGCAGTGAAGAGCCATTAAAAAGAAGAGAATAGGTTGGTGATATTTGATTTTTAGTGTAGGTATATTCTTGCAAACCGAGTACTATACTCAGTCCTTATTATGGTTAGTATGCCTCATTTCTTCACCGATCTCGGTTTATGCAGTTTCGCCATTATTGCATCATCTTTGGTGATGCTGAGATCCAACCAGAAATCGAGCTTGTGACCTAACAGTTCAAAGCAGTGTGCCCTTTCTCAAACAATGCTATTTTTTCGATGAAAAACATCCCTGGAACATAGTCCGCAAGGTGAAAAGCCTCTAGTCAAACCAATGTGATATATCACCCGTTATTTAACGAGAAAGAGATCAGAGAGAAAGCGTACTTACTTCTGCCTGGATACATCACTGGCAAGTGAACTCACCTGAAAAAAAAAATAGAAAGAAACAGTCATTAAAATAGAACAGAGCATAAAGAAAAAACATGCAAAATAAAACGCGACAAGTGTAAACAACATGCTACAGATATAACTTATCAAATACGCTCTCTTGGTCGTTGATTGTGATGCATGTAGATCACACAACATACATGGCAAGTCCATTATGCTGGACAGATAGTCAAGAGAATATTAACGTAATCATGTTCATGAAATTATATTTGACACTGAAACAATATAACCAGTTATTTCTTCAGGAGAGAGGACAAATAGCACTCCGTTATTAATAATACAATTAATTGTTTGGGATTTCGCTAGTGGTTTAAAGACACACCAACACACTGATGGTTTTCGGAAACGCAAGAATGAGAAAAAGCTAGAATAGGGAAGGAAGCGGCCGTGACCTTGATTAAAGTACTGTTTCAGCATTTGTCTGGTGTGAAAATAGAAAACCCTGCAAAACCAGCTTCAGGGCTGATATCGATGAGGTTCAAACCCTCCATATCCCGAATGCAAGTTTACAGCTGTGCGACCCGTAACGCGGGACTGACAGAAAGGAGAAATTAGTAGTGATATTTTTTTCTCCTTCGTTTCGGCCATCAATAGACCACGTTTGACAATCTTTGCGATATTTTAGCGTTCTTTGCCTTAATTCTCTGCCAGTATCTTTTCACTCTCTCTCCTACTTCCCTATTCTGTTCTTCTGTATAGGATTTTCCCTTTATCACTAGTATTTCTCCAGTCCCCTGAAAAACACGAAACTTTTTGACGAGTTGTCTAAATCGATTTCTGTCCATGATGAAAACTTCCGGAACCCTCATCTTCGTGAAGTCTAATATCACGTCTCGAAACCATTTGAGCTCTGTCTTCCTCAAGAATTCAAAGAGTTTCTTCGTTAGTCTCTAACTGTCCATCGAAGAATTCAAAGAGTTTCTTTGTTAGTCTCTTGCTGTCCATCGAAGAATTCAAAGAGTTTCTTCGTTAGTCTCTTACTGTCCATCGAAGAATTCAAAGAGTTTCTTCGTTAGTCTCTTACTGTCCATCGAAGAATTCAAAGAGTTTCTTCGTTAGTCTCTTACTGTCCATCCTCAACAAGAGTCCACAGAACTGTAACCTTCTCTTCCTCATCAATTCAACCAATCCTTCTGTTCTTGGTATTATTATTATTATTATTATTATTATTATTATTATTATTATTATTATTATTATTATTATTATTACGGTAATTCCGTGAGTCACAGAGGTGTAAGAAAATGCTGGGGTGAATGGGTGGGCAAGGAATTAACCAGAGAATTAATTAATGCACTAAATTTTAAAATTGTATTTGTTTCCCTTGTTTTTGAGCTTCAAATTTGATAGATAGAAAATCTGAATAAATAGTAACAATATAATAATGAGCTCATCGGCTCCAACAACAATGACTTAAAGTCCAATAATCAGGTACAAAACTAGAGAGAATTATCAACATGATAATATACGATGGAATGAGCACTATAGCTCTGAAACAGGTACACTATTTTATAAGAGCAGGTATGCTCCACTAACTTTCATAGCCTAGCAGTCTGAGCTCCAAAATTAATACAGTCCATCCTCTCAGAGGCATAACTTTCTTACAGCGAACAAGGTTATACTTGACAATCTTCAAATAAGGTATTTACAGTCACATAGTCCTTTTTCGGGCTTATCTTCTGCCCAACAGTTTTCAAATTTCTTTTACAGAAACATAAACAGGAGCAATAAGTGGAATATTAAATGGCCATAATGTAAAAGGAAAAAAGTTGAACATGATTGGCCATAAACAAAAGGGCAGGAGGCGATACACTTACACTCCTTCTTTTCTTAACGCTGGATGCTCTACAGAAGCTTTTTAAAACCATAAGTGGTCTTATGGCCCTATGATACAGAGGCTAAGCCTATTCTACGCCGGGGTGAGTAAATGAAAAAATATTAAATTCCGGAAGAGTGTTAAGAATTTTAGAGGATAAGAAACTTTAGTCATCCCACACCACGTTGAATAGGAATCAACAGCGCGTAATCACTCTTTGTTCCCTTATATTACATATTTCCCATTAGGGAATAATACAGATTCCTTAGAATGGCCGAAAACTTTACATTTTAACCACCAGGTTTACAAATATACATAAAATAAAAGAAATTTGAAACATTCCCCTCAAGCTATCTGCTGGAGCTATCACATGTTACGAAATTCCATTACCTTGAGTTGCTGGGCTTACCGAACGCCGACCGCGGCCCCTGACCCCGAAAAACACGCCACACTCACTAAACTGGAGCGATGAAAATTACGACACAGCCCTAAATTGCCCAGCTTTTACAGCATTTCGAGGGAAAGTTTCCAGAACTCTTTCCAGATAGGCTAGATGCCTGTACACCCCCCCCCCAATTGTAATTGACTAGAGAAAATATTCGCAACACTTCTGATTGGTTGATAGATACAGGAGAATGAGGGGCAGAAGTGTTGACAACCTTGACACAAGAACAAAGCAATCTTCAAAAAATAGGGTTAGCCAACTGTGAAAATACGCTTTCCCTTAAGAATTAATTGTGCTTAATCCCGCCATAGGGGGCACTTAGGACGAAGGTAGAGACATCTAACTGTTGCAATCCCAAGTATCTTGCATAGCATTCATTCAAGTTCAATTACATAGGGGTATATATGGCCTTATAGAAGGCGTGCAGTTTAACTGAACGGAGAAGGTGTACCCCCTGTACAATTATTATTACAGGGTCTTTATTTATGCTTGGCAAGAACTTTCTCACTCGACCTTGGCCGCCAGTGACGGTTCAGTTGCCGGCTACCGCGCGTGCGTATGTACGGCAGAATACGGTGCTCAAAATCATTAGCATGCATTTTATTTACCATGTTTACAGTTTATGCTCAAAACCTTTATCATGCATTATCATGCATTTATCGTGCATTTTACCCACCATTTTTACAGTTTATGCTGAAAATGTTCCCCATGCGCTGCCAAACATAATCGCAATCTCCTAATGAAGTTTTTGGTTACTCTACCAAGTTCTTCAGCACTGATGGATGCAATTGCAGCTCTTATATTGTCTTAAAGTTCATCTAGTGAGTGAGGGTTGTTCCCATTAACTACGTATTTTACCATTCGCCACAAATAAAAATCACATGCCGTTAAATCTGGGCTACGAGGGGGCCAACGATTTTTACTACGATCCTCGTACCAAACACGCTTCACTAAGGAGATAACAACCCTTACGTCTATTTTTATTGTTTACTGAACCTGCACGTTTTAATCTCTTGGCCAGTTGTTTTATTGTCCGATTGATAGGAATGGGTCTCCCTGGAAATTTCGCTCGAAACTTTTGTCTTGTCCTAGCGCACGATTTTCTGCACTTAATGTAAGTATTGTGCAGATATACACGTTCACGTAATGAATATTTCACATACATTACAGCACTATACACAATCACAATAAAACACTATACAATACGACATACAGCACGCAGTAGCTTCATTGAACACCCTACTATCTCGGAGCTCAGCTCTCAGCAACTGCAGGAAGTGCCGGAAACCGCGCGCGCCAGCGGCCGGTAGCGGCCTGTTATCGGCGGCCAAGGTCGAGCGAGAATGTCCTTGCCAAGCATAAATAAAGACCCTGTATTATTATTATTATTATTATTATTATTATTATTATTATTATTATTATTATTCAAAGCCTTACTGGCAAGGTGTAGTGTTTACAGTGGACTATGTCTTCTGGTATGGGCTAGAGCAATTTGTTACTGTCATTGACCTGTCTCAGTCCTTGGCTTTGACAATATGAAAGTGACCGAGGTATGAGTGATCCTAGTAATACCATTCCTTATACAGCCAGTTTCTGTTATGAATGGTGTGAAAATATCGCACATAGGGTCGATTGGTGCATGTATTTCAGTGGGCTTGGCAGACTGATGTGCAATGGTAACTTCTGGCTCGGTGAGGAAAGCAACGGGTAACTACCTCACTCTTCATTTCCCTAGTATGCCTCTTCAGTGACGTCTGGGCTGTCTATGATAGCTTTTGGTGGAGCTGTGGAGGATCATTCCAGCCTTCGGGCTGAATACCCAACATACATACGTTATTATTCAAGTTTTCTTCGATTTCCCCCCGTGTTAAGTTATTCTACACGGGATTATTATCCACGCCTAGTAAAACAATATTGACTTTCTGATGCTCTTCAGTTATGGATCTTTCAAATCTCTATTCAGCACTTTCGTCATAATGCTGTAAGTTTCCTTCTGTAGCTTAATATACATGCTTCTCCTGATATTATAGCACGTGAAGTACATCGTACAGTACGTGTTTTTTTTTTTTTTTTTTTTTTTTCCCTAATGCTCCCACCACTATCTGAAGAAAACAACAATTCCATCCTGTTGCCGGATGTTTCTATTTCATTTTCTGAAAGCAGGTAGTTAATGACCTTCTCCCTGATCTATTGAGGAGAGATTGCAATATCGATCAGATATGTGACATTTGACGTCTTGACTCTCAGTACAATATCAGGCTGGTTGTAACTCGACGTCTGTCAGTCCGTACTTGCTTGTTCCAGTACACTTTGAACTCCTGGTGATCGTAAACTGTTTGAGCCTGTAGGGTGTATAATCGGTGATACGATCTTTGTTCAGATATGCTCGCTGATGAATGTCTTTGGCAACGTTGCCATGTCGCTGCGTTTACTGAACAGGGGCTTCGTTAGAACAGCCACTTATGTCGTGCTCTAGCTTTTCTCCCACTCTGCACATTGTAGAGAGAACGTTAGACAGATCTTGGTCTCTAATGATATGTTTTCAGTAGTCCTTTATGGTTACCTTTTGATCTTATATGGTGAACATGAGTTCTTGTGTTTCACCAAAAATGTTTCCTACTTGGATCCATTTACATGGTGCGTCAAGTCAATGTCAGACTGGTTCAATGAGCTGAATATCTGCCATGGAGCTGTTTACTTTAATGTTTACTTATTATTGTCCGACTCGTTGGCTGAACGGTCAGCGTACTGGCCTTCGGTTCAGAGGGTCCCGGGTTCGATTCCCGGCCGGGTCGGGGATTTTAACCTTAATTGGTTAATTCCAATGGCACGGGGGCTGGGTGTATGCGTTGTCTCCATCATCATTTCATCCTCATCATGATGCGCAGATCGCCTACGGGAGTCAAATAGAAAGACCTTCACCTGGCGAGCCGAACCCGTTCTGGGATATCGCGGCACTAAAAGCCATACGGCATTTCATTTTTTTAATTATTTATTATTATCTCTCCTTTTTTGCTAGCCCCGCACTAACACATCTGAAGTCCTCGGCGATACTGCGATGGGAAAGGACTAGGATTGGGAAGGTACCTTAATTAAGGTAGAGCTTAAAGTGAAAATCGGAAAACATGGGAAATCGTCCCAAAGCGACGTCGTGCACTTTTAATATTTATTCTCGTACGGAAAGCATCGTTTGTCGGTAGCTATAACGTATGTCACTAACTTTCTTACATCGAAAGAATATTTATAATGAATCAATATTCCAAATTTCATGAGGACATATTGCAGTTATATTCATTGACTGGAACAGTTGGGGTGAGAACGGCTGGTGTTATCTGAGTACAGGAGTCATAGATCATGTAGACCCATGACAGAAGCAGAGCAACGGGCGATAAATATATGTAGTGATCTGCAGTTCTAGGACACGCACGTGTATATGATCGCTTCCCAGTTTTCGCATTACTCAACTAGCGGGTTCATCAAAATGCAGACTGGTTAGCCTGGTTACATGTTGGAAATTCAATATTGGCGTGCAAAACATGCTCAGCGTTTCGTGAAAATGATTTAAAATGATTGACTGATCGACTTACTGACTGACTGGCATTTATTTATTTATTTATTTATTTATTTATTTATTTATTTATTTATTTATTTATTTATTGATTTATTTATTTTTAATGCTGGGAGTATCCGAGAACATGTTCAGCTCTCCTGACCCATGGGCGACCTGCACGTCTGGATGTGGAATAAATGATGATGATGATGATGATGATGATGAGGAGGAGGAGGAGGAGGAGGAGGAGGAGGAGGAAGAGGAGGAGGAGGAGGAAGGGAGAAGCTGAAACTCGGTGTCTGCACATATCCTACTCCTGTCGAATAACACCAAAGGGTCTGCTCAAGGACGGATGAATCCCCATCAACTCCATATGAACACTACCGAGAGGTTTGGCATTAAATCCAGGCTTTTGGTATACAATCTACTTATTAGCATTGTATGTCACCACCTCTCCTACCCTGCCGGCCAACATTCTGATGGTGATTTTTTTCCAATGGGACTCGAACCGAGTAATCGCGGTGTCAGACCATATAGACTAGACGCCATAACGATAAATAGCCACCAGATGAGAAATGTACACCGTATATCTACGCATATGTTTTCACCTGCAGTAATGTTACTAACGGGTTCATAATCGATCTTGTAGCACTTTCCTAGCGTGTATCTGTTTTTTTTTTTGCTAGGGGCTTTACGTCGCACCGACACAGATAGGTCTTATGGCGACGATGGGATAGGAAAGGCCTAGGAGTTGGAAGGAAACGGCCGTGGCCTCAATTAAGGTACAGCCCCAGCATTTGCCTGGTGTGAAAATGGGAAACCACGGAAAACCATCCTCAGGGCTGCCGATAGTGGGATTCGAACCTACTATCTCCCGGATGCAAGCTCACAGCCGCGCGCCTCTACGCGCACGGCCAACTCGCCCGGGAGCGTGTATCTTCCGAGATACTGTGTTTCGTTTTAAAAAAAATGGAAGTACATGTTCTACACCTAGTAATAGAGCCATGGGCATTCTAAATTCATAGATGTGTTTATTTTCAAAATCCAACTGGCATTTCTCGAGTAAATGGGATGTGTTCGAACATGTTTCATCCACCAGCCGTAGGTCAACACTTCGAAGGAATCTTGAACCTGTTGAAATTTAAAGATCCTCACCTTCTGCTGACAGCTACGTATTCGCTCTAACGTGCAAATAGATACACTTTGATGGTAAGCACTAAATACGGTTAGGAAGGGAAGATACATGTTGTCCTAGACTATATAACATTGTTAACGTCTAGGACAAAATATATAATATTTAGTACGGTAATATAAATACTATTTAGTGTAGTAATAGTAAAATAATCATTGTAAGAGAGAGAATGTAATACACATATCGAATTTAATGAATTCCAATAAACGAATGCTCTCTCCCCTGTTCCTAGCGATCCGGAACTGGAGAATAGGAGTATTCTGCTCTATTTTAGGCGTATTCTACTCCAAATACACTTTGATAACACTGTATGATATTTTAAACCTTTAAAACTGCCGTAGGTAAAAGGTGAAGGAAACACGAATATGCCACAGCTTCGAAGGGACCACATTATCCCCCCTATTATGAACTTCTAGACTTCTCTCGTTTGTCCGGCTCCTTGGCTAAATGGTCAGCGTCCTGGCCTTCGGTTCGAAGGGCTGGATTTGATTTCCGACAGGGTCGAGGGGGTAACTGTATATGGTTAATTCCTGTGTTTTGGGGACTGTATCGCTGTACCCGTCTTAATATACGTCTCTTCAACTACATACAACATTACCAACTTTCACGGTAACACAAAATAGGGAATGCATCCCTCAACGTAGCGTTGACGTGAGGAAGGTGATTCGACCGTAAGACTGGACCAAATCCACACCAAGTGCCGACGCCAATAAATTGGAGAAAAGGCCAGGAAGAAGAAGAAAGCCTCTCTTGTTTATTCACATTATTATAGAATAAATTAAATTTTAATTTAATTTCAAACATTCAATGCCAATGATTAAAATGTCACGTTTTAAACCATACAAAGTTATCTGCGTGTATTTTCGTGCACATTAGAGCGAATACCTAGTTGTCAGGGGGAGGTAGAGGTCCTCTATATGTCAACAAGCTCACGATCCAAGCGTAGCACGTGGCTTGGCCAACTAGTTAGTGATTTATTCTATCAGGGCGGCCCACGCGTGGTTGAAGGAAGACATCCCATTTCCTCGAGAACTACCAGTCTGGTTTCAAAAATAGATACATCTCTGAATTTAAAATGTATATGACTCTAATGCTAGCTGAAGACAACACAGAAATTCTATTTAAAAACAATATTTGTTTTTTGCTATTGGCTTTTACGTCACACCGACACAGATAGGTCTTATGGTGACGATGGGACAGGAACGGGCTGGGACTGGGAAGGAAGCGGCCGTGGCCTTAATTAAGGTGCAGCCCCAGCATTTGCCTGGTGTGAAAATGGGAAACCACGGAAAACCATTTTCAGGGCTGCCGACAGTGGGGTTCGAACCCACTATCTCCCACATATTGGATACTGGGCGCACTTAAGCGACTGCAGCTATCGAGCTCGGTAACAACATTTTATCTCGTCAGATATCCACCTTCTGGAGAAGTTACTGCTAGTTCGATTATGAGGCTCTTGGTAACAAGACTAGATGTGTAAGCATGTTTCCCATATCTTTAATGATTTATGAGTTAATTAAGGTGAGCATCTCAACTGACTCATCCTGTGCATGTTCAATACACACGTCTTAATGTTTACAGCGTCAAGTTGTAAATATATCAGCTTCTCAATATCTTCTATTAACAGCTCGCACGAATAAAGGGTATCCATGAAAAAGGTTCCAATATGATGGTCTTATTATGTATAAGGGATATGCATTGCATTCCGAGCAGTTTGTCACCAGACAAATGCGAAACCATTGTACGTAGACAATCGATGAAGTGCATCGTGCATCGTGTGTGCGGATTTGTTCTGTATCAAGCAAGAACGAACCACACTAGTAAGCGTACAGGATTTCACTGCGTACTACAGACCGTATTGTGGTAGCAGACCATAACTCCGAATGTATTGGGTTTGGGACCAATGTTTGTAGGACATTTTTCCTTCGTTTTTGTTGCGTATTGCCTTCTCTGTAAATACTGGAACATTCTTCAAGACACTCTGTATAAGGGTAGAGTATTTCGAGGACGAGAAGGTTAGACTGAAGTACATGGATATATATCCTGAGATGCCAAAATTATTTAAAGGTAATAGTCGGTGGCGCCACCATACTGCGACGTCTTGGAAGTGCCCAAACATATATCAGGTATGATCTGACATCTCGAAGGTGAGCACCGTCTTTAATGGTCGTCGCAAGACGACGTGAATTATCGTCGTTTGAACAGGGCATGACAGTGGGGGACAGACGGATGGAACATACCATTATCGACGTTGTGCGGACATTTAACAGTCCTCGATCGACGGTGTCACGTGTGTATCGGGAATACCGCACAGTGAACAGAGTAGTGGCCGTCCAAGGATGCTGTATGATCGCGATTAGTAGCGTCTAGCTAGCATCTGTGGTAAAATACAAGCCAAATTGCCTCAAATCACATCCACATTCAATCTAGGAGGCACCAGACGCATATCCAGCAGGTCAGTGCAGCGTTCTTTAATGTCAGTGTGATGTTGGAGCAGAAGATCTACCAGAGTGCCCTAGTTAACATCACAACACCTGGCGCAGTGTCTGCGTCTCAGTTGGTTGCGTGGCGTTTCTAATTGGACGCTGGAGGACTGGCGACATGTAGCTTGATCCGATGAGTCACTGTTGCTGGTGTTTCGAGCTGATGGTAGGGTTCGGAAATGGCGCACGCCTCGTGAAATCATGGATCCCAGTTGTAAACAAGACACCACATAGGCTGGTGCTAGCTCCGTAATGGTGTGAGATGTGTTCATGTAGCAAGAGCTGAAACCGCTGATCTATCTGAATAGACCCTTGACCTGTGACTGCCACAATGAACTTCTTCATGACCATTTGCAGCCTTTCATGGACTTCACATACCCCTACAACTATGAGATTTTCCAGCTGGATAATGCACCGTTTCCAGAATTGGTTCGAGGAACGTTCTGTAGGACTGTCGTAGCCACCTCGTTCGCCTGATATGAACCCTTTCAAGAATTTATGTCCCTGCACCTAAAAGTGGTAAGAAGCTGTTGCTATCTATCCAAACGGCATGGGTCAGAATCTGTCCACGGATGTTTATTCCACTTGTGGAATCGATGCCATGACAATCTGCTGCACTTCGCCGAGCTACGGGAGTTCCTACATATTAGATCCCTATCCCATGACTTTCTTTCTTTCTTTCTTTCTTTCTTTATTTATTTATTTATTTATTTATTTATTTATTTATTTATTTATTTATTAGCTGTTACACCCATCGTTGATTGATTACTTTTGTAAAATTGGACCTTTAATGCTGAACAGCAGATGTAAGTGGCAAGAGAGGAGATAGAGCACATATCAATGAGTAATAGTCAGTCATTGCAACGCTATTGCTGATTAGTTTTATGGAATAAGGAGTTTATAGGCATTCACCGCTGTGTACCTGAGTGTGTGAAAACAACTTGTCTAGTAACGGTTGTTATTGTGGTGGCTGTAGTAGTGTAAATACTGGAACTACGCCAAGAATTTGAGTAGGTGTCCAGAGACTTGAAGTAAGGTACATACATACATACATACATACATACATACATACATACATACATACATACATACATACATACATACATACATACACATGCCTACATTTTATTATACACTCGAATACCTTTCAGCGTTCAATATGGAATCCTCTGTGCATGAACTAAGCGCCCCTAAAATAATATACAGTATTTCGCAACTAGCTGTGTGGCCTCATTTAGTCCCTGAGCCTAACGATCATCGCCTTGATCTCCCTTTACCTCTCTTACCCTCCATGACAAAGCCAATTTTTCTCCTAGGGAACTTATCCTCCTCCATTCGTCTCATATGACCCAATCACCGAAGCCGTTTCATACGTAGAGTTTATTTCTAATTTCGGATTTATTTCCTCATTTCGAATACCCTTCTGCCATTGTTCCTTTGTACTAGCAACCATTCTCGCTACTAATGTATGTTATTGCTGACATTATTATTATTATTATTATTATTATTATTATTATTATTATTATTATTATTATTATGTCCGACTCGTTGGCTGAGCGTCCAGCGGGTCGCGGGTTCGATTCCCGGCCGGGACGGGGATTTTAACTTTCACTGGTTAATTCCAATGGTTCGGGGGCTGGGTGTTTGTGCTGTCCCCAACATTCCTGCAACTCACACACCACACACAACACTATCCTCCACCACAATAACACGCCATTACTTACACATGGCAGATGCCGCCCACCCTCATCGGAGGGTCTGCCTTGCAAGGGCTGCCCTTGGCTAGAAATAGTCACACGAAATTATTATTATTATTATTATTATTATTATTATTATTATTATTATTATTATTATTATTATTATTATTACTACGTGCCAACCTTATCGTCAGACTCCTTCGGAATTTCTTCGAAGGGATGAACAAGCCAGACCGGCGACCTCACAGCCGGCCCGAGGACATGCCTCATGCTCTCTTTCCTCTATTATTCTCTTTGTTTGATTTCCCCGTGCGCCTTCTCGAATCTGAAATGATAATGTTCCGTCTCTAGCCGAGTTCCGAAAATTCTTGTGTTCCCTCACCAGCGATATAAGAGGATGCGAGCCGCGAGCCGTCGGTTGTTTCAGTAGTTTTAGTGGGATGGCTGTCTTCAGTGTTGGTGTGGTGAGTGTCTCACCAGGATCAGTATCATAGTATTGGAGTGTTGGAGTTCTGTTGTAGTAATGTGTGCGTACTGCCTTGGAGTTCTGATCGGAGTACTGTGTGTTTACTGCCTTGGAAAACTTATCGGAGTACCGTAACTTATGTAAACACCGACGTGGAGACGTGTATGGAACAGTTGGTGTAGAGTAGTAGATTTGGAACTATGTTAATTGTCGTTGTGAGGAATGTTGTAGTGCACGTTAGCACTGCTGATTTGTTGCTGATATGTGATCGCTGTTTAGTTATCACTTTGACTAGTTCACTGTGCGGAGCAGCCACATGAACCGTGTTAGCTGTGTGATTTAATGGACTGATTTGGAGAACCAGGGAACAATTGTTGTCTGTCGTGACTGTTTCTTCCTTTGCTAGGGGCTTTACGTCGCACCGACACCGATAGGTCTTATGGCGACGATGGGATGCGCAAGGCCTAGGAGTTGGTAGGAAGCGTCCGTGGCCTTAATTAAGGCACAGCCCCAGCATTTGCCTGGTGTGAAAATGGGAAACCACGGAAAACCATCTTCAGGGCTGCCGATAGTGGGATTCGAACCTACTATCTCCCGGATGCAAGCTCACAGCCGCGCGCCGCTACGCGCACGGCCAACTCGCCCGGTGTCGTGACTGTTAGCTGACTGTATGTTCGTATCCGCCTGCATGCAGCTGCTGTTACGTGACTGAGCGTGGGGAGCGATTTTAAAATGAGGCCTATCAAGAAGGATTATAGCCCGTTCCAAGTAAAGACTGACCATCTGGAGTAATATGGTTGGAGACTTGTAAATAAACAGGAATTAGTGCAGTGTGGTCATTCGTGGTTGAATATAATTGTATGCGTGTGTACTAATCAGGACGTCCTGAATTAAATTAGATCGATAAAACAGTGTTTCATTCATATTATTATTATTATTATTATTATTATTATTATTATTATTATTATTACTACAGTTTTCTAATTTTATGTGTGGTAACGAGATTGGGATGGAATCCAAATATCTTACTTGTAATCTGGATGCACCGGACATAAAAATGGTGAGGTGATTTCTAGTTTAAGCATGCTGGAACAACTATGAAAGAGTAGCCGTGATCAAGAGGTTAAGGTTAGGTCAGCGATAAATGAGTCAGCTGAAGCTGTGAATCAAGGTCGATTAAGGTCCATGCCAGTGGGTTAAATCTAAGAGGACCGAGCTCGATAGCTGCAGGCGCTTAAGTGCGGCCAGTATCCAGTATTCGGGAGATAGTAGGTTCGAACCCCACTGTCGGCAGCTCTGAAGATGGTATTCCGTGGTTTCCCATTTTCACACCAGGCAGATGCTGGGGCTGTACCTTAATTAAGGCCACGGCCGCTTCCTTTCCACTCCTAGCCCTTTCCTATCCCATCGTCGCCACAAGACCTATCTGTGTCGGTGCGACGTACAGCAACTAGCAAAAAAAAAATCTAATATGTGTTGATGGTGATGATGGTCGCGATTATTATCATTATTACTGTAAGGAGACCAATATAGAACAGATTTTACGAGATAATGATTCGATGTTATACTTAACGGCCTCGTAATTAACAGCTAACGAATCGGACGAGGCTAGTGGCAAAGAGAGAAATGTGAAAAAGGGGGCTGATCAGCGGCGTACCGCCAATTTATCACTCAGTTCGTCGCGGCTCCATAAATTGCACATTTAATCGCGTTTCAACTCACTGTAGGACAAATTCGTTGTGGTCCCAGTTCACCACAACTCTTTTTTGAGACTAACTCATTACTCACCACACTGTATAAAGCCTTTTCTGTATCGATGCTGAATAGCCTTACACTGTAATATAGACGAAGTAACAAAATCCCTGGACAAAACTTCAGGAATGGATTCCTCACACAAGGAGAAGGAGAAAGATTATAACAACATCGGTCCGCAAATGCATAATTAACTAAGTTATCAAATTTTATTCATATTGCACTCCAAGTTATCTTACTGTTACCGTTACGTTTGTTAACACGTGTCATGAATGTTACATAGTATTAAATTTCGGATCATTTATGTCTAATACATTTTTACCGTACCGTCTATGATAACAGATACTAATGAATTTCGACTTTTTTGCTAAGTCCATATCAGCGCCGAATCACGAGAAAATGGGTGAACAGTATTGAATGAAAATCGGTAGGTAAATTCAGAGAATAAGGCATTACAGTGTAGGCTATAAATAATTGTATTCACGCTGGATTAAATGGTAATTTAGAGGAAGGCGCCTAAAATTTAATTTTTAAATATCTATCTTATTGATTCTATCGAAAAGTACTACATAACAAAAGTTATAGAGAATACAATTTCCGATCATTTATGTCTTGTACAGTTTTACCGTAGCAACTATGATGATAAAATTCATGAATTTATACTTTTATTGTTCAATCCATATCAACAAAGAGCATTGCGATCATGGAAATACTGTTCAATCGTGTTCTCACTTACGTGCCTCAGAATCTGGGAAACAATGTGAAGAGTGGATAAAAATGTAATCATGCACGTGGTATGTAATTGTCCCTTCAACGTCGGGTACTACAGTAATTAATGAAATATCCACATCCTGGCCCAATACAGGCCTCTCTCTACTCGTCTTCAAATTGAGTCTGCCTGGTGAATTGCGCACTGTCTAAAAGACAGCCACAATTCGAGCACGGACAGTTGTTGCATCATCCACAGCAGTCGAATACACCAAAGACTTTAAGTACGGTACCGACACACTGACATTAAAAGTCTGATGGGTTTAAATCAGGGAGCATGGGGAAAAAGCAGCTGGTCGACTTCCACCTATGATGATAACGTGCATCAAGATGGTTACATGTACAAAGATTCAAATGTGCGGGGGCACCATCATACAGGATCCTTCGGACAAACCTAAGCTATCCCATTGAAAGTTTCACTTCCCACTTCCCATCCTCAGGGGATGATGCGGGCCACCTAAAGGTCCCTTTCACTGTCCAGGAAAGACATGTATGTTCTGAAACAGATAGTGAGAGAAGTAGTACAGCAAACTCCCGATTATGCGAGTGTAAAATATCCGGTTTGCGGATTATTCGTACATAATTCAACAAAAAAGTATGCAGAACGAAGCCAAGTACTGTATTATGTTATAATTAGAGCGAATGTTTTTGCTTAGAACGCATTATTGTGCATGTGACTCACGTTTAACCGCCGGAAGATGCTTCAAGCACCATTCCCATCGTCGGTCGTCCCTGAAATATGTTTCGTTGTTTTCCGTTCTATTTTAAGTGAATGCTGTGACTCTAACCTCGTAACTTGTCCGCGGACGATTTCCTGTCTATATCTTTGCCAGACCGTTTCCCTAGGAGCTAAATGTAGATTATTTCTAACGTCTTTAAAGGCGATAATAAAAGGAAAAGATTGAAGTTTCCTTCAGGGACGGTTCCTTTCAGAATTCTCGTTCTGCGTTGATACGAAGTGAAAGCATACTGTTAGAAATTATTCATACATTTCTAGCCGCCGACAGATCTCAGAAATAACCCCTAAACTGAATCGTTGACAATGACTGTTAACCTTGTTAACCTCTATCTCAATCAATCAATCAATCAATCAATCAATCAATCAATCAATCAATCAATCAATCAATCAATCAATCAATCAATCAATCAATCAATCAATCAATGAATCAATGATCTGCATTTAGGTCTGCCGCCTGGATGGCAGATTCCCTATCAATTGCTTACCTAGCTTTTTTCTTAAACATTTTCAAAGAACTTCGAAATTTATCGAGCATTTCCCTTGATAATTTTTTCCGATCCCTTAGTCCTCATCCTATAAATGAATATTTGCCTCAATTTGTCATCTTGAATTCCAACTTCATCTTCATAAGATGATCTGTCCTACTTTTAAAAACTCCACTCCAGCTTATTATTCTACTTACTGTATGTCATTCATCGCCAGATCTCCAATGGTAGCTTGTGTGACCGTTCACAACGTCACCTATGGTATGTCATGATATCCAGGAGATGAAATTTTTTTTTTGCTACGGGCTTTACGTCGCACCGACACAGATAGGTCTTATGGCGACGATGGGATAGGAAAGGCCTAGAAGTTGGAAGGAAGCGGCCGTGGCCTTAATTAAGGTACAGCCCCAGCATTTGCCTGGTGTGAAAATGGGAAACCACGGAAAACCATTTTCAGGGCTGCCGATAGTGGGATTCGAACCTACTATCTCCCGGATGCAAGCTCACAGCCGCGCGCCTCTACGCGCACGGCCAACTCGCCCGGTAGGAGATGAAATATGCTGTTTTCTGCGTCATTCTGCGATAAAAACTGCCCACGTTAGAATTTTTCCACCCGCTCCAGGACTCGATTTGCAGTATCCAGAGTAGCGCGACCCAGCTCTAGTTGCTGGTAATTAGCAGCAAGGCGGTGCAAGAGCGCTTGTACTCGAAGTTTTCTCACTCCAACCGCGAGCGAGATGAAAAGAGACGCGTTATCACGTGACAGAGAATCTAGCTGAGCCCAGAGAGTATATCCAACGTGAAAACTAACATTATACCCTGTTTTCCTCGCTCATTCACCACTGCCAACTTATCGCATTCAGCTGTTTTCTTTCTGTTAATTTTTATAAATTTCAAAATACTCAATGGATAATTAAGCGCAATCATTCATTTGAATCAGGGAATTTTACGCATAATTATGAGACCGAGAAGTGCTCTACTTAACTGACAGAGCGGTAACTACGCTGTAAACAAGGGTGCGTCCTAATGACTAACAGATGTTGGACCCTAACCGTGCCAGCGAACACAAGGAATCCCCAGCGCTCGTCATCATTCACCGCCAGAGACAAAAGGACGCTTTTGAGATTGCTTGAGAATCTACGAAGCTTTTTCAAAAACAGTCACTCAGTGGAAATGGGAATACAGGAGCTACATTTTGATACCCTGTTCGTTACTCTACGTTGCATATTACCGGACCGAATTCTGAGAAGAAATTGCATTTTTCCCCCACCCTCAGCATCCGAGTCTCTCGTGTAGCTCGCCTATATATTCAAGAGCTGAGAGGCAGACACTACCCAGTTCATTTCAGTGAAATGCCAGTTCGGTAGTGGTTCGTCGTGATTAGTGCGTGAGAGTCGTCTGTGGAGAAATAATTTTTATAAAGTGAGCAGTGAAACGCAGTAATTTATTGAAGCCTGTGAATATCTGCGAAAATAACCCAATCTAAGTAAGCTTTTTGCGAGCACAGCGGGCCGCTAATTAATATAGTAGGAACAGTACGAAACCGTAATGACCGCTGTCCGTGTGTCGAAGAGGTCGTGCGTCGAGCCTCATATATGCCTAAACTAATACGGCTCAATTAACCTCAATAGCCAGGTATCTCAGTGCGTGGAGTGTGTGTGTGCTCGACATAAATGAGAGATACGAAGAAAGTGAGTGAACGGCTCAGTGTCGGCATAATTAAGGGCAGTGTCACGTCTATAAATCCATAATGCAGTTGAGAGCCTGACTTACGCATGACTAGGTGAAATAGAATATGCATGAAGTGCGGTCGTGTGAGACGAGAAATTTTAACCCAGTAGTGGCCTAACCAGTGACATTCTTTATTCAGGGCCTAGAATAGCTGTATGCTGTTTATAAAAGAATAGGTAGGTGTCGGGCTTCAGAGACAATACCGGCATTGGGCTGAAATGTTCGTGTTATTGAGCAGATCCAACCATATATTCAAATTGTGATGTGTAATAAACTAACGCATTCAAATGAGATAACTTCCCCTCATTTACATGTCTATGAGAACGTCGACATCCAGCTGAATGCCAGAGTTTTGCCTGTGTACCGGAGAGAACGAGACATCTAGCTGTTTGCCGGAATTTCGCCTGGTAGCAGAGAACGTCTGGAACGTCGCTGTCATGTGCGTGACCTGCCAGGAAGTCATCACAGGTCTTCGCATCGCTGATGACGTGATGGAAGCCGAGTAAACCATGGTTGCCTCCCTGTAAAGCTGTGTTCGCGGTATCCAGAAAGGCTAAGTACACTTCCAAAATATTAAGTAGCTTTGAAAGTCGTTTTCCTATTGTAAATTTAAAAGTAAAGTTGCATACAGATATAATGCAGATCGCCAATATCCTATTTCAGAGGGATAATAATAAACTCATTCCTTTTGGTTTTTATTAAATACAGTCGTCATGGTTTGGGAATAACCATATTTTATTTCCATTTTTTTTGTATGTAAGGGTTAGTAATGCATGACGTAATTATAAGGACCTTAGATTAATTAAGTGTGAAGCGCTGTCAAGTAGAGAGGGGCTTAAATATTCTGTAAAAAATGACTCCAGTTATCATCTTTCCATAGCATATACGAGTCATCAAGATTTTTCAGTAATTCTTTTTTTTGGTGCGCTTCACCTGGTAGAGATCCCTCCTAATTAGTAACTAAGGCACCTGGAACAAGGCATCGAGACAGTGGGTATCTTACATCGTTAATTATTTAGTTCGCGAGTGCGTGAGGTAATTTGGACCCTGGTGGCAGGAGATCATCAACAAATCTGCATCGTAGTCAATGTACCGAGAGGAGAAATGAGATGGCTGAACAGGCTGTAGCCATAATATATAGTGTGAAATGAAAATGTGAAGTTCCCTTGGGATCTGTCATTAAGATACGCGAGGTGCATATCGCGATGTGAATATGTTGATTACGGCCGGATATAGGGCCGAGATTTGTGGTGATGCCACTCTGGCCCGAGAGAAAGAAGTGAGATAAATTATTTGCCGTGAAACCATTGTCCGAGAAGGCTTAGTGGACCGCTCTTTAGAAGTGTGTCACGGGCAGCTAACAGCGGGAGTTTTATGAGCCCCTTTAAACGGGGGAGTGGAGGCGTTTTCTTCAGTGAAATAGAACAGATACAAGTGGCGAGTTTCTTTCCTTTCGGCACAGAGATTACGTGTATTAATTTAAGTATTGTCTACGTCGCATTGATTCCAATATGCATTAAAGGAAGGATCCCTCCAATTTCTTTTCTTGATTATTTACAGCGTGCAGGGAATTCCAGGTTAGATATACCCCGTCTCAGAAGACCCTGGGTTCGTCCAGGAGACAGTGAAAGTTTATGTTCACTGTTACCAACAGCGGGTGGCTTGTAGCATCTGTGATTCATTGTGTGTGTGTGTGAAATGTATATATTCTTGTCCATTTATTGTAGGTAGTGCTATGTTACTTTGTTTATGATGTCTGGTATTGAAGTCGCTAAGTGCTTGTCCATAGGTAGCAACGTTGTGTAAATAATGTCCTGATATACGTATTGATAAAAATCCTAATGAAATGAGCGTGTTTATTATACTGCATATTTGGCAACGTTTAACTTAAGGAAGTGTTGTAACGCGACTTTCAAATGATTGGGAGTGTAAATTGCCTATTTCAGTTCATCCGATTCTAGCAGACTTATATCATAATTGGATACAATTTGAATATATTAATTCTCGGCAGGTAAACAGATTTACAGCGGGGTGTGTCCATACTGATTAAATATGTGTGTGATTTAATGTAAGTGTAGAGTGAAATAATTCGAGAGGAAGCGCCCCTCTAAACCTGAGATAGTGTAAATAATCCAAGAGGGAACGCCTTCTTAAGTTTGAATATTTGAACGTATAATGAAGTGTAGAAAAAGGACTACCGAACATTTAAACGTCAAGATCACAAAAATTAATGTATGTAAGGTGTTTGTATGGCATATCCATGTAAATAATATGTGTTTCACTAGTATAAGTAAAATTTGTTATACAAGATATAGTTTCTCTTCTCATTAGTAATGAAATAGTATTCCTCTCATAATTAACTTTTCCCCTACTATAGAGACTATTACTAAAGAACTTACCGCCCCATCGGACGGTCTACAGACCCGAAAATGCGATACCGACTCAGCTAGCGAATTATTCTAGTAGGGGAGGGTGAGGCTTTGACAACCGGGCTGAGTTCGAGGCTCACCGATGGTGCTCCATTCTAACGTCATATTTGTGAACCACGGTAGCTTGTTTATGTCCTGAAGCCTTGGAAAGGTACACTTGAAACATACCTCATTTCTTGTTGCTGTTGAAGTTACGGACGGTTTACATGTGCTACGAAGACGGGAGATAAACGCAAACCTGTTGTTCTAACTACGCGCGAGAGGTTCAAAAGTGATGCCTATAAACCGTGATTTGGGAATGCGGTAATCTGTTGCTAGAGTACACAGCACAAAATTCGTTTGAACATATCGATGTTTTGACTCTCCGAAAAATGAGCACTCTCATCAGGAAGAATGTGAATGAATAATAGTAGTAGAAAAAATTGGACGATTGTTTCCCGAAAGTGAACTGAAAGCAAGTCATGCGAAATACAGTGAGTTTTTAGATGTAATTTTGCAAACAAGTTGTCAGTTTTCGGCGAGCTACACGTAAGTAATACAGTGGCTTTCAAATGTGATATGTAGCATGTTTTGTTAATACAATAAATGTGCACTTCCAGTAATAATACGTGTATTTCGGATTATCCGCGTTTTTTCAGTTATCTGTGTAGTCTCGGCTCTGCATTAACCCGGATAATCGAGAGTTTTCTGTAGGCAGTAAAATAAGGGATAAGAAAATGGAGTTGAGGTGTCTACAGAATTTTATCCCCACCTAAAAATGAGGCTATCAGATACGGTTACTTTTGTTTTGAGAGTTTGTTTGTTTGAGAGTGTTAAAGACGTATTCAGAGCAACATCAATTTATCCACGACATGATTACACATGTAAGAAATGGAAGAAGTACTTTGGATTTAATTCCAACACTTATGACGTGATGGTGTGCACTATCTATAATGGAAATGGGTAGTCCAGTAATTATGCACTTCGGAAATACTATAGTTATAACCTCCTCCTTCTTCTTCTTCCTCCTCCTTAAATCATAATTATACATGTAAACCATGGAAGAAGTACGTTGCATTTTATCCCATCACTTAAGTCGTGATGGTATGCACTATCTATAATGGAAATGGATAATCCAGCAGTTATGCACTTCGGCAATACTATTGTTATAACCTTCTTCCTCCTTTTTCTTCTACTTCGTCTTCTTCCTCCTTCTCCTCCCCTCTCTCTTCTCTCTCTGCGGAATCCATTCCTGCAGTTTTAACCAGGAGTTTCATTACATTCTGTATCTTCTTAATGTAATGTTGAGTTCAAAGTAAGATGGAATAATTACTCTTACCACTGTTATGCACAGACAGGTCAATACCGCACTTAATCTTGGTACGTGGTTGTCTGAAGAATACTACGAACGCTACGCCTGCTACTAGATCACTTATGGTTGTGATGATATGGAAGTTTCTGAGGGATGGGTGGTGCTAAGTAATGACTTCTGAGGCACGACTTGTGCATCTGGATAGGCCTATTACGAAACGAACTACTTATAAGACCGCCGTGCTGCTATATCACACTTTGGTCTAGTGAGGGAATCAATAGCAAATTACCTCAATCCTTCTACCATTTTTCCCCACATCCGTGGGGTCGAGGGTGTGAATTGTGTCACACAATTGGGTTTGGTCCTGTTTTACCGCCGGATGCCCTTCTAACGCCAACCCTATATGGAGGGATGAAATCACTATTTCGTGTTGCTGTGGTAGTTGGTTGTGTAATGTGTTGTCTGACTATGAAGAGGGAAGTGTTGGAAAAAACACAAACATCTAGTCCCCGAGCAAGAAGAATTAATCAAACGTCATTAAAATCCCCGACCCGGCCGGGTATTGAAGAACCTGGAATACTCTGAACCGAAGGCCTCAACGCTGATCATTCAGCCAAGGATTCGGACTGGAGGGAAAGCGATTGTTGCCTATAATTTAGGTACCAACGCGACGTTTGCCAATAGATGCAGAGGGAAACCACTGAATGCCGCTTGAAGGCTTTCAAGCCTTTTCTCTGTAATTTTCTCAAACCAACCATGACAGAGGTAGGAACAGTCCCCGGTGCCCATTGAACTGGAAGCTACATACCATGCCAGCAGACTAATAATAGTAGATGAACAGGTAGAGAGAATACTGGGAGGGTATCCCGAAACAGAGATAGCAGAATGTGTCTTATGACTAGTTCCACGAAACTTGAAAGATGTCAGAGTAAAAATATTATATTTTCTATAGAATGAGGATTTTCTGAATTGTAGAACCGTGGTCAACTGAATCACGTCTTTTTTCTAGAAATTTCCTTTACAGATACACCAGAACTATTCAATTACATGGCTGACGCAGTTGAAGTTTCCTTCGTGTCGCACACTTTACATGTAGTAGGCCTATAGGCGAAATGTCTTAAGGAAGCGAATTTCTAGTGGGCCAGGGCTTTCAAGCCCTGAAAATTCTCATTCTCCAACCACTGGCTGTGAAATATGACACGATTTCATTAGATTTTCTTTTTATTATATATTTAACGGCGCACTACCTCATGTAGGTTTCCGGCGACAACGGGGAAGAACAGAACTAGGACTGGGTAGCAACTGTAAACATAACTAGAGAATAATCAAGGAGGATGGTTGCCCAGTAGTACTTCCCCTTAAAACAATAAGCACCACCATATTTTTAAGGTGCGTCACCAGCATTTATTGATGTGAAATGAGAAATCATGGAAAACAATATTTTAGGGATGCCTACAGTTGAGTTCGATCTTACCATTTCCTGAACACAGATTGGCGAAAATGAACCATACAGAAACGAACTAAATCGTCATTATTGTAAACGGACCTTCTTGGCAAGAATTGCGACTACATCTGCTGTTCAACTAATACAGTATTATATATTAAACCGAAAGAGTATATACATCCCATGATCGATGAGAGTCGAGATATGCTCATTAGTCCTGAAGTGGATATTGGGCGATAGATGATAGAGACCGAAATTAATTTGTCAAGTGGTAGGATCGTGATGAAGTGACCTGCAATGAATTTAACCTCGAAGTATTTGTCAGATGATGAATGAGTTCACTGAACTCGCGGAAGACCCAGGTCTTTAAAAATATAACTGTTTCCATCAGTCCTGGTAATAAATCTCCTCCGCATGAGCGGCATAGAGCTGATGCTAGGCGACGCGGACCACTGAGGGAACCTCCGTTAACAGTAAGCATCACAGCCCCTTCATTTTCAACGAGATTGTTTGTCCTTTTTGTTTGTCTTAGTACATACTGGCTTGTATTTGCACCGATGGATGTTGCTGACATTTTTCTACCACACATGAGCTTCAAGAAGCGAACGACTAACAGGCTCCACATAGCTGGCCTTTTTGTATATAGCAGGGATGGCAACACGTTACCGACTAGCGTGTCAATTAAGGTCTTGTTTATTACTTTTTACTGTCTAGTTGCCAACGGCGGTAGCCAAGTTGAAACACCGGATCCCGTGACATCTCCGAAGTTAAGCAACATTGGGCGTGGTCAAGATTTGGATGGGTTGAAGAAATAATTCACAAGACAAATGTATTTTTCGTAGCAAGTAACATATTTTGAATTTGTTGAAAGTTGCGTTAAAATACAAACCTACGTTGTTGTTTTTTTTATTAGAGGTTTAACGTCGCACTAGGACATCGAAGGATTATGGCGATGCAAGTAGCCTATAGGAAAGGATTACGATAGGGAAGGAAGCGGCCGTGGCCTTAATTAGGGTACAGCCCCAGCATTTGGATGGCGTTAAAATGAGAAACACCGACCTCGACAGCTGCAGTCGCTTAAGTGCGGCGAATATCCAGTATTCGGGAGATAGTGGGTTCGAACCCCACTCGGCAGCCCTGAAGATGTTTTTCCGCGCTTCCCATTTTCACACCAAGCTAATGCTTGGGTTGTACCTTAACTAAGGACATGGACGCTTCCTTCCCACTCCCAGCCCTTTCCTGTCCCATCAAGACCTATCTGTGTCTGTGCGACGTAAAGCAACTTGCAAAAAAAAAAAAAAAAAAAAAAAATGAGAAACCACATAAAATCATTTTCAGGGTTGCTGACGGTGGGATTCGAACCCACCAGAAAATATTTTATTTTATTTTATGCAGATTTACGTATGCACTTGAGCACAATAGTTATTTCAATGTTTCACAGATTATACCAACTGATTCTATTTTTCAACTTTGTCTTAGCAATGATATAGGTAGGTAAGGGTTATTCTGCCCGAAGGCAGGTCCGAACCTCCGCACAGGTGTTCCTGAGCCGGAGTTTACGTGCGGTAGAGTGGGCAGTTCCTTTCCGCTCCTCCATTCCCTTACCCCCCACCAACAGCGCGTGGCAACCCATCCAACTCCTGACCACGCCCAGTGTTGCTTAAATGCGGAGATCTCACGGGATCCGCTGTTTCAACACGGCTACGGCCGTTGGCAGCAATGATATATGTTTCGATAACCTAAAAGAGGCCTATAACATTGTTTAATTTGCCGTTAGAAGAAGGAATAAATAATGAATTGTGTATTGTTAAGTGAATTATGAAAAATAAATTCGAAATCGCTTGTTGCAATTGTTAGAAATGGAAGACCATATTTTTCGAATGTTGCGCAGGAATTACTGTTCATAATTTAGAGGGAAATCATTGTGCTTCGTTATGATCATTCCGGGCTCAAATACTCATAACGAAATTGTGTGTTAGTAATGAATAATGAATGAACAGATACTGGAAATTCCGTCTAAATATACCATAAGTCACTTCAAGAAGCACCAAATGGATTGTGATGTATAAACAATAACATAATCTTTTTCATATCTTCGAAATCAGTGGGGCCGATAACCTGCGGTGTTAGGCCTCTTTAAACAATAAGCATCATCATCATCATCATCATCATCATCATCATCATCGAAATCAATGACCATTCTTGCAGTTAAATCAGTATGTTGTTCGCTACCAATACGTGAAGCAATGGTCAGTAAATTCATTGCACATTTAGAATGGCCCAAAATCCAAGTTGCGCGCTAGTCTATCCCCCTCCATACGTTACGACTCTTAGTGCATTTCATGAGTGTTTGCTCAATGTACATATCGGTCCAAACACTTCCTGTACTTTCTTTGTACAGTAAAACGGCCTTTATTCAGCATTTTGTAGAGTTCTGGATTCCTTGGTTTTAGTTCCCGCATTTGTTGAAAGTATATTCTTGCGCATTTAGCACAATTACTATGATATGAACTCGCAAAGAAAATATAGCATATGTTCAACCACCTATAAGTGCATTTCAAAATTACCACATCGCTCAGGGTCATAAAGGTGTACTTTTTTCATAATTATTCCCCTGCCCCGATTTAATCTTTGTAAAGATTTTACTTTTAGCAGCCAGTATCATATTCTTTTTCAACATTAAATTTCCTGTAATTGGATACCACATAGGAATTTTTATGATTATTTTTTTAATTTTTGTATTTGCAAGATGGCGGCTCAAAACGCATTTTCCGATACAGTACGGATGTATATTCTTCGTATGTTTATTAGGAGCGTGTTACCTATCATTTACAACAAGAATAACTCTTGTTGCAATTAGTTCCACTTCAAGGTGTTTTTTTTAATTATTTCTACTGCACTATAATGCTGCGGGTTTCTTAGACCAATATCTTCTGCAGATCAATGTACATAATCTTGATGAGATTTAGCAGGTGAACTGCATCGTACAATAGGTGGGAAATTTCTCCTAATTCTACCATAACTATCGGAAATACACCAACTACAAGGGACATTCAAAAAGAAACGAACCGGAGACTATCAAATAAAAACTTGTACCGATATCTCAAAAATATTACTCAGCACTGTTGAAACACTTGTCCCACTGCGACACAATGCAGTGAATGGCTCTCTCATAATATTCCTGGGGCTGCGTTGTGAGCCAGTTCCAAACGTACTGCTTGATGTCGGTGTCTGAGGTAAATCGTTTGCCTCTCAGAGTCTTCTTTAGCTCACATTGGATTTTCTGGGTGACGAACACCCTACATGCTTCCACTGGAGACGTCCTTTCCACTCGGGTTCGAAGTGATACCACCATAACTCGTCTCCAGCGACCAATCGTGACCGGAACTCATTCCCTTCCTTGACATCGCGCAGCAGATGATCAAGAGACAGGTCCATTCGACATGCTTCCTGTGCTGGTTGAATGCTGAAAGGCTCCCACTGGGCGCACTTTTAGCGATATTTTAATCTGTCCTTAATGATGACGCGAACACTTACGATGCTCACTCCGGCAATGGCTGCTACCGTAACTCGCCCGTCTTACATAATGAGGGCATCCGCCTACTGGACAATGGCATCATTAACGCGGTGTGGAGTTCCAGACCGTGCATCAACGGCCAACGACATCCGTCCTTCCCTGAATCGCTTGTGCCATGCCTTGACCCTTGCAATGGACATGCAGTGCTCTCCGGTACATTTGTGCCATTTTTCGATGAATTTTCTTTCCCCTCACGCCTTTTACTGTCAGGAAACGCTCTACACCCCTTAGCTCCTCATTCGAAGCCCCTATTTCACTGTTTTCAGCACGACTGGGTGCAGTGGACGGTCAACGCCTGCACGAGCCCGCTCTGTCATCATGTAGTGTGCACCCATGTCCCTCCAGCGGTGAGTTAAGACCACAGCCCTCTTACAGGGACTGAAACTCCTTCCGCAGGCAATTTCATTACGATCCTTTCAGCGGTTTTCATTCTATAGCCTCCTTTATTTATTTCCCAGGGTCAGGTACTTGTGAACATTTCTCCTGATTTTCTTTCGGGTGTTCTCCGGAGCTGGGATTGGAATGTTGATTAGAGACTTGACCTTTGACACATTGACTGTCAGCACAATATCAGGTTAATAATGAGTTATGTCAGTCTGTATTTCCCCGTTCCAATACACTTTCCACTTCAGGTTATCGTAAACCGATAAACTGTTTGCGAATGGTATTCATAGTATGTTGCATAATCGAAGATAAGATCTTCGTCCAAACATTCACGGTGATGAATAACTTTGACACCGTTCGAGTGGTTCTTATGCCGCTGTTTGTGTAATTAGGAAGGGCTAGGGTAAAGCAGCTACTATTGATGTGTTCTAATATTTCCTCATACCGTGCTGCACATTCTACAGACGTTGTCATGTGGATTTTGATCACAGATATGTTTTCGGTAGTTCATCATGGCTACCACTTGCTCTTGTATAGCCAGCATGAACCCTATTTCATCGAAGATGTTTCCCACTTGCAACCATTTGCAAGTAAACATCTGGCTGGTTCAAAGAGGCTGAGTATCTTCCATGGACTTGTTTATTTTTCCACTTTTGCTCTTTTGCAGAGTCTTAGTCTTTCATTGTGAGTGGCAACAACTCTCGGTCTGCTAGTCTTCAGGGTGTGATGTGCACGACTTTACATAGTGCATCATGAGGAGTCGTCTTCCCACTTCGTTCATGAAAATACGTCCTCTCCACCCTCTTTCCTTCTTGGCAGGTGAAATTTTCCAGTGGAGCGTTTCGGATGATGTACTCGTTACTTTGTGGCTAGAACGCCAATTTTGCGATTGATTTCGTCAAGTTTGGTGTAAGTCCACTTTAATATTCCAAAATAATAATAATAATAATAATAATAATAATAATAATAATAATAATAATAATAATAATAATATAGGGTAAGAGTGTATTCTGTCCGAAGGCAGACCGCAGAGGTGTGCCTGAGTCGGAGTTTACGTACGGTAAAGTGGCCAATTCCTTTCCGCTCCTCCATTCCCTTACCCCCACCAACAGCGCGTGGCAACCCATCCAAATCTTGACCACGCCCAATGTTGCTTAACTTCGGAGATCTCACGGGATCCGGTGTTTCATCACGGCTACGGCCGTTGTCTTATACTGTGATTATTATTATTATTATTATTATTATTATTATTATTATTATTATTATTATTATTATTATTATTATTATTATTATTATTATTATTGTAAGCTAATTGACAACTGCAATAAGAGAAATAGGCAGGTTTTTTGCTGTTGTTTCTCACAAGGTTTTTCGGATACGTGAGGCAGATAAGCTAAAAGCAAGCAGGGGAAACTTTCACAAAATTACGGCGTAGTAAAGACAGAGAAACGAAACTGTGCGAGGGAGAAAGACAAGTTATGTTTAGCCTATATTTCGTAGATCTAGAGAATGCATGTGGCAAATGACCAAGGGAAAATAAATATGTTAGCCATACTGTGGGATTATGCGATTGAAAGCAATCAAAAATATTAATGTTGACAAGTAGGCTGCGGTGAGTGTTAATGGCGGAATGTGTTCTTGATTCAAGGTATTTGCAGGGCTAGGACGGAGGGATTCAGTTGCGTGGAGAAGTAGTAAGCAGTTGGGTCTATGCGGACGACTTTGTCTTAATGGCAGACTGTGCTCAGAGTTTGAAAATAGGTGCAGCGAGTATCATATGAAAATGAGCATTTCCGAGACTAAGGTGATGGCAATAAAGAAGAAAACTAAGATGTCAGGATGGGAATATAAAATTGGAACACGCAGATAATTTCAAGTATTTAGGATGTGTATTCTTCCAGGTTGGTAGCATAATAAGTTCAGCAAAGCGAATGCAGTGAATGCAGTATTCTGTACGAAATAAGTCAGTTCCCTGACGAAACTATACACCAGTCTACAACTTCGCTGAACGGGAGCGAAGGCTGGGTGGACTCGGGATATATTATTCATAAGTTAGAAATAACAGACATGAAAGTAGCGAGAATGATCGCTGGTAAGAGGTGGGAACAATGACAGGAGGGTACTGGGAATGAGGAGATAATGGCTAAGTTAGGAATGAACTCGATGGATGAAACGGTACGCTTAAACCGGCTTCGGTGGTGGGATCATGTGACGCGAATGGAGGAGAACAATGATTTCTGTCGTGGAGGGTAAAATAAGTAGAGAGAATTGAATTGAATTGAATTGAATTTATTGATCATGATTTACATGCCACTGAGACTGAAAAGTCCCTTTATGCAGATTTATGAAAACACATTTTTATAATATTAAAGTGTTAAACTAAACAAGAAACTTAAAAAAAATGAAAATACAGATTCCAAAACCAGTAAGGTTAAGACATACATTATATAATAAGTAAGAAAGTAAATCATTAAGCCCTTCTGTTATTTTGGACTACATGGGTTTAAAGAATATAAAGCTAAAGCAGAGAAACAATTTTCTTCGAAATATACATATTCCTGATTGTTCGACACAAGAATGCCTGATCTCAGCCTCTTGCGTACTCCTCCAGAAAGATATATGTTAAGAACTGCTTTAGTTGGGTACAGTTAGTGTTACTTGCGAAACGGTGAAGATTAAAGACGTTAAATATACGTGATGCAGTGCAAACAAAGGATTTGTTAAATTTAGTGGTACGATGAAGGGGAATTTGAAGGGTGGTTTTTGTAAACCTATTTTCTCTGTTATGTACCAACTCCATAGGTTTAAATGCAAGCCAACGATGGTTACGCTAAGTGTCTAATGATTTAAAGATAAGGGGTGTGGAACTAAACGAGGTCACATGGCTAGTAACAGATAGAGGACTGTGAAGGCGCTTAGTTAATTCACAAAGCCTTAACACACTGAGTGCTGAAAGGCATAACAATATGTAATGATCCGTGTATGTTATTATTATTATTATTATTATTATTATTATTATTATTATTATTATTATTATTATTATTATTATTTCAGACGGTTGAAGCACTGGCCCTCTGACCCCAACTTCGGAGGTTCGATCTTGGCTCAGTCTGGTGGTCTTTGAAGGTGCTCAAATACGTCAACCTCGTGTATGTAGATCTACAGGCGCGTAAAAGAACTCCTGCGGAACTAAATTCCGGCACCTCACTGTTTCCGAAAACCGTAAAAGTAGATAGTGAAACGTAAATCCATTATTATTATTATTATTATTATTATTATTATTATTATTATTATTATTATTATTATTATTATTAGTTAGAATTTGTTTTACGTCGCACCGACACAGATAGGGCGCATGGCGACGATAGGATACGAAGGACCAGGAGTGGGAAGGAAGCCGCCGTGGCCTTTATTAAGGTACAGCCCCAGCATTTGCCTGGTGTGAAAATGGGAAACCACGGAAAACCCTCTTCAAGGGCTGCCCGCAGTGGGGCTCGAACCCACTATTTCCCGGATGCAAGCTCACAGCTGCGCGCCCCTATCCGCACGGCGAACTCGCCCGGTATTATTATTATTATTATTATTATTATTATTATTATTATTATTATTATTATTAGTAGTAGTAGTAGTAGTAGCAGTAGTAGTAGTAGTAGTAGTATAGATTTCAAAATATCCAGTACGGTATTTTCAGTATCACAATGTGGTAATTTTTATTTGAATGTAGCCTTTGTATTGAGCAACGACTGTGTCCGCCTCGTTCTGCCACATACAAAATAATTATTGTGACTTGCGTCATTGGACACCATGTTTTCCTTGGATATATTCTACTTCCGGTACTTGTTTTAAACTTCGAAATAATATGATACATGATTTCTTACTCAAGTATTCGAAACTGTCTAAGAGGAAAGGAAAGTAGTGGATAAAGAATTTGTACAACTTGTAATTCGTTTTGCTATTTTCCACTGTTTCGTCATTTCGCTTGTTTAAGGCGCAACGGTGTCTCAATCGGCCAGCAATGCCATCAACCTTCACCGCCTACAATGTAACGTTACTTGTGCACGGCCCGGCATGTGGGCCTGTGTAACATTCGTGTGTTCTCTGTGACCTTAAATGCTATCACGCTTACGTGAGAATATCCTGCACAATGTCTTGCTAATTGCAGTCTGGTCTCCATAACAGACTACACTATGAGCATTTACTGATCACTGGTATATGTTGTATTTTTGACAACAATAATAACGCACTAATAATATTAGAAATAATAATAATTTTCTTTTTTTATAATTTTCTTTACGTCATATGGATACAGATAGGTCTTATGGCGACGATGGGATAGAATGGCCTAGGAGTGGGTGGGAAACGTTCGTGACCTTAATTACGGTACAGCCCCCGCCCAGCATTTAGCTCACACTACAGACTCGCACAACATTTTACACGCATACATTACACCTCCTCCTCTATTAAGCCACAAAGTCCCGCCACCCTTGAACCCCGGACCCCTCACCTATGAACACACCAACCAACCCGGCCAAGACACTTCCACCCTCCTAAACATACTCCTGTTCAAGTTACTCTCGACCCAAAACCCACCCCAACACCCCGCCATGCCAAGCAGACAGCTAATCCTAAATTAAACCCACTACACTCCACCATGAAAAATGACCCCGCCATGCAATATTATCCCGCACCCACAGCGCAATACACAGCTCTCACTTCCTAAAGCACTGGAACAGATGCGTTGCAGTCACTGACAGTTAAGCCGCATCGGGCGTTGTCACTCACTGGATGAGTGGCTAACGTCCGCACTGCTGTTTAACTCGGCGCCTCACGCCATCACTTAATGCTTACCACGCATGCACTGTATCCTGCGTACATGCGCCAGGCCACACACTGACCAATGAACGACAGAAAAACACCATGCCAACCCATACACCAACAACATCAAAGTCAGAGAACATAATTTCATGACAGGGCATTCAAGACTTACAGAGGTCGACAAGCCATAAACTTCCCGGCTCTAGAGGCTCCGCCCCAGATGTGTGTGTGTGTGTGTGTGTGTGTGTGTATGTGTGTGTGTGTGTGTATTTGTGTGGCGTAAAAATGGGAAACATAAAAGTACCTTCAGGGCGGGGTTCGACCCCGGATGCAAGCTCACAGTTGCGCGCCCCGAACCGCACGGTCAACTCGCCCGGTAATAATAATAATAATAATAATAATAATAATAATAATAATAATAATAATAATAATAATAATAATAATAATAATAATAATAATAATAATAAAAATAATTGTAATTAACCCTATCTTAATCAGCTACCTGACCAGGTGATATTAACTCGGTTGGCGAAGCTTATCGTACACCACCAGAGCCGATAATAATAATAATAATAATAATAATAATAATAATAATAATAATAATAATAATAATAATTGTAATTAACCCTATCTTAATCAGCTACCTGACCAGGTGATATTAACTCGGTTGGCGAAGCTTATCGTACACCACCAGAGCCGATGGCAGATGAATGATTATGCAGAGAGATTTGCTAGTTTAAGTGAAAAGAAACAAGTTGAAAATTCCAGAAAAACCACTTTCTTTATATTGATCAGCACAAAATTTCACATCGAACTGGGCCGATGTCCTTCGATGTTAGGCCCCTTAAAACAACATGCAAGCATCATCACATCGAACTATCAAGATCTTGAACACGAAGGGAAACATAAAAGGTCAACAGCTAAGTGTCTGAGCCAATAATATATTGAATGGGCAAAACGAAACTGATCCTGAAAATATTTATAAGACAGACAGACAGACAGACAGACAGACAGACAGACAGACAGACAGACAGACAGACAGACAGACAGACAGACAGACAGACAGAACTGCCCATCACAGGAAACGCTGGGAACCGTGAATTCGATGCACCAATCGATTGCTGACACATGTCTGCTCAGCAGGCAAAGGTTCGTCTGGACGCTTTAACGCATGCAAAGCAGTAAATTTGTAGGGATACACATGCAGGTCGTTTTTGGTCGGACTCGTTGGCTGAATGGCCAGCGTTGAGGTCTTCGGTTCAGAAGGTCCCTGGTTCAATTCCCGGCCGGGTCGGGAATTTTAATCGCGTCTGATTTCTTCCGGCTCGGGGAATGGGTGCTTTTGTTTGACCCAACCCCCTCCTATTCAAACTCAGACAACACCGCACTACTATCCATCACAGAAACAGGCAATAGCAATTACATCCCACCGCTTGGGATTAGTGTCAGGAAGGGTATCCGGCCGTAAAACACGAACTTATTTTAATCAAAAAAATATATTTTTCACAATATTGTTCCTTATTCCGAGCTCCTAATATTATCCTGTAGTATGAGTACGCGAATAAGCCTCGTGTATCTCTATTCTGAAGCCGTGATTTTTGAAGTCGGTGCTTAATTTAGCGTATTTCTCCCGGGGATCTTCCATGATTTGCGTAAGTGTATGACTATCAATTGTATTTACGTTTTCTCTCTCCATAAATCCTTATTGTTAGTATTTTCATTCGTCGCTGTGGGCATTTATTTTGTGTAGTACATAAACTTTAATGTTCAACTCCACCGTCTCTAGTTGCCATGGTAACTTCGGTCAATACTGTGTAAGGTTACAAAAATTCTTGTGTGTTATCCTGTAAATTACTTTCCTTCCTTTTACTTTAATAAACCTGCGTTGTCTCCTTACCCCACCTTTAGATTCATAGTAGATAGGCTCCTTTATTCGTATTTGATAGTACTGACAGGTCTAAATTCAAATCTTGCATCCGGGAGATAGTAGGTTCGAATCCCACTATCGGCAGCCCTGAAGATGGTTTTCCGTGGTTTCCCATTTTCACACCAGGCAAATGCTGGGGCTGTACCTTAATTAAGGCCACGGCCGCTTCCTTCCAACTCCTAGGCCTTTCCTATTCCATCGTCGCCATAAGACCTATCTGTGTCGGTGCGACGTAAAGCCCCTAGCAAAAAAAAAAAAAAAAAAATTCAAATCGTTCCGTGTTTGTCTCAAGCAAACGATCCGGCCTGTCTTCCTCCCCTAAGTAGGATTTCCCTGCATGGATTATGTGTCTATGAGTGCAAGAAGGGAGTGGGTGAGAGGATAGAAGAGGGTGGTTAGTAAGGGGCAGACAAAAGATTTACGCTAGAGTATACACGATTAACTCTTTTAAGTACTGTTTTTGGCATTCGTTATTTTAACACAAAATGAACATATATCTCTGAAACTACAGAAGGGAGAATATTCAAATTTTCATCATCTTCTTCTTCTTCAAGTTCCATATCAGGACCCCCAGACGTTGACGATCACCCTGAAGAATGCATCCCTTTCTCCAGCCAACTTGAAGAGTTTTTCAGTGTTCAATCAACTGTAAATGTCATTGTTATCATAGGTAAATTTTAATACTTCCTTAGTATTACTCACATCCCCTATCTGGACATATCCTTGTAACAAATAATCTTTACATACTGCTGACTGAATACTTCTGCCTTTTGAATATCCTCGCATACACACTCCCCTTGTTCATTAATGATTCCTCGAATGTCCTTCTTTGAACCTGTTTCTGCCTTAAAGTACCTACACACACCCTACCATTTTTCACTAAAATTTGTATGACCACCAATTATGCTTGTCATCATGTTATCCTTAGCTGACTTCTTTGCTAGATTCAATTTCCTAGTAAGTTCCTTCAATTTCTCCTTACTTCCATTACCATTTCTAACTCTATTTCGTTCCAACCTGCACCTCCTTCTTAGTCTACTTACTTCTCTGTTATAATATAGTGGATTTTTACCATTCCTTACCACCTTTAAAAGTACAAACCTATTTTCACATTACTTTCTACCCCGTACAAGGAACATGGCCTAAATAAGCTGTTTCCCTGGCTTTGATGATGTTTACCAGCACACGCTCTCCTTTTCTTTGCTATTTTGCTTTACGTCATATGGCGATGATGGGATAGGAAAGGTCTAGGAAGTGGAAGGAAGTCGCCGTGGCCTTAATTAAGGTACAGCTCCGGCATTTGCTTGGTGTGAAAATGGGAAACCACGGAAAATCATCTTTAGGGCTGCCGACAGTGGGGCTCGAACCTATTATCTCCCGATTACTGGATACTGGCCGCACTTAAGCGACTGCAGCTATCGACCTCGGTCACGCTCTCCTTAACACTTCGTTATTGGTTACAAAATCTGGCTAGGCCATTCTGAGTATTGTCCCATGTAACCACATTTCAAAGGTCTCTCATCTGTTCATGGAGGAAGTTTTGAAAGTCTAGGTCTCTACTCCATAAAGTAACGTTGACCGGACGTAACATCTCAACATCAATATTTTAAAAGCAACCAACAGGGACCATTGAACCAGCATCGTATCAAAGATTTTCTCACTACATAAATTAGACGCCCTTAAAAGATATTTGTTGCTCTCAAAAATTGTTTGAGTTAAAATGAAATCAAATTCAAATCAGAATTCAGGTTCAGTAAGCTAATAAAACATGCCAAAATAGATAAAAATGTTTCAAAATTATAGCTGAAAAGATTTCAGAAATATAGCGCAATAAATGTGACAATTGGCTCTCCAACTCCTCTTAAAAGTACGCTAATAATAATAATAATGACAATAATAATAACAATAAAACTGGTACCAACTAACAACCATTTCGAATTTAAACAGTTGTAGTTCCCAATATGAGTATGCCGCACGGTGACGGTAATTAAGTCAAGGTTGCAGGTGTGGACTTCTGCTCGAGCTACTTCTCACACGGCCAGGTACATGTCGCCTTCTCCCCTTCTCAGTAGCAGCTCTTCTCTTTTTATTTGCATAAAAAGGGCAGAACAGAAAGCACTGTCTTGCAGGAAGGGTTGAGTTAGCAGGACTGAGTAACTACGTACTAAATACCTTAACACTGTCATATGGCTTTTAGTGCCGGGAATGTCCGAGACCAAGTTTGGCTTGCCAGGTGCAGACCTGTTGAACTGACTCCCGTAGGCTACCTGCGCGTCGTGATGAGATTAAATGATGATGAACACGACAAATACACCCAGCCCCCTTGCAAGCGGAATTAACAAATTATGGTTAAAATTCCCGATCCTGCCAAGAATCGAATCCTGGACCCCTGTGACCAAAGGCCAGCACGCTAACCATTTAGCCATGGAGCCAGACGCACTGTCGGTCATCCTACAGTGCAATGTAGCGCAGCTGTATCTCGACTAGGATCAAATAAACACACCATAGAATCTTCAATATTGTTATCGCGTAATAACCCTCACGTGAACATCAGCAACATGTTGAACCATTTCCAGTTAGTGTGTTAGTGTTATCATGAGAGTGTGAGGCAGTCAGAAAGTAAGTCTCCCTATGCATTGCTCAGTAACACAGGAACGAAGATCACTTTATCTTATGTACCCGTTAGTTTGTAGTTCATCTAACTGATGGCGCACAGGTGCACAAGACGGTGAAAAGTAATTTTGGCGGAACGGCAGGTGCAAAATGACGGAGATACCGAACGAATAGTTGCAAGAAGTGCTGTGTGCAGTAATCAGTCTTCTGTAGGCTAAAAAAAAAAACGTGGAACCTGTCAACATTCTCAGGAGGATGAATGAGTATCGAGAGATAGATAGTCGTCTGCTCAACAAATGCTAAAATATGCGCCATGCATTTACATAGAGGTTGAACGGTTGTGAATGATGAGCGAGGCCGCACATCAACACCAGACGCATTCCTTGATGTTACTGATGGACATCCATGGTGCATAGAGATGAACATACAAAAATACCTGCTTCCGCGACCGATCTGGCCAGCGAGTTCTGCGAGCTAGTACTGCCAGTCTCGACACATGCACACCTGATCCTCACGGACTTAACTGCGAGACGTGCAGAATAGTTTAGTCTTGCTCGCATGAAAGTTTACATTCAAGTAACATCGAAATACTGGAGGGGGAAGGGGGAACAGTAGAAAATCTATTAGTATAGCCCGAGAAGAATGTATATTAAGGTATTACAGATTTTATCTATCAATTTATGCCAAGATTGTTCCTATATTTTTCTGTTAATAAAGGTCTAAAAATAGCACAAAACGCGAGTGCTCGATTACTTTTGTGATTCACTGTAAATTGCCCGTTCGACAAATGGCACCCGTAAGTAGGGCACCGCAAAGAACATTTTACAAGTTGGTTTACGTCGCACCGACACAGACGGGTTTTATGGTGGCGATGTGACAGGGAAGAACCAGGAGTGGGAAGGAAGCAGCCGTGGCCTTAATTAAGGTACAGCCTGGTGTGAAAATGGGAAACGACGGAAAGCAATTTTCAGAGTTGCCGACAATGGGGTTCAAACCCACTATCTGCTGAATACTGGATACTGGTCCTGCTTAAGCGACTGCAGCTATCGAGCTCGGTGTGAAAAGAACTAGTGGAGTGCAAAACTATATAGCGGTTTCCATGGTATCAATCGAGAAAATTCAATATGGTGACAGGGCAAGATTTCTAAATCAAGAAATACCACTCCTAGCAGATTAATCTATGGACCCATTGTATAGAATTCAGTGTAGAGGAACTTACACCCTAAAAAACCAACGAAAATAGATCGTAGATTACGGAAAAAACATTTGAACACTATTACCATATAAAACAAAACCACAAATATTCACTGGAAACCACAAACACAAATGTTATCACGAATAAAGATGTTAAAGAAAAGCATTCATCTCCACTGCACATGGTCTTCATGGCCTACTGACATCAAGTTCCAACAGAGTAAATAACCAGGTGTGATAAAAATGCCCGATCCTTCCGGGAATCGAACCCGGGACCCTCCGAACGGAAGGCCTCGACGCTAATAAGGCCAACTGTTTTTATTTCTGCTACCTTTATACACTTTATTCCTCGAAGGAGCCAGACTGCTGTCGAAATAAATAGAATTATTCAGATCAATCTTTATATGTTCAAATGCGAAGATCTAAGAAAACTACGGAGTTATTTTCTTCATCTCCAAACATTGGGACACATCGGTCGCCAGATATGGATAAATTGACTAAGAACTGGGTAAAGCGAATGACTATTGACCTAGAGCTTGAACTAACTCAATGACAACAGGAGAGAAGAGAAGAGAAAGTACTTCTAACAACAGCTGTTATATTGACCGCAAATGTCAAGGGTACCAATTTCGGGACATACGGAAAAAGTCGAAGATGGAATTCTCCTATACTTTGTGGCCAGGTTTCCAAACCAACGTCTTGACGCTAAACATTAGATGTTAGTATTTCAACATTCTGAATTTAGCTGTCTAAACTATATACATTTATAAGAGTCGTCAAAATTCAACATCATGCTGTATGAAAAGCGAAGAAACACTAAGCGAGTGTAATGGCTGGGAAATTGGTTTCCATCATGACCGCCTTAGGAACAATATTTCCGATACTCTAAGGTCTCTTGGAATAGACACAATTTGAAATAATGTATATATCCACAAACACGTACTGTGTGTGACCACAAGTATCCTGAGTTTTACAAAAATCTTGCTCCTGTTTATTAGATAAGAGTTTGTAGTGTGAAGTTCCTTTTAGGAACAGTAAGTTATAAAGCTGTTGAGTGGAAGATAAGCCCAAACCAGGGCTACGTGACTGTAAATACCTTATTTGAAGATTGTCAGGAATAACCTTGTGCGCCGTGAGAGGCTGCACTATATTAACTTTTGGAGCTCTGACTCCTAGGCTATCTAAGTTAGTGGAGCAAACATGCTCTTATGAAATAGTGTACCTGTTCAGAGCTATAATGTTCATCCCTTGTATATTATCGTGTTGTTAATTATCTCTAGTTTTTGTACCTGATTTTCGGACTTATAGTCCGCTGTTGTTATATCGGAGCTCACGAACTAATTGCTATTCAATTTAACTGCTGTTTGCTCCAAATCTTCTGTCTATCAAATTTTACCCCCCCCCCCCCCCAAAAAAAAGGAAAGAAATAAAATTTCGAATTTCGTTTTGTTCAGTTCTACTTTTGTTATTTACTTGTCCACGCATTCACCCCTCACGCTTCTTATTCCTCTGTGAGCCACGGAAACCCTGGAACGGTAATAATAATAATCTACCTGGCCTTAGTGTAAAAGGAAACGGTTATGCGTGATCGGCCACAAACAGAAGGATAGGAGGCTAAACTCTTGCCCTTCTTATAGAAATGGTTAAAAACCGTAAGTGGGCTTGTGGCCCAATGATACAGACGCTAAGCCTATTCTATAGAGGGGTGACAAAATAAGAAACATTAAATGCCAAAACAGTATTAAGAAATGTTGAGGTTTAGAAATCTTAGTCACCCCATTCCTGTTTGAATGGGAATCAACAGAGTGTAATCACTCTTTGTTCCCTTAGTTTACATGTTTCCCAGTAGGAAACAGATCAGAGTCCTCAGACTTGCCGAAATTCTACATTTAAACCACCAAATATGGAACCTGACTTAAACCACGAGACATTGCCCCGGTGGGGAGGTTTGCGTGTCTCAATGAAGCAGATAGCCAGTCCGCAGGTGCAACCATATCGGATGGGTATCTGTCGAGAGACCAGACTAACCAATGGTTAATCGACTGGTGGTGGTGGTGGTGGTGGGGGGGGGGGGGATATGCAGCCTTTTGAATGTTGCAAGGGCGGCAGTCTAGATGATTGACTGATATGGCCTTGTAATACGTAATACTCAACATGGCTTAGCTGTGCTGATACTGCTACACGGCTGAAAGCAACTGGAAACTATAGCCGTAACTAACTGCCGAAGACATACAGATCTCTCTGTATGAATGATGTAATGATGATGGTTTTCTCCCGGGAAAAATATTCTGGAGGTAAAATAGTCCGCCATTCGGATCTCCGGGTGGGGACTACACGAGACGAGGCAATGATCAGGAAGATGGATACTGACATTCTGCGAGTCGGAGCGTGGAATGTTAGAAGTTTGAATCGTTGTGGTAGGTTAGAGAATCTCAAAAGGGAGATGGATAGATTAAAGTTCGATGTACTTGGTATAACAGAAGTACGTTGGCAGGAGGAACTGGATTTTTGGTCAGGCAACTACCGAATTATCAACACAAAATCAAACAGGGGAAATGTAGGAGTTGGTCTAATAATGTCTAAGAAAATAGGACAGCGGGTAAGCTACTGCGACCAGCATAGTGAAAAGATTATTGTTGTCAAGATAGACACCAAACCAATGCCCACCACAATAGTGCAGGTCTATATGCCTACTAGTTCAGCAGATGATGAAGAAATCGAAAGAATATATGAAGAGAGAGAAGATTTAATACAATATCTAAAAGGTGATGAGAATTTAATTGTGATGGGAGACTAGAATACAGTGGTAGGCCAAGGAAGAGAAGGTAATACAGTGGGCGAATTCGGATTGGGACAAAGGAATGAAAGAGGAAGTCCGTTGGTTGAATTCTGCACCGATCATAATTTAGTCCTTGTTAATATTTGGTTGAAACACCACAATCGACGATTGTATACGTGGATGAAACCTGGAGATACTGGAAGGTATCAAATAGACTTCATTATGATTAGGCCGAGAGCCTCCGTGGCTCAGAAGGCAGCGCGCCGGCCTCTCACCGCTGGGTTCCGTGGTTCAATTCCCGGTCACTCCATGTGAGATTTGGACAAAACGGAGGCGAGACAGGTTTTTCTCCGGGTACTCCGGTTTTCCCTGTCACATTTTTCATTCCAGAAACACTACCCAATATAATTTCATTCCATCTGTCAGTCATTAATCACTGACTCAGAGAAGTGCGACAGGCTTCGGTAGCCGGCACATTTCCTATCGTCGCCGCTAGATGGGGGCTTCATTCAGTCCATTTCCGACCTGGTCGAATGACTGAAAACAGGCAGTGGATTTTCATTTTTCATTTTCATGATTAGGCAGAAATTCAGAAACCAGGTGTTGGTTTGCAAACGTTCCCAGGAGCAGACGTGGACTCTGGCCACAACTTGTTAGGGATGAAATGCCATCTGAAATTGAAGAAATTGAAGAAAGGAAGGAATGTAAGAAGATTGGATGTACACAAGTTGGAAGCAAAGAGTGTAAGGGAATTTTTCAATGCACATGTTGCGCAAGAACTAAGTAAAAAGGGTGAAGGAAACACAATAGAGTAAGAATGGAGAGTCGTGAAGATTGAGGTCTCTAGGGCTGCTCAAGAAATGCTAGGAAGAAAGGAAAGATCAACTAAGAATCAATGGATAAGTCAGTATATACTGGACCTGATTGATAATTGATAATATTAAGAGCTCAGATGGAAAACCAGGAAAGGAGAGAAGCCAGAAAAATGGTAGAAGCATATCCAACAGCTGAATCAAGGTAATGACGTAGTTGATATGGCTCTGGAACCAGAAGAGGCTGTTGATGCTTATGAAATGGGAGACCCCGTTTTGAAGTCAGAATTCGACAGAGCGTTAAGAGACTTAAATAGGAACATGGCAGCTGGAATTAACAACATTCCCTCTGAATTACTGACTGCCTTAGGAGAAACCAGCATGGCGAGGTTAATCCATTTAGTATGTAAGATGTATGAGACAGGAGAAGTGCCATCCGATTTTCGGCAGAATGTCGTTATACCTATTCCCAAGGAAGCCGGTACTGACAAGTGTGAGAATTACCGCGCCATTAGTTTAGTATCTCATGCCTGCAAAATTTTAACACGTAATATTTACAGAAGAATGGAAAGACAAGTTGAAACTGAACTGGGAGAAGATCAGTTTGGATTCAGAAGAGATACAGGAACACGTGAAGCAATCCTGACTTTACGCTTCATCTTAGAGGATCGAATAGAGGACAAGCCCATATACATGGTGTTCGTAGATCTAAAAAAAGACATTTGATAATGTTGATTGGACCAAGCTATCTGAGATTCTGAAGGTGATCGGGATCAGACACAGAGAACGAAGTATTATCTACAATCTGTATAAAAATCAGTCTGCAGTGATAATAATCAAGGGCTTTGAAAAGGAAGCAGCAATCCAGAAAGGAGTGAGGCAATGTTGCAATTTGTCGCCCCACCTTTTCAATATTTATATAGAACAGGCAGTAAAGGAAATCAAAGAGGAATGTGGGAAGGATATCATGATCCAAGGTGAGGAAATCAAATTCCTGAGATTTACTGATGATTTTGTTATTTTATCCGAGACTGCAGAAGATCTGGAGAAATTGCTGAATGGTATGCGCAAAGTCTTCGGTAAGGAGTACAAGATGAAAACAAATAAGTCCAAAACGAAACTAACGGACTGCAGTTGAACGAAGTCAGGTGATGCAGGAAACATTAGATTAGGAAATGAAGTATTAAAGGAAGTAGATGAATATTGTTACTTCGGTAGTAAAATAACTAGCGATGGCAGAAGTAAGGAGGACATAAAATGCAGACTAGCACAAGCAAGGAAGGCCTTCCTTAGGAGAAGTTTGCTCACTTCGAACAATGATATAGGAATTAGAAAGATGTTTTTGAAGACTTTCGTCTGGAGTGTGACATTGTATGGAAGTGAAACATGGACGATAACTAGCTGAGAAAGAAAGAAAGAGGATAGAAGCTTTTGAAATGTGGTGTTACATAATAATGCTGAAGGCGAGGTGGTTAGGTCGAACCACGGATGAAGAGGTATTGAATCGAATTGGTGAGAGGAGATCGATTTGGCTAAATTTGACCAGAAGAAGAGATAGAATGACAGGACACATCTTAAGACACCTGGACATGTGCAGTAGATTTTTGAGGGAAGTGTAGGCGGTAAGAACGGTAGGGGTAGACCAGGGTATGAATATGACAGGCAGATTCGAAGAGATGTAGGATGTAGTAATTATCTAGAAATGAAAAAGTTACCACAGGATAGGGTAGCATGGAAAGCTGCATCGAACAAGTCTAAGGACTGATGACTCAAACAACAACATAAATAAAAGAGGTTTGAGACCTTCCCCTCAAGCTATCTGCCGGAGCTATCACATGTTATGAAAATTCTGCCAATACCTTTCTTTGCTGGGCTTTCCGAAAGCCGCCCGCGTCCCCTGCCTCCGTTAGGACACTCCGCACTCAACAAACTGGAGCGAAGATGACAACACAGCCCTAAAACCCCCAGCTTTTATAGTATTTAGAGGGGAAGTTACCTGAACTCTTTACAGATAGGCTGGATTCCTGTACATACACCCACTTTTAATTGGCTAGCGAAAATATTTACACATTTCTGATTGGTTAATAGCTATTGAAGTCCGACTCGTTGGCTGAACGGTCAGCGTACTGGCCTTCGGTTCAGAGGGTCCCGGGTTCGATTCTCGGCCGGGTCGGGGATTTTAACCTTAATTGGTTAATTCCAATGGCACGGGGGCTGGGTGTATGTGTTGTCTTCATCATCATTTCATCCTCATCACGACGCGCAGGTCACCTAAGGGTGTCAAATAGAAAGACCTGCACCTGGCGAGCCGAACCCTTCCTGGGATATCCCGGCACTACAAGCCATACGACATTTCAATAGCTATTGAAGAAGGAACCAGAAAAAATGTTGACAACTTTTAAACATTAACAAAACAAACTTCAAAGCTTAATGTTTGCCACCTGTCACATTACAAATTTCTTAATAAATTAGAGTTCGACCCACTAGGGGGAGAAACAAAGCCGATGACAGAGATATCTAACGGTTAAAAACCAAAGTATCTGACATAAAATCAGTTCAGTATAGATTACATGAAGGCGCGCAGTTTAACTGGCCGGAGAAGGTGAACCCCCGGTACAATTATTAGGCCTATTATTTCGTACAGGCCGACTAAGGACCACGATATTCAACTATTGCGTTTGGGGTGAGTTTTGATGTTTGCCCAGTAATTGCGCATCCTCTGGCTGTGGTGTTCTTTCCTCTCCTTTGCCCAAAGGGTACCTGTCTTCCTTCTTGGTGGTTTATTATTATTATTATTATTATTATTATTATTATTATTATTATAAAATGGGTCAAATCGTGGTCAATTACCGACCCCAATAAATTGGAAAAAAGCCAGGAAGAAGAAGAAGAAGAAGAAGAAGAAGACGAAAAGAAGAAACTGTGTCCTTATGACCGTAGTCGAAGACTGTAGCCTCCTTGGAACCCTGGCTCATTAATGACAGGGATTTAAAACCAGACGCCTTTCTTGACACCACATGAGTCTTAAAGTGAAAATTCTACCCCAGAATCAACTGGGATTTGAACCTCGACCACGTACGCCACAAGTCTGATATGACACCGCCTGCTTTCGTCAGAAGCAGCACCAACAAGATGATGGACGAGATGTCTACCAATGCCCTTTGAAGACAAGAGATTCGAAGAGGAAGAAGTACCAAGGGATGCGACATCCATTCTTGGTAAAACTCAGCTGTTATTTAAGAGTGCTTTAAATACGGAAGAACCATGTCAGTATTTTCACTGGCTTATTTAAAGAACTCTCTTCAGAGAGCAGTGGTAAAGAAAGTAGCTAAGCTGCTCACTTCGCTTCGCATTTTCACACTAGGCAAATGACGGGAATTTACCTTAATTCTGGCCGTCAGAGGTAAACTATCGTAAGAGACATTTCACTAACTATACAGGAGAGCAGAAAGAAACCTTTAAGGCAGGACGAATCGACAGTTCTGGCCATGGTAAAATATCGCAAGAGCCAATACGATAACGAGTGGCGCGTACCATTTACCATTAATAATCGCTGGGTTCTCCTTGCACATACGATAGTATCACATAGCTTATCTTCATTCCTGCGAAACATACAACAGTGTTCCCATAAGAAGACATGACCAAAACAAAACATATACGATGCATGTATGTTCAGTCGTCAGCCCTAAGGCTGGTTGGATCCTCAACAGCTCCGCCATCAGCTGTCATAGATGGCCTAGGCGTGACTGAAGAGGCGTACTAGGGAAATGGGGAGTGAGTTAGTTTCCCGTTGCTTTCCTCACCGAGCCAGAAGTTGCTATTACATATCAGTCTGCCAAGCCAACTGAATGCATGCATCAACCGACTCTATGAGCAACATTTTCACACCATTCATAGCAGGGACTGGCTGCGTACGGAATGGCATTATTAGCATCGCTCATACCTCAGTCACTTTCATATTGTCAAAGCCAATGAGAAGACTGAGACAGGTCAATTAAAGTAACAAAATTGCTCTAGCCTATACCAGAAACTAGTACCTCATTTGAACGATATGCGATTCTTTCACATTAATAAATATCTTTGTATTGAATAGGAGGAACCCTCTTAATTTTTAATTTTTAAATATTGTAATCCCACTTCAATGAGGATCATGAAATTTCTAAATATTAATTAATATACCAGAAGACATAGTGCACTGTAAACACAAGGTGCCGCCAGGAAAGGCATACAAAAACCTCAAAATCGTCGTTTTTGTATTTAAAATAGTTTACCTCTGACGTCCAGAATTATGACCACGGCAAGTTCACCCCAGCCCCAGCTTCTTCCCACCGCATCGTCGCGAAAATCTCAGTCTGTGTAGTGCTATGTTAAAACCCTAGTAAAAAAGTAAACAATGATGCACTCTGCATTTAAGAGAGACTATCAAAAAATTAGCCTCATTTTATTTACTTATTTTTATTTATTTTTATTTATTTAAATTTTAAGTGATAGTGGTCGTCGTGGTTATTGTTTCAAGAGGAGGTACAACTAGGCAACCATCCTCTATTTATCACTAATCAGAGGGAAAAAATATCCGACACTTTGAAAAGTGAAGGCATCGGCCAAAGAAATACAAGGGCCAAGAAGGGCGTGAAAATGAAAGACTCCTTAGGCCTCGATACCTAATACCGTCGGGGTCAAAAAAGAACAAGAATCGACCGAGGGAGGTCGAATAGGATAGACGAAAGTGAGGAGCTTGGCACAATTACGTGGAAGCAATGGTAAGACTCAGCTAAGGGTAACGAGGTCGTCAACCCACGCTCCCAAGTTCAGAGCCCTTGGGGCCTCTTACGACAGGCAGAGGATACCGTGGGTGTTATTCTACTGCCCCCACCCACAGGGGGTACTTTAAGTGATGTTGTTAAGGAACAAACGTCGCTCCGATACAGACAGGTCTTACAGAAATGATGAAATAGGAAAAGGCTAGGCATGGAAACAGGCGACCGTGGTCTTAATTAAGGCACAGTCCCACTATTTTCCTGGTAAAAGTAAATTCGTGTCCTCGATCCGACGTTGTGCAGCTCTTTTCAGGCACACCAATGGAGGTAAGCTGCTTGTACAATACCATTTTATCCAGATATCATGCCATTCCTACATTTTTTGGCAGTACTATGAATCGAAGCCGGGCCTTGCAGGTCAGCCGCTCACCATTACACTACGGAGTGAAAATTTGCCTGGTGAGAAAATTAGAAAAAACAGAAAACGAACTCTTGGACTGTCGACGGTGAGGTTCGAACCCACTGTCTCCAGAATATAAGCTAATAGTACGTGACCTAAACAGCGTAGCCAACTCGCTCGGTGGGAAGAAACGTAAGGGGACGGTTGTCAGGTCGGGAAAATAAAACTGGAACAGGTAGATCATTTCAAGTATTCTCTCAGGATGGTGTTAAAAGCTGCTAAGTGAAATTGAATCAAGGTACTGTAAAGCTAAAGAGGTCGCGGTTGCGATCAGCGGTATTCTGTTCGAGCAAAATTATATTTTTATCGGTCTGTTTTCAGATCTTACGGTGACGACGGGATAGGAAAGGACTAAGAGCTGGAAGGATGCGACCGCGGCCTTAACTAAGGTACAGCAGGGCCACCGAAGTGGGGTTCGAACCCACTATCTCCCGAATAAAAAGCTGATAGCTAGATGACCCAAACCGCGCAACCACTTGCTCGGTGGTGAGGGAAACTGGGTGGATTCAGGATAGGTTGGAAGCAACAGACACGAATGTATCGAAAATAGTTGCTACTACAAATAGGTAGGAATACTGACAGGAGGGTATTGAAAATGAGGAGATATAGGCCACGTTAGGAATGAATTCGATGGACGAAAAAGTACGCAATAAAATGGTGCGGAACTTAATGAAGCCACAGAAGTAATTGAAAGTAGAGGATTGTGAAAGAGCTAGGTTAATTTACAGATGCTTGCAAAGTGAACGCTGAAAGGCATAACAGTGTATGTATAAGAACAATTTCGTGTGGCTATTTCTAGCCGAGTGCAACCCTTGTAAGGCAGACCCTCCGATGAGGGTGGGCGGCATCTGCCATTTGTAGGTAACTGCGTGTTATTGTGGTGGAGGATAGTGTTATGTGTGGTGTGTGAGTTGCAGGGATGTTGGGGACAGCACAAACTCCCAGCCCCCGGACTATGGGAATTAACCAATTAAGGTAAAATCCCCGACCCGGTCGGGAATCGAACCCGGGACCTCTGAACCGAAGGCCAGTACGCTGACCATTCGGCCAACGAGTCGGACGTATGTATATATGTATGTATGTATGTATGTATGTACATGAGTGTCGATCATAATGTCCCAAGTCTGTGACATGAAGCAGCAGCAATAGCAGCAACCGACATTGTTTTGATCGCAACGAATTTCAGTACTTTATTATATTAGGCTGCTATGTTGTCAGACGGTAGGTGTTGCGGGACTTGGTCTTACATCATCAACAGCATAATGAAGAATAAAAGAGATTCAAGTGAGATGTTGCAAGGTGTTCAGTAGCCGGCAGTCATCACTGTGCTGGGAGGAGAGAGAGAGAGAGAGAGAGAGAGAGAGACGTGTTCCCTGGCCTTGCTCACGATACTAATGTCAATGTCAAACAGATCATTAAATACCAACCTGCTAGTTAGTGCACAACGTCCAGTCCCCTCACATAACCATCAAAGGTGTAACTCAATAATTTGTCAACAGTCCCCATTTTCAGCTTGTACAGAGATCAATGTTGCAAAGAATACTCGCAATTACAGTAAAACGTGCTCAAATCGGAACATGAATAAAGTGGAAACTTGTCCAGTACGGAATTTTTTCTTTGTCCCGGCGAAGCGTACTGCATTATAATGTTCTTATTTTTTGTAAAATGTGCAATCTCCTCAAAGAGGGAACGGAAAGGAAAAATGAAACAATTCTTTACAATCCTCTTGTACAGTGAGGAAAATACGTGTTAGGACTGATGTAGTCCTTTGTCCAATATTTGTGCATTTCTGGTGCTTGTATCATCGATGTCATTGTTTGGACAAACTGCGCGCGTGTTAGGAGAGGGTGACAATACGAATAGTGAAAGGAATCAAGTGCTTGAAAACGCATCGGCAATATCAAACTTGTGTCAAGCAAGAAACGTTCCCTGCGAGGCGGACAACTTTATTCGAACTGATTAACAACTTAGGACATAGGCCTGCCACAACTTCGAATTAGCTACAGCCTTTCTAACAGTGAAGAAAGGCCGACAAAGAGGAGGAGGTGGAAAAAGAAGGAGACAAACAAGAAGATGATCAAAACAAGATTCGAACCCACCATAATGCCCTACATTGCATTTGTGACATAAAGCAATTTGGCATAACATATTCCACGCTTCTTGAACTAATGTACTCAGCTCGTGACTGCATTCAAAAAGACATGATTAGAAAGAGGAGAAAAAAGTTGCTTTGTTTGATCTGCGGATGAATTCTTAGTGTTGTGAAGTACGGTACTTACAGAGCCTTGTGATGGAAATAAGTTTAAGGAAATTATTATGAAATAGTGTAATATTTGCCTGCTGCCATTTCTTGATGGATACAGTACTTTTGTATCCATCTCTTGGCACAGGCCAGAGTAAAGTGTAGCTTTCACTGAAGTCCCAGTCTCATCCATGGCTGTGACAATATGGAAGCTGCTGGGGTATGGGTGGTGCTGAGTAATGGCATTCAGAGCACGACTAGTGCATCTGAGTGTTATGAAAGGTGTTGCTCATAGGGTCAGTCGTGCTGCAATAGCACTTTCTGCACCAGTGAGGAAAGCAATGGCAAACTACCTCACTCCTCGTCTTGCCTAGTACGCCTCATTTAGATGCTGCCATTGGTTTTTGCAGTTTCCGTATAACTGCATAACCTTTGGTGGTGCTATTTGAGGATCCAACCAGCCTCTGGGCTGATGACCTAACAGACAGACAGTGTAGTTTATGTTAAGATAGTGCGAAAATGTGTATTTTCGTGTTGCTAAGAGAAAGCAACAAGGAACTTAAAAGGGTGCCCTAAGATGTAATAAGAGACGGCATTTTAGTACCATGCTAGAGACAACGAATGACAACTTTAGCAACCTTTGATGAGTCATGCTTCATGATGAAGAAAGGCAAGGTTCCTTTTGAAACGCGTTGAGTGTTTATATAGTTCATAACACGGCATAAACTCAAAATATACATCATGGATAATAATAATAATAATGTAGTTTGGGTCATCAGTCCACTGAGAGGAGCGCTGAAGCCTTACTGACACAAAACGAAGGATAAACTAACAACGTCCTCAAAATACAGTCCTCCTACATTGAAATTGGTAAAAATAGCCAAAGATGGCCTTTTAACAAATCGCAATTTAATTACCAATGCAGTTAGCCAGTATTAGTACCATACAAACTGTTTAAAGCTTAACTTTCAACATTTTTCAATTTTATGCTGTGGGTCACTTCGCGAGAATTGCTTGTAAGGCCCTTTACAAGCAGTAGGAATGGTTTGTATTTCACTGTTTTTTTCTTTTCTTTTCCGCGTAACATTTGGATTTAACATCCTCATTTGTAACAGGTACACCGTTGTTCGTTGCTTGCAAGGAGAGTCTACAGTATGGTGGACACCTGTTTTGTCAAGCCTTTGCCAAATGAAACTAGATGGGTACAAAATCGATACCTATTTGGAAATTCTGTCCAATGGGTTATAATTTTCGATATTGTAGCCTTTTAATTTTCGAACACCAGTTACAAGCCCTCATACAAGCCAGCATTCAGTTATTCTCCTTGGGTGAATGCTCGGCGCAGTGACTTTCAGTTCGATTCTCGGCCGAGTCACGTCTGGTTAATACAGTAAGGTGGGTAAGGTTAGATTGCGTAAGATGCATCATGCAATTTTATCAAATTTTAACGCTGTTTTTTCTGCCTGTTTTTGTTTTTAAGTGTTGTGTCCTTTCTCATGCGTCATTTTTTTCATGATTTCTTTCTTTCTTTCTAATTTTGAATCATAAATTTCTATGAGTATCGCGTATAACAAGCATTCTCCAATTTGAAAATATGTTCTGAACTCCTTCGGGTAAAATAACGGTGGTGCAAGATTTTACTAGATAAGTATTTAATTGCAGTAAAATAAACAAGTATTCAACATGCAGGCCTCTTGGCAATAAAAGGCTCTCTTCAGATTTTGAGAAATTACGTATGCACTTCGCATTAGTAGACTACCTAATCACACTGTAAATATGTGCTCTTTAATAGTAATCATGTACTTTAATTATTTGTAGCCGGGCTGAGTGGCTCAGACGGTTGAGACGCTGGCCTTCTGACCCCAACTTTCCAGTCCTGGCTCAGTCCGGTGGTATTTGAAGGTGCTCAAATACGTCAGCCTCGTGTCAGTAGATTTACTGGCACGTAAAAGAACTCCTGCGGGACAAAATCCCGGCACCTCGGTGTCTCCGAAAATCGTAAAAAACATACTTAGTAGGAAGTAAAAACAACAACATTATTATTAAATCATTCGAATGATATATTTTGTCGCAGCGACGGTTTCAGCTAAAAATCTGATAAAAAATCTGAGATTTTTAAATTTCGAAATAATGTAACTTTAGAATAATAATAATAATAATAATAATAATAATAATAATAATAATAATAATAATAATAATAATAATAATAATAATAATAAATACTTCGATTAACATTCTTTAAATTACAATGAAAATAAATACGTATTTTAATATAGACTCATCAGTAGGCTGAACCTATATGGTTTCCCTCAAATAAGGGCAACTTTCCACAGTAGAGTTTCTCTGCCGTAATGATGATACAAACCAGGTAGCAAAGACACAAGCGTAATAAGAACGTAACAACGTAATTTCAACTAACTGCGTTTAACGACGATTCTCTAAAAAAGAATTTTGACCGCCGCCTTGATTTGTATCAATGGAAACGTAAACAGCCTTGTCACCGTGAACTATGTTACTGTTGTTCTTTCTTCGAGAGTTGAAAATATAACATTGCCGGCCCCGTGGTGTTGGGGTAGCGTGCCTGCCTCTTACCCGGAGGCCCCGCGTTCGATTCCCGGCCAGGTCAGGGATTTTTACCTGGACCTGAGGGCTGGTTCGAGGTCCACTCAGCCTACTTGATTAGAACTGAGGAGCTATCTGACAGTGAGATAGCGGCCCCGGTCTAGAAAGCCAAGAATAACGGCCGAGAGGATTCGTCGTGCTGACCACACGACACCTCTTAATCTGCAGGCCTTCGGCTGAGCAGCGGTCGCTTGGTAGGCCAAGGCCCTTCAATGGCTGTAGTGCCTTGGGTTTGGTTTGTAAATATAACATTAGCGCTGGTATTGCGAAAAATGGCATCTTGTTGTCATGGTAACGTTGGCAATGTACACATGTTTATGGCGCTACAGCGAGTGCTTATTTCTCATTGTCATTTCGTAATAATAACAATGTTAAAAATTAAGTTCCCAGAAGGACACCGTAATTTAATTTCAGCCGCCAGCGCCTTGGAAAGATGTAGCAATCCAACGGATGAGCCCAATGCTACACTGGGGCGAAACGCTGGTAATTTCACTACTGAAAAGGCCTGGAGAGCTTAATGTTCTTTTAGTAATAATGCTATTGATTTTATATCCCACTAACTACTTGTTGACAGTTTTCGCAGACGCCAAGGTGCCGAAATTTTGTTCGGTGGGAGTTCTTGTACTTGCAAGTAAATCTACCGACACGACGCTGACACATTTGAGCACCTTCAAATATCACCGGACTGAGCCAGGATCAAACCTGCCAAGTTGGGGTTAGAAGGCCAGCTCCTCAACCGTGTGAGTCACTCAGGCCGGCTTTTATCATTTTGTAATAGTGGTGGTAATGTTGATGGTGGTTGTTTTAAGAAGTAGTAGGCCTACAGCTGGGCAACCACCCTCTCTTAACACTAATCAGAGGGAAAAAGAGAAGGGATCCGACACTTCGAAGAATGAAGATATCGGTCAAAGAAAGGCAAGGGTCACTTAGTGCCCTATCCCAGCAAAATCTGTTAAGTACTTCTTTTGTGTTACATTATTTTATCACTGTATGTGTGTACTTGTGTTGTCAGTCTGCGTCAAGTGTTTTATTTCATTTCACGTGCAGTTATTTTTTTACTGTTCATGAATTGCTTACTATTAGTTTGTTCATAGTCATTAGTTGAATATGTACTCTAGGTTGGTTTAACTTACGATAGGACAGGATAGGTTAGAATTGTGTGTTTTCATCTGCGGGTTTATTGCGAATGGGGCTCACTCACTGAGGGAAGTGGACGACCCTATTGTTACAGCCGTCAATAATGTGATAGCCGAGGGTTGGGGAAAAGTGGTAGGCCATGTCCAACAATCACTCAAGCGCGGGAACGATCATAGCCACTGTGGTAGATGATTCCTCGAGCTCTAGTTCCAGTGAGGAGTGACGTGAACATGGAGGGAATCGAACCCCTCTCCAGCGATGACCATCGGCGGCCAGATGGGAAAGTGACTCTTTGTTTTAATTCAGGGACACTGTTCGGTTATTTTCTGAGCAGTCCAATAGTGATTGCCACTGAGTTACGAACTGGTTATTTTGGTTTTTCTTAACTTTTTTTTACAAGTTGTTTTACGTTGCACCCACACATGTAGATCGTATGGCGACAATGGGATAGGATAGGGCTAGGAGTGGAAAGGAAGTGACCGTGGGCTTTTTTAAAGGTACAACCCCCAAAATTTCCCTGGTGTGAAAATGGGAAACTACTGAAAACCACCTTCAAGGCCCGAAAGTGGGGCTCGAACTCACTACTTATCTCCCGAATGCAAGCTGATAGCTTCGCGACCCAAACCACGCGGCCACTCGATCTGTGTTTCTTGAACTATGCTTTGTGGTTCTCTGTATTGAATTATTCTGCTCCGCGTCAAATATTCCCGTCGCGATTTTGTGATCTGTTGATCGTAGGCAGCTTTTGAGGAAAGGTAATGAGAAATATTTGAATTTACAACTGAGATTTTATTCTAGCTTTTTTACTATTATCGTGTCCGACTCGTTGGCTGAATGGTCAGCGTACTGGCATTCGGTTCAGAGGGTCCTGGGTTTGATTCTCTGCCGGGTCGGGGATTTTAACCTTCATTAGTTAATTCCAATGGCTCCGGGGCTGGGTCTCTGTGATGCCCCCAACATCGCTGCAATCACACACCACACATAACACTATCCTCCAACACAACAGCACGCAGTTACCTACACATGGCAGATGCCGCCCACCCTCAGCGGAGGGTCTGCCTTACAAGGGCTGCCCTCAGCTAGAAATAACCACACGAAATTAATGCCACTAACCATACTATTTACATCAATGACCACCTATGAGCTAAATCTAAAGGTCTTCTTAAGAGAGCTAAAGACCTTAGAGCAAAAGGCTTCAAGTATGTGTGGTCAAGGGAAGGGAGAGTGTTTGTAAGGAGAAATGATACTTCTAGCATTATACATATCAGAAACATAGATGATGTCTTAGCTCTCTCTTCCCCTTAGGACTTAGGTAGGCTATTTACTTGTAGGTGCATAAATAATCCACGTTATTTTTTATGGAAGGTTCTGAATTCCAACTAAGTGAACTACAGGAGCTTACTAGCAAGGATGGAATTAGAATTCTATACATCAACTCCCAAAGTATTCGTAATAAGTGGAGTAATTTACATTATACAGTACAGGAAGCACAATATCCTGAAATCATTGTAATTGTCGAAACATGGGTTTCTCCTGAGGAAGAAAAATATTTTAATCTGAATGGCTATGATGGTCTCTTTTGCTCTAGATCACATAATAGGGGTGGTGGAATTGCCATTTATATAAAGGAACCGTATAAGGCTAATGTATTATCTATTAACAGTAATGCCAGTTCATATAGTATATTATTAATCGAGATAAAGGGTTTTGTGAATGACATTCACTTAGTAGCAGTATATAACCCTCATACCAAATTTTCCAAAGATTTTCTAAAATGTTTTGAAGATATTTGGAATAAAGGTGTTAAAACATTTTGTATTACTGTTGGTGACTTCAATATAAATAAATTAGAACAGAGTCATATATCTACTGAGCTTCAGAATCTCTATGGGTGTTATAATCAGAGTTCATGTAACACTCTCTTTCCTACTAGAATTTCATTGACAACTAGTACACTTATAGATCATTTTTATGGATCATTTTTACGTAAATGAAGTCTGCAAATATAAAATATATAACATAATAAATGATCTGAGTGATCACTATTTATTAATCTTGGATATTAATATTACATCCAAAATGAATACACAAAGAAATTATATAATGCAACCAACAAAATGCCATGTCTCATCTATGGAAAAATACATGTCTCAAACGCCATTAACTATAAATGAAGAGGCTGGTTCGGATATCATAACAAATAAATTAATGACATATTTTAAAGAAAGTACTTCTTTAGTTAAAAATGAAAGTCCTAATCTAAATAAGAAAGTTAGAACCTTTTGCCCATGGTTTACTTCAGAGCTGTTAAATTTAATCAAACAAAAAATAATTTATATTATAAAATTAAAAGGCAACAGATGAGATTTAGTATGGGATGTGGTTATATTTCAGAGCAATTAATACAAGACTATAAAGACATACGTAACAGGGTTACTAGAATGAAAAGAGATCTAGAAAATAATAATTTTATCAATAGGTTAAACGGCACAAATAATCAGTGGAAAGTTATTAATAATATTTTAACAACTAAAACTGTAACAATGAAGAAATACAGTTGAAAGTAAATGATAAGTTGGTGACTGACTCTAGTCATTTTTCTACTATATTTCATGACTATTTCACTGATATGGGTCTGTATTTAGCTAAGAACATTCCTCGGTGTAAATACCCTCACCTTAAACCTGGCCCATCTAATTCCTTGTTTTTAACCCCTACTAATGAAAATGAAATTGAACAAATAATTAATAATCTTAAAAACAGTTGTAGTGTTGACTGTTTTGGTATTAGTAATATTCTCATAAAGAGACTCTCTAAATTTCATATACCTCACATCACAAAATTAGTTAACAAATCTCTATCAGAGGGTAAAGTACCAGCCAAACTTAAAATCGCCAGAGTTGTACCAATCTATAAAGGCATGGATAAATTTAATGTACGTAATTACAGACCAATCTCAGTACTACGTCCTTTATCCAATATTTTAGAACAAGTGGTTAAAAAAATTATTAGATTTTTTGTTAAATAATAAATATTTTTATCAATTTCAGTATGGTTTCCTACCTCACTCGAGTACCAGTAATGCTATTGAGGATATTATTATTAAACTACAACAAGCTTTGGACTCAGGTATGTTAGCAGCTGGTTTATTTATAGATGTTAAAAAGGCTTTTGACACAGTTGATCATAAAATTCTCTTACATAAATTAGAAGTAGCAGGCATTACAGGTATTGCATTGGATTGGTTTGTTGATTACCTCTCTGATAGGGAGCAGTTTGTTACATGTAATAACACTCAGAGTAATGTAAAAGTGATATCATTTGGTGTGCCTCAGGGTTCTGTGCTGGGGCCTTTATTGTATCTTATCTTCATTAATGATATTGGTCACCTTAAATTAAATGGAAGACTATCCATTTTTGCTGATGACACTAATATTTTTATACAGGCTCTAGCAATCATGAACTTGAACAAAATATGCAGCAGGATATTCGATTACTTGAAACATGGTTTAATTCCAACCGATTAACTATAAATCTAACAAAAACAAAATACATACATTTTCACAAACCTTTATATGTATTAAATTTGGATAAAAATCTGCTTTTCTTCAATCACAGTGTAATGAAAGTGCACAGTACTAAATTCTTAGGACGGATTATAGATGAAAACCTGTCGTGGAGTTATCACGTGGAAACTATTTGTAATAAAATTATCCCTGTGATTGGTATCCTCAGTAGATTGCGATATAAGTTCTCTCGTGGGTTGTTGAAGGGTATTTACTATGCTCGTATTGAAAGCCACATCTCTTATATGATACATGTCTGGGCATGCTGTAATAAAGTATTATTTGGAAAGGTAGAGGTCCTTAGGAAGAGAGCACTAAAAATAATTTTCAAACTGCCCATTCTGACACCGACTAAAGATCTGTATAAACATTGTAATATATTATCACTTCCAAACCTCCGCATAAAGGCTTCTATAATTATGATCTATAAAATTCAAAACAAATTAGTCCGCTCAAACACATCAGTAATTACCAATTCACAGATTCATAATAATGAAACAAGAATTATTTATAATATTCACTACAATCAGATTCATTCCACTAGTTATGGTCAAAATTCTCTTTCGCATTTTTCTATAACTATGTATAACTCGCTTCCAAAAAGTATAAAAATGTTACCAACGTTATCTAGCTTCAAGAGTAATGTAACTAAATACTTGAAGTAGTATAGTAATTATGGTTAGGAAGCTTTGTCCTATCTTATCTATTACATCATGTTAAATTATACACTTACGGTATTTTATTTTGTAATTACATTGTGAATATAGCTGCCATTGTAATTTATTTGTATTGCACCAAGGAGAGCCTTGGCTCAGGTGCCTATATTGAAAATAAAATAAAAAATAAAAAGTTGAATTTATTGTTATCGTGTGTGCTCTGGTACTGTGAAAATATAATAAATATTTAGAAAACGAACCACGACTTTGAAAACAAAGAGAATCCGTGAGCAGAGCGTGCCACTGTCTATCCTTGGCAACATTGTTTGGTGATGTTTGTTTATTTTCTGTAGTTCAGCGCTTTGTCAATCTACTGTGTCAGACTCCAGCTCTGATAAAAATGGCTAGAGGCACAGAACACAACACATGCTATTGTTTCAATCCTTTTCAATGAACACCCGTATATAATATAAAGCTTTGCGTTTGCGTAATCACTAGCGTTGAGCTTACTTAAAATAATATCGTTCGAAATCACGGGAGTAGACCCATCCGGCAGTGATATATTAAGGGTGCATCACATGACACGCAGTTACAACATCTCTGAGCCAATGAATGACTCGTGCATTGCAACTCGTGGGTTTTCGGCAAGCGACCAGACTTTAATTGTTAGTGGTCATGTAAGAATGTGCCGAGTACGGTCTAGTTTTAGAGTTTGCGAGTTTTGTTGCACACCTGCTGTCATATCATTTGCTACTGAAGTTAACTTCGTGATTTTTAAACGTAATTAACTATAGATAGATATTTTAGCTGAACATCTGCCTAAAGGAAAACTATAAGCACTACTTGATTATAATTGTGGTTCTGACAGCATTTCTGGCATCAGAATAGCAAGAATAGGCAAAAATGAACTACTTCTTGCAGTAGCAAGCATGATTCTAAAGAGATGAGAAGTTGAATTACCCTTCTTTTAAGTACAAAATTTGAAAGTTGGTCCACAAAACCAAACTTTAATTTTTGAACTAAATAAATTTCCAGTATGAAAAGGGGGTTGCAAGGTAACTCTACGATAAATATTATAAGATATTAGAAAGTCTACCGTGTCTCGCCCACTCCCCTTCGTATTCACCAACGTTGGTTACTTCTACTGTTACGGTATATTAGATTCCCAAAACTCGTACAATGTCATTATCTCGGGCAACGCTCACTTATGTACATATTCGCCGCGGCATTTATTATCTCGGTTTACCAAAACTAAGTTTTCATTTCAATCTGAATTTCAACCTTACATTTTTCATATTACGTGCTGCCCCCTTATCGACATGTAAACAATTTGTTAGTTGCATTCAGTTTTTGCAAATAATTTGTGATAAATTATGTCGGCTATTGACCAAAAACGAAGAAAGAAGCCTAAAATGACGTTGCGAAAGAAGGAATTGATATTGATTTTCGTCGAGAATAAGAAAACAAATCATAGCTTACACATTATTCCTTAGATCTCTTATCAGATGTGCTTTTCCTATGAATGCAAATAATAATAATAATAATAATAATAATAATAATAATAATAATAATAATAATAATAATAATAATAATGTAATTTGCTGTACGTCCCACTAACTACTTGAATGGTTTTCGGAGATGCCGAGGTGCCGAATCCTGCAAGAGTTCTTTTACCGTGCCAGTAAATCTACCGCCACGAGGCTGACGTATTTGAGCATCTTTAAATACTACCGATCTGAGCCAGAATCGAACCTGCCAAGTTGGGGTGGGAAGGCCAACACCTCAGCCGTCTGAGCCACTCAGTCCGGCAATTGACAAATAAAGTTCTGCCAGAGAGTACTCAACTAAGAAATTTACCACAATATACTTGAGAACGATTGTGACCGGACAGCGCCTTAGTAAACTAGCAGTGACTTCAATTGAGAAAGAGGAAATCTACCACTCACTACACGTGTGAACCAGATGCCATCATTTACGAGTTCACCTTATGGAAAGTACGCCGACTTCAATTTGCCATAGAGCACGAGCATTTGATTAATAAATGTAGCTCATAATTATATTTTATATGTTCATAATACAGCATACTACTTTCTAAAAATTACCGAATGCTGTTTTGGATAATGTGAACGCAATACTGACGTTTTCAATATCATGCTTCTTTTAAAGGTTGACGTAAATTAGCATGAAAGTAAGTTTGTGTCCACATAAAACATTTCCCGTAGATCCTCCACAGCGTTTGTCGTAATGACAAACCATGAGATACAAAGTAATTAAATTAAATCAATGGTGTTATTAAGATGTATCATGCCAGAAATAACATTCAGTTAAGAACTGCGAAAAAGGATATGTAACGGAAATAAAGAAGTGACAGAAAGGAAAAAACATAAAGAAAGAAAAAGATGTTCGATAGTGACTCAAAATGATCACTCACGTAGATAAACCTCGCGAAAGCTCCAAAAAATCGGTGTCCGCCACACAATAGACTTCCATGTTATTTAAAGAAGGCTACAGATACTTGATTTCCATTCCAGTGTACGCACTGCAGGCAGTGTTGTAACATTGGTGGGCGTTCTCTGTTCTGCCAACCTTGAGCAATCTCAGCTGATTAAGAACACGTGTTACTTGACCTCAGTCTCGCAAGAAGTCTCGGTTACCTGCCACACAGTGTAAACACCAAGCTCTTAGCAACGCATGAGTAACATGAGTTTAAAGACTTCAAGGACAGGACTTGAGAGTGTGAAGTGTCATCTTAATAAAGCGACAAGTCTGTGATTGTTGGTGACTTCACGCTCTGCCTCGCAGATAGAAACTGTCCATTCCAGGAAGACATTTCCTGACAGTTTCCGAGAGAGGAGAATATACCATTCCTAACGCAATGTTTATACAGCTTCTAAAAATGTATTCGAGCCACACAATAACTTGCACAATATTTCAGAGAATTAGTGCATAATACACCATTCAGGAATAAGAACTCAACCCATAAAATAATACAACGCAGAAACATAATTATATAACTTACTGGGTGTAAGTTATAACTTCCAGTGTTCGCTAGAATTCTACATTGGGCAATCATCATCATCATCATCATCATCATCATCATCACCATCACCATCACCATCTTCTTCTTTTTCTTCTTCTAAAAGCCAAGCTTTGTCACCGTAGCCACTTATGTCTATCTTGAACCAGTCAATTCAATTTAGTGTAGGTCTTGCAATTCACCCTCAGAAGCAAGTTTTCGAAGTAAGACATTCTGGGTTCTCCTCTTCTTTTTCCGGCCATTCTTCCCTCCGTGATGTTGCAAAGAAACTCCTCATCCCAAAGGAGGTGATCAATAAAATTTATTTTCCTTTTCTTGGTTTCAGTAACCAGACTCCGTTTTTCTCCTCTCTCTCTAAGGACTTTGGTACTGTGTAGAGATGAGAAGAATGCAAGAATGAGGAATGTGGCCTGCAAGCACGAACATCCTGTTCTGCTCAGACAGATCGGCTCTTATCTGCTACACGAAAACATTGACTCACACTTCGCAGTTTGCTGGATTACAACTGACAAGAGCGAAGAGTTGCCAGTAGAAGATAATGTAAATTCGCCTGGGTAGAAGCGGAGTTGCTATGGTAACGACTGCGTCACTGGCTCTGCTGGAGAAAACCCCTTCGCCCCGTGCCTCACCCAGCATGTGCATTCTTCTGATCTCCCAACAATATTACTCTTCATTTCTGTCCAGCTTAATCCTCCTCCGCTTTCTCCTCCAGATCCATATTTCAGCTGCCCTTTTCTTTTACTTTGTAATGTGGAGCTTTTACAATCGTACAGAAACAGGCACTTACAAAGGTTTTCTCAAAGGCCTTCCGAGTTTGAGCAGGTGCTTTTTATCTTGGATAGCTTTTCCTGCCATTGCTATCCATTTCCTGACTCCGGATATCACTCGTGATTAATGTTACAAGATAACAAAATTGTTTCAGCTGTTCAGTATTTCAGGTCTGTTACAGAGGTTTGCTTGGATTACATACTGTCGTGGTTTTAGTTTTCTTTGGATTCAGTTTGAAGAGCAAGTTATCTAAATATTCTAGTATGTTGAGAATTCTCTCCCTCTGCCTGTTTCTGCCAATATGGCAACATCATCAGCGAAAATTGTACAAGGCGATTGAAATTTCAAAGTACCTCAATGACAAAGTTATAATGTTTTGAAACTTCGTGTAAATGTGATTCAGGTAGACGCACTGTACACAGACAGAATCTTCTTTCGAACGTAAGGCTTTCGCCCTGCTACACACAAACAGTCTAATGGAAATGATTGCATTGCGGAACTACTGTTTACATTTTCCATATGTGTATACTTCGCAGCGTTTCTTGTTGGGTGATGCCAAGAAACAAAATAAACGCGAGTGTCATATTAATAATAATAATAATAATAATAATAATAATAATAATAATAATAATAATAATAATAATAATAATAATAATCTTAGTACGGCTCCTTGGCTGAATGGTCAGGGTGGAGGACTCCGATTCTCAGCGCCCCGGGTTCGATTTTTTTGGCAGGTCGAGGATTCCAGTCAAGTCTGGTTAATTCCTCTAACTCGGGGACTGGGCGTTTGTGTTTGCCCCAGTATACTTCATTGTATACACACACAAGATACTACGCTACCAAACACCATAGAAATATGCTATAGTGACTACATCCCTCCACATAGTGTTGACGTCAGAAAGGGCATCCGGCCGTAAACTAGAGCCATGTTGAACTCTGTAATAATTTTCATCTGGGATCCCACCACAGTGTGGACAAAGAAAGGTAATAATAATAATAATAATAATAATAATAATAATAATAAACCTAATACACGAGCGGGTTGGCCGTGCACCTGTGAGCTTGCATTCGGGAGATAGTGGGGTCGAACCCCACTGTCTGTAGCTCTGAAGATGGTTTTCTGTGGTTTCCCATTTTCACACCGGGTAAATACTGGGGCTGTACATTAATTAAGGGCATGGCCGCTTCCTTACCACTCCTAGCCCTTTCCTGTGTCGGTGCGACGTGAAGTCAGTTGTAAAATAATAATAATAAATATTAGACCGACCTCAGCAGGGCAAGAGTTGTCTTCACCAAGCGAGTCGGCTATGTGGTTCGAGTAACGTATCAGTTAGCTTGCATTCGATATATGGTGGGTTCGAACCCCATCCTCAGCAGCACTGAAGATGCATTTCCGTGGTTTCCCATTTTCATACCACCCACGGACGCTTCCTTCCAGACCTTGCCCTTCTCTACCCCATCGTCGTCAAAAGACTTGACTGTGTCGTTGCCAGAAAGAGAAAAAGAACATTCGTCTTCCTTTCACGGTAATAGCGGGCTCTATTCCGACTGCAGCGTGTAGCGTTTCAGAGCATTGGCTTCTGCATGTTGGAAACTCCTGAGGGAAAACATTCTGCCACCCTGACGTCCCTAGCAGTCTATCGGCGTTGCGCCTCGAAATTCCGTTATGTGACGACGTCGAGGGAAGAAATACTGACCCGCAGAACATTTATCACTCAGAACGAAAATTCGTTGAGGTAGTTCATGCAATCAGGGGCGAAGCGTCAGGGGAGACAGGGTAGACAGCGTGTACCCTTAATATTTTGTGAACGAATTATTGTCTAGTTAGTTCAATTTTTTTAGAACATTAATTATTTCTACATTCATGGCATTATTGCATTCCCTGTTTTACTTATTTTCGTCTCACTTGGCAATGCTAGGGGTCGCGTCAGTTACACGAAGCACGTAGACGAAAGTAGACGCTGTCCATTCTGTGTATTATCCGCACACTTTATCTTGGTGCATTTACACCCTAGTGCTGAATCGGTCGACCTCGGGATCTTCGAGATTCGTACTGGCAACCTTTGAAACACAAACTATGAATCGCTTAAGCATCGTTGTGCGACATCTGGCGTACACTTTACGTACTAGTACTGTTGTTGTTTACACAACAAAGCCAAAGTATAGAATTCATGCTAGGAACAAGATTCGCATCGAGAAATGTTTTATAATGTTATATAATGTGTATATGATATAGTTGTTGGCTTAAGATGATAACGGTTTAGAAATTTCATATCGATCGATCATATTCTCGTTTCAATTCAGATTTCATTTTCATTCAGTTGGCAGCACCAGGTAGCACTATCGATACCGGTACAGCTCCCTCCTTACTCCTCACCCCCGTACACAAATGCACCAAGATAAAGTGTGCGGATAATATGTTCCCTTTGATTTTCAAAGCTTTCAGATAGAGGAATACTAACGCTATCTGTAGGTGCTGACTATGGAACTAAGCGAGATTTCTCCGCCCAGTAGACAGACTCAGACTTACCAGCGTCTCTTCTTGCTCTCATTGGCTAGTATTTGGATCTCAGTTATAAAGGTGTTTTTATTGGCTACCATCTCATACATGCTTTTAATGTAATTAATTTGAATTCACTTTATTATAAGACACGTTTAAAAATAAGATAATATTTAAATACGAAGTATAGCAAAGTTACACCTAATGAATGAATGATAGCATCATTCAAGTACATGCAGTTTCTTGCCCGCCAGTAGTAGTTATGGTATTATAGGCCCAACAACTATTGGCTTACATTCTTAATAATGAACTCCCGTGCGTGCATACGGAAACAACAAAATTACTTGATATGATGCTGTATATTCCGTTAGCCGGACCCGTGGTGTACGGGTAGCGTGCCTGCCTCTTACTCGGAGGCCCCAGGTTCGATTCTCGGCCAGGTCATGGATTTTTACCTGGACCTGAGGGCTGGTTCGAGGTCCACTTAGCCTACGTGATTAGAATTGAGGAGCTATATGACGGTGAGATAGCGGCCCCGCTCTAGAGAGTCAAGAATAACGACCGAGAGGATTTGTCGTGCTGACCACACGGCGCCTCGTAATCTGCAGGCCTTGGGGCTGAACAGCGGTCGCTTGGTAGGCCAAGGCCCTTCTAGGGCTGTAGTGCCGTGGGGTTTGGTTTTTGTTGTATATTCCGTTAACGTCAGTTGCTAGTGAACACGTTATGAGTGTCTTCAAACGAATTAAAACCTATTTAAGGAATTCGATGACCAATCAGAGACTGTCTAACTTGGGAACTCAAGCTATACAGAAGCAACCGGTGTGGCGTCTTAGTAAGACGCCTGACTTCAAGACTGGACTAATAGATAATATATTTGCTGAAATGAAGGACAGGCGGATTGAACTAATTTACAAGAATATCGTTTAAGATGATTTGTACGAAAATCTATTTATTTCTTATTTCTCTTATTAAATCCACATAACAATGAAATATATTGGGTTTTTTAAATAAAAGTATGTTGTTATTTGACAACTCCCGCTGCCTATTTAGTCTATATTTAAAAATAAAATGAGTGCACGTAGGGTTGTAGGTTGATACAGGGTTTGTCTTAGTTTCATATTCATTACTATAATGTTGAATACAGATCTGTATGCGTCGAAAATAAAATTCCATATATATATAATTTATGATTAAAATAGTTAAAATCTTAAAAAATCTGTGTCTACCCCCTTACTTAGTTCACGCTTCGCCACTGCATGCAATACTGAACCTTAGATGACAGAACCTTTCTGGTCAGAGTTCTAAGCCGAAATATTATCACTAATCGACTTTTCTAAGCGAAACAACGCTATAACAATTGAAGGGGGTTAAACAAATACCACTAACAATCTTCTAACGTAGAATAGAAAAGAAGACATAGTAATGTTTGTAATTGTGAGGCTTATCGAGTTTAAAAAAAGCAAGGACTTTGGTCGTAATCTATTGAGGTCGCAGAGAAGATTACCTTGTATACACTGTGAGGCGTACACGTACACCTTTAAACTATTGCAGACAAGAAAGTTTCACAATACTTTGGTAGACGCAGAGAATATCTAAAATGGGATCGAAATTTAAAATTCATGTTTGTTTACATAAAATGGACGAAAATAAACAGATGAAATTATTTCTCTGAATATTTTTACCATATTCTAACAAATATTTTTGTGTCGTATTTAATGTTCAGGCCGGGCTGCGAGGCTCAGGTGGTAAAGTGCCGGCTTTCTGAGCACAAGTTAGCGGGTTCAATCCCGGCTCAAATGACCCACCCTCATGGTCGTATTTTTGCCACAACGCAAAAGAACTGCTGCGGGACAAAATTTTCAGAACCTCGCTGTCTTTGAAACCGCAAAATAGTTACAGGACGTAAAATCAATAACAATATTATTTAATTAAAGTTATTCTCCAAGAACTTGTCTTGAATTTATTGCTAGAGAAATATTCCAGTATACTGATGTCCAAAATTCAATTAGCAATGTGTAGAAATCATTTGATAATATGTTCACCTCCGTAGTGTAACGGTTAGCGTTAGTAACTCCCATCCTCAGGGCCCGGGTTCGATTCCCGGTACTGACTGTCTTTATGATTGGAGGGAGGTCTGGTATGTGGTTTGTTAGGTACCGGTACATGCAGGTCACCTCCATTAGGGACGTGCCTGAAAAGAGCCGAATAAACTCGAGGCGAGGATACGAATTTACATTGAATTAATTAATAACATTAACATTAGTAACAGTACATTTTTTTTTGCTATTGGCTTTACGTCGCATCGACACAGTTAGGTCTTATGGCGACGATGGGACAGAAAAGGACTAGGACTGGGAAGGAAGTGGCCGTGGCCTTAATTAAGGTACAGTCCCAGCATTTGCCTGGTGTGAAAATGGGGAAACCACGGAAAACCATCTTCAGGGCTGCCGACAGTGGGGTTCGAACCCACTATCTCCCGAATACTGGATACTGCAGTACATCTTTAGGACCACAGTTCGTGTGTTCTCGTTAATATTGGCCACATCCGGGAGAAGGCACCGGACACCAAAATACTTTTTTTTACCAGCTGCTTTACGTCGCACCTACACATAAATATCTTATGGCGACGATGGGATAGGAAAGGGCTTGGAGTGGGAAGAAAGCGGCCGTGGCCTTAATTAAGGTACAGGCCCAGCATTTGCCTGGTGTGAATATGGGGAACCACGAAACACCATCTTATTGTGTGTATACTAAACTTCCTCTTTGAAGACTCATGAAAACATTCATGCGGAAATTAAAGTATGAGTTGCGTCAATGAGCCTAGAAAGTAAACATGTATATTTTTGTTGTTGATTCAAACTACTGCCTGCTGTCATTTTTTGATGGATACAGTACTTTTAGATCCATCTCTTGACACAGGCCAGAGTAAAGTGTAGCTTACACCGAAGTCCCAGTCAACACCTATAGCTGTGAAAATATGGAAGCTGCTGGGGTATGGGTTGTGCTGATTACTGACATTCAGAGCACGATGAGTGCATCTGAGTGTTATGAAAGGTTGTTGTTGATAGGATCAGTCTTGCTGCAATAGTAGTTTTGGACCCAGTGGGGAAAGCAATGGCAAACTACCTCGCTCTTCATCTTGCCTAGTACGCCTCATTTTGGTGCTACCATTGGTTTTTGAGGTTTCCGTATAACCGCATAACCCTTGATGGTGCTATTTGAGGATCCAACCAGCCTCTGGGCTGATGACCTAACAGACAAACAAACAATGGTAGTATTACTACTATTTAGACCTGTCATAAGTGGCTCTAGAATTATAATATTGTAATGTCCAGTATTTGTCTCGTGCCAGATTGAAAGACCACAGAGGGGTGAACAATACTCAGGACAGAATGAATTAACAGATAGAATACCCTTCTCTCCCATTCGTGGATGACCGATAATAGATGCAGTCATTTGTTTAGAAAACAGTAGGCCTATTAAAGATATTCCAGCTAACAATATATTACAAAATAATTTAAATACAAGGTGTATTTAAATACTTATTACAAGCTTTGAAGGTTTGCGGGGGAGGGGGAGGAGAGTGTAGATAACATACTGAATATGAATCTCCATGTCCGGAAACGTACCGCACCATTAAGTGTCCCGTGTCTGCTGCATCAGCCAGTGTACAAGAACGTGATACGCAGGTACAATGCTTGTATAGAAGTGGGCGATCACCACGTTGAACCGTTCTTGTAAATGATAACTCAATGAAATGAAATGGCGTATGGCTTTTAGTGCCGGGAGTGTCCGAGGACATGTTCGGCTCGCAAGATGCACGTCTTTTGATTTGACACCCGTAGGTGACCTGCGCGTCGTGATGAGGGTGAAATGATTATGATGAGGACACATGATGAGGACACATACACCCAGCCCCCGTGCCAGCGAAATTAACCAATGAAGGTTAAAATTCCCGACCCTGCCGGGAATCGAACCCGGCACTCGTGTGACCAAAGGTCAGCACGCTAACCACTTAGCCATGGAGCCGGACAATGATAACTCAAATTATAGGATAGAGATATTCGATATGTACCCATAATAATTTCCAAAAGATAGGAACAAGTTGAGTTGTCGATCAGCAACCGTTTTTCCGTTTTTCTTTGCAGACTTTTTCCAGAATTTGGAGACATCACTTTCACTCACCCCAACACAAGCGACGATATCCACTTGTCGCCATCCTTCCTGCAGCAATATCACACTTCGTATGCAGTTAGTCGCATGAATGGTTACTCTTCTGATCTGGGTTTAGCGTCACTAATTGTCCCAGGTTATGGTCTACAGTGCATATTGTAAATATGTTTGAGGTACCATAACACACATCGTGTGGAATAGAAATATACACAACTTTGTTGAGCACTGTACATTGACTTACCTGATGATTTTGTTTTACGGTTTAATTGGTGTATACTCCCATCAACCATCAAATTATCCACCTCATTCCCTTTTTACAGTAGTTAACATGTCAGTCATTATTTTCGTATTTTTGTTACTAATTTATTCATTCACACTCAGGACAGCCACAATCAGCGCAGCACAATTCAGGATCTCCCAGTCTATACCCACTTAAAAGCCCATCTTCAGTCTTTGCTTATGGTGTCTATGAGAATAATGCAAACTTTAATTGCTAATTCTTTCAATAATGGGATTCGCAGAGATTTTGGAGCGATTTAGACGGAGGACCCAAACAAATGTCAAGGCCTTAAGATAATGTTGTTAATTAAACCAGTCAATATCACGTGGATCGCGAGGGTAAGAAGGCACTCAATTTGTTTTCCAGAGGAACCTAACGATTTAATGTTGAATATGGCAGATGTCGTAAGAAGTCGTTAATCCTCATTGTTTCTTCTTCTGCTTATTCTTCTTCTTCTCCTTAAGACGCCGTCTCCATACGGAGGTTGGTGATCCACGCAGCCAGCTCTGGTCTTTGCATTGTTGCACTGAGCCATTACTATGTGCATTTATTGGGATATCTTTGAGGATCTTGAATGCAGTGATTTCCCGCTTTCTTCTTCATCATCTCTCCCTGTGGGTGGGGGCGGTAGAATAACACCCACGGTATCTCCTGCCTGTCGTAAGAGGCGACTAAAAGGGGCCTCAGGGGCTCTGAACTTTGGAGCGTGGGTTGGCGACCACGTCGCCCTTAGCTGGGTCCTGGCATTGCTTCCACTTACTTGTGCTAGGCTCCTCACTTTCATCTATCCTATCCGACCTCTTTTTGTCAACTCTTGTTCTTTTCCGGGTCCGAGGCTATGAAGTTTGCGAGGTCTTGGCAGTCTTTCATTTTCACGCCCTTCGTGGCCCTTGTCTTCCTCTGGCCGATATCTTCATTTTTCGAAGTGTCGGATCCCTTCTATTTTTTCCCTCTGATTAGTGTTATATAGAGGATGGTTGCCCAGTTGTACTTCCACTTAAAACAATAACCACCACCACTTTGTTCTTCATCCTAATGTCGTTGATCAAATTTTGGTTCCTCCGCCTTTTTGGACTATTTCTTGCCCCGAGTGCCCAACCTATATCTGCTCATCCACTCTCAGGGAGATTGTTGGCACTTGATATAGGGGATCTCCTTATACCGGGAGATATTCAGTCTCTGTGTGGTTTTCGCGCCATAAATACGGCCGGCTAAGTAAGGGCAGAAGGTGTAGACAAACAATACAAACTCCGTGGCCTAGGCAACGCAGAAAAAGAAAAGTAGAGTCCCCATCTGTATCATGGTTTCCACGGCTATGGTTTTAAAGTCTGCAAAATGGCTGACACTTAGGGCAGCGTGTTCGACAAAAATAATAATACACTGCCGTTCTAACTGGTGTTATCTATGGATTGATTGTAATAAATCAAGATGTTGGACACTTAGGATACAATAATATAGCAAAATATGACTCCAGTATCACTAATAACAGATCGTAGTCACAAGATCAACACACGGTCAGAACATATAATCAAACCACAAATAGCTCCCAGAACGCACAAGTGAGGTACAGTTCTTCTTAATACATCGACATATTACTCAGCACATGTACACCTGATCTTATTCAAGGCCAGCTGTAGAAAAAGTAATCCTCACTTACTTTATAACAATAGGTATACGTGTTGTAGGTCCCACCAGTTAGAGATTTTAAAGAAGAGTCAGACTCTCTGAATTTTCCCTAAAAAAAAGAGTTCTTCTATGTGCCAGTAAATCTGTTGACAAGAATATTTTGCATTCAGAAACTATTAAATATCGAGAGATTTCTCTGGAAAACAATTATGCAATTTTGCTACGCAGCGGATTGTGCCACTTTCTGCAGGTGACCAATGACACGTGAAGCATCACGTTGTTTACATAGAAGACAGCATTCTTTTTGTTTACTTCTGTGAATGCATTCGAGCAAATTTTTCAACTTGTTTCAGTGCACACCTGAAGTGATCGTGTGACTGTATGCAAGCAGTTCATGATACAAAGAAGGTTATAGAAAAGGAGTGGAACGAAAACACTATTCGCAACTATTCGGGACTAAGTTGGATAGAGTCGTTTGCTCTATACGGCATGATGGTGGTGGTTATTGTTTCAAAGGAAGTACAACTAGGCAACCATACTTTCTTGATACAAATCAAGAGGGGGAAAAGAAAGAGGTCAAATCGTTCGAAGAATGAAGTACAGGCAAAAAACAAAACAATGAAAGGCCATGAAGGGCATGAAAATGAAAGACTTCTAGGTCTCACAAACCAAATACCATCGAGATCGGAAGAGAGAGGCCAGATAGGGAAAATGGCATTGAGGCAGGCATTGGATACAGTGGATGTATTCTACCGCCCTCGCCCACATGGGGAAGTTATTTCTATGTTTGGGTGCCGTAACACACTCCTCCTTCTGAAGTTACCTGGTTCTTATTTCTGGTGTAGGCTGAATGATCTCTAGGACCATGCGTGTCTCCAGAACTGGACGTGAAAGTCTCGTTTCCAATTTCTTCGACTTCATGACCCGGAATCGAACCCACGTCCTTCTGAGTGAACCGAGCTCGTCATTACCGCTTCGGTCAGGCATTCAGCTCATCACAATAATGTTAATGTATATACGTTCCAATAATTGCATTTAGTTGCATTCGGGAGATGGTAGACTCGAATCCCACCGGCGGCAGCACTAAAGATGGTCTTCGGTGGTTTCCCATTTTTACATCACGAAATTCCTGCGGTTCTACCTTAATTAAGGCCACGGCTGCTACCATCTCAAATCTTTGCGTCGCCGAAAACCTTCGATGTGTTAGTGCAACGTTAAAACATCAGCAAAAAATGAAGTTGACGTTTTTCGGATAAGCCTTGATACCGTAATTTCATCCCACAGGAGTTCTTTTACATACCAAGAAATATACAGATACAAGGCTGGTGCATTTGAATGCCCTTAAAATTATACCACTGGCCTGAGTCGGGATTGAACATGGCAACTTGGATTCCGCTGTCTAAACTGTCGAGTAGTTTTCATTGTAAGATAATTAAGATGCAGATACCTACAGTGGGTAAAATAAGCATTCATACAGGTATGGTTTCAAACGATACACAAACGGGAATTATCGGTAAGCGATTTATACTAACACTTCAGATGCACTGCTGTTTGACGTAATTGTGGGTGTACACACGATATTCCTTGATTTATAACAAAGTATTGTTTAATGGCACACAAAAATGTTTCAATACAATTAGATGGTAGTCATGAATGGTACGTAACCGCCGCCGACTGATGGCTGATAATAAATCACTGATCGTGTATCTAGTATGACAGTGAATATTAGTTCCTGGAACTAACAGTGGACAGGAATTGGACGTCGATCGGGTGAGTTGAAGACTGTTGTGAAGGAAAAGATTAGTTTTTTTGCCAATTGCTTTACGTCGCACCGACACAGATAGGTCTTATGGCGACGATGGGACAGGGGAGGGCTAGGAGTTGGAAGGAAGCGGCCGTGGCCTTAATTAAGGTACAGCCCCAGCATTTGCCTGGTGTGAAAATGGGAAACCACGGAAAACCATTTTCAGGGCTGCCGACAGTGGGGTTCGAACCTACTATCTCCCGAATACTGGACACTGGCCGCTCTTAAGCGACTGCAGCAATCGAGTTTGGTAAAGATTAGTTTGCTTATGGCAAGAGGGACTTCGTTACCGAAACATTGCTAAAAGAAACCTGAACATCCTGCAAGCTGCTATCCAGTATGTTGTGAACAAATACAAACGAACAAGATCTACGGTGAATATGCGAAGGTCCGGACGTCCTAGAGCTCTAACGGACCGAGAATCGCGACATGTAGTACAACAAGCGCACAAGAACTCGTGCGTGAGCGCCCGAATACTTGCTGAAGACGTCGCAACAGAAACAGGCAAGGAAGTAATGCCTCAAACCATAAGAAAATACATTCACGAAGCTGGCTTAAAAGGCAGAGTGGCAAGAAAAGAACCATTCATTAACCAGCCCAGCAGGGTAAAAAGGCTGTAGTTTGCTCACGCATATCTCAACAAACGCATAGAATACTGGAAGAAGGTTATATTGTCGGTGAGAGCAAGTTCAGCCTTTTTGAGTCTGATAGGCGAGGGTATGTGTGGCGTAAACAAAATCAAGAATTGGATCCTAAGGATGTCATGGTCTGAGGGTGCATGAGCTACGCTGGGGTATGAGAACTGGTTTTTGTTGAGGATAACATGACTGCCACAGCATATGTCAACATACTCAGTGTTAATTTGCAGGCCAGCGAAGCGAAATTATATCTCGACGACTCGTTTGTTTTCCAACAAGACAACGATCCCAGGCATACGGCTCGCATAACAAAAGAACGGCCGCTGTATAATGATCGCGAACAACTTCCAACGCTTCCACAGTCCCTAGATATCAATCCCATAGCAAAACCTGTGGGCATTATTGGAACCGAGATTAAAAAAAAAAAAAGACGGACTTGCTCGTCAGAAGAAGACTTCATCGATCATCTGAAAAAGGAATGGTCGAAACTTGATGCCGAAACCACATCAAACATCGTAAACACCATGTTTTAAGCAGTTATAAATGCCCAGGGAATGAAATCGAATGCATTGTCAAATTGTGTTTGTTTGAGGACAGTGTTTCAACACGTATTAATATTGTCCGACTCGTTGGCTGAACGGTCAGCGTACTGGCCTTCGGTTCAGAGGGTCCCGGGTTCGATTCCCGGCCGGGTCGGGGATTTTAACCTTAATTGGTTAATTCCATTGGCACGGGGACTGGGTGTATGTGTTGTATTCATCATCATTTCATCCTCATCACGACGCGCAGGTCGCCTACGGGAGTCAAATAGAAAGACCTGCACCTGGCGAGCCGAACCCGTCCTGGGATATTCCGGCACAAAGTTATATTCGTTTTGATTTGTTGTAAAGGCTGCATAATTTCTATCCGTAGGTGGTTCTTCACACTTCATTAAGAAATATAATTCTGTACTAGGGCACGAACTATTTGTGTTTCTATTAAAAATATGTGGCAATCCGCACATGCAGTGTATGAATACTATTTTATCCACTGTATATTTCAGGTTTTAGAGGAATTGTCTCCGCTCCTATCCTAGGCAGTTGGAGCGTTATACCTCCTGTGTAAACAGGACAAATGAGCCTAACTTCAATACGATAGTCTGAACAAATTCTACCGAGGCTAGTGCTTAGCTTATAAATTCTCAGATATCCCTTCCCCGTTGAATGTGAGGATGAATGTGATTTGTGCGTCGGTTTCCGTGGCTGCGTGCGCCAGCATTACCTTCCACACGCTCCATTCCCCTCCTGTTCATCCCGTATCGACGGACAATGGGCAGCTCAATATTCTGCAAACCAGATACTCATATCATACACAAACACTTTACGTGGCATTGATTTTTAACTGCGAGCTACATCTTTGGAAGAATGATTTAATAATTGTTTATCATTTCAATCAGGTACATTGCTTGAGAAATGGTTATTTTTCTTTTTACAATTTATTTTAGGTCACACCGACACAGATATGTCTCATGGTGACGATGAGATGGCAAAGGCTTAGGAGTGGGAAGGAAGCGGGCGTGGCCTTAATTAAGGTGCAGCCCCAGCATTTGCCTGGTGTGAAAATGGGAAACCACGGAAAACCATCTCCAGGGCTGTCGACAGTGATTTTAATTTTTATAACAATTTTTGAATGGTATATTTGTGTAACAACTGACAACTGACGAAATGTAATTAACTCACTGAGACTAACAATCCCGGGATTATCCTCTAAATATATATTTTACAGTAATAACATGATTTCTCGATTCCTGGCTGAATGATGAGAGTTTCACAGGGTTCTAAGTTTAATTCCCGACAGGGTCAGGGGTTATACCCATATCTAGTTGAATTGGGGATGGGATTTTGGGGTTTGTTTTAATAAACGCCTCTTCATGTACTGTAGTAAGAAGCATTGTTTACGCAAACTAACTAAAACAATGATAGCAGAGTATTCGTAATGAAGAGAGAATGGCTGTTAGTTATAAACTTATTTAGAGAAATGAATTTCCTTTCCACTGCAATAACATATTTGTTCATCACACATTTTACTAAGGCAATGAAAATTCACAGCCTGTTTCCAGTCATTTTACCCGTTCAGGAAGAGAACGAAATAAACCTCCATCTAGCGGCGAGGATAGGAAATGTGCCGGCTGCCGAAGCCTGTTGCACTCTCCTGGGGCAATGATTAATGACTGGCAGATGAAATTAAATATTAATGGAGAGTGTTGCTGGAATGAAAGATGACAGGGAAAACCGGAGTACCCGGAGAAAAACCTCTCCACCTCCGCTTTATCCAGCACAAATTTCACATGGAGTGACCGGGATTTGAACCACGGTATCCAGCGGTGAGAGGCCGGCGCGCTGCCGCCTATGCCACGGAGACTCCTTACTAAAGCATATTGCATATATGCTTAATTCTACATCTAATCAACATTATGAATGATTTTAAAGTGTATCTACGTTTCACAGTGATAAGAAGAATATCCTACTATATCAACACTATGCACATACTGTATGCCCATTTCCACATCTCATCAAGACTGTGAGTTTTGAATTGTATCCACGTTCTTCAATACTACGAAGAATATTATAAGACTTCTTCTTCTCGTATATTCCTACAGCTAAGTGAACTAATTTCTTACAACAAATGTATTTTCAGAAAATTCTATAAACAATTTTTCATAGTGTCAAACCATCTTTAAAACAACTGTGTTTCAAATACTTTGTTCTACACGCGATATGGCTGAAGATGACCTTTAAATAGGTCGAAACTAGTCCCATTAAATGTTCATTTAATAAATATTTAATTTGTATGGGAAAGGTGGAACAACACCTATTATTTTCATTTGGTTTATATATAAACTTGTTGGGTGTAGCTGCGCGTTGAAAGCGACATCGGTGGCGAGGTTTCTTGAGACCGAGGGTATGTTACGTAAGAGACTCACGAACTTGGCTATGAAAGATATAACAAGCAGGGAAAGGTTTGAGAAACGATTATTTCGTTTGGTAATAAGTGACTTCAAGGTAGGAGGCGGAGTAGCGAAAGATGTTGCATGTTTAGCATTGGTTAGCTCATTCACATTGTCTTGCAAACTGATTCTTAAAAGAAATAATAGTCCATGATGAAAATTTATATGTTTATGTCGTTAAGTTCATAGTTCATAGACTGATATGATGCAGCTTTTACTGACAACCAATTATATGCTAACCTGTGTATCCCTAGCTAACTACTGCATCCTACACCCACTCCAGTCTATTTGTCTTTACCTACCGTTCTTACCAAACACACTTTTTAAAAACGAATTGTAAGAGTTCTGGGATGGGATTTATCTAAAACTTAATACCAAAAAATTAAGTTCTCAGAAGGAAACCATAATTTAATTTCATCGATTGCAAATATTAAAATCATTTAAGCTCTCTAGGGTTTTTAATCGTGAAAACGTCAAACACCGCCTCTGTGATGTAATGGTTAGTGTGATTCCGGGTTCGATTCCCGGCTCTGCCACGAAATTTGAAAAGTGGTACGAGGGCTGGAACGGGGTCCACTCAGCCTGGGGAGGTCAACTGAGTAAAGGTGGGTTCGATTCCCACCTCAGCCACCCTGGAAGTGGTTCTCCGTGGTTTCCCACTTCTCCTCCAGGCAAATGCCGGGATGGTACCTAACTTAAGGGCACGGCCGCTTCCTTCCCTCTCACTTGTCTATCCTTTCCAGTCTTCTCATCCCCCCGCAAGGTCCCTGTTCAGCATAGTAGGTGAGGCCGCCTGGGCGAGGTACTGGTCAGTTGTATCCCCCGACCCAGAGTCTGAAGCTCCAGGACACCTGGGACGCACCAAGTGGGAATATCACCTCTCCACCTGCTACACCAGCGTAGTAGGCTTTTTTACAAGTTTTTTACGTCGCACCGACACCGATAGGTCTTATGGCGACAATGGGACAGGAAAGGGGAAGGAGTTGGAAAGAAGCGGCCGTAGCCTTAATTAAGGCACAACCCCGGCATTTGCCTGGTATGAAAATGGGAACAACGGAAAACCATCTTCAGGGCTGCCGACAGTGGAGTTAGAACCCACTATCTCCCGAATACCGGATACTGACCGCACTTAAGCGACTGCAGCTATGGAGATCGGTCGCAGTAGGTTCGTGGTGAATAATAATAATAATAATAATAATAATAATAATAATAATAATAATAATAATAATAATAATAATAATAATAATAATAAAAGACAAAGATAGAATAGAACATAATAAAGAAAAGCATCTGGAAACAAAGAATGGGAAAGTCAAGAGGTCATATAAATGTAAATATATTGGTGGATTAGTACAGAATAGATACATCAAAAGAACGATATCTTACAAGGCAAAGATTAGACACTATACAACGGTTATCAAGCCAGAGGGATTTTACTGTTGAGAATGTCTGCTACTGAATAAGAACTGGGAAATGGATGAGCTAGATAAGGTGGAAAGAAAAATCTTGAGAAAGATATTAGGACCTGGAAAAAAGAAAGGATGGTACATGGATGAAGAGGAGACGTGAAGATATAGACAGACAGAAGATCACAGGCACCATACGTAAGAGGAGACTGAAGTTTTTTGGGCATCTCACAAGAATAAACGAGAATCGACTAATAAAGAAAATCTTTAACTACATGAACAAATGAGAAACAATACTAAATGGGTAGAAGAAACAAGAAAGAACATGGAGGAGGTTAGCAACAATCCAAAGGAAATCTTTAATAGAGATATGTTTCGAGCTAAAAATTGATACATTCCAGGGGTTCGAGGAAAAACAACATGAAAAGTCCAAGAACATGTGGTCAGAGAAGAAGAAGAGGAACCACAGCGAAGGGATGATGAAGTTCTGGGAGAAGAAAAAAGGACTAACCAGCAAATCAATTTTTTACCATGGTCCAAAGTAGGCCAAAATCGAAGAAAGAATATAATAATAATAATAATAATAATAATAATAGTCTCCATGACTCAGGTGGTAGAGCGCCGGCCTCTCAGCGCTGGGTTCCGTGGTTCAATTCCCGCTCACTTCCATCTGAGATTCGCGCTGGACAAGTGGAGGCGGGACAGGTTTTTCTCGGGGTACTGTGGATTTCCCTGGAATCTTTTATTCCAGCAATACTCTTCAATATCATTTCACCTGTCAATCATTAATCATTGTCCCAGACGAGTGTGACAGGCTTCGGCAGCCGGCACATTTCCTATCCTCGCCGCTAGATGGGGGCTTCATTGATCCCATTCCTTACCCTGTTGAATGACTGGAAACAGGCTGTGGATATTCATATTCCGCGTTTAACTGTTGTTTCTACCGTTCAGTTTCAGTATGACAACAGTGCTGAATGTCACGTAAGCTCTTCAAGCTGCTGCACGAAACCCGGAGATGACAGTGAAGTGAGATACAAGGAACTGACTCCGTTCCGAGAACGAGCGTTAACCAGCACTTTCCTGGAACGTGCTCCTGCGAGAGGAAAATGATGGAGTTCTGCGAACACTCCCCACGAACATGGAACTGCCTGTGTTTTTCCTGTTAGCCTTGAAGGGGTTTATCACACTCCACGCTAATCAATGCCACTTAGCCTCAACGTAAAAGTGAGAACACGACGTGAATCACAAGTCTGGCTCGAGCGAGTAACGGGCACTGCTTGGCGTTCAGCTCAAGAATGCATGCAACCTACTTCTGCTCTGTACAGTTACATGGAGATGTGCTGAAATGGGAACACGCCGATTTATGCAGACTAATTCAAACATGATTCTCCAGACGTAATTTTTGCTATTTGCTTTACGTCGCACCGACGCAGATAGGTCTTATGGCGACGATGGGACAGGAAAAGCCTAGGAATGGGAAGGAAGCGGCCGTGGCCTTAATTAAGGTACAGCCCCAGCATTTGCCTGCTGTAAAAATGGGAAACCACGGAAAACCATCTTCAGGGCTGCCGACAGTGGGGTTCGAACCCACTATCACCCGGACGCAAGCTCACAGCTGCGTGACCCTAACCGCACGGCCAACTCGCTCGGTCCAGACGTAATTATGCCGTCCCTTAGTTAAAGCAGTGTTACCGTTAAGTGCGTAATTATACTATGGAGGAACATAACCCCAACACAGGAAGGATTAATGAAAGTGAGCTTGAAGGCAAAATGTGTGGTATTAGTAAAGTTAGTATTAAGATTCCCCCATTCTGGTCGGAGAAACCAGATATGTGGTTCTACCAGGTGAAGGCGTAGTTTGCCATAAATAAGATAACTAAGGAAGAAACGAAATTCAAATACCTAATTGCCCAAATATAAGTGAAGTATGAGGAGAAAATCTGGGACATAATAATCGGAAATGAGGTAAATAAGTATTCTGCTGCAAAATCATGTCGGGGTCACCACTTCATGCTCATTTGATTCCTTAAAAGCACAAGACGGCCGCCTCGGTGTCGGGTTTTAAATCCGATATTAATTTATTTATATCTTTGCTGTAGGGCCTTAAGGATTTTTAGCGGAACCTACGGTAATTTGTTGTGAAATAACTTATCTGTCTAGTCGCCTAGCTAGATGGATGGCTAATTGCATAGCTCGAGCATGCGCGAATCGTACCACTCCATATCATTCCGAACAAGTCGGCGTATTAGCTTATATAAGTCATATCATGCCATATGTTTATAAGCTGTGTAGTTACAGATTTAGAAAAGTTGCCCTACAAGTTGCTTTTACGTCGCACTGATACAAATAGGATTTTGGCGACGATGGGATAGGAAAGGGCTAGGTGTGGGAAGGAAGTGGTCGTGTCTTTAATTAAGGTACAGCCCCAGCATTTGTCTGGTATGAAAATGGGAAACCACGGAAAACCATCTTCAGGGCTACTGATAGTGGGATTTGAGCCCACTATATCCCGAATGCGATCTCACAGCTGCGCGCCCCTAATCGTACGGTCAACTCACTCGGTCAGTTCAATCCTATTCGAATTTCTGTTTCCAATGATACCTTAAATAAACAAACCTCATGTTGCTACAGCCCTGATGGGCCTTGAACTAGCTGCTCAGTCTGAAGGCCTGGAGATTACGAGGTGACACGTGGTGGGCGCAACGAATCCTCTCGGTCGTTATTTCTGGCTTTCTAGATGTAGGCCACTATCTCACCGCCAGATAGCTTCTCAATTGTAAAACGTAGGCTATTGTAGTCTTAAACTTCTGACAAGTACTCTACCACCGGACTGAGCTGGGTTCGAACATGCCACCCTGGGACACAGAAAGCTTGTACTCTAAGATATGAGCCACACAGCCAGGCGTAACGTTTTATAATTCCACAACATTAATTTGGTAGAATAATGATCAAGAGCATACACACCTCTGTCCTCAATATGTTGTGTAAATGTTTACACGAGAAGACAAAGGCGTCTAGAGCAAGTGTACTGGCGCCGTCAACACTTGGGAGGCCTGGAATCGCGGAACTTCACCTCGTTTGAGAACAGCAAGCTCCCTCTATTGTGCACATTTGCTGCTGTTTCTCCTATGTAGAATATATTTTTAAAACGTGTGATACTATAATGCACAATAACTGATAGGTGGCCCGTAAAAATAGAGCTATCTTTCTATCTGAGAATCAGTTCCCTCTGTCGATTAGTAAGTCCCGCTGGATGCAGTAATTCTGAATCTGTCTTTGGGCGCTAGTCAGAGTAAAATGTAGATTCTACCGAAGTCACACCCAAAGCTGTGGGAACATAAAAGCTGCTGGGGTATGGGTGGTGCTAAATAATGGAATAATGTTTGCAGCACGAGCAGCGCGCCTGTTATTCACAGGGACAGTCGTGCTTCAGTATAACTTTCTGCCACAGCGAGGAAAACAATGGAAAACTATCCCACTCCTCACCTTGCTGTGACGATCTGCTTTTCGTGGTTTCCTTGTGGCCGGTGCTATTTGAGGATCCAACCTGCCTCAGAGCTGACGACTTAACAGGTAGACAGTCGATCAGTGGAATATTGTCAGCTTCCACATTGTGAGTTAAAACCTGGCAGATGTAGTCGGATTTTCGAAGGGTGGAAAAATGTCCGTTCGGCAATCCACGATGTACGATTTCGTCATATAAAAATCGCTGGGACACGTTTGACGTTCATCCGACACAATTCAAAACTTAATCGTATGTGGCTCAATAGAGTTCAGGTATCTCTTCCACCGAGCAAGTTAGTATGCGGTTAGGGTCACGTAGCTGTTAGCTTGCATTCGGGAGATAGTGGGTTCGGACCCCACTGTCGGCAGCCCTGAGGATAGTTTTCGTGGTTTCCCATGTTCACGTCAGGCAAATGCTGAGGCTATGCCTGTCTATACCAGTGAGACGTAAAGCAAAATAAAAGTTCCTCTGCTGCCTGGTTGAGTAAAACAGAACGTCGAAATTAACATGAAGTAAGCCTAAACGATGTAAAATCGAAATGCCTACATACGATAGCTGATGCCATACAATTATTAATATTATTATTATTATTATTATTATTATTATTATTATTATTATTTACAATTCGCTTTACGTCGCACCGACACAGATAGGTCTTATGGCAACGATGGGATAGGAAAGGACTAGGAGTACGAAGGAAACGACCGTGACCTGAAGGTGCAGCCCCAACAATTGCCTGTGATGAAAATGTGAAACCACAGAGAACCATCTTCACGTTTGGCGACAGTGGAGTTTGAACCCACCATCTCCCGAATGTAAACTCACAGCTGCGTACCCCTAACCACACGGCAAACTCGTTCGGTTGTTATTATCATCATCATCATCATCATCATCATCATCATCATCATCATCATCATCATCTAAGAATTCAACCAAAAGTCTGGAACTACTTACCGCTTTCATCGTATGATTCTTTGGTATTAAAGTGGGATAATGAAGCCGAATCTGAGTTGATCTACATATTAAAGAACAAGTTTATTCCAGTTCACTAACTGATGCATGGACTTCAAGGAAATAGGTCGACGTCCCCAGGTCAACTATTGTTTTCTACACACACCGACAGTAGCCTATTAGGTTTACGAAGCCTATGGAATCTTAATTTTTATGCATCTCAAGGCCCTGCTCTTTCTTTTACCGATACCTTCATTCTTCGAAGAGTCTGAGTTCTTCCTCTGCTATGATTACCGCCGAGGGAATGCTGCAGATATTTTAAAAAGGTTTCAGAGTCATATTCTGCAGCATCACCAACATGTCTTTTCTGTTTCCTTTTTACTTTCACTGGTAACTTGAAACTTTCTCTCGCAACGGATACCGTTTATCCAGTCTAGACAATTAATAATGAGCGTCATATTAGGCAACTGTAATTCGGCCACTCGAAACAAGATTTCCCGACGATAAAATAAGTTCGGAGCAGTAAGAAATATTTTAACTGTAAAAAGGTTATAAACTTAAGATTCATTCAATTCTTGGAAGCAGGTAGATTGCGACAACGATTCCACGTTAACTGACATTTGAATTACGTAATTTTATATTTGCACAATAAAATGTGCAAATGCAGATAATAGAATGTGGTCTCATCTGTCTGGAAAATTGCGGAACGAATTAGAAAAATGTAGACAAATTAGGAAATTGTGAATAGCTCTCTTTTATGTTACAGGAAATATATATCGCAGTAGACTACTTTGAGGCTGCTCTATTGATTGGGCACACAAGATTACACTTTAAACAATATTTCGTTTGCAGGGAGGAACTAAACCACGTGTTTCGTTGACACTGAATATCGCATGACGTACCATAATTATGGTACTGCCCAAGCATTTGCGTGGTGTGAAAATAGGAAACAATGGAATAACTATGGAGTTCAAACTCATCTTATCGTTTGGACTGGCTCTAACTACACACTGCAAAAATGGAATTGAAAATATATTCCGAAACACCAGAGAAAGGCACTCGGTATGTTACATAATTTATGTTACATACATACGGTTGACATCAGGAAGAACATCCGTTCGAAAAAATGGGCCAGGTCTACGTGCGACAGAACTCCCACCCGTAATTACATCAGCGTGTACGGAAACTTGGCAAGAACAGAGGAGTATTAATATATATTCATTACTATTAATGGTTTTCCACTCCAGCTCTCTCGTTAACGAGCCGATGACTTCTATATAGGTATCTTAAAATGTAAACAATGACAAGTTCACTAACAGAAATAGGTTTTCGTACACAATCGGATAAGAAGGTCCTAGGACTGAAAAGCTAGAGATCTGAGCCATAATTATGGCACTGCCCCAGCGTTTGCCTGGTGTGAAAATAGGAAGAAAATGGAAAACGATCTTCAGGCATGCCGACTATGGAGTTCAAACTCATCTTATTGTGACTACAAGTTTACAACTAAATCATCATCATCATCATCATCATATTCTCATAATCCGTTATTACTATTACATCAGGATGCTTGATCACTGGTTCTTGGCACTTCAAGATAGCCAATGTATGGATTGCGTTATTATTATTATTATTATTATTATTATTATTATTATTATTATTATTATTATTATTATTATTATTATTATTATTATTCCCGGCTCCATGGAGAAATGGTTAGCGTGCTGGCGTTCGGTCACAGGGGTCCAGTGTTCGATTCCCGGTAGAGTCGGTAAATTTAACCATAACTGGTTAATTCTGCTGGCACGGGGCTAGGTGCATGTGCCGTCTTCATCATCATTTTATCTTCATCACAACGCGCAGGCGGCCTAAGGGAGTCAAATTATAGAACCTGCATCTGGCGAGCCGAACTTGTCCTCGGAAACTCCCGGGACTAAAAGCCATACGCCATTATTATTATTATTATTATTATTATTATTATTATTATTATTAACTGCTTTTACGGGTTTCTGGGACGTCGAAGTGCCCTCCCCAAGGATGTTTTTTTACGTGCCGGTAAATCTAGCATCACGAGACTGGAGTTGGTGAGCAGTGAGCACCACTGCAAGCAGTAAACTTCATGATGGTTCCTTATTACAAAATCTTGGTTTCAATTCTTAATAATTTCAATTTTTGGGTCCACCTTTCAATAATTGTTAGCCTAACATTCACAACTCAAGAGGAAAATTTACTCATATTTGCTTTGGTACATGTTTCGACCTACTGTGGTCATCATTAGCCTTAACAAGAACATTCGGATGACGTCTTAAAATCTATGAATGATTATCATGAAGGGGCGAAAATATAATTTAAAAACACTCAGTAAAATGTCTGTCGTAAACTGTCATAAAATCATCTTGTTTCTGACCCTGTTAAAATTCACAAAATAATATTGTTGAAACTCCTCTTGTATTTTTAAAAGATTAACGTGTTGTCTGTGGGAAAACTTCTCATATTCCTTACAATGGATCTTGAAATTGTATAGACAGCTTATGATCAAATAACAATGTTACTTGCTTTACGTCCCACTAACTACTCTTTTACGGTTTTCGGAGACGCCGAGATGCCGGAATTTAGTTCCGCAGGAGTTCTTTTACGTGCCAGTAAATCTACCGACACGACGCTGACGTATTTGAGCACCTTCAAATACCACCGGACCGAGCCAGGATCGAACCTGCCAAGTTGGGGTCAGAAAGCCAGCGCCTCAACCGTCTGAGCCACTCAGCCCGGCAGCTTATGTTCAATGAACGTCCATGGTTTCCCGTTTTCACACCAAGCATGCGCCGTTAACATCATAGCCGCTTCCTTTGCACGTCATCGATGTCTTAAACCTGCAATGAGTGTTAGTCGGACGTGTAACTGCTTACAAAAGGAATAATAATAATAATAATAATAATAATAATAATAATAATAATAATAATAATAATAATAATAATAATAATAATAATAATAATAATAATAATAAGAAGAAGAAGAAGAAGAAGAAGAAGAAGACGAAGAAGAAGAAGAAGAAGCAGAAGAAGAAGAAGAAGAAGAAGAAGAAGAAGAAGAAGAAGAAGAAGAAGAAGAAGAATGTTATTTGTTTTATGTTCCAATGACTACATTTTTATGGATTTCGGTGACGCAGAGGTGGCAGAATTTTGACCCAAATTGGGCTCGCAGAAGGCCAGCGTTCCACCATTCCGCCTGGGTACAAAAAAAAAAAAAAAACATCTTGAGGTTTAGTATGTAGGATGTAGGTAAGAAGGTAGCCATGCAAACTACTTGCTGTTCCTCGTCAGTGCAAGCAAAATCCTACGCTTGATCTTGGGCGTAAGATTCTTCTCATTCTTCTTCCTACGATGTACCAGGAACGTATCTATGATGGACCTCATAGAACGATGCCACTGTGGTTACGGAACGTTTTCAACCCGCTATGTACGCGGTGTAATGGCCACAGCTGGTATTACCAGGACAGTAGGTCAAGGTCATACTTCTTCCAGCTCACGTTGGCTGGAAAGTGTACACGTTACGTTACAGTTAGAACCCAACACAGAGTGAAGGATAAAATGACCGCATATTAACCCATTAATTTTCAAGTTGTCCGCCTCTGTGATGTAGTGGTTAGTGTGATTAGCTGCCATCCCCGAAGGCCCGGATTCGATTCCCGGCTCTGCCACGAAATTTGAAACGTGGTACGAGGACTGAAACAGGGTCCACTCAGCCTCGGGAGGTCAACTGAGAAGAGGCGAGTTCCTACCTCACCTATCCTCGAAGTGGTTTTCTGTGGTTTCCCACTTCTCTACGCAAATGCTGGGATGGAACCCCACATAAGGCCCTGACCGCTTCCTTCCTTCCTTCCTTCCTTCCTTCCTTCCTTCCTTCCTTCCTTCCTTCTTGTCTATCCCTTCCAATCTTCCCATCCAACTACAAGGCCCCTGTTCATCCTAGAAGATAAGACCTCCTGGGTAAGGCACTGGTTCTCCTTCCTAGTTGTATCCCCGACCCAATGTCTCACGCTCCAGGATACTGCCTCTGAGTCCGAGGGAAAAGCCGAGCTTGGACGGTAAACGGATTAAGGAAGAAAGAAAGAAAGAAAGAAAGAAAGAAAGAAAGAAAGAAAGAAAGAAAGAAAGAAAGAAAGAAAGAAAGAAAGAAAGAAAGAAATAGGTAAGAAGAACCTTTAAGTTACCCAGCTTTTCAACCCCTCTTGTATACTAAGGTTAATGAAATGCCTTAGTAAAGTTTCTGTGAACTTGTAAATTAAATAAACCCATGGAAAATAGACAAAAAACACAACTACTGGAGCCTCGAAATGATACACCATTAAAACTGAAGTCTCACAACAACATACGTGGCGCTTGTTACCTCAGTTACGCGTATACGGAAATTTAATTTAGATCTCAGTGGAACAGCAACCAATATATATTTACAGTTTGCTTTACGTCGCACCAACACAGGTAGGTCTTATGGCGACGTAGGAAAGGGCTAGGAGTGTGAAAGAAGCGACCGTGATTTGCCCGGTGTGAAAATGGGAAACTACGGAAAATCATCTTCCGGTCTGCCAACAGTGGAGTTCGAACCTACTACGTCCCGTATGCAGGCTTATAGCTACGTGACCCAAACCGTACAATCACTTGCTCGGTCAACGATCAAGAAGGACAAGATCTCGCAGGCAATGAGCATAACATGAAGAATGTTAAGAGTTCACTTCGAATAGCTTTGCATTCAACACAGTAGCGGAAATCAAGACAGTAGCAAACACAGACGCCCTTGTTAGCAAGAAACCAACAGCAGAACAGCAGACCTGGGGGTAGTAACGGTGGCGTTCTTCTCTGGCTGAAAGGCGGTATTCTGGAGGTTAAAATGTCATTTCTTACCTTCTACTTAACGGATTGAGATAAAAACAAGCGGAGGGAAATTTTGAATATCTATAATACTGACAAGTTTTCATGAAAAATGGATTTGCAATTTTTAAGTGCATAAAAAATGCAACATTTTTACTTTCATTTGTCTGTCTCAGTCTCATCTTTGGTTGTGACGATATGCAAGTGACAGAGGTGTGAGCGATGTTAGTAACACCATTAGGCTAATTATGAAGCCAGTCCCTGTTATGAATGGTGTGAACATGTTGCTCATATGGTCGGTTGATGCGTGCATTTCAGTGGACTTAGCAGAATGAGATGTAATAATACCAACTTTTGGCTCGGCGAGGGAAGCAACACGAAACTACCTCACTCCTCATCTTGTTAGTAAACAAAATAAGTCGAAAGGTGGGTAAGTTGAGGGTTAATGGGTTAATATGCAGTTATTTTATTCTTCACTCTGTGTTGGTTAGGGTGTACACTTTTAATTTATTGTAGGATAAAAATTTCATTATGATCCGTATTGTCTGTCGATACAACTGGTAGGTAAAATGGGTCCACCTACTCAATACCACACTAATAAAACATGTAACTATGTTTGGTAAAAAAATCAATTACATTGTCATATAATTAGTACACGGACCGGTTTCGGACGCTTGGGCCATCATCAGCCGTAATGATTTAAACCAATTGGCCAAATTTAAAAAAAAAATTTGCAAGCTGCTTTACGTCGCACCGACACAGATAGGTCTTACGGCGACGATGGGATAGGAAAGGGCTAGGAGTGGGAAGGAAGTGATCGTGGCCTTAATTAAACAAACATATCAGAGTATAAACCGAGATATAGAACTTTCCAATGGACACTTTGCTTGTCAATATCAACTTGCAGTGACAACTAATCCATTGGTTACATTGGACACTACATTAAAATTCTTCATTTGTTAAGTCCAAGTTGCAGCCCCATTAGAATAATTTTACTTTTTAATGTGCACTTATTCATATGGAACACTCTGACTAAGTGTTTGTTCACTTCTTTTAACATAAAGCCATATAAAGCCTTATAAAATGAATCCGACTATTCAACAGATAGAAGCAACATAGATCAAAAGCTGACAACTGTTTTTTGCTACAAGTAGAATTCATTTCTTTTAACTAGTCATTCTTTTAATTAATAATACTAAGGTGTACACCCTATAGAAAAACAACCATTTTTATCTCACTGACAATCAGCTTGTATATATAAATATTATTTTAGCTTTATCATGCATATTTCTTTTCTTGAACTATTATTGTGATATTACTATGGGAGTCATGATCAATGTATTTTGTCTTTGTGTAATTGTTCTTGGCTGATGATGACATGGAATCTTGTCGAAACCGGTACCAGATGTACAAAAAACGTGATGATTTAACAAAAATGTAAAATTTTCACGTAATATATAGTATTGAAAAGGTGGATATTATCTTTTTCTTTCTTTATTGTGAATCTTGATTCAATACGGAACCTGAAGAATGAAATTCTTAACGTTAAATTAATTAAGGTACAGCCCCAGCATATGCCTGGTGTGAAAATAGGAAACCACGAAAAAACATTTTCAGGGCTGCCGACTGTGTAACTGCCGATAATGTAACTGATTTTTGACCAGATATATTTCCATGTTTTATTAGTGTGGTATTGAAAGGTGAACTCATTTTGCCTAACAATTTTCCTTATGCTCGACGATGCCGAAATATAAATATTATATGCCAGAAAACTGAATCTTAACGAGGCCCATTATGGTTCAAGTTTCATTATGATACAGGTTCTCCACAAATCAGAGTTCAGATTTCCATTATGATACAGGTTATCCACCAATCAGAGTTCAGATTTTTATTATGATACGACTGTTTGATAATTAGGTAAGGATAGCAAAATCAATAATATCGGACGCACATATTAACATCAATGCACCTCCTACTTCCAATATTCCACAACCACACGGCACATTCCAGCAAATTCACTTCACCAACAATACAATTAAAAAAATGTATTTGAAATAAAGCTAGGTTATGATAATCTTATATATAAGGTTTGAAAACATATGACATTGTGAAGGTCTCTGTTTCACTCACGGAAAATCAATAATCCATCGCATGCGCTCTGCGCTCTGTTCAGTAAACTCAACTGTAAAGCGACATTTCGACAGAAATTGATGAATATTTAAAAGATAGAGTTATAATTATCGTCGAGCATAAACAGTCGTATGCAACACACCTATAATGGTAATTAAGACACTCGTGTCTTAATTATTGCACAATGTACTATTTTATTCATGCCTCTTCAATGACACTTAGTCCGGCTCCATGGCTAAATGGTTAGCGTACCGACCTTTGGTCATACGGGTCCCGGGTTTGATTCCCAGCAGAATCAGGAATTTTAACTATAACTATAATTGGTTAATTCCCCTGGCACGGGGACTGGGTGTTTCTGTCGTCTTCATCATCATTTCATCCTCATCACGACGCGCAGATCGCCTACGGGCGTCAGATCAAAAGACCTGCACCTGGCGAGCCGAAGTCCTTGAACACCTCCCGGCACTAAAAGCCTTACGCCGTTTATTTTTAATGACACCTAGGCCATGTACGACAGCTATTGGTAGAACTGGTGAGGATTAAACCAGCCTCTGGGCTGAATACTCAACGTACATGTGAATATGTGAAGAATGTTACAGAGTTCACTTTGCATTCAACGCGGTAGCAGAAGACAAGAGAACGTAAAGCAGCAAACAAAACCGCTTCTGTTGGCAAGAAAACCAACATCGGACCTGAGCGTAATATCGATGTAACATCCCACTTAAATGGAATGATAGATAGATAGATAGATAGATAGATAGATAGATAGATAGATAGATAGATAGATAGGTAGATAGATAGATAGATAGATAGATAGGCACTGAAAAAATTATAAAAAAGAAAAGTGGGTTTCGTCGTGTATACATAATAATCTTCTCCAAAATGCGACTAAAGATTAATATACAGGCATATATATATATATATATATAAGGCTACTGTCCGGCACCTTGGATTAACCCTTTGTTGCCTGACGGTACTTTAAAGTACCATCTCATATTTCATGGCTTTGGAATTATTCGGTAAATCCTACCCTTGTATTTTCCTCATGGTACTTTCAAGTAACTAATTCTTGAAACATAGATATTTCATTTTTGAGGTTGGCATTGATGAAAAACGCGGGAGATCGTTTTATTCTTAGGAGTGTAGTCATAGTGTTACCACTGTAAACAAATGACATTTTGATTGATTATTTCTTAGCTCCTATTGTTACATTCGACCTGCAAGTGATCTTAGTACATGTAAGTATGCTTCTATAATGCAATGAAATACTAAAATTGATGAAATTTGCAATTGGTGCGGATATATAGCTAGTAAATAGCAAGGTACTTAGAAGTACCGTCAGGCCATATGGAGGGTCTCATGTTATCATATCCAAAACCGAAAGTAATGCTTTCCTGCGATTGACATCAGTGTTTTTCTATGGAAAGACAGTAAAGGTGTGTGCTTAGCATCTAATTTCCATGGAACAGAAGCCAGAACTGTTTCTAGGAAACAGAAGGATGGAAGTCATGTTACTGTTGATTGCCCGGTTGTTGTGCAAGACTACAATGCACACATGGGTAGAGTGGACCATGCTGACAGACTTCGAGGCGTATATGGTTTAGACTGTCGATCCAAAAACGGTGGCATAGATTATTTTGGGGAATGATTGAGATAGCATTTGTCAATGCCTACATCATATCCTGTAATCAGCATGAAAAAATCCCTCTAATGGCGTTCCAGCATAATGTGGCCCTAGGACTGGTGAACAAGAAATAAATTCCTCTTCCAGAAAAACTTTCACGTGATATGAGGTCACCAAAGTCACCAGAGCAAACTTGTCTACCAAAAAGGAGGAAATCAGAATATTCTGTGCCCAGTGATGTCAGACTAAGTAATCGTGGAAATCATTTTGTTGTTTTTGTGTTTTCGAGAAAGAAGGTGCAGTCAAGACCGCATTCAAATTTTACTACGTGTAGTGTTTTTCTTTGCTGCAATGAAAAAATGAACTGCTTTGCAGAGTATCATAATGTGTCAGCTGTATAGGATGTATGCAAGATGTTCTACATATGAACAATAATATTAGGAAACTTCACTCTTATTACACATATTTGCTTTAAATTTTGCTTTTACATTTTTGTAACAGTTTTAGGTATGAAAAACATGTTCTACTAATATTTTGAGACACTAAATGTGATATAATTCCAAAATGTGAACATTCTTATATACCCACATATGAAGCCTCCTATATGCCTGACGGTACTTAAAAGTACCAAGACCCAAAAACATACCAAAAATTAAAATTATGATTTGAAAGTATTAGCATTTACTATTTGAACATATTCCATTAGAATAAGGTGAAAAATCAGGTATACTTATTATTTTTCACTATTCAGGCAACAAAGGGTTAATGTCAGCGTAGTGCCATTCAGTTCTCAAGGTACCAGGCTCGATTCCCTGCCGGGTTGAAGATTTTAATCTTAAATTAATTTCCTTGACTCGGGTACAGGGTGATTGAGCGGTCACAAACATCCCTGCAACTCATACACCGCACGCAACAATATCCTCCACAACAATAACACTCAGTTTCCTATAAAGGGCAGATGCCACCCACTCTCGTCCAAGGGTCTCACTTACAAAAGCTGCACCAGGCTAGCAACAGCCACAAGAAATTATTTTCAAGGCGACTATCTATGATATTTTAAAAATCAATTCAATTATTAAGTTAAAAATCACTTTCCACATACGAAGGTCGACCAAGAAATCGGATACCATGGAATTTCGATTTAGAATGTGAAATGTCAGTACGGTTGTTCAAAGGTATTTATAGCAGGTATAAGTATACAGACCTTACAAAAAAAAGCTTAAGATTATTACATTTGTAATAGAGTCAGCCTCTGTGGTGTAGTGGTTCGCGTGATTAGCTGCCACCCCCGGAGGCCCGGGTTCGATTCCCGGCTCTGTAACGAAATTAGAAAAGTGGTACGAGGGATGGAACCTGGCCTACTCAGTATCGAGAGGTCAACTGAGTAGAGAGGGTTCGATTTCCTCCTCAGCCATTCTCGCAGTGGTTTCCCACTTCTCCTCTAGGCAGATGCCGGGATGGTACCTAACTTAAGGCCACGGACGTTTCCTCCCTCTTCCTTATCTATCCCTTTCAATCCTCCCATCCCCTTCACACAAGCCCCTGTTCAGCATAGCAGGTGAGGCCACCTGGGCGAGGTACTGGTCCTCCTCCCCAGTTTTATCACCTGACCCAAAGTCTGAAGCTCCAGGACACTGCCCTAGAAGCGGTGGAGGTGGTATCCCTCGCTGAGTCCGAGTGAAAAACCAACCCTGGAGGTAAACGGGTTAAGAAAGAAAGATATTTCTAATAGAAATTTAGTGTAATTAAGTTCAGTGAATATTTTAATATTTATTAATATTATTTTAACAGGTGGGAAACAGGAGTACCGAACTAGAGGTGAAAAGATTAATTTTATTTCCATCACAAGTCTACTTATCTCGTCTAAAATGGTTAATCCCAAAAAGAGTCTTCACCAAAAAGGATCAAACCATCTTCAGGGCTGCTGACGTTGAGGTTACAACTCGCCATCCACCGAATGCGAGCACATAAGGTAGCTACGTGACTCAAACCGCGCAGACAACATGTTTGGTTGCTTAAAAAGAGGTCAGTGAATTAAGCCGACAGAACGTGCAGCTAAACATGAAGCAGCAGTGCGCGTGGTTATTTGATCCGACCCTTTTGCCAACAACTCTGTCGGGAGGTACAGGTGATATAACTGTTCTCCAACAGAGAAATAACGTTATGGACCTTGACCTAAGTTTTAAGAAGTGCTTTCTACATACTGAGGCCCACTAAAAGTTAGGCGGCGTGGGCTTTCGATTTAGAATGTGAAAAGCCAGTACGGTTGTTCAAAGGTACTTACAACAGGTAACAATTTTAAAAAAAAAACATACACACAGACAGGGAGAGAAAATAAATCGTACCAAGCTCGATAGCTGCAGTCGCTTAAGTGCGGTCAGTATCCAGTAATCGGGAGATAGTGGGTTCGAGCCACACTGTCGGCAGCCCTGAAGATGGTTTTCCGTGGTTTCCCATTTTCACACCAGGCAAATGCCGGGGCTGTACCTTAATTAAGGCCACGGCCGCTTCCTTCCAATTCCTAGGCCTTTCCTATCCCATCGTCGCCATAAGACATATAAGTGTCGGTGCGTCTGAACGTAGTTTAAAAACTGTTGTAGTGTATTGTAGTGATATTAGAAATTAGAGAGCTTATTCTATTATTTTGAGTAGTCTTGCGAATTTCAAACTTTAATTGTAATTTCCATTTCAGTTGTGCTTAGTAATAACCTATTGTATTCTAATAGGATACGTCTGAACGTAGCTTAAAATCATTGTAGTGTATTATAGTAGGTATCTTATTATAAATTAGCGTATTTATTCTTTTTTTTTTTTTTTTTGCTAGTTGCTTTACGTCGTACCGACACAGATAGGTCTTATGGCGACGATGGGACAAGGAAGGGCTAGGAGTGGGAAGGAAGCGGCCGTGGCCTTAATTAAGGTATAGCCCCAGCATTTGCCTGGTAGGGATCTGCACTCAGATGGCCATCACTTAAACCGCAGTGGTGCATACAAGTTAGGAAATTTGTTTAGAAGGGTTATAGGGAAGTACATTAAGGGAAACGGGGTGGTCTAGGGAGTAGTGATCAGGGAACTGGAAGTCAAGTAGGGATGACATTAAAAAGTTAGTGCTGAACTGTAGAAGTATTATAAAGAAAGGAATATAATTAAGTAATTTTATAGATATATACTTACCACATGCCTTTGCTGGCAGGACCTAGTGTTTTCAGTGCACTATGTCTCCTGGTATGGGCTAGAGCAATCTTGTTACTTTCATTGATCTGTCTCAGCTTTATCCTTGGCTTTGACAAAATGAAAGTGACTGAGGTATGAGTGATGTTAGTAATACCATTCCTTCTGCAGCCAGTCCCTGCTATGAATGGTGTGAAAATATTGCTCATAGGGTCGGTTGGTGCATGCATTTCAGTGGGCTTGGCAGACTGATATGTAATAGCAACTTCTGGCTCGGTGAGGAAAGCAACGGGAAACTACCTCACTCCCCATTTCCCTAGTACGCCTCTTCAGTGATGCCTAGGCCATCTATGACAGCTGATGGCGGAGCTGTTGAGGATCCAACCAGCCTTCGGGCTGAGGACTAAACATACATACATACATACTTACAGTTATTGTAATAGGAGTTGAATCATGGCTGAGAAATGATATAATGGATAAATGGATGCAGAAAATGTTCTCACGGAACTAGAGTGTGTATCGTAGAGATGGGATAGGAATGCTGGGAGGGGGAGTATTCATTCCGGTGAAAGAAGAATTTGTAAGCTATGAAAAAATTAAAGATGACAAAAATGAAATTCTAGATGTAAGGCTCATCTCTATAGATAGTAGGCAACTTGATGTCTTTGGAGTGTACAGACCGGGAAAGGGTAGCGCTGACGCTGATTCAGAATTATTTCATAAGATAATCAGCTATGTTGGAAATGATATGGAAAGGAATGTGGTAGTAGAAGGTGATCTCAATTTACCAAATATCAATTGGGAAGGTAATGTGAACGACAGAAAGCATGAACAATAAAAAGGCAAATCAGTTAATATGGGAAGGGCAGCTGATTCAGAAAGTGATGGAACCAACTAGAGGGAAGAATACTTTGGATGTGGTGCTGATAAAACCAGATGAGCTCTATAGGGAAACCGAAGTAATAGATGATATTAGTGATCACGAAGCTGTTTTTGTCGTAGTAAAAAATAAATGTGAAGGAAAGGAAGGTATTAAAATTAGGACTATTAGGCAGTAACATATGGCTGATAAAACATTCATGAGGGAGGTTTTAAAAAGTAACTTTGATCGCTGGAAAATGGTAAATAAAAATATAAACAGACTCTGGGATGTGTTTAAAGCAATTGTTGAGGAATGCGAAAATAGGTTTGTACCTTTAAAGGTGGTAAGGAATGGTAAAGATCTACTATATTATAACAGAGAAGTAAAGAGACTAAGAAGGAGGTGCAGGTTGGAACGAAATAGAGTTAGAAATGGTTATGGAAGTAAGGAGAAATTGTAGGAACTTACTAGGAAATTGAATCTAGAAAAGAAGTCAGCTAAGGATAAAATGATGGCAAGCATAATTGGTGGTCATACAAATTTTAGTAAAAAATGGAAGGGTATGTATAGGTACTTTAAGGCAGAAACAGGTTCAAAGAAGGACATACCAACAATCATTAATGAACAAGGGGAGTGTGTATGCGAAGATCTTCAAAAGTCAGAAGTATTCAGTCAGCAGTACGTAAAGATTGTTGGTTACAAAGATAATTTCCAGATAGGGGAGGTGAGTGATACTAAAGAAGCATTAAAATATACCTATGATAACAATGATATTTACAGTTAGGTACAAAAATTGAAAACTAGAAATGCAGCGGGAATTGATAAGATTTCTGGGGATATACTAAAGACAATGGGGTGGGATATAATACCATATCTGAAATACTTATTTGATTATTGTTTGGTTGAAGGAGCTATACCAAATGAATGGAGAGTTGCTATAATTGCCCCTGTGTATAAAGGAAAGGGTGATAGACATAAAGCTGAAAATTACAGGCCAGTCAGTCCGACATGCATTGCATGTAAGCTTTGGGAAAGAATTCTTTCTGATTATATTAGACATGTTTGTGAAATTAATAACTGGTTTGACAGAAGGCAGTTTGGGTTTAGGAAAGGTTACTCCACTGGAGCTCAGCTTGTAGGATTTGAGCAAGATATAGCAGATATCCTGGATTCAGGAGGCCAAATGGACTTTATTGCGATTGACCTATCTAAGGCATTTGATAGGGTAGATCATGGAAGACTATTGGCAAAAATGAGTGCTATTGGACTAGAAGAAAGAGTGACTGAATGGGTGGCTATATTTCTAGAAAATAGAACTCAGAGACAGAGTAGGCGAAGCTTTATCTGACCATGTAATAATTAAGAGGAGAATTCCTCAAGGCAGTATTATTGGACCTTTATGATTCCTTATATATATAAATGATATGTGTAAAGAAGTGGAATCAGAGATAAGGCTGTTTGCATATGATGTTCTTCTGTACAGAGTAATAAATAAGTTACAAGATTGTGAGCGGCTGCAGGGTGACCTCGATAATGTTGTGAGATGGACGGTGGGGAATGGTATGTTGATAAACGGGATTAAAAGTCGGGTTGTAAGTTTCACAAATAGGAAAAGTCCTCTCAGTTTTAATTACTGCATTGATGGGGTGAAAGTTCCTTTTGGAGATCATTGTAAGTACCTAGGTGTTAATGTAAGACCTTCATTGGGGTAATCACATAAATATGATTGTTAATAAAGGGTACAGATTTCTGCACATGGTTATGAGGGTATTTAGGGGTTGTAGTAAGGATGTAAAGGAGAGGACATATAAGTCTCTGGTAAGACCCCAACTGGAGTATGGTTCCAGTGTATGGGACCCTCATCAGGATTACTTGATTCAAGAACTGGAAAAAATCCAAAGAAAAACAGCTCGATTTGTTCTGGGTGATTTCCGACAAAAGAGTAGCGTTACAAAAATGTAGCAAAGTTTGGGCTGGGAAGACTTGGGAGAAAGGAGACGAGCTGCTCGATTAAGTGGTATGTTCCGAGCTGTCAGTGGAGAGATGGCGTGAGAGGACATCAGTAGACGAATAGGTTTGAGTAGTGTATTTAAAAATAGGTAAGATCACAATATGAAGATAAAGTTGGAATTCAAGATGACAAATATTGGGGCAAATATTCGTTTATAGGAAGGGGAGTTAGGGATTGGAATAACTTACCAAGCGAGATGTTCAATAATTTTCCAATTTCTTTGCGATCATTTAAGGAAATGCTAGGAAAACAACAGATAGGGAATCTGCCACCTCGGCGACTGCCCTAAATGCAGATCAGTATTGATTGATTGATTGATTGATTGATTGATTGATTGATTGATTGATTGATTGATTGATTGATTGATTGACCATGGCCAACAATACCACCAAAAGTCATGCGGTTATAGGGAAACCATAAAAAGCGATGGCAGTGCCATAATGAGACGTACAATGCATGAAGAGGAGTGAGATAGTTTGCCGCTGTTTTACTCAATGGGCCAGAAAGTGCTATTGTAGCACAACCAGCCCTATGAGTAGAACTTTTCATAACATCCAAGCGCACCAGTCGTGCTCTGAATGGCATTACTCAGCACCACTCAGCAGATTCTATAACGTCAGCTACAAATGTGCCTAAGGCTTCGGTGAAAGCTACATTTTATTCTCCTCTGTGCTGAGAGACACATGCAAAATTACTGCATCCGTTAAAAACAGCACCAATCGAATATATTTACATATGTTTCCAAAAATAGAAATATGGAATCTGAAAAAAAAAAAAAGAGTACTGAGCGAGTTGGCTGTGAGGTTATGGGCGTGCAGCTGTTAGCTCACATTCGGGAGATAGTGGGTTCGAACCCCATTGTCGGAAGCCCCGAAGATGGTTTTTCGTGCTTCCCATTTTCACACTAGGCAAATGCTGGGGCTGTACCTTAATTAATGCGACGGCCGCTTCCTTCCAACTCCTATTCTATCGTTACCATAAGACCTATCTGCGTCGGTGCGACGTAAAGCCACTTGTAAAAAAAAACCTATGAGTTCCATGTATTAATTGCCAAAAACATTCTAATATCTTTGGTAAGACTGTCTCTCTCTATGGAATCAAAAGAAATCTTATTTTCTACGTCCTCCTATAATATTTTCCCTTGCTTCTCTGCTGTGGATATCAATATCTTTTTCTAGTAGAACATCGTTTATATATATTAGCTATAGATCTGTCCGTAAAGCAAAGCGATATTATCCTCACTCTTTTAACGGTACGTACAATCACAAGTTTCGTAACGTAAGTAAATGTAAATAATGAGCTGTAATACGGTAATGATAATTCCCGAGGTCTAGAGACCACAAAACTTAACCAACATAAACACGTCGTGTGCAATTCCTTTAGAGTAGTTCGCAGTCTATCCGGCAGAGGTCTCCTCCCTACGGAACTAACATTGCCATCTTCCATCAAACTTGCCGCCCGAGAATGTCCTTAGAAAATCTGTAAGACCAAATTTTCAATCTGTGAATCGACGTTTGATGTTCAGTTAACCAACCTATTTTTGCATAAACTTCAGATAATTATGAGGATCACTTATTGTAATGCACTTTGCTGTATCGTTGAACAAGTTATTACTAGTGTGTAAAGATTACAATTTCACATTTTTCATTAATACTAACTCCGTTGTACTTTGAAGAGCACCGAACTCCCGTGTTCCACTCTGAAAATGGCCTCAATTGGAGGGAAAATAATGACGAAAGAACAATACTGTACACTACGTTCCTAATTTTCAAATTCCACGCCTTTGAAGGAATCCTACCTGCGCCTCCTGTTAGAGAATACTATTAAGTTGCTCAGCTCAATTTTGCAACCCAGAGACTAAAGTAAACCCTCGTTGACTATTGTGGTGTCCACTGGTTTGTAGTGTATGGCAAAATGACGAAGATGGTGACGTTAGTGGTGATGATGATGATGTAGAAGAAGCTCATTATATTAATGAAAAACCTTTGTACCTAGACGTTGTTGAGTTTACACAAGTCCTACAGTTTATATATTTAATTAATTAATTAAAATACATACATAAATAAATAAACAATACACGTCCGAATTCTTGGATGAATGGTCAGCCTTGAGACCTTCGCTTAAGAGGGTCCCGGGTTCGATTCCCAGCCGGGTAGGGGATTTTAATCGCGTTTGATTAATTTTTCTTGGTCAGGGACTGGGTTTTTGTGTTTTCCCCAACACTCTCATCTTCATATTCAGACAGCACACCGTACTACGAACCAATACAGAAACACACAATAGTGGATATATATGTACCTGCCGATAGGATTAGCGTCGGGAAGGGCATCCGGCCATAAAACAGCGCCAAATCTATGCATCTGTGTTTTTGTGTACAGGCAGATGCCAGTTTTTGAGAATCAGTAAATTTTAGAAAAATATTGGTTACTTATTGGATGAACCTCGTAAGTAAAAAATTTCGATTTCGAATTTGAAAATTAGTAGTTTTTGTGTTTTGCATAAACTTCAGATAATTATGAGGATCACTTATTATAATGCAATTTGCTGTAGGACCCCACAGCTGTAGGAAAAGTTACAGTAGTAGAAGAAGAGATAGAAGAAGAAAAAGAGAACTAAATAATACACATCAACAGAAACCTTGATCTTTGGTGACAGATCACCAAAGACGTAGAAAATAAAGAAAGGACAATCCTAAGGAAAATTTTTAGTCCAGTCTGCATAGAGGAAGTCTGAATGGAAAGGAAGTCTCATGAGTTATATGGGCATTCTCCAATATTCTCAGACACTTTCAGGAAAATATTATTGAAATTCTACGATCACATTCTCAGAATGAGCAATGATTGAGGAAAATAACTCTCAACCTTGCCTTCTCACTAAAAGGGCTGGCTAATGATACTGAAATAACTTCCAGGAAATCAACTGTTTTTTTTTTTTTTTTGCTATTTGCTTTACGTCGCATCGACACAGATAGGTTTTATGGCGACGATGGGATAGGAAAGGCCTAGGAATGGGAAAGAAGCAGTCGTGACCTTAATTAAGGTACAGCCCCAACTTTGCCTGGTGTGAAAATGGGAAACCACGGAAAACCATCTTCAAGGCTGCCGACAGTGGGGTTCGAACCCACTATCTCCCGATTACTGGCTACTGGCCGCACTTAAGCGATTGCAGCTATCGAGCTCGGTGAACCCGAAATTAGAACCAAATGTACCTAAATTGAAGAGTGCAAGAAAAAAAAGCAGAGGAGACGAAGTAAGAAATTTTGTGAAAAGAAGGAAGCACAAAAATAAGGTACAGACCTTCAATTGTGCTCCTCAGTTGAGCAAAAACATGTAAAAAAATACGATTTTTGAAGACATCGAAATGTCTAAGTGTTGTACAGCAGGAGTTACTTTCTACGCGTCGATAAATATACCGGTATGACACTAGTGTATTGGAGTATCTTATTATACTAGATCGAACTTTTTTTTTTTTTTTTTTTTTTTTTGCTATTTGCTTTACGTCGCACCGACACAGATATGCCTTATGGCGACGGTGGAATAGGAAAGGCCTAGGAATTGGAAGGAAGCGGCCGTGGCCTTAATTAAGATACTGCCCCGGCATTTGCCTGGTGTGAAAATGGGAAACCACGGAAAACCATCTTCCGGGCTGCCGACAGTGGGGCTCGAACCCACTATCTCCCGATTACTGGATACTGGCCGCACTTAAGCGACTGCAGCTATCGAGCTCGGTCTAGATCGAACTGAGCTGGGACTGAAAGCTAGTAATCTACCATCTGAACCTCTAAGCCCAGACTCCTGCATTTAAGAAACCGACCGACTCTTCTGGAATTGCATCTCACTACCTTACAGACTGTGAATTCGTGTCTAATATAAACATTTGCACGCAACGCCTTCCAGTCGGAGGACAAGAACTGACCAAGGGAGATCAGACGACAGAAATGAAAATTAGTAGTAACAGACAGCAGTGACGTCGGAAGACACACACGTACGTAAATCTCCAGTTGTCTATAACCGTTGAAAGAGGGAGGAAAATCTGTTGGTCGTTTATCATCCGCAAATATAATTCGTCAAAATAAGTACTTCCGCATTCGTGAACACCTAGATGGAGAGAAAAGGTCTTTTTTTAAGAAGCTAATAGCTATATCTCATCTCATAAGTACCGGGTAAAGAGGTGAGTTTGAATAAAACCTTCACAGACTAATGCGAAGCGAAGCAGATTTCGGTTACGTTTTAAAGATGAAATACGACCCTAATTTTAGTGAGAATCTACATAATCCATGAATAACTAACCGTTCAGCTCCACGGGTTTATACAATAAACACTAGGGTTAACAACTTGAACGAATACATTTCTTAACGATTAGCATGCACACATTGGATACTAGTCTCGCAGGCCATCAAGAATCGCACTCACTTGCTGTTTGGTTTCCCTGCTCGGCGACTTGAAAGAAAAGGCAATGAGAGGTATTTTAAATGGCTTTCAAACAGGTTTGAGTCATTTTCAAGCAAAAGGCAGTTTTAAAATCTATTAATGAAACCCACAAATTTGTCTAATAGATAGATAGATAAATAGATAGATAGATAGATAGATAGATAGATGCTGCTCTGAAACTCAGACTATAGAGTGCTGCGCTTCTGAGCATAAGTTCAATCCGGCGGTATTTGAAGGGGCACACTAACGTCAGACTCGCGTTGTTTAATTTACCGTCACGTAAAAGGACTCTTGTGGGACAACACTTCCACACTTTTATAAAAACTATTTAATACGACAATAATATTATTTCTGGTATTTTTCTCAGTTACATGGAATCGGCACTTCCTATGGATTTTGCCCAATTTTAAGGCTGGATGTCTTTCCTGACCGCAACCCTATGTAGATGGATGTATTCTGCGTTTTTCTGTGGTGATTTATACTATGATGTGTTAAATCTTCATCCCGGCAGGGAATCGAACCCGGGTCCCTCTGAACCGTAGGCCACTACGCTGACCATTCAGACAAGGAGCTGGACTATTTTTCTTCTTCTTCTTCTTCTTATTATTATTATTATTATTATTATTTACATATTCTTCCCATTACTACTTCTTGGTACTCTTTTGTATGTCTCCTGCCAGAGGCCTGAGGAAGTGTGGCTTCCACCGAAGTCTCAGTCTCATTTATGGCTGTGACAGTATAGAAGCGGACGATATATGGATGATGCTGATTAATGACATCCAAAGTACTGTGAAAGCACTTTCCGGCTTAACGGCAAACTACCTCACTCCTCATCTTACCTAATACGTCCCATCTGCACAGCATAGTTTTCTTAGATTTCCTTATATCTACATAACCTTCATGATACCTTTTGTGAACCCATCCAGCTTCCAAGAAGATGCCATTCAGATTATTTTTTTTTTTTTTTGTTAGTTGCTTTAAGTCGCACCGACATAGATATGTCTTATGGCGACGATGGGACAGGAAAGGGCTAGGAATTGGAATGAAGCATCCGTGGCCTTAATTAAGATACAGCCCCAGCATTTGCCTGGTGTGAAAATGGGAAACCACGGAAAAGCATTTTCTGGGCTGCCGACAGTGGGGTTCGAACCTACTATCTCCCGAATACTGGATACTGGCCGCACTCAAGCGACTGCAGCTATCGAGTTCGGCCCATTCAGAATAAATAATAATAATAATAATAATAATAATAATAATAATAATAATAATAATAATAATGGGCGAGTTGGCCGTGCGTTTAGGGGCGCGCAGCCGTGAGCTTGCATCCTGGAAATAGTGGGTTCGTACCCCACTGTCGGCAGCCCTGAAGATGATTTTTCGTGACTTCCCATTTTCACACCAGGCAAATGCTGGGACTGTACCTTATTTAAGGCCACAGTCGCTTCCTTCCAACTCCTAGCCCTTTTCTATCCCATCGTCACCATAAGACCTATCTGTGTCGGTGCGATGTAAAGCAAAAATTGTAATAATAATAATAATAATAATAATAATAATAATAATAATAATAATAATAATAATAATAATAATAATAATAATAATAATAATCAGCTCAGCGTGCATTCAGAGGCTACAGATTCTGAAAAACGCTGAAGTTTCGGAATTTTGCTCTGAAAAGGTGTTCTTTTACGTGCTGGTAAAATGTAATGTAAAGATTCTGTCCTGTATAAGCTGTCTTAAATTCCAGCAAACAGTGCTGGGTTACGGATCAACAACCCTGGCCATAGAAGCCGAATGGCTCAGTCAACTACGCTACGTAGACGCTGCAAAAGGGGAGGAAAGGAAAGAACGTCACAGAATTTGGATACCACATAAAAGAAGAGAAAGGCGATGTACAGCAGGAAAGTGAAGCACTTCTCAAGTTCTATCAAGGAACAAGTGTTGATCGAGCATGAATGTATAGAAGGCATTGAAAAGGTCACGAGCGCAAGTGCAATGAGGACAGAAAAGCAAAAATAAGAGGTTCAGAAATCGAAACTTCACTTGAAAATCAAGCTTGTACTTTCACGTGACTGTTGACGTCATATTCATCGCCGTGGAACCTTTTGATTTATGTGAAATTCGAACCATGGGGATGTGAACCTTACTTTCAAGAATATCACATGTATCAGTCGGGATTGGATTTCTGACCACCTAAGTAAAAAGACCGTGAATACCCCACTTTGTCACTGCACGGACAGGATATCTGACCAAAAACATACTATCTCACAGAGTAACGTCCCTATCAATGTGTAACAACGTAGACAAGTATTAAAATGGGGAAGGAGTATTTGTTGTGTTTACCATCATATGAAGTTGACATCATAAAGAAGAAGTGTCTCTCGCTCTCTCTCTCTCTCTCACTGGAGATAGGAAGGCAGATATTTATTGAACTTAAGATTAGATGATGACGATAACGACGATAATACTTGTTGTTTTCAAGGTCCGCAAATTTATGATTAGAAGGGAAGTGGTTTGTTTTTATGTTGTATTATCACAAAGACAAGATCAGATTACGTTATCAATTTTCTTCCGATATTAAAATGTAGTTTCGTTTTTCTTTTGTCCTCTGTATAGCTCTTCAATCACAAAATTAGTTACTGCCAACAGAGTCCTCAACATATAACTCTCCCTTTTCTTTTCTTCACACATACATACATAACATTACATCTTTTTATACCTGCAGACTTTTATGCTTTTCAGGTCCAGTCTGCCAGCATCTGTGAATTAAGCAAGCGGCTCCACATTCTCATATTTGCAATTAATTATGTGACCTCGTTTAGTTTCTCACCTGTTATTATTAGATCATTAACATTTTTGAATCATTTGGTGAAAGTAGAACATTTCTGGAGAATCCCAAATTTCAGTAACTCATAGAAAAATAATACTACTTCTGCACTATAATGCTATGCGTTTAGCGACCAATAACTGCCAATGATCGTACGTGACTCCACAGTGTCAGACGCTCGTCCTGAATGGGGCCCATTTACGTATCAGAAAGTGTATTAACACTGGAAAGATCTGGGTAGAGATTAGACTTCGCAACTTTATGTATAAGATACAAACATCTAACCATGTATCCAACAGAGATAATGTAATCAGTCTTCATTGATTCAGTTGTTCAATACCTAGTCGACGGTTCTCATTACACTCGAAAAAAAAAAAAAGTGTTGGAATACTTCGTCACTTCAGTTCACTAAATATCATGGGATGACTGACCAACATTGGTGTTACATCCAATAAGGATATAATAGGATAGAGATGAAACTCAATAAAAATTTTCGGTGCCAACCAAGATGGTGGACTAATACTTACCAGTGGCGTATGCTGAGTCCAAGACGTGAGCTACCACTAGACTTAGATTACCCCTTTTCGATGGTTGTTTTAGTGAATGTCAAGCCTTTTAAGAGTTTTGAGCTGCAGCCAATAGCCTACGTAGTAGCCTGCTGCGTTGTCAAGGCTGTTTCAGAAGCTACTGTCCTGGCCTCTGCTACTGTCAATACTCACCACCTGATCACTGGAGATAGTAGCCAAAGGTTTAGCAAATTAAAGTCTGTCTTTGCGGCTAAATGGATAGAACGCTTGCCCTTGGTACGATGGCCGCTGTTCAGTTCTCAGAATCAACCCCCTCGTATCGTAATTTACGCTGGCTTGGGGACTGGGTGTTAATGACAACTTCGCCATTCATTTCATCCTCATTAGGTCACCACCAAGCCTATACAGATGCCGTGCACTATTATTATTATTATTATTATTATTATTATTATTATTATTATTATTATTATTATTATTATGTTTAAATGAAGAGCCTTGAAGAACGCAATCTATCACATAAAAATTGAAACAACTAGTGCAAGAAGTTGGGACGTTGATCAATAGATGTCACTACTAAAGTGATAGAGTACCGGCAATGTGTTATTTTAAGGTTTCCTAAACTGACTGAATTCCTTTTGTTTTTGTTTTTCGTGTACCTTAGTTTGCAACAACTATTTCAAGAAGTTTGGACTTTTCTCCATAGATGTATCTATTAAAGAACTGATGTGAGGCACTCTGGTGCAAAGTGGAACAACTAGAAATTTAAAGACATTTTGTGTTTATAGGTTTTCTGAACTGAATTGACTTTCTTTGCGTTTGATACTTCAAGGTTTGCAACACTTCTTACTCATCGCGCCAGCTTTGGAGTCTGGCCAATCAGAAATTTTGTGTATTTATTTTTCTGCCAATCATAGGCTTCTTGTAACTTTTCGACTGTCCAATAAAAATGTGAGGGTGTGTCTGGTTTTAGTCCAGAGCCTTCTCGAAAATTCCTCTTGGGCATAAAAGCTGACACTTTTTCGAGTTAACTTGTCTTATTGATGGTCGTGCTATTGAGGGTGTGGGCTAGGAGAGGAGGCGGGGGCCTCATCCATCGGCAGGCAGAATATCAGCTAAGGTAATGGCCACCATTTTTCTATCTCAGTAGTTATCTCCGCAAGCTGACTCGAGGGGAAGGTTCCAATCTTTAACTGTATAACAGTCAATTTCCTAAAATGTAAACTTCCCTTTCTTCTCATTTAAAAGTTCGAGTAAATCAAGTGTATTTAACTGAAATTCGGGAACAGAGAGTGCGGCACCTTCTCGAGTTCCCAATCAACTTGTATTTGAGGTGACTATATTTTTGTAACCGTTTTCTATCTGTAGCCTTGTTACTTAAATTTCCTCCATCTAGTCACCAGAGTAGTATGGGATTAGCCTCTGCATCGTCGGGCCACAAGCCCAAGTAGGGTTTTAATCTTTGATTTCAAGGAGCGCAAGTTTCCGCCTCCATACATTTTGATTTTTGGGCCAGTAACTTTAACCTGTACTTTTTCACGAAGGCCCGGTAGAATGGGTACTCGATACCCATGTATTATTTCTTAAAATCCAACTGCTACAGTCTTGTTAAATGTAGGTTGTGCCTAGAGAGGCCAGAAAGTGTAAATATTATTGAGCAAGACGTTCGAATCACAAGTGTAAAAGTTAAAGACTGTAAAGGTTTGGGAGTGCAGACTCCTTGGTAGAATTATAGAGCATTGGGGCTCTTTTCTTCAAATGTAAAATATATTTGTGTGAATAATAAATGATGCCTTTGAAAGGCCATAACTTGTAACCTTTGGAGCAAAGTGCTCTTGAAAATTGTGTTTTAAATATCCCGTAAAAGAAATTGGGAGATTCTTTTCCTAGTCTATCTGTCTACCCGCAACATTAGGGATGTAGGGACCTTGTAAATGGGGAGCTGAAAGCTCGAATTTTGTAACTAACCTTTTCTAGGTTTTTCTGTTTTTCTATTTTTTAAAAAACTACCCTTGCACCTAAAATCTTGTTGTTTGTTAAAATTTAATATCTGAAAAGAAATATAACCATTATTTTAAAATTTAAAATTAATCTTTGAATATCGTAGACGGACCCATTTAAACCAGCACCTTCTTTTACCTCTCTGTGATCCACGAAACTTCGTACCAATTATTATTATTATTATTATTATTATTATTATTATTATTATTATTATTATTATTACATACACATTTTGAATTTTGCAGCATTACCAGTGGTCTTACGTATCGTTCACCGGCTTATTAGCTTCCTCGGGAGATCAGTGGTGGTGTCCACCCAAGATCACGGGCTCGATTCCAACCAACAAAAGAGAACACAACACCCGAAAGATTACATTTAATTTTAGCAGACCTACCTATAAAAAGGAAACTATTAGTCCTATAACGGAAGCCCTGCAGTGTCTTCCTACAAGGATGTATTGTAGAAGTAGCGGGAGTGAAATGTCAGCCCTCTGTTATCTGTATGAGGTGAGGAACGCATGGCTGTTAGTAGCAGTGGCGTATGCGTAAAATTCTTCCAGGAACGCCGACTTCGGGTAATTATTGGGGGTGGGGGGCATGATTAGTATGGACACAGGCGTGTGAAATGAGGAACAACTATTAATGTAAACATTCCTATACAATAACAATATTCACAAACAAACAGAAAAATAATAGAACTTGTTTCTCAAATACATTTTGAACGAGTCTTATAAACATAGTTTTCGATAATGTTCACAAATAAAGAGAAAAGTAGAACTTGATTCATAAATGCAGTATTTTGAAGGAATGTTTTATAAACGAAGTTATCAAAAATAATAAGTAAAAACATTAGGACTTACTTCGTAAAGACATTTTCTTAATACATATACTATTACCGTGCTGTATATTATGCATTTCATGCTATGAAATGTGAACATCTCCACCACCAGATGTGCCACCTGAACGGTCTCCATTAAGAAAATGTAGTTCTCTGAAGGAATGCCGGCTTTCTAATCTCATTTCTCGACATAAAACCACCTACCACCTTCTCCAGGTTTAACGCTTTAGCAACCTCCGAAGACTACCAAACTTCACGTTTTAAAGGGACTTAATATCTAGGAGGAGAATTTTTTTGGTGGGGAATAGCACTCTGCCCCCCTAGCATCATTTGGGAGAGGGGGAAGAAAATGCCTTGCCCCCCAAAGTCGGCGCCACTGGCCAGTACCACAATTCAAAAGAGTCGATTTTCTTCAACTCTGCAGCACGAAGAGTCCGGCTCCGTAGAGGAAAACTGAAAATACAAGCCTGGATACTACTTTCATTTTCAGTGGTAACAAGATTGAGCGATCCTTCCATATATGGGATAAATTCATCATTGCATTTTTGGTCATAGCTGTTCTTTTAATCTCAGGAGCACAACTACCTTAACTGGAAATGACTGAACCAGGATATACATTTCTGAGACGTTGTTCAATTCCTTGAATATGTCTTTGCTGACTAATATCTCGGCTCTATCAACAATCATCATTTTGGTCTTGTTCATGTTGACCTGTAGTCCCATTTGAGCACTGACATTTTTGACACGAGAAATGAGCTCTGCCATTTTCTTCTCATCACTAGCAATGAGTTCAGTATCTTTTTTTTTTTTGCTACGGGCTTTACGTCGCACCGATTCAGATAGGTCTTATGGCGACGATGGGATAGGAAAGGCCTAGGCATGGGAAGGAAGCGGCCGTGGCCTTAATTAAGGTACAGCCCAGCATTTGCCTGGTGTGAAAATGGGAAACCACGGAAAACCATCTTCAGGGCTGCCGACAGTGGGATTCGAAGCCACGATCTCCCGGATGCAAGCTCACAGCCGCGCGCCTCTACGCGCACGGCCAACTCATCCGGTGAGTTCAGTATCGTCTGGATAACGTACAGTGGATATTTTCTTACTACCAACAGGAAATCCGCCATCCCATTCACGTGCAGCTCTCATTACGTACTCATCATAGAAACTGAAGAGCCCGGATGACATTATAGACCCCTGCCGGATATCTTTCTGAATCTTGAAATTTCCAGACAGCTTGCCATTCCTTTCAACCATAGCTAAGTTGCCTTAATACAAATTCCTTATCAGTCAAACCAGATGTTCAGGAACGCCCATATCCAACAAAACTTGCCATATTTTCTCCCACTGAGCACAGTTAAAGGCCTTCCGGTAGTCTAAAAAGCAGATGATGAGAGGAAGTTGAAATTTTATGCTGTTTTCAATCAACTGAGGGGTGTTTTATATGTGTTATCTTGTGCTTTTACCTCGGACAAATCGAATTTGCTCATGGAAGCAAGGAAAGCAGGTGTGGTATTCCAATTGAAGAGCCTGATGCTACTCTGAGGTGAAACGCGGGTTACTTTTATGATTCAGTAACCTGAATCATTTGATTTAATATTCACAATTAGTGCAATTAAATTAAAGTCTCCTAATGGGAATATTTTTGATTAAGAAAGCCAAAGAGAGCGTATGCAGCAAGTGGAGAGAGTTACCTCCCCTAGTACACTGTCACTGCATTTTGTTTCTGCATGAAGTTCGAAGCTTGAAGTGATGTGTGCTAGTCAGGCAGTGTTTCGTGAAAATATGGCATTCCAACTGACGTCTGGTTACCTTTACAACTAACTAACCTCAGTTCTGTATTATCTAAGGGTTATTTTCACTACATCAAACCTCCACAATAACGCCCGTTTACAGGCAATTTCTCCACAAAAATTGCATAGGTCGAATGACCAACAATACCACATCTTCTTTTAATGAAACATCAATAATACAGTTTCTCAAGAGCTACCAGCCAAAAGTCAGGAAGATTGCGGAAGGCGAGATGATGGAAGAATTGAGCCAACTGCTTAGCGGAATCCTGTTCCAATCACATTCATGATTTTATATCTTATAATTTTATATCTTATATCAATTGGACGACGAACCTTACTTAACTCTAAGTTACTGACCTCCCATCTAATCATCTTCAATTACGTACACTGCTACAAGACTTTAATATGCTAGGTTTAAATTAAACTCGTGTCCTCATCCCGAGGTGGTGCAGCTCTTTTCAGGCACACCCCCATTGGAGGTGAGCTGCATGTACCATTTCAACCACATACCAGCCCTCCTGCCATTCTTAAATTTCTGGCAGTACCGGGAATCGAACCCGGGCCCCCGAGGACGGCAGCTAATAACACTAACCGTTACGCTACGGAGGCGGACAATATGCTAGGTATATTGTGTATATTGGCAACAAGACATTGAAAACCAGTAACGAAGAGCATTTATAGCAGCAACTGATTGAATTTAAAGTTTACATTACAAGTTAGCGAGTATATTTAAACTTTAATATTTATTGTGCACATTGTAGTACGTCTCGTCAGTACACAGATTAAGTACTGTATTCTCATATTTGTGAACATACAGATTAATGTGTTTACAATTATGCTGCACGATCAAGGAATATAAGCAGACATAACATAGAATGTGTAAGTTCCCAACTACACCAATATACACTATTTTTTTCAGGTTTATAGGCTGTGATCCAACTGGGTTCTTAATTCTCACTACTGACTTTTGTAGAGAGTGGATCCTAGGAAATGCCAGGCGAAGTTTTTTTTTTTTTTTTTTTGCTAGGGGATTTACGTCGCACCGACACAGATAGGTCTTATGGCGACGATGGGATAGGAAAGGCCTAGGAGTTGGAAGGAAGCGGCCGTGGCCTTAATTAAGGTACAGCCCCAGCATTTGCCTGGTGTGAAAATGGGAAACCACGGAAAACCATTTTCAGGGCTGCCGATAGTGGGATTCGAACCTACTATCTCCCGGATGCAAGCTCACAGCCGCGCGCCTCTACGCGCACGGCCAACTCGCCCGGTCCAGGCGAAGTTTCTGGTGAAACATTGGAAGATAGGAATCCAAGTGAACCACGGTCTGCAAGTCAGGATTCTTTCTTGTATATTCATTACAACGCCGGCCGTGAAAGCTTGTGCCAGTAGCCGGCATGTTCAGTCTCTGATATATCAAACTTCCGAGCAGCCGCACTGGCTGTTCGGCAAGCTGCGCACCGAGGGCGACGCAACGTGTGGAGTAAGATAAGCTTCAGATGAACAGTGCTAGCACTACTAATCACTAAACAGTGTGCCCGAGATTCTCTTGAGATTCTCAACTGACTTGAAGTGTCAATCAATCACAGTGGGAATGATAATATATTTGTTTGGAAGAAAACCTGTAAAACCGGGATGAATCAATGCAATAAAATATTTCACTTTTTACTTGAACTTAAACACGAAATACAAAACACAGCTAACCGCAGAACCGATCTAATGAGCCAGCGAAATTGTTACGAACATACTTTTAGCATTACTGCCACACTTTTCTGTACTTGGAAATTCGAAAACAAGCAATACTTTTTTCTTTAACTTAGACTCTTCTACAAAATATACAAACCAAACTAAATTCTAACGCTCCCGTGCTTGTATGCAGCAATACGACTCCATTCCTCGTTCTGCTTGACTGGCTCTTTTTTCATAATTGTAGCCTCTGTCAGATGCTGGCCTAAGCTATCATATTTCCATCTACGCTTAAGACTAGTGCTCCTCAACATGTGATACGCAGGAAGTAATATATCTTACGTTACATTAGGAGACATCTACGCTATTTATTACTCCAGGGACGAACTAGCAGAACGACTTTCTTACACAGGCAATACTGTATACTTCGATTTTCAGATACGAGACTTATTCTTCCCCGTTTTTGGTAGTGGTTTAACGTTGCACTAACACATCGAAAATTCTCGGCTTGGGAAGGTAGAAGTCATGACCGTAATTAAGGTACAGTCCTCGCATTTGCCTGGTGTGGAAATGGGAAACCACGGGAAATCATCTGAAGGGCTGCCGACGGTGGAACTCGAACCCACTCGCTAATTACAAGACTGCAGGACCTGTTGGCCTACTTAGGTGGATAACATAAACATGTCTGGAACTTATAACGAGAAAACGATGATGAGAATAAAACAGAATCCGTGATAAAAATATCTGGGAAAACAACATCAGAATTATTTAGACAGGACGATACGTACAAATTAAGGAATATAGAGTTGTACACCACATAAACACTTATACTTTTAACACAAAGTTAAACGTGGTACATGTCCGTAAATAATATATCCGCAATAAATATTTCTTATAAACAGAAAATGAAATGTCTGTACAAGAACAGAGATTTAGTGTCTGATTTTACATTATGCACACAAATCTTAATAGATTCAATGCCCGCTAACTCATCCTTTGGCATACCATTTACCATCTCGTGTAATTTTTCCCACTCTCCGATGGCGATTCTATGGTTTTTAGAGATTGTCTGGTCTGCCAGGGCGTCAAATGTAGCTTGTTTTAAACGATCTCAGGCATGCTCTATCGCGCTAATGGCGGGTTGACGAGACAAGACTATACACTCGTGGAGCGATACGATAATGGTTTTATGAAGACAGACATTGACTGTAGTTCTACGATCGATGCGCTTGTTACCATTCATGACGAACTCTCCTCCAATACACCAGCTATACAGTGCACGAAGGATTGGAGGATGTTGCCTCTGTTGATTTGAACGATCACAAGTAGCTCTATGAGATATCATCCAAAAATATTTTTGTTCTTACCTTACTACGCTCGCTGAACACAGTACAGTACCGTATTTTCAAGTTATTTCCAAAAACTTTGCCGACAATCGTCAGGAACAAGGCATATGGGCCATTCATTTGTAAATGATATCTTGAACCAGTACAATGTATACGTCTATCCCTTATTCTCGTTTCTTGATACATGTTCGGAGATGAAATAAAATGAGATTATATGCCATGCTTTTACAGCCCAATGCCTTTCCTGACGCAACCTCAGTTGTGGAGCTAACGAATATTACATGACTGTGAATGAAATTAGTACGGAGGTGGAATTATTTGGATGTGGCTTATAAGCAAGAACTCTGCTAGTAATTGTCCGTAAATGAAAACGGAAAACCAGAGAAAACCATTTTAGGACAGCCGAATGTGGGGTTCGAACCCACTGGTCTCCCGAATGCAGAGCTCAGCTTCATAGCCACAGCGCGTTAACACGCTTGGCCACTCCACTTGGTATATTGAACCAATATTAAACAGTCTAAAACGCTAGATGTCGTGGTCATCTGTTGGTTACATGCCCCATCAGCAAGATATATTCGAGCTAGGTCTCACTAAAACAACCGAGAGTGTAGTACTATACAGTCTGTCGTCGGAAATAAGTATACTTCTGAATGCACCTACATACAGTGCTGGCAAAATGTTTAAGGACACCTGTCAAAAGCAGATAATCGTCTACAGGCCTTAACCATTGTACTAACATATATTTTTTGGCACTGGAGCTAAAAGTACAGCAGAAATGCCACCCATTAATGAAAACCAGAGGTCTCTAGCTCCACCCATTCCCAATTTAAGGTAGTTTTTGTAAGTTAAGGCATGCTTAAAAATGTCATGTATTTATAACAAAATAAATAATAACTTGAAAACGGTTTGAGCCAGTTTTCTGAATTTTGTTATACGAGCAGATGTACCAGGTAGAAATCAACCAGTTATTACTAAAAGTCATTTAAAAATGTGTATTAAAATTTTAGGGGTGTTGAAAGTTTGCTAAATTTTATGAAGAACAGATAAAATGCAGGAAGAAGAAAAATAATTTTGAATTTACCTCTATATGATGGCCATGTAGCCATCTTCCTAACATCTCTCCTTGGGTCACTGCAGTGTGCTAGAAAGTCTTTGGCTACATGGCCATCATATGGAGGGAAATTCAAAATTATTTTTCTTCTTCCTACATTTTATCGGCTTTTATAAAATTCAGCAAACATTCAACACCCCTAAAATTTTAATACACATTTTTTAAATGACTTTTAGTAATAACTGGTTGATTTCTACCTGGTACACCTGCTTGTATAACAAAATTCAGAAAACTGGCTCAAACCGTTTTCAAGTTGTTATTTATTTTGTTATAAATATATGGCTTTTTTAAGCATGCCTTAACTTACAAAAACTACCTTAAGTTGGGAATGGGTGGAGGTAGATACCTCTGGTTTCCATTAATGGGTGGCATTTCTGCTGTACTTTTAGCTCCAGTGCCAAAAAAATATATGTTAGCACAATGTTTAAGGCCTGTAGATGATTATCTGCTTTTGACAGGTGTCCCTAAACTTTTTGCCATCACTGTATGTCCAATTATTTTCGCAGGAAAATTAGCATGATTCTATTAAAAAATGAATTGGTATCGCTAGCTTCATGATCATCGACGCAGTGGAGACACATTCATCTTCATTTAAGTGGCCCTTTATACGATTCATGTACTTGAAAAAACATCCAGATATTTTACAAGCCTGACGATATTTATGAGATGAGAATCTGAGGTGAATTACCATGAACACTTTCGGAACTTAGTGTGTATGTTAGTACACCAGGGATCTAAATAATGTAGTGGCAACGTAGTCCAGACACTTGCAGGAGATCGGGCATGCGCACATAGGATATGGGAGTGGTCAGGTGGTGCTGTTGTCGATGTGCAATATGCATTTAACGGGCATTCAGTTGGGAGTGTTGCTGAAGTGTGGCGTTGAAGTGAAGAGTGTCAACTACACCGTTCTAAAGCATGTTTTCAAAAGTTGATCAGCGTTCGTGGATTAAAAACGAGGTTGCTCGTGGCAATAATGTATCAGAATGTTATCGAGGATTACGTGAAGCCTGCGGCGGGAATGCATTACCGTATAGGACGGTTGCACGATGGGTCAAGACGTTACGTGCGGGTCGAAATGAGGTCTTGAAATACCCTTCATACAAACCGAACATTGAGTCCTTATGACTTAGATCTGTTTCCGAAGTTGAAGGAACCCTTCTGAGGTCGCCGATTTCCTGACGTGGCAACTGTACTCCGCGCAGTAGGCCGCTCCGTCGCTGTCATCAACAAAGAACGCTTTAACAACGGTCCACAACGGCTTCCCGTCATTAGGCAAGACTATACGTACAATTCTGAACAATACAACCATGGTTCGAATCTCGGCCAAAGCACGTAGAATTTTTGAAATGAAGAGTTACGCCGCATTGGTTTGAATTCCACGTAAAACTGGAGGCCCCGTAACTAAGACGACGTCATCAAGAATCACTTTGCGGGAGTTGTTGAAGGAATGTAATTGAATTTGTTAGTTCATTAAACATTGCGATCTACCAATATTGTTATTTACAGCAGCCCTCGTATTTCTTCAGCACAGTGTCTTAAGAATCATGATCACTTCTATAAAATGTAATTCCCTAATGACAACTTATTTTACTTACCACACGCCGGTCAGCTCAGTCTTTCTGCTGACTCTACAGGTCAGGTTATCCTATATGGAGGGGTGGCTCCCTTTGTTCCACCCGCAATATAAATCTGTTTTAACCGGATTCATGGACTAAACTAAATTCGCTGATACCATACTAACTTCTGCTTGTTTAAGGGATTTCATTATGCAACACATATTACGTGAATGTTTCATATGACAGCCTACCTTATCATTTGCTGCAATGTAGCTACGATAAATTCCGTTTAAAGGGCTACAAAAACGTCGAGATTTATGCAGCAATAGGTTCATTTTCACAGTGTGAGAGTTTAGAAAGCGTAAATAGGGTAAATGGCTATACCCCCATTTCAGACATGCATTTCTGTACAAAGGAGTGCACTCCATCCACAAGAATGTTGGGGAGTAACATCTACGTGCAATGAAAACATTGCAGGTATAAATAAAGTAGTTGATGGGATATTTTCTGTATCTTTATGGAATAACAGTTTACATTGTTTTTCAGGTATTAATATCATCTAATATTTCAAATTATCATGTGATAGGAGATACGTCCTGCTTTCTTCAAGAAAAAAGGTAATGCAACGGGATATCGATCAATTCCAGTTTTTCATGAACATAGCGTAGTTAGTTCCAAACGATTCGGTAAGCTGTTATCAATAATGTATTTTTTTCTCATGACTTACTTACTTACTTACTTACTTACTTCCTCTTCATGGATTAGGCTAATAGCCTGTTCCGACCTCAGATTTCATTTCATCTCTTCATAGGACGACCAATATCTCTTCTTCCCGTAGGATGGTATTCCAGGGCAAGTTTTGGGATTCTGTCGTTATCCATCCCCACAACGTGGGTTTTCCAATTTATCCTGTTTTGGAATATTCTTTCATTCATTGAGAATATATTTAATTGTTGTCTTATCTCTTCATTTCGTATTTTATCTTTTAGGGAGTATCCTTTCACTGATCTTAGGAATCCCATTTCAGATTATTGTATTTTATTCCTATAGCTTGTTTTATACACCCATGTCTCACTTCTCATGACTAGCCTTTCAAATTGTTTCTAATTTATAGAATACATTTTTGTCACTAAAAATAAACTGAAAACAAATAGACTGCATCTATATCGAACGTCATTTTTATACATACATACACACATACATACATACATACATACATACATACATACATACATACATACATAGGGCCTACATATGGATTATTATTAGGAGAAGTAGGATAACTGAATGATATCACTGGATTCTAAACAACACAACCATGGTTCGAATCTCGGCCAAAGCACGTAGAATTTTTGAAATGAAGAGTTACGCCGCTTTGGTTTGAATTCCACGTAAAACTGAAGGCCTCGTAACTAAGACGACGTCATCAAGAGTCACACAATTACAAGCTTGCTTTTTATAGACGATTATTCTTTGCTGTGTTCAGTGTGCAAGCCACTGTAAATGAAATATACGCCTCCAGAGCCTTCTACTTGCAACTAGCACTGCGACTTCCTCTAGATCTAAACCCCTTAACCTGAAATTTTAAAAAGCTAAATCTATCCATCACCTGCGCCACTCCCTGCTTCTCTTACCCTCCATGTTCAAGCTGGGAAACCTGTCCTCCTCCATTCGCCTTACAAGACTCCAACACAGAAGCTGGTTAATACTTGGAGCATAACTTAGCCAGTTAGTTTATTACCCTTATTCCTTGACGAAGTGTGTTCTCTTATTATGGTTTTCATTCGTTTGTAGCAGAAATCACTGTCGCTACATTCAGTTCCAATATTTCCAGCTCATGACAACGATATCACAAGGCTGCCTAGCTTGCTTCCCTTAAATCGAGGCCATTTTTAAAACAGAGTGATGTACGGATAGTTTTGTCCGCAAAAGAACTTTTTCCTAACAAAACTCTGTTGATATCGACTATGGGAGATCGCTGCATTGTCTTCGTTACATACTAAATCGATTTCAATTAGTCCACTACTGTGCTGGGAAAGTGCACATATTAAGTATTTGAAATGATTTACCTGTTACAGTAAGTATTCCCTGCCTGGCATTCAATTCTCTTGGATTGTTTCCCAAGCGAAGCAGCATTGGTCTTCTAAATGCTGATCTTCATATTGAACCATCCTGTTCATTGGGACAATTATATTAATTTTAGTATTGGATATTGGAATCACACGAGGCCACCCACGAAGCCAGTGTCTTACAGTATATGTCATAAAGGAGTCCAGAAGAAGCGTTCTTGTGTGAAGTGAGCGCGAGCGTCATTATGAGAAATCTCCAGAAACCCATAAAAAGGAGTTATGTCCCAAGCCAAGCCTCTTGATGAAGATTGGGGACGCTTCCCAGATCCCGGCAAAACTTATATTAGGAGGGAAGAAAGAATTAAATTAATATCTTTGGTTACGGAGGAGTTGCATTGGATTTGAGACAAGAATTGCAACCTGTATAATTTCTGCTTTATTTTGATACGCAGTAGGGCTGCATTCATAATGCATTCGTTAATTAGAGCTCATGATATACTCAGTGCGGGAAAAATTTCGCGGGCGCGCGCGGATTGCACGCGACCAAGCGGCTTGATGACGCTAGACGGGATTATAAAATAAGGCCGCCTGGCATATCAGGCTCATTCTTGGACAAGAAGACTGCTTGAACGAGTCGTCATACTGCGTGTTGGTACTGAGAACAACGCTTTGTCTTCGAGCTGCACAGACGACGAGTACAGCTAGATCTGCGAGGAAGTAAGTAATCAACTTGAATATTCAGCTGAATTTAAGATTTTACCTGTGAGAATATGCTATGGGGAGATGAGGTACTGCTTATAAGAGACTAATGAACTAGTAGCTTCATATTTCGGTGAGGTCAAGTTATAACTGACGAACTGCTAGGATTAAGATTGGCGCAGGATAGGAAGTCAGAAACAACAGGTTATCCGAGTGAAAGGGTGAAGTAACAGTGACTTAATCTAGTGAAGAAACTGTGGACCAGGTTTAAAACTCTGAACGAGACTTGGTCAATGTGACGTGTGAGACACGATAGTAGTGGAGACAGGCATCGAGTTTGGACAGTCTGTAATATATGAATTTATTTTCAGTTACCCCAGCATCAAGTCAGAACGAATGTTTGACATCATCATTGCAAGGAAGCCACAACCAGGAGCTGAAGCCAACACGACAACGGGCATCGATCCAGGAACGTTGGGAGCACCTGATCAGCGCGACATCGAAGGGGACACCTTCCAACTACAGAGGGAGCTGTACGAAGACGCCACACAAGAAATAATGTCTCCAAGTGGTCAACAGTATCTGATGCCAGCGCCGCAGTCTATCATGATGTGGTAGATTCAGTGGTCCACAGGGAGGGCCGCTCCGTAATGTCATCGATAACATAAGGTCAGAGCTTTCCAATTCTGTTTCAAGCATGTCATTTAAATTTAGATAGGAATATGGGGGCCGTCAGTCAACAGATTAGTTATGGTAGGAGTTTTTCCTTGTAATTTAGAGCTAGGCCTCAAGCTCGAACCCCGTACTTTAAGGTAGATGTTATTTGTAGAGTCCTTGTTAGCGTGTGTATTTTATTTCGATGGTATTATTTTACGTACATGGTATTTTTAAGGGTCTGATCGAACTCCTTTGATCATAGGAGGTTAGTCTAACAGACAGGTACTTTTATTGTATCGCATTTAGGCATTTGTTTTTGCAGACGTAGATGTGTATTGTTGTGACCAAGACGTAACCCGTGAATCCACTCAGCTTCACTGATAGAGCGAGCGAGTCAGAATATTTAAGAGATTTGAGCCCATGAGAGGCAGAATTAAGATTTGCGATTGATATGAGAGAGCCCAGCACAATTGAGAGTATAGTGGATATATGTGGAGATGCCTAGTATGGTCATGTGACTATCGCTTAATGATTAGTGTTTTTGTAGCACCAAGATTTCGCCCACGAGAGGCGTATGTAAGAATTGCGATACTACTGGTGATATGGAGACGAGGGCAGATAGCCCAGGTGTATTTAAAAGAGGGCTTTAGCAGCAGATTACGTGAGGTTTCTTTTGAAAGGCGAGATTTTAGCCTGCCGCCACAGATGAGCTCATAAATTAGGGGGACTGCCGCGAGTGAAGTGGCGAGGGTGGAGGTCATTGAGCTTGACGTCACCGGCTTGTGAATTGGTTATTGTCGTCTGCAGTTTGTCAAGTGTGCCAGGGGGAAGAAACGACCTTCATGTTTTGAAAGCAGGGAGAGATCCTTTTTATGTCCTATTTGTTCTACGTTAATTTTTAACACTGGCCCGTTTGATATTGACACCCGTGTATATGTTGGGTGTGTCCTTTTATATTGTTTGCTTAGGTATCTTTGACGCCTTACTCGTCATGGGACTAGGGTTCGTGACCGATTCAGGTCATTGTACATTTTGTCTTGATATTTGTTAGCACCGGGGTTCGACGGCGCGAGGCATTGTAAATTTTATGGGAATCACTGTTTATGAGTATTTTAGCCGATATCCATCTTTCTAAACTTCGTTTCTTACACTATTGTAACATGCTTGTTGCAGCACAGCTGTTTTCGTGAAGGCGGTGAACTGGTTGTCATCGGCTCAGCGTTATTTTACCCTATCATAATGAAAAGCTCTATCCTTTGTAAATAATTCAATTTTATGTAATAAATCCCTATTTGTTAAACTTTGAATGCAGCGATGTTTTCTGTTAGATATTTTATTTTATTTTAATTTAGCCGAATCTTACCTGATTTGTCACATATCCTCGTATTTGTCTTTTGTTGCCCCGTTATACCCATGTTATCCCTGAGGAGATTGCTTATCCGGCTGAGTGAAGAGGATTATGTGCAGGTAAGACTATGTGCACCAGCTCACATTTGTGAGAGTTCTTTCACTACCGTACTCTGGGTTCGAGACCGGCTTTCGCCTGGCCGGAACTTCAGAGTCCAGTAGGGCACAATATGTTTTAAAATTTTAAAATATTTTCTTTTAAATGCAAACTGGAATACAATTCTGATTTTCTTTCATAAAATACACTGATCTGTTTCTGGTTTTCCGTTTAGGAAAGTTCAATTAGAGGATGATTTACTAGTTTGAAAACATCGAAATTGCTTAGTATGAGAGATCAATTGACCACTGTTCGACCATTATTTATCGCAAAGGAGAATATCCCGCACTTAGTAAATGGAAAAGTGGCTGCCTGGCCGAGGCCGTAAAGGCGTGCTGGGTTCGCCCGGAAGGACGTGGGTTTGAATCCCCGTCAGGAAGTCGTAAAATTTAAGAGACGAGATTTCCACATCCGGAGGAAGCCTCAGCCTACATCAAAAATGAGTACCAGGTTAATTCCTGGGGGCAAAGGCGGCCAGGCATAGAGCTAACCACTCTACCCCATCAAGTGCCAAGGTTACGAATAGTGGAAGCCTTTAACTTCCACCCCTCCAAGGGCCTTCATGGCCTGTACGGAGATGAGTATATGGAAAGCACTATACTAACAAATATAATACTTCAAAACAGTACTTGAAAAACTTCCAAGAAAAATGAAAAAGTCTTCAAAAAAGGAGATGTAACTTACATTTCATTCTTGTTACGAGACGAATGCATTAGATAGTCATTTCTAAGCCGTAGTTTTCTGTGGTTTCGTTCGCCTCTGCAAGAATTTCCCCTAGCGTCCAATTGAGGGAAACATCTGAATGGTTTCAATAATAATAATAATAATAATAATAATAATAATAATAATAATAATAATAATAATAATAATAATAATCTATGGTGTCAGATACCATGATCAGGCACTTAATTTGACATCATTTATGCTGCCTGCTTGTCAATGTCAACATTCATTTAATCTACCAGGCAACAGAGAAAACGGATCTCTCTTGGGCTATCTAGGGCTGGATTTTAATTAATTTTGTCGGGTAAGAACCAGGTGTGGGACAAATGATCTTCATGACATCGTATGACATTCAGTGTACAGGTAGAATGTACTTTCTTCCGCCCTTCGAAAATCCGAATACATCTGTGGGGTTTGAACCCGCGACTACAGAATCTGGAAGACGGCACTCTACTGCTTATTATTCTAATGAACTCAAGTTTTGTATACATACATAAAAATTCGTCAAGAAATTGCAACAGTTCAAGGCAGAATTAAACAACACTACTACAGAACAGTTAATAATTCATTTTATTTTGTAATTGTATATTGAAGCATTAATAATTTTAAAATACTTTGCGATCTTCGTGATGCGCCTCGCTTTCAGGAATATTTTATTTTTGGAGAAAAAAATATTAGAAACAGTCAATAAACCACGAGATAATCAAACCACTATGCTAACTGCGCTCTCTAATTCCATCAACAAACAAGAAAGGATTACAGATACCGCGCATTTATGAAGGTATGTTAATAATTTGCTACCGACCGAGTTGACCTCGCATACAATCGTGTTATTGGTAAATTACGTTTGGGAGATCGTGAGTTAGACCACACTCCCCCCAACCCCGACTTCGGCAAACATTTTTGCTTTCCGTGTAGTTTCATTTTAATGCTGAACGAATTCACTACGCGGTTCGGATCACGTAGCTGTGGCATTGTATTTGAGATATGATGCTTTCAAACTCAATGCTTGGCAGCCCTGAAGATGATTTTCCGTGGTTTCCTATTTTTACACGCCAAGAAATGCTGAGACTTTCTCTTAGTTAAGATCACGGCCACTCACTTCCCAGTTCTAGCTCCATCACGTCGTCGCCAAAAGACATGACTGAGTCGGTTCGACGTTTAGACACTAGTGACATTTTAATACTAGTCGGATTCCGGGACTGTGCATTAATTAGTCAACGGCTGCCACCTTCCTAGACCTAACTTTTTCTACCCCAGTATCACCGAAATCAAAACTTCCGTTATCATTACGTTTAATGATTTTCCAAACGAAAAAGCAAGAAATTAGGCTGTTCGTATATATAGAAAAATGATTCGGAAGATAGTGGGTTCGAACCCCACTGTCGGCAGCCCTGAAGATGGTTTTCCGTGGTTTCCTATGTTCACACCAGCCAAATGCTGGGGCTGTACCTTAATTAAGGCCACGGACGATTCCTTCCCACTTCTGGCTCTTTCCTATCCTATCGTCGCCATAAGACCTATCTGTGTCGGTCCGACGTAAAGCAGCTTGCGAAGGAGAAAGTATAGAAAAATGAAATATGGTGGATCCTATAAAATTCAATGTCAGCAAGAGTTTATGTTAATAATCGTCATGAACGCATAACCATCCTAGCAAAATTGGCGTTAAACTTCCTTCTTTACCATTTTTTTTTCTTTTTTTGCTATTTTGTTTTACGTCGCACCGACACAGATAGGTCTTATGGCGACGATGGGACAGGAAAGGCCTAGGAGTGGGAAGGAAGCGGCCGTGGCCTTAATTAAGGTACAGCCCCAGCATTTGCCTGGTGTGAAAATGGGAAACCACAGAAAACCATCTTGAGGGCTGCCGACAGTGGGGTTCGAACCCACTATCTCCCAGATTCAAGCTCACAGCTGCGCGACCCTTAACCGCACGGCTTACCTTATTTTTGCTATTTGCTTTACGTCGCACCGACACAGATAGATCTTATAGCGACGATGGGATAGGAAAGGCCTAGGAGTGGTAAGGAAGCGGCCGTGGCCTTAATTAAGGTACAGCCCCAGCATTTACCTGGTGTGATAATGGGAAGCCACGTTAAACCATATACAAGGCTGCCGACAGTGGGATTCGAACCCACTATCTCCCGGATGCAAGCTCACAGCTGCGTGACTCTAACCGCAGGGCCAAGTTACCCGGTCTTCTTTTCCTTTACTGAGTGGTTCCTCTAACAAAGAATTTCACGTTATGGAAATTACAACTCTTTTCACGTATTAACTGTTTCTTAAGCTTTGGCTCATTCAACAGACAGCGCGTAGCGAATACGAATAAATAATAATATTGTAGTAACTGAACAATGGACATAGCGGTAACTACACGGAATTAACGCTAAAAATTTACTTTTCTTGTGACTTTGTTTTTTTCCGTCAGCTATAAAAAGGGGCTCTGCAGAGATTTCCCTTATCGTAGAACAGGAGGACACGTTGCCCAACTTGCAGGTAAAAGAAGCAGGGAGTGGCGCAGGTGATGGTTAGATTTAGCTTTTTAAAATGTAAGGTTAAGGGGTTAGATCTAGAGGAAGTGGCAGTGCTAGTTGCAAGTAGAAGGCTATGGAGGCGTATACAGTACTTCATTTAGAGTGGCTTGCAGACTAAACGCTGAAAAGAATAATCGTTCATAAAAAGCAAGCTTGTAATTTTGTGACTCCTGCTGATGTCGTAATAGTCACGGGGCCTCCAGTTTTACGTGGAATCCAAATCAAAGCGGCGTGACTTTTCATTTCAAATTTCCTACGTGCTTTGGCCGAGATTAGAACCGTGGTTTCTTGTTCAGAATTCAGTGATATCATTCATTTATCCTGCTTCTCCTATTAAAGGTAAGGGTGTATTCTCTCCGAAGGCAGGTCCAAACTTCCGCAGAGGTGTGCCTGAGCCGGAGTTTATAGGGTAGGGTGGCCAATTCCTTTCCGGTCCTCCATTCCCTTACCTCCCACCAACAGCTCGTGACAACCCATTCAACCCTTGACCACGCCCAATGTTTCTAAACTTCGGAGATATCACGGGATCCGGTGTTTCAACACGGCCACGGCCGTTGGCTGCTTCTCCTAAGAATAGTGTCTTTTTAATTTGTTTTACGTCACACCGACACACATAGATCTTAAAGTCTTATGGTGACGATGGGATGGGAAAGGCCTAGGAATGGCCTTCATTAAGGTACAGTCCTAGCATTTGCCTGGACTGAAAATGGGAAACGACGGAAAACCACCTTTAGGACTGGCGACAGTGGGCTTTGAATCCACTATCTCCCGGAGGCAAACTCAGAGATGCGCACCCATAACCGCACGGCCAACTTGCCCGGTAATAATAGTCTGTATGTATGTATGTATGTATGCATGTATCCGTTTTCTCTATTGTCTGGTAGAGTAAACGGAACGTCGAAACTGACAAGCAGGTAGCATAAATGATGTCAAATTAAGTGCCTGCACGCGGTAGCTGACGCCATATATTATTATTATTATTATTATTATTATTATTATTATTATTATTATTATTATTATTATTATTATTATTATTATTATTATTGAAACCATTCAGAGGTTTCCCTAAATTGGACGCTAGCGGAAATTCTTGGAGAGGCGTACGAAAAAACAGAAAGTAAGGCTTAGAAATGACTCTCTGAATACATTCGTTTCGTAACAAGAATGGAATGCAAATGAAATCTATCTTCTTTTTTTTAAGACTTCATCATTTATCTTGGAACTTTTCCAAGTACTGTTTTGAGGTATTCTGTTTGTTAGTAAAGTGCTTTCCATATACTGAGCGCGCGATATTTTCCTATGCGATAAATAATGGTCGAGCAGTGGACAATTGATCTCCCATACTCAGCAATTTCAATTTTAAAAATAGTATATTCTCCCCTAATCGAACTTCTTTAACTGAGAACTAGAAGCAGATCACTGATTTTTATGAAAGGAGATTATAATTTGCATAATTTGCATTTAAAAGAAATTAAAAACATATGAACATCAACTTTTAGAAGACCAGTGAGATGTTACATTTAAATCGATATGCTGACCTTTTTGAAACTATGAGCTGAGCCAATATCATCATTTGTCAGGAGTTATGGAATTTCTTCTCTCAATGGTCTTATAACTCCTTTTGAAATTAATTTTCTTCTTCCTTTTTAAGTTTTTACTCTCCGGAAACGTCTATACCTATTACAACTTGGTGTAATTAGTGGCTAACCGAATATGTTAGCTAAGCGGTACCAGTCGTGTAACTATGATCTTCCATTCGAGACAAAGTGAACTCGAACTCCACTGTCGGTAGCCCTGCGGAGAGTTCTCCGCTGTTTCCCATTATCAGTCCTTGCTAATGTCGGAGCAGTATTTTAATTAAGTCCATGGCCGCTACATTTCATTCCGAACCATTTCCCGTCCCAGCGCCATCGAAAACATGTTGGAGTTATGTTGAACAGAGAGTAAAGAAAAAAAGTTCATTTTCTGCTTAAACTTGACTGAATTACTCGTAATTCTCCGGGAGCCGTCAACTTCGGGACGTGGAGAGACGACTATTCTACATTAGCTGAGCTTCATGTATTGATGTATTATTAATGGATTCCTTCGTGGTAACAATTAGCGTAGCGAATAACAGGTGTAGTCAAGCCCGCTGTACAGTTATGAATACAGTGTGGAAGTTCCAATACGACGTACTCCTTAATGTTTATGCAAATCTCGTTGCATAACTGTGTTGCAGATTACAAGATAATTTGCTACACGCTCAAATAACTCTGCATTCTAACCTAATACTGCATATAAATCTGAGCTCTAGTAATAATATCCATTTCAGGATCGGGCGAGCTTATGAAAACATGTGCTACAAATGAGAATTTCATGGACACAGCACACATATAAGGTAACCAATTTTATAGACTCTTAAGTCAATCATTCAAATTTACTACCATACTCTCATTCAAATGATCAATTCTGACACAACCATCAGTAAGTGGTGGGAATTCGTCTGTGTTTGTTAACAGATGTATATCAAGCACTCTACGCACTAAACATACACACTTAGCAGGTTAATACAGCCGTGGTTCGAATCCTGATCAATGGTTTGGATTTCTTATAAAATTCTGAGTCCTGAGACTTCCAACTGAAAGTCACAAGAAGAACTCAGATTAGTCATATTTTATCTTTCTTGTAGAAACATTAAAGGAAAACAAGCAAGCAAAGCCAATTCCATACAGGCCAATGAAGGTCCTTGGAGGAATGAAATGTAAAGACGTCACTTTCCGTAACCTTGGCGACATGTGGGATAGACTGGTTAGCTCTAAACCCGGGAGTCTTTACCACCATGAATTAACCTTGCACTGATTAAAGATGTAGGCTGAGTGAACTGCAGAAGTGGAAATTGCATAAGAAATATTTTCGTCTTTGAGGCAGTAGTCGAACACAAGTCCTTCCAAGTGAAACATCTACGCCCTTATCGCTTCAGTCTGGCAGCTCCTAAATTAAAGACACTGAGATAAATCATAGTTTAACATAAATATTGTTCAATCAAGGTTACTTGCTAGAATGGACTATTACCCTCCTTGTATTTTATTTGTCGTTATGTAGGTGTAAGTCGCTGCAGAAAAATGATGCTTGTAATTTATAATTAAATCTTCTCGCTCTAAATTAATAAATTGTCAAGGTCTTATGTCAATCACATTTTGACAGACCTTATGGTCACAGCAGCGGTCTTAATTTCTTCAGGACCAAGGTTCGATGACCGTCCGTGACCGTAATCTGCAGGCCTTCATGCTGTTGAAATTACAGAACGGTAATATTTCTTCGTGCATAAATACTGGAAAAAGGGTAATATTTATGAAGAATGAAGGGATTTAGACGCCGTCTGGCTTTCCAACAACCAGAAGATGGCATCAAAAGGAGTAGAATGAAATAAAAAGTAATTTAATTTCATGTGATTTACTGTTAATTAAATTTGGCGCCGTAGTCTAGGGGTAGCGAACCTTCCTCTCACCGGGAGGTCTTGGGTTCGATTCCCAGCCACATCAGGATTACCTAGTTCTGTGGGCTGGTTCGCAGTCCACTCAGCCTACGTGAGAAAAATACTATCTGACGGTGAGATAGCAGTTTTGATGTTAAAATCAAAGAATAAGGCCGAAAGGATGCATGTGCTGACCATGCATCACTCTATTCGGGATGGGAGAACAAGGTATTTCAGCGCTCTAGGACCTCGGATGTGGTTTGATTATTCATTAAGAAGAGCACTAATTAGGTTAAGAAAATACGTTATAATAATAATAATAATAATAATAATAATAATAATAATAATAATAATAATAATAATAATAATAATAATAAGTTGAATTATATGGGGAGATCAACCGTAGTCGAACTCAAAATTACAACTAAGGTTTTGAACCTTAAAGGTTGCCTCAAGATGTATTCTGGCTGTTATTGGGTTTGCCAGTAATTTTTACGACCGGATACCTTTCCTGACGTCAACCCTCGTCCTCTATCCGGGCTTGGGACAAGCTAGGGGCATTACGTCGCACCGACACAGATAGGTCTTATGGCGACGATGGGATAGGAAAGGCCTAGGAGTTGGAAGGAAGCGGCCGTGGCCTTAATTAAGGTACAGCCCCAGCATTTGCCTGGTGTGAAAATGGGAAACCATGGAAAACCATCTTCAGGGCTGCCGATAGTGGGATTCGAACATACTATCTCCCGGATGCAAGCTCACAGCCGCGCGCTTCTACGCGCACGGTCAACTCGCCCGGATGGGACAAGCAGCAACAATTAATGAGCTACTCAATCCACCCATTAACTGTTGCAGGCGGTGAAATTATTGAACCAGCATGGTTAAATCAGCAAGCTAACTAAGGAGGAACTGCATAACTTCAAATAGCACACAAAATTACTTGGAACAGATACAATAAAACAATATAAAAAAATGCAAGATTACGACATTAGAAAACAGTAGTTAAAACAGAAGCACTTTATCCATCTGAAACTATTATAATTGGTGGCAGATCTTGAATAAAGGTGATCACCGAGCTCGATAGCTGCAGTCGCTTAAGTGCGGCCAGTATCCAGTAATCGGGATATAGTGGGTTCGAACCCCACTGTAGGCAGCCCTGAAGATGGTTTTCCGTGGTTTCCCCTTTTTCACACCAGGCAAATGCTGGGGCTGTACTTTAATTAAGGCCACGTCCGCTTCCTTCCCATTCCTAGGCCTTTCCCATCCCATCGTCGCCATAAGACATATTTCTGTCGGTGCGACGTAAAGCAAATAGCAAAAAACAAAACAAAAAGAATTCAGATGATCGAAAAAACAAAAGAAAAATCCTCAGGAAAATCTCAGGACCAAAGTACGAAAATGGAATTTGGATGAAAGAGAAATCACAGGAAATCTATGATGTTACAAAAAAAGTAACAGATACCATCAGGAAACGGTGATTACAATTTTAATGTCACTTAGATAGAATTAATCATTACAGGTTCACAAATAAAATTTTAAACTTATCCGTATCAATGAAAAATCACAATATTTGTCTAAAAGAAATCAGTGAATACCTAAATGTAATTGGCATTAATGAATGAACCATTGAAGATAGAGTAAAATTTAGAATCTTAATTCACAAACACAATTTTCTGTAAAGTCCGTCCGACTAAACACAGGTTAAGCGTAACGAATCAAATAATAATAATAATAATAATAATAATAATAATAATAATAATAATAATAATAATAATAATAATAATAATAATAATAATAATAATAATAATAATAATAATAATAACACAATAAAAGCGATTGTAGTTACGGGATAAGAAGCAGTTGCTTTGTGGCAATGTAACTTTTAGAACCCTATTCATTCCTCGAATATCTCTATAGGGTAGCAAAGTAAAGCCCGTAATAGATGCTATTTCAGCCTCTCTTCTACGGCTGTGCAGCAATACTCCCCTTCCATGGCGGATTTATTTCTGGCTCGTTGGCAGCCCACGCAACGAACAAGCCTATGCGGGGGTTAGCTGACGCGATGTAGGCAGGCAGCATATCCTACACGCACGTGTAAGGGTTACGCTACCCTTGCAGGGGCGAGCAGGTAGTGGGCAGCCCCTCCCTGTCCACATCGCTTTATATCGTTGAAACAACACACATGCATTCTCTTCCTTTTGTACTTCAAACCACCATTCCTCATTCAAAACTAAAACGTGAAATTATAAGTTCTGATTATTATTATTATTATTTGCTCTCATGGATTAAACCATGTAGTTTCTGGACGCGTTCGTCCATAGCACAGCGACACCAATCGTGCATTGATAATTACGCAATTACTAGGGCCTGATTCGCTTGTATACTACTGTCCCTCGCTAATAGATCCTTCGGATTCATCATGAAGTAAGGATTTGATTTCTTCTAAGAGCTTGTCCCGAAATTTGGCATAAATAATATCAAACTTCGGGAGAGTATCAACATCAATCACTTGTCTGGAAAATGCAGGTCTTCCACTTTGTAATGACCTGTAAATTGTGAATCGAACTGAGCATGAACTACAGTGAGCAAAAGGTGAAGTGGCTGATACAAACAGCGCAAAATTGGAAAGGGTACTTTTATCTATTGTAGGTTATTCTACACTTCGCAAGGAAAGTGGCATTCTTTATGAACATGAAGCAAAATTTGAGGATTCTGAACCAGAATTTTTCCCGAATGAAATAAAATTATTCAAATTTGCTCTCATAACATTATGTGATGTCGAGCGTACTTTTTCCAAATATAAAAACATCCTGTCTGGCAACCGAAGAGACTTCTACCATTCCAACTTGAAAATTCACGTGATTATTCAGTACAATTTCACTGACTACGGGGACTAATGCCAGTACGGTCACTTTATTATCGTTTTTATAAATAATTTGCTGATTAGACACTCGGCAAGAATTTCGTCACTGATTGCTATATTATTTTTAACTTTAAAAGGCACATAACTTGTTATAGCTGAAGGCGAAGTGGAACAAAGAACTTTCTGAAAGATACTAGAAATAATACGTAACCAGTAACGATTTTGAGCTGTTAGCAATTTGTGTATTAATTAAACTGTAAGATCACACTTTTATACATAAATTCATTAATCTGTAAGGTCATATTTTTGTCTCTCTGGACCATATCAGAATGCTTTTTTATTCAATTTTGATTGCTAATTTTAAAGTTTTTATGTCATTAAAATACGCCCCTGAAATGAAATGGCGTATGGCTTTTAGTGCCGGAAGTGTCCAAGGACAAGTTCGGCTCGCCAAATGAAGGTGTTTTTATTTGACTCCCGTAGGCGACCTGCGCGTCGTGATGAGGATGAAATGATGATGAAGACGACACATACGCCCAGCCCCAGTGCCAGCGAAATTAACCAAATAATGTTAAAATTCCAGACCCTGCCGGGAACTGAACCCGGGACCCCTGTGATCAAAGGCCAGCACGCTAACCATTTATTATTATTATTATTATTATTATTATTATTATTATTATTATTATTATTATTATTATTATTATTGTCACCACAGTTCACAGATTTAACTGGTTCGTTATTAAAAGCATAATTTCACGAATAAGTATTTATCAAGTACTACATTCTTTAATGCAACGATAGTCTGTTCACATACAAACCATCGGGGAACTTTCATTACAATAGTTCGGCGTGATTCTGCATTCGCAAAGAACTGCAGATTTCTGTATGTCTTCAATCAGATACATTATACATGAAGTTCGTTCAAGGACTGTGTCAGGTTGTTCTGCACCGGTTATGTTGCTCCCAATCGCAATAAACCATGAGGGTTACTTGATGTACTTGTGACCGTCCTTTAATATATTCGATATTTTTCCATTTTCATTTCATCAGTTGATTGGATATCAATTGTTCAAATATACTCGTCAGGACAGTCTGAAACAATAATCATAAGGAGAAGAAGAGGAAGAAAAATATTAACGGTACTATTTCTAGGGATTAACAACTCGTGCTGTATGGGTATTGTAACCATGACTGAGTCCGCCATTACGTAGACTTGTTTGGGCCTGTCATTTTTGCTTCCTTCTTTCTGTCGGATTTTTCTTGGTCAATTCTCGCTATTTTTCTGCCTCAATGGTATAATTCGCCTGAAGGACTCGATTGCCTTCATTTTCTCGCCGTTAGTAGTTTTTCTCATGTTTGAATCGAGAGCTTCATTTTTCGAAAGGAAGTTCTTCCACTTCTTTCGACGAATGCTATGATGGACTTCTCGTTCTTTACATCTTTAATGAGCACCACCACTATTGAATATAACAAACAATAAATGTGGGAAATTTGAAGAGTGGAAAGAAAGAAAGAAAGAAAGAAAGAAAGAAAGAAAGAAAGAAAGAAAGAAAGAAGGAAAGAAAGAGATAGAAAGAGTGAGTGAGTGAGGTGTGTTTAAAATTTGTTGTGGTGTAGTTGTTACTCATAGGCTGTTATAAACTTAACTCTTGATGCCAAGCGGTTGTTACGGATGTCGCAAGGCGTTACGTGGCTTGACCACGTTAAACCTAACGACATTCATAACACCTTAGGAGTCGCCCCGATACCGTCCAAAAAGAGGGAAGCACGAAAGCGGTGGGCATCCGGTCGTAAAAACTCGCAACGAATCAATCAGTCAATCACCACTGATCTGCATTTAGGGCAGTCGCCCAGGTGGCAGATTTCCTATCTGTTTTTTTACCTAATCACTTATTAAATAATTGCAAAGAATTTGTAAATTTATTAAACATATCCTTTGGTAAATTATTCCAATCCCTAACTCCTCTTCCCATAAACAAATATTTGCCCAAAACTGTCCTTTTTTTCTTTTTTTGCTAATTGCTTTACGTCGCACCGACACAGACAGGTCTTGTGGCGACGATGGGGCAGGAAAGGGCTAGGAGTGGGAAGGAAGCGGCCGTAGCCTTAATTAAGGTACAGCCGGGCTGAGTGGCTCAGACGGTTAAAGCGCTGGCCTTCTGACCCCAAATTGGCAGGTTCGATCCTGGCTCAGTCCGCTGGTATTTGAAGGTGCTCAAATACGTCAGCCTCGTGTCGATAGATTTACTAGCACGTAAAATAACTCCTCCGGGACTAAATTCCGGCATCTCGGCGTCTCCGAAAACCGTAAAAGAGTAGTTAGTGGGACGTAAAACAAATAACATTATTATTATTAATTAAGGTACAGCCTGGTGTGAAAATGGGAAACCACGGTAAACCATTTTCAGGGCTGCCGACAGTGGGGTTAGAACTTACTATCTCCCGATTACTGGATAATGGCCGCACTTAAGCGACTGCAGCTATCGAGCTCGGTGAACTGTCCTCTTGAATTCTAACTTTATCTTCGTATTGTGATCTTCTATACTGTGAAAAACGCCACTGAAACTTATTCGTCTACTAATGTCATTACACAAAAGTCTCACTTCATATCCAACCTCGCAGAGAAAGGGATAATGGTTGAACACACACACACACGCGTGCGCACACACACACACACACACACACACACACACACACACACACACACACACACACACACACACACACGCACACACACACACACATCAAATTCTTGTAAATATTCAATGAACATTTATCTGGTTTACAGATATTAAACAATAAGCTTGTACTCTATGCTAAATTATTACAATCACTGTATTCATCGACGCTTTATACCGACCGCAAAGAAAAGAGAATACCACTCCCACCACTGAATAAATTCTGCCACTGAAATGTTGAGTTTTTCCTACATAGCTGCATGTTGAGACTACAGTTTGGAGTACTCTATATTTTATAACAGAGTATCGATTTGTACGATAGGAATTGGTCTGGAGCTTCTTTGTGAATTCCATAAACAGTTGTTGATGAACGTATTCACACGGCGAATACCAGCTCGCAGTAAATCGGGCGGTGTGAAGTCGAGAGGAAACTCTTAAGTACCGTTGTCTCGTCGCGCTCACTTTGCAGTTCCGGTTTACTTCTCACGCAGTCCCGTTCGTTGAGAACTTGCTGCCACCACCATAGTTTCAGGAGGATATCTCTTCGCAACAAGAGTGAAATGGCTAGTAACGGGATTAGAACCCATTTCCTTTCTACATATTCTCTTTACTTACCTTGAATACTTGTTGTTCATCCTGCACTTAGCATACTGTACTTGTTTCTAAACACCTGCCATTCTGCAGACAAACAATACTAGAATATACTACATCCTGGTTACACAAAACTCATTTCTAGACTTTTGCTTGCACTTCCTGAATTAATGCTTACTAAGGCTCATTCAAATAGACCAGTGGTTTTCAAACTGTGGTACGCGTACCCCTAGGGGTTCGCCTGAAACGTTAGTGGGTTACGCGAGCAGCCTTCAGGAAAAAATAAAGAAAAATTGAAATATGACATTTAAGAAGAAGAAAGTTAAATACGGACATATGAAGACACGCTTCGCTTGAAAGTTTCACCTGGACTGCGACACTTCAGAAAACTTTGCCACGCCATGCGGCACACCCAACCCATTTAAATTTTGATGGTTCATAATGTCTGATTTCCAGAATTAAGATAGAAATTTTTCATCCTTATTTATTAATTTGATATTGAGGCTAAAATCTAGCGTTTTGAGAAATTTTCGTACAAAGAGAATATCTTGTGCTACTTAATATTATTGTACATTTTTATGGCACAGCACAAGAAATTTAATAGTTTGTGTCTGTATCAAGTAAATTTCTTGTGGTGTGTCATAAAAATGTGTTTAATTTCACAATTTCGTTTTATTTACGATATGTATTTAAAAGAATAATTTATAATCAATTAAAATGCCTTAATAATTTGCCAAGTACTCATAATTCAAAACATATCCTTTAAGGACTTTTTTCGTGGGGGTACATTGAACTTATAGCCATGAATGAGGGGTGCAATCTTATAATAGTTTGAGACCCTGTGAAATAGACACGATAATTAATTACTTTTGTTTTTAATTAGCATTTCCAACTAAAGTTACGTCAGTAGGGAAGTAAATTAAGAGGACTGAATGTCAGACAGGGAACACGAAACTAGAACAGTTTTAAGTACAGTCGAACTTCGATATCTCGAAGTACTTGTGAAGACTGCAAACACTTCGAGTTATCGAATATTCGAGGTATAGAAATACGTGCATACTACTTCGGCTCTCCCATTAACATGATAGTTGCTCTATGTTTTAAAACCAGTTTTATTATGTCTTTATAGGGAACATGCTTGCCAGGTTGAGTAGCTCAGAGGGCTGAGGTGCTGGCCTTCTGACCCCAACGTGGCAGGTTCGATCCTGGCTCATTCCGGTGGTATCTGAAGGTGCTCAAATACGCCAGCCTCGTGTCCGTAGCTTTACTGGCACGTAAAAGAACTCCCGCGGGACTAAATTCGGGCACCTCGGCGTCTCCTAAAACCATAAACAAGTAGTTAGTGGGACGTAAAGCCAATAACATTATTAGGGAACATGCTCCGTTCCTTAGTCACAGGGAAACCTCAGCAACAACTTCATGTGCCAGACATACCACTAGATAAGTTAAATGAGTTTAAAGAAAGAACATCACCTAATGTACTAAATTCCCCCAACTCAGTACCCAACTCCGAAATGAACCCATTACCTTACCAATAACATTTTACATTCTACCCCGTTACTGCTAATGAAGTTTGAAAGGTATTATATTCTATCAAATCAAAATCCAGAGGACTGAATGATATCCCTATAACTTTCTTACACGACATTATTGGTGCTGTTTTACCAATTATTACCCACATTTTTAACTACTGCCTTAAAAACGGAACCTTTCCTTCACTATGGAAACTAGCCAATGTTATACCTGTGTCTAAGAAACCCGACCCCTCCCAACCATCTGACTATAGATTAATTTCTATTTTACTTGCAATTTCCAAAGCACTCTAGCATCTACTTCATGAGTAGATGTTGGAATACTTAAACAATCATACTCTCCTAGACCCATTGCAATCTGGCTTTAAGAAGGGACACAGCACAGCAACAGCCCTGCTCAAAGTGACTGAGGACATACGACACGCAATGGACCAAAGACTGGTGACAATACTTACTCTCCTCGATTTCAGTAGCGCATTTGGCACTATAAACATCCAGGCTCTATTAAACAAGATGCAATCGATCAACGAACTATTAATTTCCTTTCATGGCACCCCAAAAATCGCGTGCAACGGACTATGACCACTGGCTAACCAGGAAGGAAGGCACGCCGCAAGGTAGTATTTTAGGACCTTTGCTTTTTATTTTGTGCATAAACGACATTAATTTCATCTAATTTAAAGAACTGTAGCTACCATCTTTATGCGGACGACTTACAAATTTACTGTCACTGTAAGACCTCTGATTTGCCTCATGCCATAGTCTAATAGGCATCAATGCTGACCTTATCGCACTATTCAGGGCTGAAACCTGATAAACAACGAACGTATCACATACTGATACAGATATACCGACTGCTCTCTGAAGACAGACCACTATACATTTCATTCCAGCTTAAATATTTGTCCTCCTTTCACAACAGTAACACCCGCTCTGGTTCCTCCCTTTTTATTCCTGTTCACTGATTCTCTATGTATAACAATTCCTTTTATGTGACGGGTTCTAGACTTTGGAATTCCTTGCCTGTCAAGGTCAGAAATACCACCTCATTACTTAAATTTAAGACTGATTTCCGAGACTACCTGCTGAATGCAGCTGACTAACTTGTATGATTGGATGATCGAATGAATGTGAGTCACTGTAGGTTATTATTTACTATATAATACTATGTACTCAAACTCTACTCCCAGTGATGTATCAATACAGTTGTTACGTGTAAGAGAGGGCTTTTGGATACTTATAAATTCGTACTCAAAACAAGTTCGTATTTTTTTCCATTTCTTTGTAATACAGTAATCTTTACGAATTTATTTAGCATACTGACAGCACTATACATGTCCTCACCAACTCACGACCAGGGCTAGGATTTTGATAATATGTCATCTTTTATTTAGTTCACAACAGACATTGCTAACTTGTTCAGAAATCCTGATCATAGTTCCCACATTGTAGAAATGCTAATTTATTAGGCCATTCTTGTCATTTTTTGCCATTTTGTATTTCTAGCTCAAAATTATACATCATTATTTGGTCATTTTATGGAATTTATTATACTATTTTATACATTTGAGTGATTTGCTTACATGTTTGAGGATTTTGAAGCATTTACGCATTTGGTATTGAATATTATCGGAACTTTGAATGGCGATGAATACGGAGACTTGAGAATGTTCACAAAGCTTTTTCAATCTGGGGAGTAAAGAGACCTTGTTCCCCACTTACTTCTTGGAACCGTCCACATTCCAGGAGCGACACCTCCAATTGGAGAAGTCTTCCTCCTGAACAGTCGGCATTTTCTTCTGAAGACGCAGAGCAAAGTTATCGGCGAAACGTAAAGAAATTCACTTTTTTTCTTGACATGGCAACAGCCCAAAAGCTTATTATTTATTATAATGTCTATAACATAAATATAGGCTATACCAACTCGATTATTGAATTGATTGTAAAATTTCATCTAAGATTTGTCATTTTTTAAAGTTCTCGGATCATTTAACTGGAAATTTGCCGTCATTTTATAGATCATATTAAACATTTTAGGTCATGAAAATTCTGGCCCTGCTAATGACTGTCCTTGAACAAAGCTGAAAAATCTGGCCAGGGGTTCATCACCCCAGCAGGTGAGAAACTCCCAGCTTACACACAACCCCGTACTGTCAACAGCTTGCTGAGTGTTGTGAAGTAGCCTAAAGTACGATTTTAAACTGCTAGGACCGGGAGAATTGGCCGTGTGGTTGGAGGCGCGCAGCTGTGAGCTTGTATCCAGGAGATAGTGGGTTCGAACCCCACTGTTGTCAGCCCTGAAGATGGTTGTGGTTGCCCGTGGATTCCCATTTTCTCGCCAGGCTATACCTTAATTAAGACCACGGCCGCTTCCTTCCTTCTCCCAGCCCTTTCCTATCCCATCGCAGCCAAAAGACCTATCTATGTCGGTGCGACGTAAAACAAATTGTAAAAAAAAAAAAATGAAAACTGCTATGGTGCGCGGCTAGTCAAACAATACACTCTGACTATAATGTATAGATTGCTGATACTTATACAAGGAGACGACGTAGGTTCAGGTTCCATGTAGAGGTACTAGATTTTCGTAAGGATGATGTGTACGCATAGAGTAATGTTGCATATGATTTCGATTTACAGGAACACACATCTTCTTTTACATTTTATTTCTTCTTCTTCTTCCGCATTTCTGACACTGATGGGGTCGCAGGTGAAAACAGTATCACACATGTTGATCTAACACGGTTTTACAACTGGATGGCCTTCCCGATGCCTACCTTTATGTGGAGGGATGCATTCAATATTGCCTATCCCTGTGGTAGTTTTGTGTGAGTATGAAGAGGAGAGTGTTGCGACAAACATAAACACCCCGTCCCATCCCCTAAGGAATTAACCGTACACAGTTCAAATCTTCGGCCTGGCCGGGAATCGAACTCAGTGCCCTCTATCAATTCACCCAAGGAGCCGGACAGTTGTAATCTACGGTATTCTGTAAGAAAGACGTGAGTTCTAGGATGAAAGTATCTTTACATCGGTGTTCTTTCAGACCTACTGAGGTCACGGGAGTGGAGACTGGGTGGACTCCGAATACCTTATTCACAAGTTGAAAGTAACACACATAAAAGTAGCGAGAATAATTGTAGGTACAGACCGGATGTTTCTCCCACAGGAGTTCTTTCACGTGCCAGTAAATCTACCGATATGCGGCTGACGTATATGAGCACTTTCAAATACCACAGTACTAAGCCAGGATCGAACCTGCCAAGTTGGGGTCAGAAGACCAGCGCCTCAACCGTCTGAGCCACTCAGCCCGGCTGGATGGTAAAGGGAATAACAGTCTATAATGAATATGTATGTATGTATGTATGTATGTATGATTTATTGCGCTATTTCATGGAAGGGCGGGATTAGCACAGTGACAATGGCCGAGGATCGAATGAAACTGGTAGATCTTAGCATGGAATTATTACTTATTATTATTATTATTATTATTATTATTATTATTATTATTATTATTATTATTATTATTATTATTATTGTTATTATTATTATTGCCCCGCATACCTGATGTGTGCGCAAGGTCTTTCTGAATAAAATGTGTGACAATAGTGTCGGTAATACTGTGAGTATTTATTATACTATGATGAAGGCTATAGTTATAGAAATATCACCTGTAAAGTGGCTGGGTTCCGTGGTTCAGCTCCCGGTCACTCCATGTGAGATTTGTCCTGGACAAAGCGGAGGCGGGACAGGTTTTTCTCCATGTACTCCGGTTTCTCCTATCATCAGTCATTACAGCAACGCTCTCTAGTATAATTTCATCTGTCAATCATTAATCATTGCCCCAGAGATGTGAGACAGGCTTCGGCAGTCGGCACAATTCCTATCCTCCCACCTAAATGAGGGTTCTATTCATTCCACCCCTGACCCGGTGGAATGACTGGAAACAGGCTGTGGATCTTCATTTCAATGTAATTTTACCTCGCATGCAGCAGGGTATTAACGTCCCCAATTACATTACACTAACGGATATACAGTATAAAATGTATTGTTATGTTACTCAAAGCTGAAAGAACGAAGCCCCACTCCCTCAAACGACGGAAGAGTTGGAAGCGAAGTGCCTGCGCTAACTCCTAGAGCAAGATAGTCTATTCCTCAGTTTCTCCGCATTATATGATGCGGTGTGTAATACACGATATCATTGTATCATTGTTTCTGTCGAGAATAATAACGTTGGTATCTCTCTCTCTCTCGCTCGCTATATTTGAACAGGGGCAGGTTAGATAAGTCTGAACCATGCTGTTCCTTGTAACCATGAAGTACGTCTGCAGGGACGACCTTCTATCTCATGCGAATCAGATCTCAAGTAAAGGCAGAGAATATGCAGCACGCAGAGTCGCAGAGAACTTCGATAAACTGGAAAAACAATGGAATTCCTCGTACAGGAATGTGTCTCAGGGCGTGCCATGCCATTTTACACTTGTACTGATCATCTGTATATCATGTACTGTATTAAATGTAACTCACAACACATGGCTGAAAAACTTAAAATTAAACCAAATGAAATTAATATTTCACAGAAAATTATTCCAGCATATTTATTTATTTATTTATTTATTTATTTATTTATTTATTTATTTATTTATTTATTTATTTATTTATTTATTTGTTTGTTTGTTTGTTTATTTAACGATGAACATAACAGGCATTCGCCCAATTACAATTTTCAAAATATACAGATAACAATTTCATTACTAAATGTTTATTAAATGCCAACAAATAAGCATACAAACTGAAGAATACAAAGAACTACACAATGTAGATCTGAGGATTCCAAACAAGAGAAAGTTGGTAGTACCTACAATACAAAACATACAGCTAGTACAATAAATTATTGTTACAGTAGTGCGTAATAAATTTAGTTATGAACAGAGTTGTAAGTCTTAGCCTGGCTGAGTGGCTCAGACGGTTGAGGCGCTGGCCTTTGGTATTTGAAGGTGCTCAAATATGTCAGCCTCATGTCGGTAGATTTACTATCACGTAAAAAGACTCTTGCAGGACTAAATTCCGGCACCTCGGTGTCTCCAAAAACCGTAAAAGAAGTTAGTGGGACATAAAGCAAACAACATTATTTATTACAACAGGCTTAGAATAGAGAGTACGAAATAAACATGACACACTAACCAAAGGAATGTTCTGAGAAGAGAAATAGAGTATTCAGCTTATAGGTAATTTGAAAAGTGTGGATTCAAACAGAAGAAGAGGAATTTAAGAATAGAGATAGGAACAACTAGAAAAACGAAATCAGATATGTATACAACACAGGGTTATCCTTCAACAGTATATGATTTATAGGAATTTCAAAGATTCAGATTCAAAGATATCCACATTATATGTAGATGCGCATGAGAATGATGTACTTGATGCTGTTGGTACCTTAAGAGTGACACGGAATCAGCATAAGAACGATAGAGCCTTCGCTGTTTCGAAATCATGACAATGTAAGTTTCCCCTGTGCATGAGTGGAAGAATGTCGTCTTCAAGATCCAAATATCGCAGGTTCAAACCCGGCGAGTGCAGTCGGGAACGGTAGGAGAAACAACAAAAAGTCCATTCGGTGTTCCATGTCGTATGATATTGGCATGAAAGAAATCTAAGGCGACACATATCGTGTTCACCCGACAAGGATCATTACCATTCAACCACAGGTAGTCCAAAAGATGGCTGGTTTCTCTGTGGAAAAACTTAACGTCGAAAGTTAAACGCAGGCAGCCTAAATAGCATCAAATCGAAATCGAAATGCAAAATTAAATTATTCTCAACTCACGAGCAAAGGCTGATAAATTATACACCGCTAACACAATGTAGAACGAGTGACACATCCATTCCGAAGATCCTTGGCCTAGTGTGCGCCTCGGTAAATCACGTGACCTTCATCCAACAGCGCGCAGACAGAAACGCATCTCCGGTCGGCTGTGGCGAGGAATGGAGGGCCGGCAACACCGCAATCAGGAAATAAGAAAGACACTGTCGTCTCTTCTCTCTCTGCACGGCCAAGGGCCTTCCCAAGCGGTGACTGGTATAGTAGCGTTATGTGTGCGGGCATGCTCAGAACATATTGAAGACCGATATCATCTGCTGGTGTTATATACTCCGATACGAAATGTGTGGGAGAAATTGAGGTAGTTGAAAGATTTATGCCTGTTGCTCACGGTAACATTTTCTGTCAAATTTATTGTACAATAATTTAATTTTATAAAATTTCTGTTGCTCGCTGTCAAATTCAAGTTTTATAAAACATTTGATAAAACTTTTCATAAAATAGGACATGTTCTATTCCGTAAAATTAATTTTACGAAACGAACCAATCAGCGAAGCTGACATCACGATGATGCTGGCGCTACGTCGTGAGAAGATTGCGAAGCTCGATTGTAAACAAACCCTTCTTTCTAAAATTGCAGGATCCGGGTGGACTAAGGAAGCTGTTAGTGTTTTGCTAACGAATACCAGAAATATCCTTGTTTGTACGAAGTTAAAACGCCACTTTACCACAACAGAAATGCAAGAAGAGAGGCAAAAAACACAATCGCCGAATTCCTATATGAATGCTGGTCTTCTAACCTCAACTAATTTTCGACCAAGGACAGCAATCCTCTACCTTCTTCTCTTCTTTTGATCCAATCCCGAGTCCAGCATTTCCTGGCATTTCTTTTCTTCCTTTTTACCACTGTACAACATATAATTGCAGCTAAAGCAGCAAGTTTTGCTTTGTTTGTTGGAGCCATACTCTCACACACATTGTAAGTTGAACAGCTGATTCTTGGTTTAAAAGTTTATCGATAGATGGCAGCACATACACAGCGTAGTTCAGAAGTAGGTTCATAGATGGCCATCCTGATGTTTCCACGGATTTTATAAAATAATTTTACCGTGAGTAACACAACTTGTTTTCACCAAATTTTTATAAAATTAACTGTACAACAAATTTTACGAAACATTTTACCGTGGGCAATAGGCATAAGATACATATTTCGTTGTTTACTCCCTGTGATATTTATATCGTATGACTCACAGCTCATATAACAAGAATGAAACGTATGCACACTAGCTACGCACTAATTGCTAAGCAACATTCAAAGTTCAGTATCGTATATCGCTGACAAACACTGAAGCATCCCAGTAGAGTTATGTGTGCGTGCGTGTTAAGAAAGTATTGAAAACCCATGTCCTCTACTAGAGTTACGTACCATTACCTTCATCTCTTAATATTGGTATTTGATGATGTATAGCGTACATCAATTCTGTATGCACGAGATAAATGTAGATATGATGTATAATTATTTTCGTCGCTAAATGAAAATCCCATTTCCAGAGCTCGATTAAGTACCAGTTCGAACCCCACTGTCGGCAGCCCTGAAGAGTATTTTCCGTGATTTCCCATTTTCACACTATGAAAATATGAAGACTGCCACGGCCGCTTCCTTCCTACTCCCAGCCCTTCCCTGTACCATCGTCGCCATAAGACCTATCTGCGTCGGTGCGACGTAAAAGCCAATTGTAAAAAAAATTAAGAACCTTCTGCAGTTCAAATGCGAAAGAGTTGTATAAACGGAAGAAAAGAGGGAAGGAAGAAGGAAAATATGGAGTAGGAATAACTCAACGAATTGTCCCTTAAATGGAGAACCAAACCAAACCAAACCCCATGGCACTACAGCCCTTGAAGGGCCTTGGCCTACCAAGCGACCGCTGCTCAGCCCGAAGGCCTGCAGATTACGAGGTATTGTGTGGTCAGCACAACGAATCCTCTCGGCCGTTATTCTTGGCTTTCTAGACCGGTAAATGGAGAACTTTAGGTGTAATTTGAATGGGAATGAAGTATTGATGATCATTCCCGCACAAAGGCTAAATCATAAATGAAATAATATACAGAGTATGAATATTGAGAATGGGCACTATACTGTTATTTTAGAATGGAGAAAAACTAGCGCAATTACCGTGCTTATACTTCATAATTAAATGTTTTCTCCACTGTGATCATCCTACTATCAACTTTTCTGATCGCAAAACGCATATTCAGTAAGAAAAGATCGTTTTCAAATTCTATTCCTCTTGTAAAGAACCAACTTTATTTTTTCCCTTTGGTCAGTTCGACAAGGGTTGTAGTAATAATAAAAAGAAGAAAAGGATGAAAATGATGATGATGATGAAGATAAAATAAAAAATTAAGTCAGCTGGTTGAGCGTTACGAGTAGTGCAGCTGTAGTCTTACATTCTTACATTCTAAACAAACATTGCTAGCTTGGCTACACGTTGATACGTCCTCTCCAACTTTACTCTCTTGGTTTTCTTGAAATATCTTGATATGGAAGGTTACAACTGTCTTTTTTAAGAGTAAACAAGCTATTTAGCCACTTTTACTTCCTACCTAGTCGATACACACGTGTCAGATCTGAACTCTTCGCCCCCTACTACGAATGTGTGGAGATATGTAATGCCTGTCCGTCCCTACAACACTAAGAATGTTCTACCGTGGCTTAGAGGTAAATACATAAGCAATAAATATATATAGCCGACCTCACGGTGTAGGGGTAACATGTCTGCCTCTTACCTGAAGGCCCAAGGTTCGACTCCCGGCCAGGTCACGGATTTTTACCTGAAAATGAGGGCTGGTTCGATGTCCACTCAGCCTACATGATTACAATTGAGGAGCTATCTTGCGGTAAGATGGCGTCCTCCGTGTAGAGAGCCAAGAATAATGGCCGAAAGGATCCGCGTGCTGACCACACGGCACCTCGTAATCTGCAGGCCGTCGGGCTGAGCAGCGGTAGCTTGGTAGGCTGTGGCCTTCCGGGGCTGTTGCACTATGGGGGTTGGTTTTTAATAGATAAATATGTTGTGATAGAAACAACTGGAATCTCTCCCTCTACTTTTTTTTCCATAACTTTCGTTTGAAACTTTTAAGATACATAGAATATACAGTACGTCTCTGTACTATGCTGTATTATGTACTGCGGAAAAGGGACAAATACCTCACTGAATGAAATTAACTAAGTATGACAGGTAATAATATGGTACTTTATAGGACTGGAAGGAAGCAGCCGTAATTTGAATATTAGTTACCTGCCACACGTCTGGAGTTAAAAAGAAAAGGCGGAGAAATGCTTCGAAGTCGACGGAGAGTTGAAGTTAGACTTACTTCTGGAGTCACCGGGCGAGTTGGCCGTGCGCGTAGAGGCGCGCGGCTGTTAGCTTGGATCCGGGAGATAGTGGGTTCGAATCCCACTGTCGGCAGCCCTGAAGATGGTCTTCCGTGGTTTCCCATTTTCATACCAGGAAAATGCTGAGGCTGTACCTTAATTAAGGCCACAGCCGCTTCCTTCCAACTCCTAGGACTTTCCTGACTCATCGTCGCCATAAGACCTATCTGTGTCGGTGCGACGTAAAGTCCCTAGGAAAAAAAAAACTTCTGGAGGCTGATTCTAAACAATTTCTCGCTTTCAAGACAGTCTATAATCGATGACAGAGCCGCGAAGCGAACACAGACCAACCGGTTAAGGATATACCACGTTATGCCTATATCATTCATACAACAGAAAGCCATAGCACTGTAGTCTATAACGAAAATGTATGTATGTATGTATGTATGTATGTATGTATGTATGTATGTATGTATGTATGTATGTATGTATGTATGTATGTAGAACTACCGAAAGTCAGAAGACTAGCAGTTGCAGATGAGCTCTCTGAATCCCACTCAGCTACTATAGAGATATTAATTGCCCTCTTTCTAGTCTGGACTTCACGAATCTCACCTACCGGAATATGTACGTACCATCAATTACTCTTTTCTGGGAGCACATGACACCATTTATCTCAGTTGTTGACCTGTTCCATACAGTAACTCGTTACCGATGACCCCCTCCACACTGTCACCGTTATTGCCTACTTGCTTTATGGTGCAGTCATATACCATTCATTTCATACAAAATAACATGAACACCTGCCTGGCAACTTTTTCTCATCAAACTATCACTTTCACCTGAATCGTCTTGTTCTACGTATAAACATTGAGATAGCCATTATAACCGTTACGGAGTTTACGTGGCTCAGAGAGGATTAGGAAGCGTCTGGGATGAATGGCTGGACAAGGAATTACTTAGAGCAACTTTTAATATAACAAATTTGGAAATTTTACTTCTTTCCTTGTCTTTTGTCTAGTTTAAAATCTGGAGATAGGCCTATAAAATGTGAATAAAATAACAGGCAATAGAACAAGTTATGAATGAGCTTGTATGTTCTAACAATGTCTGGGACTTAGAAGTCCAAAATCAAGTACACAACTTGATATGGTTAACAAGTTCTTAATTTAATATAGAGGAGCATTATTGCTCCGAGCAGTTACAAATATTTTACAAGAGCAAGGTTTGCTCCTAAAAGTTACATTACACAGGAGCCTGGTCTCCAAAAAATCATGGTCTAGCCTCGCAGAGGCAAACAGTTTCTTTTGAAGCAATAAAAATTCCACCTCACATTAACGTGTTCATGTAGCCTACAGTTGTTCCGACGTGGGCTTATCCATTGCTCAACAGTTATATTAGGTCACTGTTCCCAAAGGGAATTAACATAAGTAAATATTTACACCCTAAAATTAATAAACAGGGGCATAATTGCCCATACTACGTGGCCTTAATGGTAAAAAGGAATGGTTGCTCATAACTGGCCATAAACAAAAGGCAAAGAGGCGAAACACCAGAACTCCTTGTATAAATCTCTAAAAGCCTAAGTCGGCTTACGGCCCGAAGATACAGAAGCTAATCCTACACTACACGGGGGTGACTAAAGGGGAAACATTAATGCCAAGACAAGATTTACAAAATTTTGAAGTTGAAAGTTTTAGTCACCCAATGCAAGATTGAATGGGAAACGACAGAGGGTCAGCAATCTTCGTTCCTTTACATTACATATTTCCCGTTAGGGAATAGAAATAGACACCTCAGACTTTGCCGATAATCCTACATTAAAACCAACAGTTTAGATAATTACATGAAAAGAAAAACGTTTGAAACCTTCCTCTCAGAATAACCGCAGGCGCAATCACATATCTAGGTAAATTCTGCCATTACCTCGTGCCGCTGGATTATCCACAAGCAGGCCTCGCCCCTGCCTCCTGGGCTCACGTCAGGTCGCACTCCTCAGCACTGGAGCAATTCAGACAAGAGAGAACGGCCTTAAAGTGGCCTGCTTTTATAGTGTCGTAAGGGGAATCTCCCAGAACACTTTGCTGGTTTGCTGGATTCCTGTTCACACCCCCGGAATTAATTGGCTAAAGAACATACTTACCAGCATCTGATAGGTTGATTACAATGGAGGAGGAACCAGCTGAAGTGTTGACAATTTCAATACATTAAAAAACAATCCTCACAAACAGGTTTACCAACACTTAAGATAAACATTACTCTATCAAGTAGCTACAGATTGATGTAATAGTCATGTAACAGTAGAAGACGAAAAATTCTGGGAGTTCATAAGTTCATAGATGGCCTTAGAGAAGGGGCGCAGTTTAAACAGCGGGGGAAGTTGTACCCCTGCTACAATAACCTTTCGTGTCAGTGTTCTCATTGTATGTAACTCCTAATAATAATGTTACTGGTTTAACCCCTCACGAACTACTAATACGGTTTTCGGAGATGCCGAGGTGCCAGAATTTTGTCCCATAGGAGTTCATTTTATTTGCTGGTAAATCTACCGACATAAGGCTGACGTATTTGAGCACCTTCAAATACAACCGGACTGACCCTGGCCCAGGAACCTGAGGTTAGGAGGTCAACGCTCTACCACCTGAGCTACTAAATAACTTCTGTTGCCGATGTGAGTAGAGCAATTGGTTTCTAGTTGCCTTTCTGTTTCCAAGATAACGGGTTCGCACGCACCCTTCCCTCCTCACCCGTCGCGCTGAGTATCTCGGACGGTAGAGTGCTGTCTATCTCAGCCCAAATTAGAGGGTTCAATGCCGGCTCAGTCTGGTAATATTCGAAGGTTCTCAAATACGCCAGCCTCGTGTCTGTAGGCAGTCACGTAAAACAACTTGTCTTATTTGTAGGCATATCAGTGCGTAAAAGAAGTCCTTTGGGACAAACTTCTAGCACCTTGCTGTCTCTGAAAAACGAGCAATGTAGTTAATAGGACGTAAAGTGAGTAGAATTATTATTAGTTCGGTCTTGGCCTTTGCTGATATTACAATACGACAACTCCGCGTCGTTGAATTCTGACGATGTAAATCTATGGGCAAGAAACAGTTATACAGGGTCTGTCTTACAAACCCAAACAGAACGCACGGTGTTTGCGCTACGGCAACTGCCTAAGCCGAACTTATGCCGCGCGCGGCCACCCTGCTTTAAGCGTGTATAAAATCCTTCCGTTTTTTTTTTTTTTTTTTGCTACTTGCTTTACGTCGCACTGACACAGATAGGTCTTATGGCGACGATGGGATAGGAAAGGGCTAGGTCTGGGAAGGAAGTGGCCGTGGCCTTAATTAAGGTAAAGACCCAGCATGTGCCTGGTGTGAAGATGGGAAACCGCGGAAAACCATCTTCAGGCCTGCCAACAGTGGGCTTCGAACCCACTATCTCCCGGATGCAAGCTCATAGCCGCGCGCCCCTAACCGCATAGCCAACTCGCCCGGTGTATACAAACTTATATGAAATATTACCTTACAATATAAAAAAAATACTGCAATTGTCCTCCTCCCTGGGTTGTACAGGTCTTGTATCCGGTAACCACATTCTGGCTGACGCGAGTGCGTTTGCTGCCACTGTAATGTTTCTGATTTCATTCGTAATGTTTTCTTTCAGTTTACTCCAAAAGTAAAATATTTTCTTCTTGCGTTAAATGACGGAAGAACGGCGTCAAAATGCCATCTTGTTACCTCACAGCATTTACTGTCGTCTCTTAAAAAATAGGCCCAATTATTCGGCCTGTACTAACAGCACACTAAACACCAATCTTTCTATCATAATAAGAGACTTCATAAACACCATTAGGATCTTTCGCACGCCAATAGCGAGAGTTATACCTGTTCACACGACCATTGGGATGAAAATACGGTGTTGCAATGATAACTGTCTCACAATGTTAACTGCTGAAAATCAGACTGGCGACTCATGCTTGCCAGGTCGAACAGGTGCAAACTGCTTGCAAGGTCAAAGAACTACACGCGCGCCTCCCATACTGCAGCTGGCGTAGCGCAGAGTACAAACACCGTGCGTTCGGTCTGGATTTATAATAGAGACCATGTGCATGCACGAGGAAATACATACAATTTATTGTTCATGATTTGTATCACACTGAAGTAGTTTCGTTCTCATGTAGCAACCAAAGTGTGTTTACATATTTTCGGCAATATAAAATGTTTCAAGAGACAATGAAGTAAGATAGAGAGAATTCCGTCAAACATGACTAGCTCTTCACGTTGTAATAAAACACCTAATGTGGATCAGTGGTTTGCCATTCGAAACCCGTTGGCGTGTCGTGAGGTGCTGGCTGTTACCGGTTCTGATTTACGGTGTCGAAAAGTTGACACTAAAAGCTTTTAGTGCAAGCTTTTAAAATATGAACACATCAACGAAAGTTGAAGATCCCATGGGTAGACCACATCACCAACGAGGAGGTACTACGTCGATTTTCATGCGTCTTACCCCTAGCAAATCAGAAAATCATCAATTTGTCACAAATACTCAAATGACAAGTACACTAGTGTCCAAAAGTTAAACATAAGTTACGAGTAAGCAGAGCAACAGGAAATAGACCGCAAATCGCACGACATATGCACCTACCAACCTTACGTGTTCGCTCTGTTTAGGAAAGGAGTGTTCCCTGCTTTGACTAGTGGCGTAAACGCAAGGTAAACGCAGCCAGTGCCTGCGCCCCATATCCCCTCAGTCGTGTTTGCCCTGTTATAGTGTGCTGAGTGTAGCCTCGTGGTGAACGTGACAACATAATGGCACAACGACGCCATTTGGACCCCGTTTTGCAGGGTAGAATACTCGGCCCCCTGGAAACAGGCCAGACACAGACCGAAGTCACCGTATCCTTGAATGTGCCAAAAAGTGTCATTTTTAAGCTTTGGAGACGATTTCGAGACACAGGAGATGTTAGTCGTAGGCCAGTACCAGGTGGACTAAGGCTAACCACCCCACAGCAGGACCGATATCTGGCCTTAACCGCCCGACGAAATCGGAGTGCACCTGCAACACAATTGTCGGCGGAGCTTGCGGCCGTCCCAGGGTTGCCGTTTCCCTGCAAACTGTGCATTGGAGGCTCAGAACAGCAGGGCTGTTTGGCGAGGTCCAGCGGTGTGCGTCCCGCTCACTCCAGCACAGAGACGGGCCCGTTTACTGTGGAGCCGTTACCATCGAAACTGGACCATGAATGAATGGAGGCATGTGTTCTTCACAGATTAATTCCGCTTCAGTTTGCAGAACGATTCCCGTCACACATTAATCTGGAGAGACCCGGGTAGCCGATACACCCACAGGAACGTCGTGGAACGGAACCAATATGGTGGTGGTGGCGTCATGGTGTGAAGCGGCACCATGTTGAATGGCCGTATGGACCTGCACATCTTCATGGATGGTACGAGGAACACTTAACACTCCGAGATACAGGGATGAGGTATTGAGACCACATGTTCGACTCTTCAGAGGTGCGGTTGGTTCTGACTTCCTTTTAATGGACGATAATGCCCAACGACACCGCGTTGCTCTGATGGATGCATTTCTGGCTGGGGAAGACATTCATCGCATGGACTGGCCAGCGAGGTCTGCGGATCTGAATCCTATAGAATATGCCTGAAATGCACTGGGTAAGCGAATTTCATCCCGCCAGCCTCCACCAAGGACCCTCCAAAACCTTCAGATTGCCCTTTCGGAGGAATGGGATCGACTGCCACAAGAGCTCTTGGACCATCTGATAGAGAGCATGCCACGTCGTTGCGAAGCATGTGTGGCAAATAGCATATTTCGTTGTGGAAGACATTGCCAAGTTTTGTTAGTTGTTGTCAAAGGTGTACCTTAGCTTTGAGAACCTTTTTGACACTGTTTTTTATAGACAAGTTGTCTGACATATGGTGTGGGATTCAGCTTCCGTTTGTTCAGCAATCCGTCTGACATTCCTATCAGGCGGTATGTCCTCGTTTAGTTATTATTATTATTATTATTATGCTTAACTTTTGCACACTAGTGTAAATCCTGATACAACAAATCACAGAAGGCGAGATAGAAGGGAAACTTGCACGTGGACCTGGGCATAAATGTGAGTAATGTTATTTGTTTTACGTCTCAGTAACTTCGTACATTTTTATGCTTTTCTGAGAGGAGGAGTTCCTATACGTGTTACTAAATCTAACGATATGAGGCTAACGTATTTAATCACCTTCAAATTCAAAGACTGAGTCAGGATCTCTATTTCCTAGAACCTACATGTTATGCTGTCTAAGTAAGCATATTACCTCACACCCTAGAGATATTCAAGACTCTTATTCTATTATCGCTGCAATGAGTTGTAGCTGGCGCCCATCAAATATTGTTTGTGTAAGTAAGGGTGTGATATATGTACTATCACACAGAGCATGTAACATTCTGTCACTATTGCGTCCGCCACACATTCACTTCTGTGAAGTAATCAGGTAAGAACTAAGTGTGAGTACATAGTCCGACGATTGAGTATTTTATTTAATGAATATTTTTTATTTTAATTCAATTTGATATTTTTACATCAGTGTAAGATAGTCATCAAGTGTCACCGCAACGTGATGCTTGAATAAATTCAGAACTTGTTCTGAATGACAGAATATTATAGGTTGAATTTGAGAATTATGTGCATATCTAAGCCAACGGAACTATAACCGGTAAATGTGAGGAGTGCAATTTTGTGATATATATTTGTATTTTGGGGGCATGTCAAGGGGTTTAATAAGGGAAATCAATTTGAGATCGGATCTGTACGGAAACTCGAAGGCGTCACTTAGAGCCAAACCTCCACTAACTGTACAAAGATTCTGCTGTTCAATATTATTCGTTATCTTTCCATTTAACGTAGACTATGTCTATAGTTTCGGAACCGTACTTGGGGCAGTGAGCGTTACAATAATATCAAAGTTCTAACGTGAGAAGATAATGTTCAGTATCACACTTAAACTATGTCAAGAACGCCAAAATATCGAATATTACGCATGACAGGCGTGATAAATCTCATCAGGAACGTCTCAAAATTAAGATGACCGCGCTTCGTGCGGCGATTTCCGAGCAACTGCAGCCCCAGCCGAGCATATCTATAGCTGTAGTGGTGGAGAAAATTTCAAACCCATACTAACTTGATATTTTATTTCGACAATATCTATCACGCCGTACGTACTATACGTCAAAACTTGCGGTCTTGACCTCGACATAGCTGCGTTCGAATTCGTTCCCTTTAATTGTACTAAGTTTTCGTAAACATACGAAGACCTAAACTTTAGTTGACACTTCTATTTCTTCAAGTTGACTTCTTAACTATCTATGGTCGGGCTGAGTGGTTCAGACTGTTGAGGCGCTGGCCTTATGACCCCAACTTGTCAGGTTCGATCCTGGCTCAGTCTGGTGGTATTTGAAGGTGCTCAAATACGTCAGCCTCGTGTCGATAGATTTACTGGCGCGTAAAAGAACTTGAGCGGAACTAAATTACAGCACCTCGGCGTCTCCGAAAACACTAAATGTAGTTAGTGAGACGTAAAAACAATTATGATTATGATTATGATGATGATGATTATTATTATTGTTGTTGTTGTTGTTGTTGTTATTATTATTACCTTTCTATTAAAATACAGACCTTTTTATATATGTTCTGCGATTGTTATTGTCATATTCTAATATTTCCAGTTGCGAAATCGTCCTCTGAAGTTCCTAACTTTAGTCTTGTCCGTCTCGTACACTATCACTTTCTACTATGTTAAATCAATGTATAATTCAACAAGCAATATGCCCTTAAAATTATGCATATTGAGTAACTGTTACCCTACATAGCTGTACAAGGTGTTAATTGTAAATATCTATGCCTTCTGGTTTACGAGTGTGAGACTCCAAAAGATCAGCACTGTGATATCTTGCAAGCTGCGAGTTTGTTAAATTATTTGATGGCAGATATTTCATATTTATTGATGATGCTTGTTGTTTAAAGGGGCCTAACATCTAGGTCATCGACCCAGTATTTCATATTTCTTAAGACAAATAATATAAACATCCGTAGTGCAGATCGGTTATTAACGCCCTTCACTGCCAGCACGACTGCGATCAAACCAGTTAACCTGGAGTGTCACGTCGTTAACTAAACACCTTCAGCCGTATTGACTGCCTTCCGTGACCGACTTCCATGCCTCTCGTATAACAGCGTTGTTCAGTTGGTCTAACGAGAAACTAGGCTAACTGAATACCGTTCCAGCCCTCAATCCAGAAATAAAATCCCTGGATTGGCCGGGAATCGAATCGGGAGCTTCCATGCAAGAGGGATGTTTGTTACTCCCACACTGGAGGACTAATCAGGACGACTAATATTATAGTCCAACATTGACTTAAAATCTCAATATTGAGTCAGGGTACTTGCTTATGAGTATCACGTTACCAATAAAACATATTCAAACTGGAATAACTACTCGTGTATGACAGAATGTGCAGTAAATACCTCCTCTGAGAATGTCTATCATTAACTGGAAGTTCTCAACGTTTCTTAACCAAGTTTGGTCAGTACTTCCCTGATTCTATATTCATATAGAATATTAGAAATTGACCTTCGCTAGTGTCTCATGACGTCATCTACAAATGTCACGTCTGATTCAATTTCTAATATAGCATAGTATTCTCACTTCTGAGGTAAGTTAATCAATGTACGTTACAAGTGTATTGACCAATTTCATAAGTCCAGGAGATTAGTAAATTTTAAATTCACCTTTCCAATAATTGAAAATAATTATACTCATCGATTTTCCATTTCTTCCGCATGGCAACACTGGTGTAGTGCATTTTACATGGTCACGGCTAATTCCTACCCAATCTTAGTCTTAATACTGTATATCTGACAGCAGAGGTACCGTAATGGCACAGGTTACTGAAAATAACTCTCGCATTCGCAGCTAGACATTATACTGTTCGAAGCTCACAAATGGGAAAATTTGAAGAAACATTTCTTATTTTATAAGAATTCTAGCATTATTCAAAACAAATAGAACTTTGTATCAATAAAAGTAACCAGGTTTTCAACCCAACATTTCGTAGTTCTTTAAAACCGGACTGAGTATTGTTAAAGAAAATCCACACCATTTATTGCTTATTCAAATATCTTGCCACCCCTTTCATAAGTTCTGAGTGAAATAGATCTCAAATATTTTCACACTGTTTTCTTAGCATCCGGTCATAAAACCTCGCTACGAAGATTAATCTCACTTAATACCCGACCCCACCGAAGAAAGGGACAAGGGTTGGACACACACACCATCATCAATATTCTGATCATGATGACACAGAATAGCAGATCTCCGAAGCAACACTAAGCGTGGTCAGCACACCGTGTGCCGTTGGTTGGACGAGGAAATAAAAAAAATCTGACTGGTTTTCCTCAAGTGAACTTTTGCTAAATACAGCATATCTGATCTGTGGCCCCTGATTTAGTTCGGAGCATAAACTTTTTTTTTTTTTTTTTTTTTGCTATTTGCTTTACGTCGCACCGACACAGATAGGTCTTATGGCGACGATGGGATAGGAAAGGCCTAGGAAGTGGAAGGAAGCGGCCGTGGCCTTAATTAAGGTACAGCCCCGGCATTTGCCTGGTGTGAAAATGGGAAACCACGGGAAACCATCTTCAGGGCTGCCGACAGTGGGGCTCGAACCCACTATCTCCCGATTACTGGATACTGGCCGCACTTAAGCGACTGCAGCTATCGAGCTCGGTGGAGCATTAACTAGCTTGTGAGCGTGTAGGTTTGGATAACTCTACCACCATCAGCCAACCAAGGGCTCACGGACCAAATGCTTATTAGTGGTCGAATGACCAATGCTTTTCGTGCACACCGTCATCAGCTGGCTGATATCGAGTTGGAACGCCGGTTAAAGGATGTAGAAGGGACTAAAAATTCCTCCGTCCCGAACATGTCGAGTTGAACTGGTGGTTCCCCTATCTCGTATGTAACCTTGTTCGCAGTAAAATATCGTTACGTACCAGCCATGGGGTATCCTTTCTGCACTTCCTGGAAGGTGTAGTGAGTCAGACGACCAAGGATCTCCCAGCCAGCCTGTACGACGGGGCCCGCCTTTCCGTGGATTGTTCTCATCGGCTGGTTTACCTGTGTGTTTCTGGCCACATCGCCAATATTCAGGTGCATATCACACGAGCAATAAAAGAGGAGGCTAGGCGTGGACAGTCAGTTCGTGCTGGAGTCGGAGTCAGTGTTGGACTCAGGGTCAGTGTGTTTTGTGGTTCGGTGGTTGGGCTGAGGGTGACAGAGGTGTTGACTGTCGGCAGTGTCCCACCGAGGTCTGAACCAGGAGCTGTTTTTGTGGTGTTGGAGTGTCCAGTGAGTAGCTGCACTGGAGACGGCGTAAGGGACAGAATAGTGTGTACTGCCTTGAAGTACTGTGTGTATGTGTACCTCTGTGGATTGAGAATCGTCGTAAAGTCGGCGACCGGAGCAGCTTTCGTGAGTGTAATTGGAACAATGCTAATGGTCGTTCTGTGAGTACTTCCCTGCTAGTTAGCACTGTTCAACGGCTGCTGATTAGTTGTTCACTATGTTAGACTGTGTGAGTTAGTGGACTGTCTCTGGAGTGGAACCAAAGAATAATTATCGTATGTTATGTAACCAGTAACACTGTGTTCGAACCTAGCTGAATGGACGCACCTGTGGTGTGGGGCGACTGTACTTGGAGAAGTGAAATTGAGGGGAGCTTGTAAATGGAATTAAAGCCCTCTCACGTAATTCCTACGAGCTGGGAATCCCTGCTGTGTGTAAAGAAGAGATACTTGTAAATAAACATCAATTAGTGAGTGTGTTCATTCACTGCTGAATAGAATTGTGTGTAGATATATATGTGTGTGTACATTTATTGGGTCATCATGAAACAAATTTAAAGCTGTTTTATTCGTAACCATATTTACATAAAACATACACAGAAAACACTTTTTTGTAATGGATAGAGGCCTCCTTGTTTTGCATAATACTACGTAGAACTAAATTAGATTGTCCAGCTTCCGGTAATGTCTTATTACTATCAACAATTCCTGGCTGAGTGGCTCAGATGGTTAAGGCGCTGGCTTTCTGAGCCCAAGTTGCGAGGTTCGATCCTGGCTCAGTTCGGTGGTATTTGAAGATGCTCAAATACGTCTGCTCCGTGTCGGTATATTTTAAAAGAACTCCCACGGGACAAAATTCCGCCACCCCAGTGTCTCTAACAACCGTAAAAGTAGTTGGTGGGATGTAAAGCCAATCTATATATTAAAAAAAAATGAATTTTAAAGTCAGTCAGTCCGGCCATTCCATCCGGTCGATTTCCTTCTTTTTTTTAAACTGAAAGGTATTAATGCACAGATTTGGCATCGGGTACTATAAATCAATTAACTTCCGCCTTCCTCAAATTATTTGATTTTTCAATTTTTTATATCTTTGAAGCAATCATATCTCTGGTTTTAATTGAGTTACGGAGTTTGTTTTGGCCAAAGAACACTCAGTGGATCAACATTTTTCATTTCAGCTCTTAACTATTCAAATTGGTTGATTCTGAGGTAAGTTATGAGTGCACATTCAATTTGACGTCTCATTTCTTCAACATTTTTTCTCATTGACGCAATCATATCTTTCGTTCTAATTGAGGCACGCAGCTCGTTTTGGTCTAAAAACACTCAGTGGACCAAGCGCTTTCTTTAGAGGTAATAACTACTTAAATGAGTACATTTGTCTCCATGACAAAGATCTTTGAAGGACTTTTTAACATTTCGGCGCGTAGTGTTGTTCCAAGCAACGTTTAATTCAATTTCTTTGTGTGATGTATTTTCAAGTGTTTTGTTGACATAATATTACATTCTATTACCGCAGCAGATCATGTGCTTTATTTCATTAACTCGAAAGTTTGCAAATACATCCGTGAGGTTAGTAACGAACAGCACCATACTTTGTACATTGCGGGCGGAGCCAGCGGTAAACTGCTAGAAACATTGTTAATATAATAAAAAATGACTCACAATAGTAGTAAATCAATGCAGAAGACATGAGAAAAAATGTTGGTAGGTTACTAAAACAATTTGTGTTCGTATTTATTTTATTCTGATTTTCGAAAAAAATGATCCTGACGGAGCAGCCGCGCGTCAACCTCGTTCTCAGTAAAATATTTAAAACATAATAACGCATACGCAGGAAACACTTTATCTGTAATGGAAAGAGGCCGTGTGCAGGTTTTTCTGGTCTCCAACAGGCTTGCGACTCATGTCAAAACAAAGAAGTTTGAAATGCGACATTTTCTCTGCAAGCATGCCTGCACTTTTGTAAATAACGTCAAACGTTTTGATCACTTTTGCATATAATGTCACGTCGGAGCAGTATGTTGTATATTTAAACAGACAACCGGTGAAAATCGAATTATCACTGATGCAACTCGGCAACTGCCCATCAGCCAACAGTCAGTGGTCTCACTGCCTAGAACTAACCACACCCAATGTTTTTTTTAAAGTCTGAGATCTGTAAGAATTGTCCTCTTCATCCTCCTCTGTTTATATCATTGTCATGGCCACGGGACATCCAGTTTTACCTGGAATTCAGAGGTGGGAGTTTTAATTTATAACTAACACATTGAAATGAAATGGCGTATAGCTTTTAGTGCCGGGAGTATCCGAGGATATGTTCGGCTCGCCAGGTGCAGGTCTTTCGATTTGACTCCCGTAGGTGACCTGCGTGTCGTGATGAGGATGAAATGGTGATGAACAAGACACATACACCCAGCCCCCGTGCCAGCGAAATTAACCAATGATGGTTAAAATTCCCGACCCTGCCGGGAATCGAACCCGGGGTCCCTGTGACCAAAGGCCAGCACGCTAACCATTTAGCCATGGAGCCGAACAACTAATACATTAATTGGCCGGGATTCGAACCGCGTTCACAACATAAATTGGCATAGGTTATATAAATATATACCAGGGATGTGTTAAAAGATGTACACCGGGCGAGTTGGCCGTGCGCGTAGAGGCGTGCGGCTGTGAGCTTGCATCCGGGAGATCGTGGGTTCGAATCCCACTGTCGGCAGCCTTGAAGATGGTTTTCCGTGGTTTCCCATTTTCACACCAGGCAAATGCTGGGGCTGTACCTTAATTAAGGCCACGGCCGCTTCCTTCCAACTCCTAGGCCCTTCCTATCCCATTGTCGCCGTAAGACCTATCTGTGTCGGTGCGACGTAAAGTCTGTAGCAAAAAGATGTACAGAGCCAAGATAATATAGAGTAGGATGCCTAGTTTTACTACCCCCCTCGAGGGTATAACTACAAATGTAGGAGTGAGTTACTTCTTTTTTCTTCCTTGCTGGTTGTTGATGCTTGTTGTTTAAAGGGGCCTAACATTTAAGTCCCCTTGCTGGTTGTTTAACGTCGCACTAAATCAAATAGGTTTTCGGTATGGCTAGCAGACGAATGAGCTAGAACAGGGAAGAAAAGAGCTGTGACATTAATTAAAGTACAGCCTCGGTATTTGGGTAGTGCGAAAATGGAAAATTGCGGAAAACCGTCTTCAAATCTGTTAATGGTGGGGTTTGAACCCACCATATAGCGGAAGCAAGTTTACAGCTAAGTGACCCATAACATGCAGCTAATTCACTTGTGACATATATGCAACAAATTATATCGATTCTATTACTCCTTTTAACAGTAAATGTTCACCTCTTTGAGCGCGTTCAACCATTTTGGGAAGGAATACCATTAGACTCATCTATCTCCGGTACGTATAGATCACTGAAGTTCATCGTGAACCTGCAGGACCCTAATGCTAATGCTGGTGATCAAATAGTTAACAAGTTATCTTCTTGTGCCTAAAATCACGGGTTTAATCCTAGCCGAGGTCCGTAGATGATTGATTATTGGGAAATCCATAATTCTCCATTTAGTTCATGTTGGCAAAATGTGATGCACACAGAGAAATTCAAAGTCTAGGATTCCAATTCATTATTACTAGTAATCTAAAGAATGTATTTAACACTAATAAAACTCTTAATAACGCGCTGATTTTGTACCACATGAATGTTGTAGCCAGTTTTCGTACTAATTCGGCTACATCTGAACAATAAATACTGCAGTGTACCCTGTCTAGCCTTGCTGATGATCTCGCCCTACCAGCCAACAGCACGGAAGAGGCTGCTCACCAACTACAGAGCCTCTACAGCAGGGCCTCTCAGGGTGCATGCGCGTGGTACATGCACTGTGGACGGTGCAAAAGACGACTTGGCTTGGTTGACCAGAGTGCAGACCCCCCACTCCACGATTTGGAGCAATAGCGCTAACTCTCTCTTTCCTTACGCCTCTCTCACTCGCTCCGCCTGTCTCCCTCTCCCCCACTTGCGCCGTAGCGCTCCAAATCCGGGCTGAGTTGAGCCGAGTATAGCCGAGTAGAGCCGAGCATAGCCGAGTAGCCCGGAGACGAAGCGTTGATCCGAGCCATACCGAGCGGCACCGAGCGGCACCGATGCACAGTGCACGGAGCTCTTGCGCCTCGCTCTGCACGCGTGAGATGTTGGGCGTTTGAGAGGCCCTGCTCTACAGTATTGCAGCAGAAACCGGCTTGAAGGTCAACCTAGAGAAGACGGTGTTTATCACTAATATAAAGCAGGCCCCTTCTACAATCCCACTAGGAAACAGCACCGCAAGTTCTGGCCGCATGGTCTTCCGAGGCCTAAGGCAATTATACCAACAAACAAACAAAAAAAAACACCATAAATAAAGTTCCTGCAGTAAAGTACTTAGGAGAATGGATCTTAGTAAGCGAGAGCGAAACTTTGGCCATAGACACCAGATGCACCAAGTTAGAGAGGGCCTATCCTTCCTGTAAAAGCATCTACACCTCCAAGTACCTCTCCAAGAACCTAAAGCCGAAGCACTACAACTATCTAGTAAGTACCTGTATTCTACGCCTCTGAGTGCCTGTTGATGAATCGAAAGGGCCCACTCAGGAAACTAAAACTTAAAGAGAGGAAGAGCTTGAGGAGGGCACTAGGACCCATAAGAGAGGAGGATGGCACCTACAGGATCAGGCACAACAAAGAGCTCTACGAACATCAGGAAGACATAGCCACATGTATGAGAAAAAGGCGACTGGCTTTCTACGGGCACATGAACTGCCTAAACCCTGCAGGCTCACCAACAGAATCTTCATAATGACAAGTAGGGGAAAGGCTTCCAAGACCAAGTGGATCACCTCAGCAAATTCAGACCTAGAGAAACTATAGATCCCATTAGAGACCACAGAAAAGCAATCTCAGAATCGATAGGCCATTCTACAGGGAGTCTTCCCACTGTCCCTCACAAGCAAAAAGAGTACAGGGACTACCAGACCTAAGTGGACGGATGGAAGGAAACAGGCACACAGTCAGAAAATGAAAGCATACTGGCCCAAGAAAAAGCAGAAGACCTTAGCTAAGAGTTAAGACGAGCCCCGTGGTCCCTTAGTAGGCCAAAACGAACTTAAAAAATGGTGCATGAATTAAATCTTTCAGATTTCAATTTTCATTTCAAATTTTAAATATAAATTATCTGGCTAATACTAAATACTGTATTTAACTAAGGGAAAACGCAGTATATCTGAGGAAGAAACTTTTGCTGATTGGTTAGATGCGGGGACGTGATATCCGAGTTTCATTAGAACTAGTTCCTCAACAACGTGGCCGCGATTTGATATTACCCACGTCGGATTAATTTCTCTGCCTCGGGAACTAGGTGTTTATATTTGTATTAATGTGCAGTACGCTCACTTTAATGAAAGAGGGTGTTATGGAACCTGAGAAGATTTTACAAGTTACTCCAGAGCTGCACGAAAGTGCATTAGCAGCAGGCCACCAACGTAACTTTCACAATTTTGTTACACAACTTAACTGCAATATAGTCCGGCTCCATGGCTAAATGGTTAGCGTGCTGGCCTTTGGTCGGAGGGGTCCCGGGTTCGATTCCCGGCAGGGTCGGGAATTTTAACCTTAATTGGTTAATTTCGCCGGCATGGGGGCTGAGTGTATGTGTCGTCTTCATCATCATTTCATCCTCATCATGACGCGCAGGTCGCCTACGTTAGTCAAATCAAAAGACCTGCACCTGGCGAGCTGAACATGTCCTCGGACACTCCCGGCACTAAAAGCAAATACAGTAGAGACAATACACGACACTTACGGATTTCGCCTTGCTAAAATGGGAGACAATTCGACGGTGGCGCACCTAGTGACTTGACCTGAACAAATCGCGCTAAATTCAAATATCAATGGAAATGTATATACGGAAATGGATAAATAAATTACGTCTAGAAAGACAGTGGTATTGAGATATTAACTTCGAAGTTGCTAAAGCAATTCTGGATAAATGAATGAAGAATTATTTAAAAGGTTATTATTCAAAGACTGAAATTAGACATATAAACAAGGTGTGAAATGGGCTGCTGTGACATGGCTTGATCTTTCATTTATGCATTACTTTTTTAGCTTTAGCATACCTGCCTGAAATCTTACGGTTGGATTTGTCTTTTTTCCTCATTTAAAAACAATGTATCATCACATTAAGACATTTGTCAATAAAAATATCGGCACATTCCTTACACATATGATGCAATGAATTAACATTTTATAGCTGGACAATTTTCCTCTTCACATGAAGCCTACTAACAGAAAGAAAATCTATAAAATCCCGGCTTTAATCTGAGAAGAGCGATAAAAGAAAGAAAAGTTTGAAAATGTTGTCGATAGTGATGCTTTGAGGAATATTTACGTACAATTAGAGTAAAAATGTAACATACTCTTGGCTGTATAGTCGAGGATTTTTAAAGTCGCTGGCCTGGAAATGATCTGAACAGATCTTATAATTCTTATACAAGCGTAACGTCCCTTCTTTCGTGTACACTTTATCCAAATCGCTTCTGTGACATTTCAAAACCCACAGATCACACCTACAACAACACATCGGTATTGAAGGTTAACTGCTGCACTATACAATAAAATATGCGTATTATATTTTAAGCCCGTTAAAACATGGGTCGAGCAGGTCAGAAGATTATGAAGTACTATAAAAATCTCTATCACTGGAAAAATATATATGCAAACACAATATTACTTACATGTTCTTGTCACGAGGGAACCTGAAGAACGAGCGCGCATTTTTCTCTACTTCGTAATTACTGCAGCCAAACACAGCACATACCTTTCCCCTCATGTTGAGAGGAGATATCAAGGAATGACACACGCTACTATTTAATTATGTCAACTCACTGAAAACGCATAAATAACACCAAAAACTTCACACAAAAATACACGTGCTCTTATGACAGAATCAGTACCGTTCAGGTCTATCCGCTAGAGTGAGCTCCAATAGCTGTCCCTCGATATCTCGCTCAGTGTCGTGTATTGTCTCTACTGTATTTGCTAAAAGCCATACGCCATTTCATTTACTGCAATATAAACTATCACTTTGATATTTACACAGATGGCTCTAGGATTTGAAAGGGAAGCTATCGCTGGCATGGTGTGTGCTTTTAAAGGATAACATCGAGATTGAAGCTGAAAAATCAGACTGTCTTCAGAATGTTCAATATCTCAACCAGGCTTCTGTGCTGTACAACAGGTATTTGAATATTAAGAGCCAAAATTGTAGCGCACGAATTCTGGGCCATTCTCAGGCTGCAATTAATGCAATTCAAGACAAATACAATGTACATTCGATTGCTGTTAATATAAGATCACATGTATTAGATAACAATAAGCATATCTGCATTAAATGAATACGAGATCATAACGGCATAGAAGGGAACGAGGGAATTGATGAACATGCCAAAGAAGCTCAAACCATCCCCACACTCTTTTTTTTTGCTATTGGCTTTACGTCGCACCGACACAGATATGTCTCATGGCGACGATGGGACAGGAAAGGGCTAGGAGTGGGAAGGAAGCGGCCGTGGCCTTAATTAAGGTACAGCCCCAGCATTTGCCTGGTGTGAAAATGGGAAACCACGGAAAAATATCTTCAGGGCTGCCGACAGTGGGGTTCGAACCTACTATCTCCCGAATACTGGATACTGGCCGCACTCAAGCGACTGCAGCTATCGAGCTCGGTCCACTCTTTTTAAATATATGACAAGTGCACTACGTCAATTGTAAAAAGGAACTAAAAACGTATATGGATAACTACCTCAAGAGCTCAGCTTACAACGAATTTGTTCTTTCCAAAGATCCAGGATAGAATGAAAAATAGATTAACATACATACTGTTATTCGTACAGGCTTCAGTTTCTTATCAAGTTTCGCACATCCACATTAACGATTAAAAAACTGAAATAAAATATACATTACGGGTAAAAACATGGCTTGTCAATGATAATTCGTTAGTCAAAACCATACTTATCTACATTCAGGCAGGAATATGTTATATGAATGTGCCGGCATCGACAAACGGGTGTACCAGTTGTATTCGTACACATGGACAGGATGATTCGCACCGTTTATATGCGATGCACGGAAAAGTCTCAGTGACGGCATACGACTAGTCAAGTGTGTTAGTCTCCTTCCTAGTGTATCTGTAGTGAACATGGGTAGGAGTGCAGAGTTAAATACGGAGCTTAAGAACACTATACATCATCCGCCACTTCAAGGATTTTCATTACGAAAAATTGAATTGCTGGTCAATAGAGCACATTCTACGGTGCAACATGTGGTTGATAAATTTAAATAGAAAGGCACTATGTAGAACACTCTAAGGAAACCCAGGAGAAAGTGTTTAACTCAAAGGAAATAACTTTTATTTGTTCGGCTGCTAAAGTCAGATTCCAAATTAAGTGCACCAGTATTGATGCAACTCATGGAAGAACGACCTGGAAAGAAGATCAGCAACTCCACCATCCGTCGGATCCTGTATCGGCCTGGGTACTATGAAAGAATCCCTCTGAAAAGGCCGTACGTAACTAGAAAACAACAGACGGCTCAGACTGACATTCGCTAAGGAGCATATAAATAAGGAGAATGAATTCTGGAATGACGTTTTCTTGTCTCCGCGCCACTCGTATAACATCCTTCTCAGTGTTTGAATATGTAGCAGGGGGCGGGAAGCGCCTAGTTCTTCAGGCAGCAGCTCTTCAACAAGGTAATGGCCTTTTAACATCTTAATTTCTTGCTAGCTCAGCAGTTTAACTCTCGGGGAAGGTTCGAAACCTTTAATATGTAACCTATATCTTTAAAAATGTTAGCCTTTTCAATTCTTGTAAAAACTTCACATAACTTGAACTGTAATTCGGGGATAGAGAGTGCTTTGCCCTCTCGAGCTCCCCTTCATTCTGAAGTTGAGGTGACTACGTTTTCATAACCGTTTCTTCTCTTCCTTATTGTATTAAAAATTTTCTCATACGAGTCACCTCCCTAGCTTGGGATTAGCCCCTGTGTAATCGGCAAAGCGCCACTTAGGTTTTAAAATGTGTATTTAGGAGTGCTAATTCACGCCTCCATTCTTTTTGTGTTTTGGGCCGCTTTTATTAACCTAGTATTTGTCCACTAAGGCCCAGATAGAATGGGTACAGGTTACCCCTGTTTATTTATAAGTATGCCTTAAGGGCAGTTTGGCGTAAAGTCCGTTTATGGCCTCTTAATAGGCTTGAAAAATTGAGGGCGGGTCAGCTCTTTCTTGTGTGTGAAAGGTGCCTCTGGGAGGCTTGAGATTAAAAGTTGGGAGCAAGTGCTCCATGCAATTAGGGGTTTTCTGCCCTTTGGTAATTAGCGGTTGTGAGCTGAGAGCTCAGAAATTATACTTGGGGCTCGAAGCCCAGATCCTGTAATAATCCCCTAAAACTTGTGATTTCTTTGTACCCGATTTTGGCTTGTTGTTGACTTGTTACTTGTTGATTTTTGAAAGTCTATATGAAAATTGTTAAGTTCTGAAAATATAACCTTTATTTTGATTTTAATTTCATATTTAAGACTTGTATAGTTAGACCCATTCCAGCCCGCACCTTCTTTCACCTCTGCCTTCCACGGATAACTCCGTAATAATAATAATAATAATAATAATAATAATAATAATAATAATAATAATAATAATAATAATAATCGTATGGCCTCAACTACCGTGTGCAGACATTTCAATTTGACGCTATCTGGCTGATGGTCGTCAATTGCGACGTTCCTTTTTACTCTAGGCCCACTAGATGGCAGACCGAGTAAAGTGAAACTCTCTTGGACATCTATGGCTATGCCTCTGTGGATCAGTGGTAGAGTGTCGGCCTCCGGATCCCAAGATAGCGCGTTCAAACCCGGCAGAGGTAGTCGGATTTTTGAAGGGCGGAAAAAAGTTTATGTCGTACGATGTCGGCATGTAAAAGATCTCTGGTGACACATTTGGTGTTTACCCGACAAAATTCATTTTTTTTCAAATTATATATCAGTATGACCAATCCTTTAACGCTCATGTACCCAGTTCACGTTGTTTCCGACCGCTCTGTACATTAATGTAGCTTTATTTTGTAAAATGATATATTTCGGTTACGATACTCGGATGATATGGTGAACATCTCTCTTCATATCATACTATCTCGATATTTGACCTTCAAGTTCCCTAAGATATTTTAGAGCATAACAGATATCCAATGGAAATTTATCTCCCCATCCTTCTTCTTTTCTAAGAATTGTAAGAATTGTAAAAAGAACTGATCTTCCCAGTTTTACTGAAACTACACGTTTGACGACATACTTTATTTACCGTTGAAAATGTCCGGCTCGTTGGGTGAATGGTCAGCGCAGTTCACGTCAGTGGAGCTGTCAGTGGGGATATGGCGTGGGAGGACATCAGTAGACGAATAAGTTTGAGTGTTGTCTTTAAAAGTAGGAAATATGTAAAGATAAAGTTGGAATTCAAGAGGAAAAATTGGGCAAATATTCGTTTATAGGAAGGGGATTTAGGGATTGGAATAACTTACCAAGGGAGATATTCAATAAATTTCCAATTTATTTGCAATAATTTAAGAAAAGGTTAGGAATACAACAGATAGGGAATCTGCCACCTGGGCGACTGCTCTAAATGCAGATCACTAGTGATTGATTGATTGATTGACTGATTGATTGAATTATTGATTGATGATCGCCTTCGGTTCAGACGGTCCCGGGTTCGATTCCGGCCGAGAAATGGTTAAATCCCATGTCTCGGCGCTTAGTGTTTTTTAATGCCCCCTTCATCACTACAACTCATACATCACACATAATATCCTCCACTACAATAACACGCGGTTTGATATACACAGCAGATGCCGCCGAAGGGTCTGCCTTACAAGGGATGCAACAGGCTAAAAATAGCCACACGAAAATTAATATTATTATTATTATTATTATTATTATTATTATTATTATTATTATTATTATTATTATTATTATTATTATTATTATACCATTGAAAATTGCACTGTGGTGCTCCGAGTTCTTTGGAATAAGATATCAGGACTAATACACACTCCACTTGTCACAGCTCGAAGTACAGTATGACGTACTGATGCGTGAGTTCATGTTTATTATTATTATTATTATTATTATTATTATTATTATTATTATTATTATTATTATGTTATTGTTTTTTATGTCCCACTAACTTCTTTTGACGGTTTTCGAAGACGCCGAAGTGCCGGAATTTAGTGTCGAAGAAGTTCTTTTACGTGTTAGTAAATCTACCGACACAAGGCTGACGTATTTGAGCACATTAAAGTAACACCGGACTGAGCCAAGATCGAGCCTGCAAAGTTGGGCTCAGAAAACCAGCACTCTCCCGTCTGAGCCACTCAGTTCAGCCCTTCAAGTACGAGAGCATGTGTTGCTTATATCCATACGAGGATATTATGCGTGAAAGTGCGTGCCAGTAAGAATTCAAATTAATTCGACCTATTATAATCAAATTTAAATACGAATTACACAGTTCTGATAACTCTGAATGCAACTCTTTTACATACCTTTATAAGGGTCGTGTGAATGCGTTCTATCTCACAGAGTAATTGACATCGATGTCAACACATTGACAATGAAGGACAATGTTAGTTTCACCTGTATGTTCTGAATACAGTACATGAGATACATAAATGTTAACATGACTCTCTGGAGAGTACGCTGTCCACGTGCTTTAGCCACGCGTTTCCCAACCCGAATGTCCTCAGTGCGAATTGGGTGGGACTTTCGATATGACCAACGCGTGGCGACATGAAGGTTATCCGGTCTCAAGAACCCATAAACGTCCACGCGAGGTTTAATTATACCTTATTAATATTTGCAAAGTTGGGAAGTACTAGGGTAAATGTAAGCAAATTGATCTAAGGAATACTTTATTTTTAGTCATTTTTACTTGTAATCGTTACTTGCGAAGAAATGAAACTTTTTTGGTAAAATTAAATGAAATGGCGTATGGCTTTCTGTGCCGGGAGATCCCAGGACGGGTTCGGCTCGCCAGGTGCAGGTCTTTTGTTTTACTCCTGTAGGCGACCTGCGTGTCGTGATGAGGATGAAATAATGATGAAGACAACACATACACCCAGCCCCAGTGCCAGGGAAATCAACCAATGATGGTTAAAATTCCCGATCCTGCCGAGAATCGAACCCGGGACCCCTGTGACCCCTGAGACCCAGCACGCTGATCATGTAGCCATGGAGCTGGACAACTTTTCTGGTGATTTTCTTCTTCTTTCTTAATCCGTTTACCGTTCAGGGTTGGTTTTTCCCTCGGACTCTGGGAGGGATCCCACCTCCACCTCCTCAAGGGCAGTGTCCTGGTGCGTGAGATTTTGGGTCAGGGGGATAAAACTGGGGTGGAGGACTAGTATCTCGCCTAGGTGGTCTCATCTGTAATGCTCAACAAGGCCCTTGTGGGGGTGGCAAGACTGGAAGAAGGAAGCTGCCGTGGCCTTAAGTTAGGGACCATCCCGGCATTTGCCCGGAGGAGACGTGGGAAATCACGGCAAACCACTTCAAGGATGGCTGAAGGGGGAGGGGGTGAGGAATCGAACCCTCCTCTACTTACTTGACCTTCCGAGGCTGAGTGGACCTAGCTCCAGCCCTCGTAATACTTTTCAGATGATAATGGCAGAGCCGGGAATCAAACTCGGGTCACCGGGGATGGCAGCTAAGCACACTAATCACTACACCACAGAGGCTGGCGGTTATTTACTTCTTGAAATAAAATTGTAATCGTTATATTCTAGTAAAATAATAATGACATGTGGCCTCCGGAGAGGTCTGGTGCAGGTCATACTATTTGACGCCTGCGCGTCTATGATGATGATGATGATGATGATGATGATGATGGGGCCCTACCTATGATGAATTCTAATGCTAACACGGCACACACACACCCAGCCACCGATCCCTTCGAATTAACCAATTACGGTTAAAATGCCAGGTCCGGCCGGGAATCGAACCCGGGACCATATGGACCAAAGACGAGAACGCCATGGAGCCGGACGTACATTCTAGTAATCAATATACATCACTCAGAGAATCTGGCAACTTTGGTGTCTAGAACTCGCAAGACGTCACTTCAAATGTATAAAACCAAGAATTATGTCGCGCATTCGTTCAGTGGGATATGCTACTGGTTGCGATATAGATAATCGTGAATTACGACTTCCTGAGTTTGCATGTGGTCGATAATGAAACCGGAAGAAACACGTGGTTGTGAAAGGGTAAAGGAATTTCAACTTCACCATTTGAATACATATAGAATTAGATGTACCTTAAAATTATAAGTGTGAAATTCAAACTCTGTTTGGGAGTAATCTTCTTGAAGTTTAGTGATAATAGGCACTATGGTAAAACAAATCCACTAGGGTTGCCAACTGTCCCGTATCGTAAGGGAATCCCGTATTTGAGGTGAAAATTTTGCGTCCGAGGAGCCGACGGCCTAGATGTTAGGCCCTTTTAAACAACAAGCATCATCATCATCATCATCATCATCATCATCATCATCATCATCATCATCATCATCAATTTTACGTCCCGTATTATGAACTTTTGTCCCGTGAAAACGAGCGTTGGTCTTTTTCTTTCTCTAAATATTTTAAAATCCGTATTTGATTTGAGCTTCATTGAAGTTCGAAGTAGCTCCATTATTGTTTTTCTCTTTGGAGCCTCAAAAGAAGGAAATTTCTTGATGTCTCGGTATTTGCTGGTGAAGTTGAACCTGCTGGGTTATTTACCTCGTCTTCTGGCGCGTACTTCCTTAGGTCTTCCATTCCAATTTCTAAAGTGATTGTTCATGCTGTTTGAGACTAAATCTACGTAAATTGTGCAATTATCAAAACTCATCGAAGACATCAGTGTTAAGATGCATTGTACTGTATGTGCTGTTAAAAGTGTTAAAGTTAGTTCCTTTTACGAATTTTAATCATTATATTATTCTTGTATTGAAACTAATTATAATCTAATAGAAATTGGTACCTAATAATTGATGAACTGTCCCTTATTTTTGTTTGAAAAACCCCGTATTTTTACATAAACGTCCCTTATTTCTTATATCAAAAAGTGGCAACCCTAAAATCCACACAAATGGAGTCATTTATTTTCCTTAAGAACTTTAGCATCATTCAAGTATCAAGACCCATGTGAAGAAAATAAGTTGGCGATGGGTTGCCACTATTGTAACGGCCGCAGGGTTTTGACACTTACTTACTTATTACATTTGTTATTGTATACAACTGACTACAATATATCCACAACGACTGCTAACTTCCAACAGAGCGCGCGAGTCAACAAAGTGCCATCTTATAACAGAGTATCGGTGTGACGTCACATATTTAGCACAAAAAAAACGTGAAAACTACGTTTCTTTTTTTACTTTTTTTTTGCAACAGCTAGCCTCGTCTTTTATCCATCAACTGAGACATTAAACATAATCGTCAGTTAAATACCCTCGAGGGTATACGCGTTCTACCCAAACACTAAAAGTGTCATAACATTTTTCTTACCGGGCTAGGGGGCCGTGCGGTTAGGGGCGCGCATCTGTAGGGCTTGAATCCGGGAGATAGTGGGTTCAAACCTCCCTGTCGGTAGCCCTGAACATCATTTTCCGTGGTTTCCTATTTTCACACCAGGCAAATGCGTGGGATGTTCCTTAACTAAGGCCACGGCAGCTTCCTTGTCATTCCTATCTCTTTTCTATCCCATCATCGCCATAATACCTATCTGTGTCTGTGCGACGTAAAACAAATTGTTAAAAAAAATCCATGTGCCCGTCGTCGAGGAACGTAAGTCTACGTTAAAAGTCAATGATTTTCCAGAGACTGGCGTTCTCTAAAGTAATTGTAATTTTGCTGATTACTTGTTGAAGAAGTAATTTGTAATCGAGTAAAATATTTCTTAGGTAACTGTAATTCAACCCAGGTACTTTTCCATCAGTGGATATTTGTGAGAAATATTTGTGACGTACTTGAAAAATTGTGAAATTGGTGAACAAATTACAAAATGCCTAAGTTTAAATTTCAAACGGAAACAAGAATGAAGAGTGAGTAAAAAATATCGAACAGGTCCAAAAAATCCACGGCTGAGTGTAATAGTGTCTACAGTACATACAAGGTAAGAAATCAGAGGCGACCGAGGGCCGCGAGACGTAGCAGAGTTTGTCTACTGCTCCCAACTAACCTATGAATAAATATACGACGGAAGACATTAATAAAGATGTAATCAAAACGATGAAACCTGGAAACAGTATGGTTTGCAACATTCACAAAAGGAACCTCGGAAAAAGAAAGATCTTAACCTAAATTTTAATAATAACAATAATGTTACTTGATTTACGTCCCACTAACTACTTTTACGGTTTTCGGAGACGCCGAAGTGCCGGAATTTAGTTCGGCGGAAATTACTTTACGTGCCAGTAAATCTAACGACAGGAGGCTGACATATTTGAGCGCCTTCAAATACTACCGGACTGAGCAAGGATCGAACCTGCCAAGTTGGGCTCAGAAGGCCAGCGCCTCATACATCTGAGCCACTCAGCCCGGCTAACCTAAAGTTTGCGCGTTCATTTGTTTCTATCATACACCTAACACTCACGTGACGTGTTCTATGCCCAAATGAACCGCGGCCGTGGTTCCGACGCAACTCCCGTCCAGTTTTAAAAAGTGTATTTATAAATTTGCCCTTAAAACTGTAGCTTCAAAAAGGTACACTGTAAATATGACTTCGTAAAAACGTTGCTGCTATTCGTAAAATAGATAAATAAATAAATGGCGTATGGCTTTTAGTACCGGGAGTGTCCGAGGACAAGTTCGGCTCGCCAGGTGCAGGTCTTTTGATTTGACTCCCGTAGGCGACCTGCGCGTCGTGATGAGGATGAAATGATGATGAAGACGACACATACAGCCCCCGTGCCAGCGAAATTAACCAATTAAGGTTAAAATTCCCGACCCTGCCGGGAATTGAACCCGGGACCCCTGTGACCAAAGGCCAGCACGCTAACCATCTGCCATGGAACCGTACGTTTAGGCAGTAATAATTTAAGTAAAAATGCAAATTTGGATCGTAGGTAGTATCGTCTAGCTCGCTCTTCCGTAATGTAGCGGTAGTAACATAACTTATTGGGATTCTATAGACCGTAACCCTGATATTTACGCAAACCTAATGGCAGAAAGGTTGTGCAGACTAAAGTATACTTTCTTACCTCGTAATGTACCTTCCAATAATATTTCATTTGAAGATCAGAAAGGAAATCATGAAGCTGAAAGTTTCCTAAATATAATTATAACTTGTTCTGCGAACTTGGAATGAATAATGGACTGCTAAGGCCCCCGACGAATGGAGATCGATCTTTGACCCTACGCAGCTCCCGTCCGGGTTTCATCTCCCGCGGAGTTTATGGGTCCTACTAAACAGAGTGCGCACTGGGCATGGAAGAAGCGGCTCTGCGATGCATTTTTGGGGCCTGTGTCCCTCTTCAAGCTGTGACTGTGCTGAAGAACTCCAGGCAATGCGACACATCACCTTCCGATGCCCACACAGAGCCTTCCGCGGAACTATTGACGACCTCCTGACAGCTTCAACAACGTCTATTCAATGGCTGCAACAACTGGACTTCCTAGTTTAGTTTTCAATTTCCATTTGTTAATTTGTGTATTTACTTACATTTTACTTATTTACTTTTGTACTTTTTCTCTCTGTTTTTCTGTATTGTAGGCCTACATATCTCTCCCGATTTCTACTTTATGTTTTACCTTGACATTTTATATTTATTAATTTTGTAAATGATATGTTGCTTTCACGTGTCACTCAATTTGTGCGCGGCTTAACTTGTACCATAAGATAAATAAATAAATAAATAAATAAATAAATAAATAAATAAATAAATAAATAAATAAATAAATAAATAAATAAATAAATAAATTGTTCTATATCTTGCACATTTCTCGCAGCACAAGCACGCGCACACAAGACTTTGATTTATGTAAGATATTTTTCAGGAGAAAGATTATAACTATTCCATCCAATGTTCACTTCACTACTATTGTTTCAAGTTCATTCATTTCAGGTTATAATACTCCCCTTTCATCCTGTATTTCTAGATATAGCTTTATTTCTCTAAAAAACCATTCGTTTGCCTTAATGAAGTCTCCACATCATTGTTCTGATTCCTTATTATCGGGATGTCAGAAGCAGAGAAAAACTGTATAATGTTCCTTGCCATTACCAAATAACAATGAAACTCTCTCACGAAACGTAAGTTTATGCAGTCTCCACGTGACAGGTTATTAAGAGCTCCTTGCTGAATACATTACAATCTGGACTTGGCGTTTATATTATAGATCATTCTCTACTTAACAAGTAATTGATTTGCCTTAAATATAAGAATGCCACGTGGTTCTTTGTTAAAAATATCAAATTACTCATATTTCATTACGGCAGTACCTTTTGGCTGACAATGTATTGACATGGAGCAATTGTATGTATGCCTAGCATATCCAGTTTAAAGTGTAAACCTAAGTGACAGAATGGCTCTGAATATAATGCGAACATTCTGTTCAATGGTTCACGTCACCTTCAATATTTTAGTAGAGTGGTAGTAACTAACTTCGTGACACAGTCATATCAGAGACTGCTAAATAGTTCTAGGAATATCCCGATGTCAGGAACTGGGCTATTATTTCCTGCGACGGTCGCTATTCCTACAACAGTATTCTGGTTGTAACAGCAGCGTTGTCTACTCCTAATACGTCACTGTGGCATTTTAATTCCTCGTTTCAATTTAGATCCAATCAGAATTGGAGAATAATACCTCAGCCATCATTTTAAAAAATGTTTTAGGTCGAATTAGGAAAGTTGAAAACCGATGCTAGGGATTGAGCGTGAAAACAGTTTAATATTACTACCAAGCTAAGCCTATTGCCATGGTAATGGAATGCATATCGCCAGGTTTGGCTAGGTTATCTCTCCAAGAGCTAATCACATCCAGTAGCTCTTCTAGTAAGATTCGTTGCAGACTCGAAGGTAAGTGGGTTTTAGACAATTCATTTCTAAACATTGTGGTGTGTAAAGCAATGACTATGATGAAATACATTGTAAGGTAACACACACCCAGAGTGTCTCAGGAATGAACCTCCTGTGGGTGGGGACGGTAGAAGGCGACTACGAGGGGTCCCAGGGGCTCTTAACATGGGAGCGTGGACTGGCGACCACGCGGCTCTTAACTGAGTCCTGGCATTGCTTCCCCCTAATTTTGCCAGGCTTCTCACTTTCACCTATCTCTTCTGACCTCCGTTGGTCAATTCTTGTACTTTTCCAACCCCGACGGTATTAGGTTTACGAATCCTAGGAAGTCTTTTTCTCACGCATTTCGTAGCCCTAGCCTTTGTTTAGCCGATATCTTAATTTTTCGAAGTGTCGGGCCTGTTCCATTTTTTTCTCTCTCTGATTAGTGTTATCTAGAAGATGGTTTCCAAGTTGTACTTCCTCTTAAAATAATAATCATCACCAGCACCACCATCTCTTAGGAATGAGGTAAATAATAACAATTAGTGATTTTATGCGGTACTATATTGTTTCCTCAATTAACAAGAGACTCCAAGATGAAGTTGCACCTTTACTGATATCACTAATGACCTTGCTGAAAATGTACTTGAGCAAGTCAATAACATGATCGAAATGAGTCATCCCTACATTGATGCAAAGGTTATGCCAACTTTATCTTATCTTGTGGAATGCTGCATATACTCGCCTTTAGTATATAAACACGCACTTTTCTTGCAACCGTTGCAATCTGCGCAGGAGCAAATGCGTGGGATGTGCTTGACGATGCAAAGGTTCTTTAGACATTTTTTCATATTCCGATAGGAGTGGTATAAAGCAATATCTCCTTTCAAATTATTGTGATAATTGTTGTTCTAATCATTTAATGCGACGTTTCAGAGAAAAAAGAAGCTATAAATCTGGATCAGTCGAAACCAAAGATGATGCACAAGTTTTCGTATTAGTAGATACTACTGTACTGTACATGCAAACTAGACATTTTATGTCACTTCCAAATATTATACATTTATACATTATACACTTTTACCGAAGGAATCAAAACATTTAATAGTAGCAGTGTGCTATAGCTCCATCTCTCTTGCATCCATTGCCGTTGTAGGGGTAAGTTTTTGACGCGACAAAAATGCACAAATCCCGCACGAATGGGGTGATAACTAGGTCTCAGTAGAGTACTTGGTTTACTGTTACTGCAACATCCTCGATGAAATAAGGACCCAATATTCCATGACCAGATAGATAACACCTGTTGGAGAAGCTGTCCTGATTCTCGTTTGTGGTGACGGGATCTTAGGCACCCTCTTCTCCGCTTTCGTTGACATACGACTGATCCCGTATGCTGGAACTCGTCAACAACAGCTCACATTGTCCTGTAATTTGATGTCTTCTTATTAAATCGTTCCTCGTACTGTTCTTTAACACGAAGCAAACTCGACCTATTCTGACGCCCCACTTCGTATGACCGATAATCAACTTCTCCTCGGTTATGAGAACCACAATAGCAGACATTAATATGACACTGAATAACAATACCGTATGATGTCAAACTATTATCTCAGTCCTCAGCAAACATTTTAAGTCGCGCCCTCCTTCTGGAGCATAACATATTTTGCGCCCCCTTCCTTCCTTCCTTTCCATTACCCATTAGACTGCACAAATATTCGGCTCACGAAAACCGATGATAATAATAATAATAATAATAATAATAATAATAATAATAATAATAATAATAATAATAATAATAATAATAATAATAATAATAAGTCTATATCTGTGGCGTAGTAGTTAGTGTGATTACCTGCCACACCTGGAGGCCCAGGTTCGTTGAAAAGTGGACGAGAGATAGAACGGGGCTCACTCAGCCTCGGGAGGTCTACTGAGTAGACGGGGGTTCGATTCCCACCCCATCCATCCTCGGAGTGGTTTTCCGTGGTTTCTCACTTCTCTTCCAGGTACATTCCGGAATGATACTTAACTTAAGGCCATGGCTGCTTTTTCCTTCCCTCTTCCTTGTCTATTCCATCCAATTCCACCATAAGGCCCCTGTTCAGCATAGCCTGGGCGAGGTACTGGTCCTCCTCCACAGTTCCATCCCAGACCCAAACCTCCCACGCTCCAGGTCACTGCCCTGGAGGCGTTAGAGATGGTATCCCTCGCTGAGTCCGAGGAAAAAGGCAATCCTGGACGGTAAGCAGATTAAGAAAGGAATGATAAGAAAATGTTTAAACAAGTTGTTTTACGTCGCATCGACACGGATAGGTCTCATGGTGACGATGGGACAGGAAAAGATCAGAAGTGGGAAGGAAGCGGCCGTGCCTTATTTAAGGTACATACACAGCATTTGCCTTGTATGGAAATGGGAAACCACGGAAAACCATCTTCAGGGCTGCCGACAGTGGGGTTCGCACCCACTATCTCCTGAATACCGGATACTGGCCACACTTAAGCGACTACAGCTACTGAGCTCGGTAATAATAATAATAATAATAATAATAATAATAATAATAATAATAATAATAATAATCTGTGACAGCATTATGATGTTAGTTTATACCTCTAAGGATCCTCTCAGTGCTTTCTTAGGAACTGTAACATGCTTTTCTGGGAATATGATATGTACTGTACTTTCAATTGTTGCTAGTGACGCTTATAAAAGTCGATACGTTTACTCACTAGTTCTGGATATTAGTCTGGAAATGCCACGTTTTTCAGGTTTCAAACTATCTTAGGCTAACATAACCAAACAAAGAACACATTGTGGCCGTTCCTCGGCATTCACAAGAATGTTAGCGAAATCTAGTTTTAGATAACCATCTTGAGATACGTATACTTTTGCTTTTGTCGTATAATTCACCTCAACGGGGAGAGTTACAGCTAATTTGGAAGGTGAACATTCAAGAGGACAAACTGGGGCAAATATTCATTTATAGGAAGGGGAGATAGGGATTGGAATAACTTACCAAGGGAGATGTTCAATAAATTTCCAATTTGAAATCATTTAGGAAAAGGCTAGGAAAACAACAGATAGGGAATCTGCCAGCTGGGCGACTGCCCTAAATGCAGATCAGTATTGATTGATTGATTGATTGATTGATTGATTGATTGATTGATTGATTGATTGATTGATTGATTGATCTAAATTCACATCCTATTTTTATTAGGTATTTCTCTGGGAAAACAGGCAATCTACGAAACACCTTCACAGGATCGCTTTCTACCGCTATGAATCATCCACTTGTCCATGATAATGGCCATACGTTTTGCCAGGGACGTAGCCAAGAGGGGAGGGGTGTTACTGGGGGTTAGAACCACCTCCCCCCATGGGATTTTTACGGAGAAAATAAACAGAAACACAATAAAAACGTGAAAGTCGATTCAATGGGTTGGCTCTTTGTTCAACATTCACAGAGAAATCATCGTAAAACCAACAAATCTCTTGAATCTATTTTCTATAAGTCACGAAAGTTGGATTTTAGATTGTAAACTGAACATACCATTCGTTGTAAACACCTTGATTATATTGTTCTTTTTCTGTATTTTAACGTAAGATTTTGTAGTGTACCGGTACTGCAATCTGAATGTCGACATAATTAACCTGTATCAGTGTCCTTATAAGGACACTCATGCATGCGCGCACCACACACGCATAAGCACTTTCATTATGTTCTATCATATTTTTGCAACTATACACCCTCCCCCCCCCCCCCCCCCCACTATCGGTCGATCATGGCTATGCTACTGCATTTTCCACTTAAAATGGTTAACTACCCCTACTTAGAAGGCGCAGAAATCCATCTCTACAGCACAGTGCGATGATGCTTGCTTGCATATTGTTTAAAGGGACCTAATATCTAGGTCATCGGCCCAACAGCGCAGTGTAGTGTTTATTTACAGTCTTTGCACTAACTGACAATGAGTTTCAGGCTGAGACAGAAGAATCTATTCTCGTAGCGTAAACACTATCAAGTCATTTAAGCTACAATGGGCAGTGTGTGGGGGTTGGCGCCACGGATGGTGGGTTGGGATCTGAAAGGGCGCTGGGGTAATTGCAGTGGTCAAACACGTGTGACAGCACCTAATCGCCAAACTCATGCTGGGAAGGTCTAATTAAACGCCTTTCTGTTCATCACGTGTGAAATATTCTAAGTAAGATAGTGACGTTCCATTCAAGTATATTAGTTTTAAATAGAAGTGGGAGAGTTACTTGCCTGGCTTACTGCACCGAGAATCTGACGATAGCGATAATTGTTTAAAAATGAGATGAAGTGAGCTTCTGACCTCAGACGCATCCGCTTAGGTCAATCTTCGTGCCACAGAAGGGTGAGCCCCCTGCCGCCTTGCGGACTACTGTATATGGTAAAATAAATAAATAAATAAATAAATAAATAAATAAATAAATAAATAAATAAATAAATAAATAAATAAATAAATAAATAAATAAATCGTTGACTGGGAAATGTGGACAGTAAATACGCCGTAACTTTTGTCGTTTATTTTTTCCGTACACGGCATTATTTTATTATTATTCAGTGGCGTAGCAGTTTTAAGGGGCCAAACCAGGAAATGTCAAATTTTCCCGTTAATAGAGTATTAGCTGCATCAGAACACTGAATATAGTCAAAGTTGTGTGAAATATAATTTCAGATCTTTTATGATTCATGCGTTTTTACCGTGAAAGGAATAATAACAGAGATATTCACGATTATTATATTTTTTTATAAACTTCCAAAATTCTCGCAAAATATTAGTTCTACTTAAAAAGTGTACATTAAAAATTTATAGAATGCCTATATTTTTATATCTCAATGCATTTTTACCGTACGATCGACAATAATGGAAATCCTTGCGAATTTAAATCTACAATATCAAGTCCATTAAGGTGAGCACCGCTCGCGTGGAAATAACATCCAGTCATTATGGTAACGAACTAACTTGCAATGGTGTGATTGTTCTCGTGATTGTTTTATAAGCTCTAAACTACGTGATCATCATCCGCTATTCATAAGGAAGATCATGAAGATGATTATTGAAATGAGAATTGAGATGTGACTGCCGAGCAGGCGAAAAACAAAATGTGATGGCCTACAATGTGCTAAGATACAAAAACGTGTTAACATCAGTAAAACTCACTACTGTTGTTAGTTGAGGTGTTTTGTCTCTTCTGCTGCTACTCATCTCATGCCTACCACTGCAATTACAAAATCTAACCCGTCAACATCGCATACACAGGCTAAGAGACATATAGGACAACGCACCTCAGAAAAATAACTAACAATATTCTTCTTCTTCTCCCACCGCATTTTCCCAAACTCTGTACGATCGCGGGTGCGAAATGTGTCATACATGTGGATTTGGCCCTATTTCGCGACCGGATGACCTTCCCGACGCCAACCCTGTGTGGAGGGATGTAATAACCATTGCGTGGCGTGCTTCTTTGGTGGTTGGTAGTGTGGTGTGTTGTCTGAATATGAAGAGGAGAGTGTTGCGACAAACACAAACAATCTGTCCCTGAGCCGGAAGAATTAATCACATGCAATTAAAATCCTCGACCATGCCGGGAATAGAACCCGAGACCCATTGACGCAAAGGCCTCAACGTTGATCATTCCGGCAAGGAGTCGGACAGAAAAATAACTAAAAATAGAAAACCATAAATATATCCGCTGTGTTTTTTTAAACCACGAAATAGGATAAACCAAAAGGATACAACAAAGCATTTTTTCTACATTGTGGTGTTCATACAGTATTCTCTATAGGGACACTATTAATTAACATATTTGAGAATTCAAACTATCACTAGCTGCAAGCACTACTCAAGCAATTTCCAAGACTGCCAATTGGCGGGTAATACCCGATTTTCGGTTTTTTTGTGAGCTTTGGATATTTCAGAGGGCAATTATGAAACGGAACTGTTTTTCGAGCAATCCAATAAATAATGTAAATTCAAAATATTTTAAAGCCATGCTGAACCCTTGAACTTACCGTTCCATCGTTGGTCGTCTGCCTCGCCTGCTTCAGTAGAGCAATATCGTACGGTTGGATCTTGGGGTCGTTGCGAGTTTTTTTCGGTCACTTCATCGACAAAACGATAGGGTTCATAGGAGAGCATAACTATTTCAAATGAGGAGCAAAAGGTGCTTACTAAAATATTTATTCAATGTAAATCACGATAATTTATTTATTAAATAGGCAAGAAACGTCACTTAAAATTTACACAACATATTTTAAACGCAGTCCAATTCATAACGTGAGTAGTAAAGTTTTATTGAAATTGTGTATTATTGTCTTTCAAAGAATGAAAACGTAGTGTAAGATTCGTGGACAGCAAAAACCAGAAACGAGAATGAAACCTGAAAATCGGTCACCTTTGATCCGAACGATAACTGAGAGTTAATCCACACGCTCCGTGGAAAATTTGACCTTCAACAAGTAGAATTCCATATTTACATTTAATTAAGTTTTTCCACCAGTCGACTATCCTATCGAATATTGGAACACCCCTCGAATGGATCCTTAATCGAACCAAATCGACTATCAGTTGCTTTGGATAGGTTGCGAAATATCACATGAAAGCATGGTTTTCATTACAAGTTAACAGCAATTGTCACAATAAAAAATTTACACTATGTATTTTCATCTCGTGACACCCTTAAGTTAGGAATCCCGATGCTGAAACATGCATCACCCCAAACAGATGTTCAAAAGGAACCAACAACACTTGATCCGATATGATCTTACGTTACATCGTTCTGAAGGAACAAAAGAGAAATGCAGGAAAACATTAATTCATCATGCATTTAGAAGAAATACCATACACTGAAGTTAAAGAAAGGTAATAAATAACTTCTTACTAAATCAACTTTTAGGTTATGAAGCAGTTACGTCGTTAAATGTGTTAAATACAAGTCCACAATATAAACAAATAAAAGGAAATCTTCCCAATTTTCTATAACTACGACTACGATTACAAAACTGTCTACCTACACTTGTCCCATTAAACTAAACTACAAGTGATCGGTAGATCAACGTCTCATATAAATAATGTGAATAACAAAAAAAAAAAAAAAAAAAAAAAAAAAAAAAAATTGAAAATAAAATATTTTCACAGTTGACGAATCGAAACCGCATTCGTAGTATAAATCCTACAAAAAAGCAACTAAGTGTCAACACACGGCATTATCATAATAAACCAGACGTCCTAACAATAAATCGTAAAGTAAAGAAAAGCAAATAGAAAAACGGAAGTTCTTCGAACTTGAACACACGTGGCTAAGCAGTAATGATCAGTCTCCATCAGCCAGATTTCCACGTGGGGCAACCCTTACATTCATGCCGATACGGGTGCAACGCTATAATTGGAGCACCTACTGGCTAGTAAGAATTATGCCGAAACATGGCCTGAATAGTATCTGCTAATATCTTTCACATTCGTGTCCACTATTGCAAACACTAACACATTGTTCAAGTCGATTCGCAAAAATGTATAACTTATGACTCGACTATGTACAGACAACGCCCTAATCCTGTCGTTGGGCCCGCGTTACAGTGTCTACTCATCCTTAAGTTATATAATACACGCGGCATCCTAAACTTATCGTTGAGCCAACGTTATGGTATCTACACATCATTCATACTGCCAGGCGAAATCGAAACTTCTAATACAATGTCCGGATATTTAAATCTGATCCTCGTTGAAACTCTAACACCTGAAGTGAAATTCGCTACAAAAATGAACTCGAACCTGGAAATATTACTGTGTCTTTTTCTTACAATAAAGCGTAAAATCGAAATCAAACAACATGTCCAAACAGTTTAATCTATTCCACAACACAATCTCAACACATGCAGTGAAGTTCGCTAAAAAAAAGAATGAACTCAAATCTCACTTGATATTACGTAATATCACTGAAAACAATAATCACTACCATCACGATATTCACGGCATCACTCGAGTGTGAGGCTCCATCTGACCTACCATGTCAACACTCCAAACAGGTATCACCGTGAACTGTCCAGTGAAGTAATTTCCCATCGACTTACACAAGCTAAACTCTCATTCTAATAAAATTCATTCTTCACACCCGCAATGTTTCCAGTCAGCGACATTTTTGCCTCGTGAAGATACAGAAAAGAATTCAATTTACAAAAATCAAGTATTATCTTGACCGTGTGTCAGAATGTGTTTTGTTCATGAGGTCGGCTATCACAAAATGTACTTCGCTGGTATCAAATAGAACCGTCACCTAGACGTAATTGCCATTGCCTACGATCTTACATAAAATAGTAATCATGGGAGAATATCAACTTGTAGTTAAAATATGCGTTACAACACGCTCACTTGTATTTGACTACCTTTATATTCATCAATCGTTCTGGATGGCTACAGGACATCGTTCCTCTTATACAGCCTGTCTCAGAAATATTACATCTCAACCTATACACCATGTGACAAAAAATCCTCTCCGTCGAAATACAGGGCTTCTTATTTTCGGCGTCCTGATTATTCTACATCACTCATAAAATACAGGCTTACTCTGTCTTTAACATCTTCCTAACTGTTCTCATAATATTTCATTTCCATTACAATCCATTTCTTCTTGCTTGAAACTTTTTTTAAATTCAAGCGATCCCATGACCAAACAGATTTATAATGATCTCACAATTTTCTCGAAAATTTTCTTAACGTGAGAAGCAAAATAGTATACCGTAATTTTCTGTATCATAAATACACGGTGTCGCGAAATGTAAGTTTCCCAAAAATGCCGACTTATGATTTTCTTCACCGGATTTCGATATAAACAGCAAATCTCGCTTGACATTACTGCTGAACTCATAATTTATCATCTCAATTTTATCCTCACGTGATTATTATTATTACTGTATAATTTGACGTTCGACTTTATCACACTCATAACGGTTGTTTTATCGTTATCATTATTGTAACTTTTACCGGCCCGAACATTATTTCAGTGGTTTCCCTTGCAATATTTAAATTCACTTTCATTATTTTAAAGAATTTTAAACACATTTTAAAGTCTCGCGCGCTGACGTAAACAACAGACAATTCGCCTCCATACTAGAATAGCGACAAGACACATCATCGTCGTCGCAACACTTAAATTTACACAAGCCATCTATACAACGCGATGTTGTGATTAATTAATTACTTAATTAATTAATTTAAAGGGACAAGCATTTACATTTCTAACTACTAAACATAATATTTAAATCAGACAGACCTGTAATTTCGTCGTTGGCATGGCGTTATCTTGGCTTCATTTTATGCCAGCCACCTCGGACTTACCCTCTCATAATTTCAGGACACATTCTTCGCTTAAACACTAACTTATAAATACAAAGATTCTCCACTCGGCTTGATGCAACACACATTAATTTTTTTAAATATATATAATACTTTATCATAAGTTGTATTATGAACACATATTACAACAGTTAAGTCGCCCCGCTTCGTGTCGAGAACTCAACTAATACAGTTTGCAGAGACCTCCCAACTCCTTCCTATCCACATGTTTCACAGGTGTGACTGGCCGTGAGACACAAGCTTATCTCCGCCAGACTACAGTCCTCCCTTACCGATTACCAAAAATAACATCGTACGCAGTAATTCACAAGAGCTCTCTATGAATATGCTGACTCCATATGAGAAGTTCAGGAATCCTACAATTATTTAAACTTATGATTTTCTTCCACGACCGGGATGGATATCGTGGATACAATGTTACCAATATCTAATTTGTCTCAGTTCACCATTTATCACTTGGTAATACACTGACTGACAGAGCAAATGCAACACCAAGAAGGAGTGGTCAGAACTTTATGCCAATTGCAGGGTAGACTGACGTCACTGAGGTATGCTCATGATGTGAAATGCGCCGCTGTGCTGCGCACGTAGCGAACGATAAATGGGACACGGCTTTGGCGAATGGCCCACTTCGTACCGTGATTTCTCAGCCAACAGTCATTGTCGAACGTGTTGTCGTGTGCCACAGGACACGTGTATAGCTAAGAATGCCAGGCCGCCGTCAACGGAGGCATTTCCAGCAGACAGACGACTTTACGAGGGGTATGGTGATCGGGCTGAGAAGGGCAGGTTGGTCGCTTCGTCAAATCGCAGCCGATACCCATAGGGATGTGTCCACGGTGCAGCGCCTGTGGCGAAGATGGTTGGCGCAGGGACATGTGGCACGTGCGAGGGGTCCAGGCGCAGCCCGAGTGACGTCAGCACGCGAGGATCGGCGCATCCGCCGCCAAGCGGTGGCAGCCCCGCACGCCACGTCAACCGCCATTCTTCAGCATGTGCAAGACACCCTGGCTGTTCCAATATCGACCAGAACAATTTCCCGTCGATTGGTTGAAGGAGGCCTGCACTCCCGGCGTCCGCTCAGAAGACTACCATTGACTCCACAGCATAGACGTGCACGCCTGGCATGGTGCCGAGCTAGAGCGACTTGGATGAGGGAATGGCGGAACGTCGTGTTCTCCGATGAGTCACGCTTCTGTTCTGTCAGTGATAGTCACCGCAGACGAGTGTGGCGTCGGCGTGGAGAAAGGTCAAATCCGGTAGTAACTGTGGAGCGCCCTACCGCTAGACAACGCGGCATCATGGTTTGGGGCGCTATTGCGTATGATTCCACGTCACCTCTAGTGCGTATTCAAGGCACGTTAAATGCCCACCGCTACGTACAGCATGTGCTGCGGCCGGTGGCACTCCCGTACCTTCAGGGGCTGCCCAATGCTCTGTTTCAGCAGGATAATGCCCGCCCACACACTGCTCGCATTTCCCAACAGGCTCTACGAGGTGTACAAATGCTTCCGTGGCCAGCGTACTCTCCGGATCTCTCACCAATCGAACACGTGTGGGATCTCATTGGACGCCGTTTGCAAACTCTGCCCCAGCCCCAGCCTCGTACGGACGACCAACTGTGGCAAATGGTTGACAGAGAATGGAGAACCATCCCTCAGGACACCATCCGCACTCTTATTGACTCTGTACCTCGACGTGTTTCTGCGTGCATCGCCGCTCGCGGTGGTCCTACATCCTACTGAGTCGATGCCGTGCGCATTGTGTAACCTGCATATCGGTTTGAAATAAACATCAATTATTCATCCGTGCCGTCTCTGTTTTTTCCCCAACTTTCATCCCTTTCGAACCACTCCTCCTTGGTGTTGCATTGTCACTGTCAGTCAGTGTATATTCCTCCCTCAAGCCAACTGGCTTTAGAGATTCTACAAGACTATTTAGCCCACTTTAAGCCTTCTTCTGAATGTCGCCTGTCGCAGATCCACACTCTCGGACAACAGAATGATGACTGACGCTCTTGGTTGAGGAGGGATTATTTATGCATATAGAAGGGACGCTCCGCTTGGCGTTATCTACTGTTGTGCAATCATTCCACTTGATGACCACTGAACCGATTCCTTCGAGACTCACCCCAGAGATTCCACCTAGTTTTCTAGTCATGAAGGTGTTGTTTGCTGATTAATTAATTAATTCATTTCGTAATTAATTAATTTCGTGCACGAGGGTTCCCGCGCATTTTGAGAATATGTCCTTGTGACGTGTACCCCACTCTGCCAGTATGGATGCCAACTGCTCTCCAGGCCTAATTAAATACATTTCCACTATGTGGACTTAAGCTTCATCAGATATTTCCCACAATTCTTCATTACTTATTTCTTTGTTAATGACAGTGCCGAAATATCTCGCAATGAGGTTTATTATCCAGAATTTCATTATTAATTACCCGAGGTCATCCGAAATGTTCCGACCTCGTTCAATGTTTGGTGGGCCGCTTCCCGCTGTGAGTTGTCAGGCCACAGAACGCGAGATGAGCTTGCAACAAAAATATGGATTCACTTCGACTTGTAGTTGAAATTTTTAGTAAGGTATAATTATGGATTCAATACAAACATTTTAGATTTTAGTAGCCTCCCTTGCTCAGAGGCAGTGCGCCGGCCTCTCACCGCTGAATTCCGTAGTTCATACCCCAGTCACTCGATGTGAGATTTGTGGTGGACAAAACGGTGACGGGACAGGTTTTCTCCGGGTACTCCGGGTTTCCCTGTCATCTTTCATTCCAGCAACGCTCTCCAATACCATTTCATTTAATTTGTCATTCATTAATCATTGCCCCAGAGGATAGCGACAGGCTTCGGCAGGCGGCACAATTCCAATACTCGCCGCTGTACCTTAATTAACATCATGGTTGCTTACTTCCCACTCCTAGCCCTCTCCTATCCCACCGTCACCATAAGACCTATCTGTGTCGGTGCAACGTAAAGCAGATTATAAAAACAGTCGTTCGAGTGGCCGAGAGACAAGAAAATCAGCAGTTTTTGCACCCTCGTGGAAGATTCGAGACCTTTCATGAATAATTAAAACACGCGCACATGCGTTTATTGGTCGACTAAAGTTTACACATCAAATGTGAAGAAGAAGGACACGACTGGTCCAAAATTAATTAAAGAAATTCGGGATTGGCTAAGTTCAAAACTGGCGGAAAGAAAGATTAATATTGCCAACCCACAAACGAGAAAACAAAATTTAGCAAAGACCAAAACTTCTGAATACAAACTTTCTTCAAAAAGTTCCTTCACTTCGCACCAGGGTGCATGATCATACTTTTTTGGTAGAGACATCTGTGAGAGAATGTCCACACTTCTTGATAATTAGTAAACAAAAACAATTCGAAATTAACACAGTGACATCTTCTGATAAACGGTGGAATTAATTCAGTTTTCAAGTTCAGAGTTTTAGCTGTAGAGGAGTACTTTACGGCGGAAAATTCAAATATGCGGCGTATAGGTGTACCAACCGGTACATTTTGTATCACACGTCTTACCAAAAACCTAACATTACGGTAAGTAGTACGTTAAATTAAGCCTTCAGTTAAGGAAAATTTTCTGTTGGTTCAGAGCTGACACAATAAAAATTTCCCCCCGCTAAATCCGCAACAAGACAGCGACTGGAAAGCATCACATTCTTCTGGTTGTTCTAACCACTTCATAGCCGTCTCAAGATAGTGAAAAACCTTTCTCACTGGATGGTCTTTTTTCAGCACGGTCATCCTCACTGGACTCTTCCTCTTATTCACACATTTCATACATTGCGAACGGCACAACCACCATAGAACTATCTGTGACAAGCGAAGGTTAACACGCCAGTATGCCACTGACGACGTGAGGTTGGTTATGTAAGCCGATTGATAGGGAGGAGGAAAACACTGCTGCGCTACAGCTCTAGCGGCCGTTAGCGGAACGTCTACGTCGTGCGCAAATTCGATTTTGACAACTGCAACGCTTTCGGTTAACCGATGTTTCGGTTGATCGGTATTCGGATAAAAAAAATAATTTTCACGTATGCCTTTCAAGTATTATTCTCTGTTATCGTGTATGATGGTGGTATAACATTCCCTTTTACCATGCACAATAACTGACCTGTAAAGAGGAAGGTCCAAAGTGTCTACTCAAATACCATTTAAGGTCAGATGGCGCAATACTGAGTGACGCGTGCATCCACCATTTTGTGATTAAGTCGGACCTTGGGGCGTATGGTAAAATTAGCATAATTCGGGACTGTGACCTGCTAGCGCGTATCGCGAGGTGTCGTTCGTTTCGTATACGCGAAATATATCGATATCTAGATACCTGTAATAATATTCATGAGAAAACATATACGTGAAAAATTATTTAAAAGTTGCGAAGTTAATGAACATTTCCGAAATGTCTCACTCACGCTACTTTAATTTAGTTCCAGCCTACCGTAAATGGAAACACGAGGAAATAATGAATCTAACAAATCCCAAAAATATTGACCTGAACGTATGAGAGCCACCAACCGAGTACAACTACTGTTCTCGTCTAGCCTATGATGTACTCGGATCGATGGATGTAGTGTGATTTGGCGACATAAACAAAAGGAGATCTCAGGTAAAAATCTTCTAAACCAACTCCGTGCTTCCACTTTTTTCTAACGCGCAACCTCAAAATCCACGCAATTTATTCTACTCCCAAAAGACCTGCGGTCGTGGGTTTGACACAGCCTCCACCCACTTTCTGAATAGGTGTTTCAGTTCAAACACTGTCCGCCTCCGTGGCTAAATGGTTAGCGTGCTGGCCTTTGGTCCAGAGGGTCCACGGTTAGATTTACGGCCTGGTCGGAGATTTTTACCCCAATGGTTAATTCCGAGGGCTCGGGGGATGGGTGTGTGTGCCATCACTAGGATTCAATACAGGTAGGGTCCCATCCTCATAGACGCGCAGGTCGCCTGTACGGCGTCAACTAGAAATACCTGGAGGCCACACGCCTTTGATTAATTAAGTTCAAACACTACTCTTCATTGAAAACTAACAAACTCTTGTACTTTGTACACAGTTAAAAAAATTAGGGGAACATGTTTTTGAACGTATGCCATGCTCCACAAAACAATACCTCACACCCAGGTATATTACCAACTAAACTTTATTCTTTAGCGTTGAAGCATACAAAAGAACATCGATGGATTCGTGTTCATTTTCAGAACACAAGCGGAAATGTCCAAACAGGGGCGAAAACAAAACGATAACAGTCCTCGAGGGTGGTCTACGTGGCATGCTCCCTATAAGTCGGAGGTCACGTGGCGGTATTCTCATTCTTCAATGAGAGCATGTTCGAGGTCTTGGAAAGTCTGTGGTGGAACATGACGCCCACGAACACTTCTGTCAAGCCTATCCCACACATGCTCGAGGGAATTAAGGTTGGGACTCACTGCTGGCCATTCCAGATCTTGAATGTCCAGTGCTCGCATGACAGCTCTTGTGATGCGCGCTACATGTGCCCTGGCTTTGTCGTTCATGAGTACGAATTCAGGGCCAACACCGAATGCAGCAACCAAAACATGCTGTAGCAGTATCTGCTCGATGTACCCCGCAGCGGTGAGATTACCACGGACGACGGCAAGATCCGTACGGCCATCAATACTGATGCCACCGCACATAATCACAGAACCTTGTCAGAATCAGTCGCCTTCCTGGACGACATTTGGCATGTACTGCTCACCACGGCGTCTCCATACACATTGACGTTCATCACGCTGTGTCAGGGGAAATCTGGACTCGTCTGTGAACGACACAGGTCTCCATTGGCGAAGTTGTCAGTTGACGTGGGTACGGGCAAACTGAAGGCGAATTGCGCGACGTTGCTGCGTTAAACGGGGCATTCGAATAGGACGTCTTGGCCATAAGGACACTTCTCTTAACCTGTTCCTTACTGTCTGGTCAGACACCGTGCCTCCAGTGACCCTCCTTGAGGTCTTGTTGCAGTTCTCTGGCAGTTGTTGAACGACGCCCCAACGCACAGATGGTCAGATATCGGTCATACTGTGGGGTTGTCATGCGTCCACGATCTCGTCCAACCCTCCTTGTGAACTGGCCTGTCTCATTGTAGCGATTCCACAAGCGTTGAATAACTGACGGAGAGACATTGAGATCCACAGCAACACGACGAAAAGTCAATCCTTCCTGGATCAAGCTGACGGCCCTTGCGAACTGAACCTCGTTAAGATGTCTCATGGGATGTGCTGGTTGACAATCAATGTGCTCATATGACCGCAGTAGTCTGTGTACCTCACAACGACACACGGACGCACCGCTATTTACTTTCTTTTGAGTGGTCAACTGACATTTTAATACATGGCTACGCCTACAGATGGAGTATAACTTCGATTTGACATATTCTGAGTAGCTAAGGTCTCAAGGTGCTGTACGAATACTGGAACCCCATCTACCAAATTAACGTTCACATACCAGACGTTACAAAACATGCTCCCCTAATTTGTTTGAACTGTGTATATCTCACCTTTTACAATAAGAACATTTTTGTCTTACGCTTTAAAATACGTCCTTCTAATACAGGAACTACATCATTAAACTTGCGTTGTTCTATGATGTTAGGAAGGAAAGTTACAAGCATCATCTAGACACGTTGTACTGAAATTTATCATGTTTTCTATTTTTTTTTTTTTTTTTTTTTGCTAGGGGCTTTACGTCGCACCGACACAGATAGGTCTTATGGCGACGATGGGATAGGAAAGGCCTAGGAGTTGGAAGAAAGCGGCCGTGGCCTTAATTAAGGTACAGCCCCAGCATTTGCCTGGTGTGAAAATGGGACACCATGGAAAACTATTTTCAGGGCTGCCGATAGTGGGATTCGAACCTACTACCTCCCGGATGCAAGCTCACAGCCGCGCGCCTCTACGCGCACGGCCAACTCGCCCGGTGTGTTCTCTAATTAAAAACATTAAAGTTTGCCTTTTGTTAGCAAAATGTGGATAAAATCTTCGTGTACTGTATTAACTAGGGAAGACATCTCTACGATAAAGAGCGGCTTCCTTTCGGTTGTTCTTGTACTCAGGGACTATAAAACTTTCAGAGGTTCATAACAATTGTGGTTATAACTTTAAAAATCGACGTTTATGCCTTTCAGAGATATCGAGGTGCCGGAATGTTTTCCCGGAGGGATTATTTTACGAATGGTGAATCTATCGACTCAATGCTGGCGTTTTGGAGCACCTACAAATACCATCGGACTGAGCTGAGATCGAAACCGCCATTTGGGCTCAGCAGGCCAGCACTCAACCACCTGAGCCACTGAGCCAGGTCTTAATTGTAGACAGATATCCTAACTTCTATAGCTGATTCCATTTTCCTCCACTTGTATAGTACGAATATATATACATAGGTATATGCACTAAATGCACAGTCTTTGTTTGACTATTACGACATCCTTTTAGTATTCTAGATAAACATTATTAAGGAAAATCATTGGCACATAAAGCTCATTAAGGGCCTTGGCCTCGCAGAAAGTCTGCTGAACAGTCTGATATGCTGAAAATATTGGAGTACCACTTGGTCACCGTACGATGTTCCCAATCGCATTGCTTGGGTTTCTTGCACTAGTTCTCCTGTGTCTCATTTTTGCTGCTCCCAAGCTTCAGACGCTGAATGAACGACATTCCAGCTCTCGATCTACAATGAAAATCTTCGTATGAGCTGGGAATTGAAACAGGGACTTTCCGATAATAAGCAGGCTGGCACATACATATTATAGAAAAAGAAGTATCCCATCAATAGTTCTTTATTTTCCTTTCAGCATATATCACATATTATTTTTTTGAATAAGCGTACGGCTGCCAATCTCGGTAAATATGTGTCTATGCACTCTGTTTGTAGCATAATTTTTTCTTGTTAAAAAAATGATTTTAATAATGTAGATGAACTTTCCCAAAAAGCAGCAAATATTGACATGAAATGGCATATAGCTTTTATTGCCGGGAGTGTCCGAGGATATGTTCGGCTCACTAGGTTCAAGTCTTTTGATTTGACACCCGTAGGCAACATGCGCGTCGTGATGAGGATGAAATTATAATGCTCCCATACTAGCGAAATTAATCAATGATAGTTTGCTGGAAATAGAACCCGGGACCGCTGTGACCAAAAGCCAGCACGCTAACCATTAGCCATGAAGCCGGACTCAGCAAATGTTATTTTGAGTTCATAAATTAATGAGCAAATATCAATATGTAAATGCCACTCCCAGAATCATCTTGCCACACATGAAAAACGTTGAAGCAATACTTTTGAGTATTTTACGGAAGGCAAGCGCCAATTGTTCCATGAAACATCATGCATTTATTAACTACTAGCGGAGACTACCTTAAGATCAAGGTGAAGACCCCAACCGGCTGAAAGCAGCAGTGACAGCGAGAAGTGTGTTTGTAATACATCTTGATAAAGCTCGAGGAAGCCAGCATGGTGCCACGGGACCTGTTGAGACTCACAGAGCGAGACAATGGGAAAATCAATAGCACATTGTACAGTGCCGTACGATACTGTTACTGGAGAGAGAGAAGTAGTAATACACGTCACATTTCACCCTCTAGAACGTGTTATATTTCAAAGTTAACTCCAATGGAGAGAGTAGCTGAAGTGGATTAATTCACTTTCCGATCCTTATTTACCCCTTTTAAGGGTTTAATTCATTTCTTTCGACGACAGGAATGAAATGTGGAAGGGCAATTATAAGATACAATCTGCAATGCTACCCTAAACGATTTGAGGGTATTTCGACGTTAAACCTGCATATTTTAAGGCCTATTTTGTAGGTTCATCTACGTCTTCTATATATATAAAAGCAAGTCGGGCTGGAGCGATGTATATATAAATATTTAAAAATGAAAAAAAGACGTGAATTAATGAGGCACTTCCAGAAATCTCAGAAATTTGAAACTTGGTACGGGGGAAACTGATGACCCCAGGATCCCTAGAAAAATCGGAAATTCTCAAAATTACCTGAAGGGGGCACGCTGGGGGAGCTCAAATTTTGGGCTCAGCATAAGAACACAGTCGTATAGTATATCCAAAACGATAACCTATAGGTTTCGTGGGCTTAAAAATTTTCGGAAATTTCCTCATTTTTATCCCCTATCTCCCCAAATCAAGATGGCGGCACAACCTGCCAGACGAGGTAGACAATTGAAATTTGGTGAAATTATAGCTTTTGGTCCCTAACCGACGGGAAAATTCCAAGATGTTCAAATTTTTCACTTTTTACCCCCAAAGATATCGAAATATGGAGGCAATTTTAATGACTGTGCAGACATTCCTTTTGAGCTATTTTTTGGCTAAACGGTAAGTCGTATCATAAAACGGATTGCACAATATCGCTTCAATTCGGAGTGATCTACAACTTTGGTCCTGTGACATTTTGTCGTATCTCTCTCCCTTATACGTTAAATTTGGCCCTATATCTGGATTGTTCGTAAATTTGGTGATTTTTACAAGTATATTTCATTGTTTGACACACTTATAAGAATGATAGGATCATCACGTTGGGTGCGCACATTGGCACGATTAAGGGACATATGTGTACCAAATTTCATAATTCTAGCTTATACATAAGTAGGCAAAACGTAATGTAAAATGTTAAAAATGCACCCAAATTTCACCCCATTCAAAATTTGACCTCAATTTACCCCCTTAATATGGGAGATACGAGGATCTGGTTTAGCAACAAACATTTAGAGCGATAAATGAGGCGTCTGATGGCGCAAACCGTTTCTTAATATCATAAACCATTTAGGAGATATGAATCTCGAAATGGAAGTCTGCACTTTTCAACGTGCTTATGATTATCCGTCATCTATCTATATATATAAAAGCAAGTCGGGCTGGAGCGATGTATATATAAATATTTAAAAATGAAAAAAGACGTGAATTAATGAGGCACTTCCAGAAATCTCAGAAATTTGAAACTTGGTACGAGGGAAACTGATGACCCCAGGATCCCTAGAAAAATCGGAAATTCTCAAAATTCCCTGAAGGGGGCACGCTGGGGGGCTCAAATTTTGGGCTCAGCATAAGAACACAGTCGTATAGTATATCCAAACCTATAGGTTTCGTGGGCTTAAAAATTTTCGGGAATTTCCTCATTTTTATCCCCTATCCCCCCAAATCAAGATGGCGGCACAACCTGCCAGACGAGGTAGACAATTGAAATTTGGTGAAATTATAGCTTTTGGTCCCTAACCGACGGAAAAATTCCAAGATGTTCAAATTTTTCACTTTTTACCCCCAAAGATATCGAAATATGGAGGCAATTTTAATGACTGTGCAGACATTCCTTTTGAGCTATTTTTTGGCTAAACGGTAAGTCGTATCACAAAACGGATGGCACAATGTCGCTTCAATTCGGAGTGATCTACAATTTTGGTCCTGTGACATTTTGTCGTATCTCTCTCCCTTATACGTTAAATTTGGCCGTATTTCTGGATTGTTCGTAAATTTGGTGATTTTTACAAGTATATTTCATTGTTTGACACACTTATAAGAATGATAGGATCATCACGTTGGGTACGCACATTGGCACGATTAAGGGACATATGTGTACCAAATTTCATAATTCTAGCTTTTACATAAGTAGGCAAAACGTAATGTAAAATGTTAAAAATGCACCCAAATTTCACCCTATTCAAAACTTGAACTCAATTTACCCCCTTAATATGGGAGATACGAGGATATGGTTTAGAAATAAACATGTAGAGTGATAAATGAGGCGTCTGATGGCGCAAACCGTTTCTTAATATCATAAACCGTTTAGGAGATATGAATCTCGAACTGGAAGTCTGCACTTTTCAACGTGCTCATGCTTATCCGTCATCTATATAAATAAAATCGTAACGACCGTGTGTCTGTACATTGATTATTTTGGCGAAATTTCCGTACAGTTATCCGTTTCAGGTGTAATAATGACCATCTGCATCATTTTTAGCTTTGGTGTCTGTTTGTTTGTCTGTTTGTCTGTTTGTCTGCCCTTCTATAACTTGAAAACTACTGGATATATTTCCACCAAACTTCATATTTAGAACCCACCTGTCCTTTGGGGAGGTTTTAGGGCAAATATTGTTTCTAAATCCCTGAACTAATTGGGGGTTTATACGAAACCGAAACCGTGATTTTGCACTCCCTCAAAATACACACAACCAAACTTAATGGAAATCTACCTGCCTTAATGGAAATTAATTTCTAAACCTTTTCTTCTCATGGGCATCATTTCAATCACTTACAGGAAAGATAGTATGATCAAACTCTACACGAACATTGGCCCACCCAGTACCCATATGTGAGCCAAATGCTATGTCACATAATTATCCGAAAAGTAATGCAATGTAAGATATTCTTACACAAATTTCAACCTATTCAACGTTTCTGATTCAATCTGACCCATGAATAGATTAGATGCGAGAAAATATCATAGGACCAGCCATTTAGATCGCTAAATACTGCGCCTTACGGTACAATCCTTTGTCGATATGACGTACCGTTTAGCAGCAGTTAATCTGTAAATGAAGGTCTGCAATATTGTAAACATTCATATACTTTCGTATGTCCATCTGTATATATTCATTGATGTCGATTTGTAGCGATCGAGCAAAAATGTGTCTCCTATTGTAATCAGTACTCCCTACACCGACTTTGACTGCTGGCAGTAGGAATGGGGTCCTTCTCCAACTCCTGTGTAACTGGCATTAGTAAGGAGGGCCTACCATTTTAATGAATAATTCACTTTTCGATTTGTCTTGCAGAAGGCAAGGGATCATGCAGTTTTGTTCGAAAGTCCCCTACTCTATTGTGTTTGGCTCTAGGCCAGGGTGCCCGCCATTATAAACAAATGTTCCAATCTAAAATTTGACTAGCATTAGGCATAGTGGCCTGCTATTTTCATGGAAACTCACTAATTCTGTGTGACTGGCTGTAAGCTGGCTAGCAGCAGTAAAAAGGGACTGTCATTATAATGATAACTGCACAACTCAATTTTGACTGGTGGTAGGGAAGTTGCCTGGTATTATAATAAAAACTCCTCAACTGTAACCTGTCTGAAAGTAGGAAATGGGTCTGCCATTGTAATTAAAACTCCCCAAATCGGTTGTGACCGCGCAGTAGGCATTGGGGCCTGCAATTATAATGTAAACTTGCCAACTCGATTGTGAATGGCAGTAGGCAAGTGAGCCTGGCGTTATCATCACAACTCCGCAACCCTCACTTTACATTGGAAACAACGTATGTGGACCTCCCCATGCTATTTCTCGGATAAGGCTAAGAGACATGCAATTTTAAAACAGTCTCATTTGCTGCTCGCACAGTATTTACGTCGATATCCGTATACAATGTAGAATACCGTAGCGAAGCACGGGTACATTTGCTAGTCTATCATAATAATAATAATAATAATAATAATAAAGGCGGCGCAGACAGTTGAACTCCAAGTTGGCAGGTTCGATCCTGGCTCAGACCTGTGGAATTTGAAGGTGCACGTCCAACCTCGTGTCGATAGATTTACTGGCACGTAAAAGATCTCCGGCAGGACAAAATTCTGGCACCTCGGAGTCTCCGAAAACCGTCAAAATGTAGTTAGTGAGACATGAACAATAATAATATTATTAGTAATAAATAATAATATGGTGTTTGTTTGTTTGTTTGTTTGTTTGTTTGTTTGTTTGTTTGTTTGTTTTGATTTCGATATATTTCACTCCTTCGAATTATTGAAGGATTTTATAGAGTTATTTTCCAAATGTGGGCATTTTTTTCTTTTTTTGCGCTAGAAGAATTAAAACAACGTGTAACCGATTGGTTCTATCGAAAAACGAAGTGCATAGTGTAGCCTTGAAGTTACATTTTGTGCAAGAAACGTCATGTGCATGTGGTCACCTTCACTAATGAATAGGCTAATCATTTCGCACGTAAGTCCTTGTTTGCTAGTTAACAGGCCAGCTGAAGAAGAGCGTGCCATCCTACCATTATTTTTCCTGTAAGAAGAACTGAGTTTGTGTGACGAAGAAAGTTAAATGCATCTTCTCTTTCTAATATAAATGTTATTGGTTACGTCCGACGCCGAGGTGCCGGAATCTTATCCCACAGGAGTTATTTTACGTTCAAGTATACCAACATGAGGCTGACGTATTTGAGCACCTTCAAATACCACCGGACTGAGCCAGGATCGAACCTGCCAAGTTGGGAACAGAAGGTCAGCACTCTACAGTCCGATCTACTTAGTCTAGCCTTTACTATTTTTATTACAGCTGTAAAAAAAATATATAACTTCCTCCTAAACGTATTAATTTATTTTGGAATCGAACTGTTAATCGTGGTCATAAAACATACATATGTAATAAATCTACCAACGAATCATAGATAATTTATATAGGATATATAGGAAAGTTATACCGAAAAAGTGAGAGGTGTAGGCCTATAGGCATTGTATTTGATACAAATTGTACAGCTGTCGACGTCTTGTCTTTGGCCAGAAGGTGAGAAGTCAATGTTTTCCATTGCATTTTACGTCGCCCGCGTGGCGAGTGTTTGTAAACATACACGTACTCACTGCACGTGACCGTCAGACAAACAACCAGTGTCAGTGTCTATGATACAAAACAAGTTTTTGTAAACATCGAAATACATACTGTGGACATTGACCTTTGCACACGGTGATGGAAATGGACGGGACGGTTCAGAATGGCCACCGAGTATGCCCAAGCTACTAGAGTAGGTGCTCGATATGTTCACAATTTGCGCGCAAACGTGCTTCACAGTGGCAAACCACGATGCCAAACACGTGCAAATACTTGTGGGACCGCCCGTGTGGATTCCGGTGCAGCAAGAATGAAACAGAAGACCGAGTGAATTGGCCCTGCGGTTAGGGCCGCGCAGCTGTGAGCTTTATTCGGGAGATAGTGGGTTCGAATCTCACTGTCGGCAGCCCTAAAGATGGTTCTCCGCGTATTCCCATTTGCACACCAGGCAAATGCTGGGGCTGTACCTTAATCAAAGCCACGGCCGTTTCCTTCCCACTCCTAGCCTTTTCCTATCCAATCGTCACGTCCGCCTCCGTAACGTAACGGTTAGTGTTATTAACTGCCGTCCTTGCGGGCCCGGGTTCGATTTCCGGTACCGCCAGAAATTTAAGAATGGCAGGAGGGCTGACTGACATGTGGTTAAAATGGTGCATGCAGCTCACCTCCATTGGGCGGTGTGCCTGAAAAGAGCTGCACAACCTCGGGATGAGGACGCGAGTTTGGTCCGACTCGTTGGCTGAATAATAATAATAATAATAATAATAATAATAATAATAATAATAATAATAATAATAATAATAATAATAATAATAATAATAATAATAATAATAATCGTATGGCCTCAGCTACCGTGTGCAGACATTTCAAGTTGACGCCATCTGGTTGTCTGCTCGTCAATTTCGACGTTCCGTTTTACTCTAGGCCCACTAGATGGCAGAACGAGTAAATCGAAACTCACTTGGGCGTCTATGGCTGAGATTTAATGAATTTTGTCGGGTAAACACCAAATGTGTCACCAGAGATCTTTTACATGCCGACATCGTACGACATGGAGTGTCGAAAGGACTTTTTTCCGCCCTTCAAAAATTCAACTACCTCTGCCGGGTTTGAACCCACTATCTTGGGATCCGGAGGCCGACACTCTACCGCTGATCCACAGAGGCAGCTGAATGGTCAACGTATTGGCCTTCGGTTCAGCGGATCCCGGGTTCGATTCCCGGCCGGGTCGGGTATTTTAATCTTTATTGGTTAATTCCAATGGATCGGGGGTTGGGTGTGTGTACTGCCCTCAACATCCCTGCAACTCACACACCACACATGACACTAACCTCTACCACAATAACACGCAGTTACCTACACATGGAAGATGCCGCCCACCTTCATGGGAGGGTCTATCTTACAAGGGCTGCACCCGACTAGAAATAGCCACACGAATTATTATTATTATTATTATTATTATTATTATTATTATTATTATTATTATTATTATTATCGGTGCGACGTAAAGCTAATTGTAAAAAAATGTCAGGAGACCGAAGTGGCCACCAAATTGGTCCATTCCGTTCTTTCCAATGACGTGGGCATTTATAGACTAAGTACAAACATACATCGCGGCTCACATGAGGTGCTCCATCATGAAGAAAGTACATGTTCATGCGCATCTGCAACAATGCATTCTCAGGATTCGTGAGTACTTCACCTTGAGAAACTTGAGGTAATTTGAACAGTCAGACGGATGAGTAATACGTGGGGTCCAATTAGGCAATTACTAATGATACTGGTCCATATATTCTCTATAAACCACCGCTGAAAATGCCCATACCAAATTGTATGCAGGGTAAGGAGAACCCAACTTTGAGTATTACGAAATTTTAGCACCCCCATGTCTCCTGAAACAGGCTTCATCTGTGGCCTGGAAGGGGAGCAGTGACTGTTGTGCCATTTAGTTCAGAAACCACATACAGAATTACCGTCTTCGTAGAAAATCCTCGTCTTGCAGGCATTGTAGGCCCTACACATTGCATGTGATTCGGTCACAGATGTTCTTCACGGAGGACCCCATGAGCGGGCCACTGGGACATAACCAACATTGCGTGCAACACTTCGCATGCTTCTCCGCGGGTGTCGTTCAATTATATCCAGAATGTCGGCTTCATGGGCTAACACTTGCCGAGTCTCGATAGGCCGGCAAAACACTACCTGTATCGCATACTCGTTGGTACGCAGCAACGAACATTCGCCTATTGGGTGTGCGGTGTGATCAGGAAATCGTTCTCTATAAAACTGGATGGTAGCTTCTGAATTACGATTGCTTCGCCGTAAATAAGGAGTATATCTGCCAACTCCCTTGTAGAAAATTCCATCTTTCCAGCAAGAATAGACTGCATTTCAACTGCGCTTGTAGTCCGCAGAGAGAGCATGTCTGCTACCAGTCTAGCAATAATCAGTTCACGAGCTTGTTATGATTCCCTCTACTACTCTGACCTTCGTCCAATTGTGTTGTGCTTGTCACAAAAGGTCGCTTGAACTTACGACTGGAATGACTCACATTATACAGAAGCAAGCTACTCTACTACTGCACGTGTAATTACCTATTGTTTTTACATAAAATGATAAGGTTTATTACAACGCCATACCTATATCGAAACAGTATCGACAGTATGTCCAAAAAAATAAACTTTTTTTTCACGTATGCCTTGCAGATATCATTATCTTCTATCCCGTATGATCCCGGTACAACATCCCCTTTCTACCTATACACAGGAGAAATTTAAAGTCAACTTACGTACTTCTATGATTCACAGAGATCTCGCACAAGGGCGCCCATGCCTGGGGGCAAGAAAGGGAGGCGGGGCGCTAGCTCTCAGGGAAAGGCAAAGATCTAATGTAGTCAGGTGTTTTTCTTTCAAGAAAATTATTTAAAAGTCGGTATTACGTAGAAGTGGTAGTACCGTCCCACACCAACAGGCAGGGGATACCGTGGGTGTTATTCTACCGCCATTCATCTCCCAAAATTTTTAAAATACTACATACCCCCAGGTCTAACCACCCACCCCCCCTACAAACTATGATATGGGCGCCCATGATCTAGCAATCAAATAATACGCAAGGAAATTAATGGTGTGACAGAGCGAGTTGGCAGTGCCATTTGGGTCATGTAAATGTCAGCTTGAATTCGGGAGATGATGGATTCGAACTCTACCGTCGGCAGCCCTGAGCGAGTTTCAATGGTTTCTCATTTCTCACCAACAACTACTGAGGCTGTACCTTAGTTAACGCCACGGTCACTTTCTTATCAATTCTAGCCCTTTCCTATTCTACCACCACCATAAGACATGTCTGAGTTGGCGTGACGTAAAATGAATAGCAAAGAATAAATTTATAATGGTAGGGAATCCTTTGTTCACAAGACACATAATGTCAATAATCTTATTCGAAACAGGACTTAGTTTAAGAATTAACACAAGATTATTCTTGATAAATCAAATTAACGTATCACAAATAGCATACAAATAAAAATCAAACAAACAGGATGAATACACATGGCGCAATATTGCAATAACCTACAAATATATCGTCTCTTTTAAATATCATCTATGTACGTGCCGTATTGTTAAAAATATAAATTTTAACGAGCAGGTGGCTGTGCGGTTTTGTTTACGCATTTAACAGGTTGCATTCGGGCGATAGTGGATTCGAACCTCGGCAGGCCTGCAGATGGTTTTCCGTGGTTTCTCATTTTACACCAAGCTGTACCTTAAAATTAAGGTTTTCTTCCCACCACTAGCTCTCTTCTATCCCATTGTTACTATAGGACCTACCTATGTCGGTGCAATGTAAAGCAAATTAAATATTTGTATATACAAAATACTGAATTTGAAAAAAAAAATGAACGTGAAAGCTATGGAGGAATCAGTACTTTATTTTCATAGAGTTGAACTGTCTTGTTCTCCAATATTAAGTGAAATATCGTACTGACTCTTTCAGATAGGTTCCATATATAAACAATTATTACCTGTTTGCAACATCCGTGAAAATAGGAAATCCGAAACATGAAGGATCAAAATTTCGTGTAACTTAGAGTTGTGATATAAATACTAACAGAACATTACGTGCAGACTGAGTGGCTCGGACGGTTGAGGCACTGACCTTCTGAAGCCAACTTGGCAGGTTCAATCCTGGCTCCGTCCGGTGGTATTTGAAGGTGCTCAGATACGCCAGCCAGGTGTCGGTAGATTAACAGGCTCGTAAAAGGATTCCTGCGGGACCAAATTCCGGCAGCTTGGCGTCTCAAAAAATCGTAAAAGTAATTAGTGGGACGTAAAGCATTTAACATTATTATTATTATTATTATTAGTAGTAGTAGTAGTAGTAGTAGTAGTAGTAGTAGTAGTAGTAGTAGTAGTAGTATTGTAACATTACGCATTTTAATTATAATCAGTACCGGTACCTCAATAGTAAGCCTACTAAGATACTTTATTCTGTTGTATACAGTCCGCCTCTGTGGTATAGTGGTTAGTGTGATTAGCTGCCACCCCCGGAGGCCCGAGTTCGATTCCCGGCTCTGCCATGAAATTTGAAAATTGGTACGAGGGCTGGAACAGGGTCCAATGAGCCTAGGGAGGTCAACTGAGTAGAGGTGGGTTCGATTTTCACCTCAGCCATCCTGGAAGTGGTTTTCCGTGGTTTCCCACTTCTCCAGGAAAAATGACGGAATGGTACCTAACTTAAGGCCAGGGCCGCTTCCTTCCCTCTTCCTTGTCTATATTTCCAAACTTCCCATCCCCCACCAAGGCCCCTGTTCAGCATAGCATGTGAGACCGCCTGAGCAAGGTACTGGTCATCCTCCCTAGTTGTGTCCCCCGACCCAATGTCTCACGCTCCTCTGCCTTTGAGACGGTAGTGGTGGGATTCCTCGCTGAGTCCCAGGGAAAAAACAACCCTGGAGAGTAAACAGATTAAGAAAGAAAGAAAGAAAGAAAGAAAGAAAGAAAGAAAGAAAGAAAGAAAGAAAGAAAGAAAGAAATGTAGCCTATACAACGGTAAAACTGAAGTGAACTTACGAACCGCTATAGCTTGCAGAGGAACAATGAGTCGGGAAACTAATGGCTGGAAACCTACGGTTCGTAAGATATAGAATGCAAATATTCTCATATGAAACAGATTTTCTTTGTTACCTTTTACTGTACCTTTAGATTAAACGGCTTTGCTCTGAATTGGATAAACATAATTACATATCAACTATGATTGGAATAGTCAGAGATAAATGAAATTAAAAGTTGTTTCCCGGAAATGTGGACGTTCAACCGTGACAGTCCTCTAGTAGAAACAGTAAAGCATCTGTCACGATATTTTGATAACTGTGACATTGTTTATTCAACCCTCCATTCCGTTTCCTAATACGGTAGAACCTCACTTAATTGTTCTGAGAATTACCCGTCATCAACTTAAAATGCACGATTTTAAACAAATATAATCAAGTGACCTATATAAGGCCTTTCTGCTTGGCATTTCAACACTTTCACGGAAGTTAATCGTCCGTATTACAAATCTCATCGCCGGACTGAGTGGCTCAGACGGTTGAGGCGCTGGCCTTCTAATCCAAACTCGGCAGGTTCGATCCTGGTTCATTCCGGTGGTATTTGAAAGTGCTCAAATACGTCAGCCTCGTGTCGGTAGATTTAAGGGCACGTAAAAGAACTCCTGCAGACAACATTCTGGCATCTCCGAAAACCGCTAATGTAGTTTGTGGGAAGTAACGAAAATATTATTATTATTATTATTATTATTATTATTATTATTATTATTATTATTATTATTATTATTATTATTATTATCAACATTTGATCAAATATTTCTAATATCGTATTCACCGAACCGAAATAACCAAAGTACGGGATATTCATTGATTGATTGATTGATTGATTGATTGATTGATTGATTTATTTATTTATTTATTTATTTATTTATTTATTTATTTATTTATTTATTTATTTATTTATTTATTTATTTATTTATTTATTTATTTATTTATTTATTTATTTATTTATTTATTTTGCAGCACCAACAGAGATCACTTTCCAGTTATGCCCACAGGCGGTTTATATAGTATACTTTCTCACTGTATAATACAAAACCACATAAAATACTCCTTACGGGTGGTGGGGGAAAAGGGGGGTGCAATAGGCTATATAAAAATAACAGAAAACGACCAATATTAATGTAGAATCCATAGTTTCTGAGGTCAATAAAAGAAGTACTAGTAATTCGGTTGTCGTTTAAGCCCAAGTTCAGTCCCCATCGGCATGGGGTTTGAGAAGGGGTGAAAGAGAAAATATTCAAAATTACCGAGATTACGGATGTATGTGTGCATGTTCCAGAATAGCACTCAATTAAACTTGATACACTCATGACTCACTATCTGAAAAATTACTGTGGGGATAAATCACAATAAGCCCCCCTAGGGGATGGATAACATATAAAAATTATTGAAAGAGACTGATATTAACGTCGAATCCATGGCTTTCGACGTCGCCGAGTTGAACTGTGACACTCTGGATGCCGGATAAGTCATATTTCAGCCGCAGTGGAAATGGAGACTGAGAAGGGGTGAAAATGAATGTAAAAATAACCGATATTATGGATGTGTGTGGGTATGTTCGGTTAACCACACCTGGTTCACATATGACTTACTATCTGGAAACAAATACTTTGAGGGTGAGACGCCCCTATGGGGTGGGAGTACAATGTAAAAATAATAGAAAACGAACTACATTAGTGTCGATTCCGTAGTTATCGGGGTTGCTGGGATGAATAGTGACACTCCTGTTACCGTTTAAGACAAAGTTAAGTTCCAATAGGTATGGGGGTTGCGAAGAAAAAGAATGTCCAGAATGGCCGATATTATGGATGGATATTTTTGAATCCATACTTTTTGGGGACGTTGGGATGAACACTGACATTCCGGATGTCGTCTAAGTCCAAGTACAATCCCATCAACATGGGGAGTGTGAAGTGATGAGGCAGAAAGCACCCAAAATGGTCAAGATTATGGATATGTGTTCCAGCACAGCTCTCAATCACACCTGCTACACATATGACTTACTATCTGAAAAAAAATCTATGGAAGTGAGCAATTCCTATCCCCGCTGGGTTGAGAAATGGGAGTGGATGACATGTAAAAAATAATGAAAAATAACCGATATTAATGTCGAACCCATTGTTTATGCGCCGTTGAGATGAAGTTTGACGCTCTAGATATCGTTTAAGCCCACGTTCAGCCTCCATTGGGACGGAGGCTGAGATGGGGTGGAAAGCAAATAGTCTAAAATGACCTATAGTGTTGAACCCACAGTTTTTGGGATCGCAAGGCTCACTGGTAACAGTTTAACGACAGTTGGTATCGTGTACACCATATCTATCTTCTTTATTTTTTGGATGGATCAAATATTTCCCAGTCAATTCGGGCTTCCACGAGCGCAAAATTTAACTCGAAAATGAAATTATCTAAAACTTGAAATCGGACACATATAAATAACTCTAAAACTACATAATAGATCGTAAAATATCACTCATCGTCTCATTAAGGAATTCTACAAAAAAAACTTCACACATAATTAACGAGAATACAAATCCTAAAGGTAAACATTAAAAAACTATCCGGGCAAAGCCGCGTACTACAGCTAGTTTATAATACAACTGAAATTTCTCATCTACGATCGAAACTAGGATTTTGTGAACTTGCTGTTTATCCTCACCGTTGATCTACCGAAACCCTTGTGTTACTCGATAAGATTTACCAGAAGTACAAATAATGTTATATGAATGATGTGTCTAAGTGGAGATTCGTTCCCTGTGCGGTTCGATATAAGACACACATCCAATAATGTCCCTAGCGGAGGTGATAATGAGATTGATCAACAAGCCGAGAATTCAGGTGCAGAGCTTTCCTTAACTGCTGTTAAGTTGAGCTCTGACCCGAATGCCGATCCGAGTTCTGACACGAGCCAGCAATATTCTCTCGATTGAGGGGGCTATCACGGAGTACACTATTGTACTGCAATAATTCTCTCTTCCTTCGGGAAGATACTTCGGTGCCTCGTGCCAGAGCTGCGCATCGCATGTCTCGACTAGTTGGTGAATCTCTTCTTGTGGCTGATCCCCACGCTGAGTTGGGGGCGAAATTGGGGGCCCCCTGACCTACACCAGCTAACCACCACAGGCGGGGCTCTGCGCGTTTTGCGTATCACAAAATATGAATATGTAGCATATAACATGTGAAGACGGTCCGAAAATGTGAACGTAATGTGCAGAAAGTATGTCCAGAAATGTGAATGCTATATTTAAAAAAATTTAAATTAGTATTTCTTCGTGGCGTCGACCTCTACTTTCACCACTACTTTCACCATACGATATTAACCTGTGTGTAAGAGGAATTGCGGAAGTGTACAGTGTTGAATGTGAGGAAAGTAACGTTAAGGACGACACAAACACCCAGTCCCCAGGCTAGGGATATTAATCATTTACAATTAAAACCCCTGACCTGGCCGGGAATCGAAGCCGGGGCCGCCGGGTGACAGGCGGACGCGTTGCCCCCTGCACCTTGGGGCAGGACATGTGAATGCTATGTAGAATGTGCAGCAAATAAAAATACCATAAATATTATGCTAGTTGCTTTACGTCGCACCGACACAGATAGGTCTTATGGCGACGATGGGACAGGAAAGGGCTAGGAGTGCGAAGGAAGCGGCCGTTGCCTTAATTAAGGTACAGCCCCAGCATTCGCCTGGTGTGAAAGTGAGAAACTATGGAAAACCATCTTCAGGGCTGCCGATAGTGGGGTTCGAACCTACTATCTCCCGAATACTGGATACTGGCTGCACTTAAGAGACTGCAGCTATCGAGCTCGGTTAAATATTATGCTCTTGCCTCACTGTCCCTTTCAGACCTGAAAGAAAACTGGCGATGTGAATTTTTGTTTGTACATAAAAAACTGACTAAAATGTTCCTAAATACATATACGGTATTATTAGTTTATTCTACAAAATAAAAATTAATTTCTGGAGAAAGCACTCGCACAATTGTGCGTGTCAAGACTTAATTCACTACTTGCAAAAGAGAAAAATTACCTCAATGCATGTGAATATACATGCGTACATGATCAAATGTTCTATTTTACAGTGGGGAATAATTTAAAACAATTAAATCTTCGTTCAAACACAAGTAAACATTTCTACACTGAGGACGAGTTTTGCTTTTACTGCCCTTTTGGCGGCAGCACCTTGTCGAAAGACCTGAAAGAACACTGGAGGTGTGAATTTTTGTTTATACATCAAAAACTTATGCTCTAAAATACATGTTTTTACAGTTTATTTTACAAAATAAGAACTATCGGCTGAAAAACAGAACCCACACAATTGTGCATGTCAGGACTTAATTCACTACTTACAAAGAATAAAAATAAATAAAAAATTCAACTGAATACATGTTAATACGAATAAACACGAAAAAATGTTCCATTTTACAGCGTGGAACGATTTTAAACAGTTAAAATCTTATACACTGCATCTGCCCCCTGGCGGTCAAGCACTAATTAAAAACAACTGAAGTACATGCTACGTGTCCCGTACAAGCACTGCAGTCCGGTCTAGCGCCATAGAAACGTCAAATAAGCTCAGACAAATAAAATACGAACCCGCACAATTGTGCATACACGGTACGAAAGGGTTCTTTTTAAACTCCTTGTTTATTCAAGTTTGACAAATATATATCCCTTTTAGGGACGTGAAGGATGGATTTTAGAAAGCCCAAGCAGTTGTTGGAAGAGACGCTGACCCTCGGCGTCGGCGATGTCCCGCGTCGTCGGACTCCATCCCCCTCACCATGGATCTCCTCTCAACACTTTGGCACTACGTTACCTCACAGCGGTTGACGGATCTTGAAGTACCGGTGAGGATCGGGATCGAACCCGACAGTCCGACGCCTGATGATCGTTTGCGTGCAGTGTGGAATAATTAATTTAGAATTTAATTCCACTGAGATCCCATGGAGAGAGTAAAGAAGTGTACAGGCATCGCACAGAATGACAATGAGATCTGATACGACACTTCTCTACCGCACTGCACTGAATATTGTTACACAACACAGTTCGGAGAATCTACAAGTTCCACAGTTCACCATGAAGGAAAGAGATTAACAAAGTTCAACGTAAATAAAATGATAGTCATTCGATGCACTTGTCGACGTAACTCAAATTAATAGAGTATCACAGTTCACAAAATTTTGAACCTTTTCTGACACTAAGGCACAGTTTTATGAAAATAAATTAAAGCACAGTTTTTACGAAACTAATTCTGTCATTAAGGCACAGTCTTGTGAAATAAATTAAAGCACAGTTTTTACGAAATAAACACTGTTACTAAGGTAGAGTCTGACGAAAATGAATTAAAGTATGGTTTTTACGGAATAAATACTGTTACTATTATGTTACAGTCAATAATAATACATGATTATTCGCTCGAAGAAAGAATGGTAATTACTTGAGATTTTCCAGTTCAACACACAAAATTATTAACTATTGACGACACGACAGAGTCTATAACCTCCTATCTCACACAAAATAGAATTCAAAGTTTTCACCTCCGACATTTAAAAATTAGACACGAACACTTGTACTTTTTAACACAACTATCGTCGGCAGTCTGCCGGATAGAGTAACGGTCTCGAACAGATATCTCCACAGCTGACCCGCACACCGTGGCAGCTGGGAATACACGTAGATAGTGACATATACTAGCTCAATGAGCTACTTTTATATCCGTAGACCGGGCAGTGTGGTTTCAAATTCTACAACCTTATACCTTCAATTACTCGACTATCCTATCATCGATGTTGATAAAATTTGGTATAGTACCCTTTGTTATTCGGGGCTACACGACGATGTGATTGAAATTTGTATATCAAATTCTGTACTGGAGATAATGAGAGGGAAGGAATGGAATGTTCGATGGCTACGTCATCTGTCCTTGGCTGGCTCTCCAGCAGTGAGCGGTTGCGTGCCTAGCTGCTATATCCGTCATCCGCGCGCACAGCGGTCTTCTCAAACCTCTCGTACAGGTATTGTTACGAGTTACGCCAGAAATACTTTCATAGCGAATGATGCTGTGACATTCCCGTTTCACTATTGAGCAAAAAATTCAGTGACGTACTTCTTTTGTAAATCCGACGAGTACTTTAGGAGATATTAAATGTTTTTTTTCCTTTATTTCTAGGCATTAGAAAGAAAGCTATGCACCATTCGCTGTAATGTCGGGTGTATCTCCTGCGTGACACAAGCCTTGTTGCTATACCTACAATACTACTAACCATTATTTCGAGCGGGCTTCGATAAAAATGATATGATGTACAGCATTTCGGAGTTACAAAAGCTTTCCTTAATTGATGTTGAATCACTTAGATGAGGTAACGCAGGAAAATTGTAACACTTCAAGTGCTTTATCGTCCTTCACATGAATACACAGTACATGTAATAAAATCAACGACTTCAAAATCCTTGAATGACATGATCATTAGAAAGAATTGGTGCAAACGTTAATGGAGAACGTTACTGTTCTGCCGTCTGGTCCTCGTTAAAGTAAACTTTAAAGCCAAGCTTACCAGCTATTGAGATACTGCTTTCTCAAAATCATTTAGTTTGGACGGGACATGCGATCCGGATCCATGGCCACCGGCTACCTAAAAGGACCCTGTATGGTAAGTTACAAGACGGGAGAAGAAAGGTTGCAGGGCAGGAACTTTGGTTCAACCATGTCCTGAAGCGTAGTACTGACCTTGATCGTTTGGCTTGTGATCATTCCAAATGGAGTCACATGATACTTACGGAAACTGAAACTGAAAAAAAGCATACAGATGCTGCATTACAAACGGGATGAAATGAAGGGTAGACATAAGCCGTAGATCATATACAACTGCCTTTCCAATAATATTCTTTGGAGGTTGGATACAGCCAGAAACCATAGTGAGTATTATTTGACGAAGGAATCCTTTTTTTATATGTTGGCATGTTTACTGCAGGAGGATCACATGATCAGGGTATTTCTTGCTATGACTTCATTTTCAGGACTAGCTCAAGATCTACGGCGTTCGTATGACTACCGTGCATTACTTTTCCTAATCTTCTTTCCAAAGTGCATGGTTTTATTATGAAGACACGTCCCTGTCTTCCCAAAATAATTCCTTTCTAAAGCTGACCTATTATGAACCCCCGGGATTATGTACTGCGACTGTCAACATCGGGACCATAGCTGACTCAAGCATTCACTCACTCCATTTAATTGTGCATGCCTTTTCCTTCCAACTTCCATTATCTAACTAGTCACCGTACTCTGTGTTATTTGGTACTGTAGGTTTGAAAGACCAAAAAAGGATTTAAGTTTCAAACTCTTCAAGGCTTCCCTAATCATTGAGCCCATATGGCTGGCTGCGTAACCTACCGTACTTGGTTGGATTCTCACCTTCTGCGCTCAAAGGAGCGGAATCACATCGCGCTGAACTTGGTTGGCATTTAAGAGTAGGCTACTTAAGACTCGTGTCCGTCGAGTTACAGGCGTCCTACGGGACATTTTTAAGGTAAAAATATTGGCACTCAAATATCTGCTATAACTGATACTATTTACTACTACTACTACTTAATTTGAAAAGTGGTGATGGTGGTGATTATTCCTTTAAGAGGAAGTATAATTTGACAACCATCCTCTATTAACACTAATCAGAGGAAAAATTGAGGAAGTCCCATACTTCGCAGAATAAAGTTATCAGCAAAAGAAATGAGAGGTCCATGAAGAGCGTGAAAATGAAAGATCCTAAGGCCTCGCAGAGGAAGGAATTAACATATAAAGATTAACACGAATTTTGCTCCTTAAATCAACAAAATTATTGGTGCTGATAGTTTAAAGAGGAACTACAAATGAGCAACCATCTTCATAAATCAGCAAACACAGATATTTCACTTTCCGTCACCTTTTATCATTGAACCATCAAATTCAAACTCTATTTCATGCTCAGGATTTTAGCCTTAATGTTAACACCGCCATCAATTGAAAACAATAGATTGAACTAATTGAAAATATTCGAAATGTGAATTTATATTTTTGAAATAGTATTGTGATCGAAGGGGCTGCCTGGCCGAGGCGGTAAAGGCGTGCTCGGTTCGCCCGGAAGGACGTGGGTTCTAATCCCCGTCAGGAAGTCGTAAAATTTTAGAAACGAGATTTCCAGTTCCGGAGGTGCATATGGCCCTGAGGTTCAGGTTAATTCCTGAGGGCAAAGGCAACCGGGCGTAAAGCTAACCACTCTACCCCATCACGTGCCGAGGTTACGAATGGTGGAAGCCTTTACCTTCCACCCCTCCAAGGGCCTTCATGGCCTGTACGGAGATGACTTTGCTTTGCTTTGCTTTTATTGTGATCGAGATAGCTGCTGTATCTTAGGAACAATTTAACAATATCCGCAATCATAATTAGAGGTAACAATATCCTTCAACTAAAACTGGACAGACGTTGACTACCTAACCACAATACAATTATAGAAGACGTTTTCCTTACGACTAAATAATTGCCATAGGATTAAATTAGGAGACGTAGCACTCTGATTTTCTGCCCCACGAGTGAACACGGAAACAAACCTTGGAGATTTTCATGTGAACGCATCTAGCATAGCGATTTAAGCATTTATCTAAAATTGAAATTTACCATCTACGATCGAAACTCTGATTTGTGAACTTAACTTCAGGTTTATCCTCACCCTTGATCTACCGACACTCTTGCGTTACTCGAGAATATGTACGAGAAATAATACGCAAATGATGCCGCTCGGTAGAGACTTGTCCTCTGTGCGGTCCGCACTCTACATATAAGGTGCACTTGTCCCTAGCGGAGGCGATAATGACATTTATCAACAAGGCGAGAACTCGGGTGCAGAGCTTTCCTTAGCGGCTGTAAGGTTAGCACTGTCCCGAAGGCCAACCTGAGTTCTGACGCGCGCCAGATATATTCTCTCGACAACTGGACACTTCCGTATTCGCCCGTACTAAACCGAGAGACGTGTTGACTGGCGCACCTAGCGGCCGGACCTTAAACATCAACCGGCAAGATGAAAACTACAAGAGTTGCATGTTAAAATTAGTATTAAAAATGGAACTAAATTATTATTTCTGCTTAGTTCTAGTACGAGAGTTAAATGTTTATACTGACAGAGATAATGAAACTCAATAATGATTACGTTTTGTCCGAATCTTTGGCTGAATAGACAAGCTACAAGTAACTATTCTCATTTTGGTTCCGTATTGAAGTTGACGTATGTCTCAAGTATTATTACGATATCATAAGTCCACCTGTTCAATACAATACAATATGATCCACTATTTCATATGGTCAAATATTTTTATACATAATACATAAAAGTCAAAGGTACATGTTTCACCCTCCTTACGGGCATCATCAGCCTATATCAATCTTAAAATAATACATATACTTATAAATTATAGGTTAAAATGTTGAAAAATGGTTTCGTAAAACATTATACAATAACATCTAAAAGAACGATAATGCACCAAAGTATGTTAAAAGAGAGTGAAACTTGAACTATAATGAACCTCATTCAGTTTTCTGGCATATAATATTTATATTTCGGTATCGTATGTGTTTCTTCACATGACCCAAGAGATTCCACACAACTCATAGTCCTTTCCTATCCCATCGTCGCCATAAGACCTATCTGTGTCGGTGCGACGTAAAGCATATTGTAAAAAAGGAAAAGAAGCAAAATTATATTCTTCATAATGTGCTTATATACTATACAGTTACCGTATTTACATAGACACATATTTGCGTAATATTCACAAGACCTGTTCAGAATTCTAGTGATTCGAAACACACACACACTTGAATCCCAACATATACTTCAGCTAAGCCGGCTCATTCATACCCACATACAGTCTCACTCACTAGAGATCACATAAACTTTTATCCGTCATCCCGCGCGTACTGCACATTCGCACAGTAGAAAATTATGTTATGTACAGAAGGTTTCGTTAAATATACATTCTTTTTTTACCTCTTTACAAACTTTTTTGCAGCTAGTTCTTTTGTATGTGGTGAGAGTTCATTCCACAGCCGAGCTATTATTACCGCACTTAAATTGGTAGACTGTCAACCTTTTAGGTCTCTTATCGAAATTTCCTCAACTAACTAACTAACTAACTAACTAACTAACTAACTAACTAACTAACTAACTAACTAACTAACTAACTAACTAACTAACTAACTAACTAACTAACTAACTAACTAACTAACTAACTAACTAACTAACTAACTAACTAACTAACTAACTAACTAACTAACTAACTAACTAACTAACTAACTAACTAACTAACTAACTAACTAACTAACTAACTAACTAACTAACTAACTAACTAACTAACTAACTAACTAACTAACTAACTAACTAACTAACTAACTAACTAACTAACTAACTAACTAACTAACTAACTAACTAACTAACTAACTAACTAACTAACTAACTAACTAACTAACTAACTAACTAACTAACTAACTAACTAACTAACTAACTAACTAACTAACTAACTAACTAACTAACTAACTAACTAACTAACTAACTAACTAACTAACTAACTAACTAACTAACTAACTAACTAACTAACTAACTAACTAACTAACTAACTAACTAACTAACTAACTAACTAACTAACTAACTAACTAACTAACTAACTAACTAACTAACTAACTAACTAACTAACTAACTAACTAACTAACTAACTAACTAACTAACTAACTAACTAACTAACTAACTAACTAACTAACTAACTAACTAACTAACTAACTAACTAACTAACTAACTAACTAACTAACTAACTAACTAACTAACTAACTAACTAACTAACTAACTAACTAACTAACTAACTAACTAACTAACTAACTAACTAACTAACTAACTAACTAACTAACTAACTAACTAACTAACTAACTAACTAACTAACTAACTAACTAACTAACTAACTAACTAACTAACTAACTAACTAACTAACTAACTAACTAACTAACTAACTAACTAACTAACTAACTAACTAACTAACTAACTAACTAACTAACTAACTAACTAACTAACTAACTAACTAACTAACTAACTAACTAACTAACTAACTAACTAACTAACTAACTAACTAACTAACTAACTAACTAACTAACTAACTAACTAACTAACTAACTAACTAACTAACTAACTAACTAACTAACTAACTAACTAACTAACTAACTAACTAACTAACTAACTAACTAACTAACTAACTAACTAACTAACTAACTAACTAACTAACTAACTAACTAACTAACTAACTAACTAACTAACTAACTAACTAACTAACTAACTAACTAACTAACTAACTAACTAACTAACTAACTAACTAACTAACTAACTAACTAACTAACTAACTAACTAACTAACTAACTAACTAACTAACTAACTAACTAACTAACTAACTAACTAACTAACTAACTAACTAACTAACTAACTAACTAACTAACTAACTAACTAACTAACTAACTAACTAACTAACTAACTAACTAACTAACTAACTAACTAACTAACTAACTAACTAACTAACTAACTAACTAACTAACTAACTAACTAACTAACTAACTAACTAACTAACTAACTAACTAACTAACTAACTAACTAACTAACTAACTAACTAACTAACTAACTAACTAACTAACTAACTAACTAACTAACTAACTAACTAACTAACTAACTAACTAACTAACTAACTAACTAACTAACTAACTAACTAACTAACTAACTAACTAACTAACTAACTAACTAACTAACTAACTAACTAACTAACTAACTAACTAACTAACTAACTAACTAACTAACTAACTAACTAACTAACTAACTAACTAACTAACTAACTAACTAACTAACTAACTAACTAACTAACTAACTAACTAACTAACTAACTAACTAACTAACTAACTAACTAACTAACTAACTAACTAACTAACTAACTAACTAACTAACTAACTAACTAACTAACTAACTAACTAACTAACTAACTAACTAACTAACTAACTAACTAACTAACTAACTAACTAACTAACTAACTAACTAACTAACTAACTAACTAACTAACTAACTAACTAACTAACTAACTAACTAACTAACTAACTAACTAACTAACTAACTAACTAACTAACTAACTAACTAACTAACTAACTAACTAACTAACTAACTAACTAACTAACTAACTAACTAACTAACTAACTAACTAACTAACTAACTAACTAACTAACTAACTAACTAACTAACTAACTAACTAACTAACTAACTAACTAACTAACTAACTAACTAACTAACTAACTAACTAACTAACTAACTAACTAACTAACTAACTAACTAACTAACTAACTAACTAACTAACTAACTAACTAACTAACTAACTAACTAACTAACTAACTAACTAACTAACTAACTAACTAACTAACTAACTAACTAACTAACTAACTAACTAACTAACTAACTAACTAACTAACTAACTAACTAACTAACTAACTAACTAACTAACTAACTAACTAACTAACTAACTAACTAACTAACTAACTAACTAACTAACTAACTAACTAACTAACTAACTAACTAACTAACTAACTAACTAACTAACTAACTAACTAACTAACTAACTAACTAACTAACTATTTATTTATTTATTTATTTATTTATTTATTTATTTATTTATTTATTTATTTATTTGGGAAGGGGCTGCCTGGCCGAAGCGGTAAAGGCGTGCTCGGTTCACCCAGAACGACGTGGGTTCGATTCCCCTTCAGGAAGTCGTAAAATTTAAGAAACGAGATTTCTACTTCCCGAGATGCACATGGCCTGAGGTTCACTCACCCTACACAAAAAATGAGTACCAGGTTAACTCCTGGGGGCAAAGGCGGCCGGGCGTATAGCTAACCTCTCCACTCCATCAAGTGCCGAGGTTACAGATAGTGGAAGCCTTTACCTTCCACCCTCTAAAGGCCTTCATGGCCTGTATAGAGATCACTTTGCTTTGCTATTTATTTGGGAAAAGAACAGCGAGATGCTGTATTACAGTGTTCCGCATTACTATTACTATTTTATAGCTATTTTTGTCAATTTTGATGTCTACCCCCGCCTCCCGCTATATCCGTAGGATCCGGGTACATTTTGTTTTCTATAAATGTTTGTGCGCCCCCCGCCTGCACTTCTAATTCCAATCGACGCTACTGGAAGATCCATAACTATCAATAGATGCTAGGTAACCCTGGCAGGAGAACGTTTAAATCCTTAATGTTGCCAAAGATACTGGCTTCCAGTCTTTTAACACAGCTGGAATATTACGTTCTGTTACATTTACATATTAAGTGTATGCTTGTTACATAGGAAATAGGATTATAAATTATAGGTTATGCTGACAAGCTGAGTCGTAAATATGTATTCGTAAGTCATAACTGTAAACGCTGAGAAAGAAAATAATTTAACGAGTCTTTGCGCATACATGAATAGCAGACTGAATCCATAATCCACAAATGTGTCATCAAAAAGGTGGCTTCAGTCCGTGTTGACATTCATAATCAGAAACTTTCTTTTCGCTTCCAATCAGATCGTTAATGTTCTCATCTGCACGTCCGCTTAACAAGGCTCACACGTTGCATGCGTCGAGCTGTTAATTCCTTGAACCTCCGCATGGCGCATTGATCAGCTCGTGCTTCTGCGTGATGAAACCCGCTACCAGTCTCGCTGCAATTTCCAGGAGGCCGTGAATCAATTCACCCACCAACGAAGCTTTACCAAGAAGCTTGTGAGCTGGAATAACATCGCTAATATCCCTATTTAGCACTAAGTGGCTTTCCTAGTAACCGAAGAGCGAGAATCAAGCGAAGAAATGTATAATTCATACAGGCATATGGTGCTGTATTCCATACTCTATTTACAAGAACGGCTAACGTTTTCAGCTTAATTATGGAGAGAATTAGAAGTATTCGTATGACCGAGCAAGTTGGCTGTGCGGTTAAGGTCGCGCAGCTGTGGGCTTGCATTCGGGAGATGGTGGGTTCAAATTCCACCATCAGCAGCCCTAAAAATTAGTTTACGTGGTTTCCCATCTTCGCACCAGGCAAATGTTGGGGATGTGCCTCAGTTACGGCTACGGCCGCTACCTTTCCAACACTAACCCTTTTCCATCCTTCCGTCTCCGAAAAACTTCGCTGTGCTAGAGCAAGGTTAAACCACTAGCAAAAAATGAAATAATAAATATCGGTATGAAAACGGTTCAGCGAACATGTTGACGGAGAAAGTTGTAGATATATGTTGCTTGTCGATCTAATAACGACGTTGTCAAAATCGCGGCTTTCGGTTCAGAGGGCTCCAGGTTCGCTCCCCGACCGGGTCGAGGATGTTAACAGTATCTGGTTAGTTCCCCTGGTTCGAGAACTGTTTTTATATGTACTCAGAACACAGTACACTAGCAACCACCACAGTTACGAGAGAAATACATCCCTTCAAACAGAGTTGGCGTCAGGAAGGGCATCTGGCCGTAAAATAGAGACGTGTCCACATTTAAGGTACTGTTCAGTCCTGCAACCCCTTCAGGGAGTGGGAAAAGTGGCAGAATAATAATAAGAACAAGAAGAATTACTGTCGTTGTTGCAAGGTTGTAGTTTTACGTGACTGAATCGCTGGAAGTGTATATTTGCATATAAAAACTGTACGTGCATTTGGTCCGAATTCAAAGCTCGGCCGCCTTGGTGAGAATCCAGTGACGGTGCCACGCAACTGTCGTCCCTGTTTGGCCAGCTGAGCGGTGCAGTTTCTAGGTCCTCACCCTCTGTCTTCAGGTCTGTAATACAAATCACGGTGTCGTCTGTTGGCGTTTAAGAGTTTCGGAATGTTAGATACCAGTGTGGTTATATTTATTTGTAAGTGGTGGATATTATTTTGAGGGCAATATCAACGAGATAATTATCCCTTTTAACAATAACAATGGTGATATATAGTGGGAAGGCAGGGATGAAATGGCTTCATAGAGCAGTAAGATTAGCGTGGAGTGTTGGTAAGGTACTTTCAGATTGGACAAAAGCAGTAATTGCACCTATCTATAAGCAAGGGAACAGGAGGATTGCAACAACTATCGATGTATCTCATTGATTAGTGTACCAGGCAAGGTATTCACTGGCATCTTGGAAGGCAGGGTGCGATCAGTCGTTGAGAGGAAGTTGCATGAAAACCAGTGTGGTTTCAGACCACAGAGGGGCTGTCAGGATCGGATTTTCAGTAGGCGCCAGGTAACTGAAAAATGCTACGAAAGGAATAGGCAGTTGTGTTTATGTTTCGTAGATCTAGGGAAGGCATATGAGAGGGTACCGAGAGAAAAGATGTTCGCCATACTGGGGGACTATGGAATTAAAGGTAGATTATTAAAAGCAATCAATGGCATTTATGTTGACAATTGGTCTTCAGTGAGAATTGATGGCAGAATGAGTTCTTTGTTCAGAGTACTTACAGAGGTTAGGCAAGGCTGTAATCTTTCACCTTTGCTGTTCGTAGTTTACATGGATCATCTGCTGAAAGGTATAAAATGGCAGGGAGAGATTCAGTTAGGTGAAAATGAAGTAAGCAGTCTGGCCTATGCTGACGACTAGGTCTTAATGGCAGATTGTGCCGAAAGCCTGCAGTCTAATATCTTGGAACTTGAAAACAGGTGCAATGAGTATGGTATGGAAATTAGCCTTTCTAAGACTAAATTGATGTCAGTGGGTAAGAAATTCAACAGAACTGAATGTCAGATTGGTGATACAAAACTAGAACAGGTCAATAATTTCAAGTATTTAGGTTGTGTGTTCTCTCAGAATGGTAATTTATAAGTGAGATTGAATCAAGGTGTAGGAAAGCTAATGCAGTGAGCTCGCAGTTGCGATCAACAGTATTTTGTAAGAAGGAAGTCAGCTCCCAGACGAAACTATCTTTACATCAGTCTGTTTTCAGACCAACTTTGCTTTACGGGAGCGAAGGCTGGGTGGACTCGGGATATCTTATTCATAAGTTAGAAGTAACAGACATGAAAGTAGCGAGAATGATTGCTGGTACAAACAGGTGGGAACAATGGCAGGAGGGTAGTCGGAATGAGGATATAAAGGCTAATTTAGGAATTAATTCGATGTATGAAGCTGTACGCATAAACCGGCTTCGGTGGTGGGGTCATGTGAGGCGAATGGAGGAGGATAGGTTACCTAGGAGAATAATGGACTCTGTTATGGAGGGTAAGAGAAGTAGAGGTAGACCAAGACAACAATGGTTAGACTCAGTTTCTAACGATTTAAAGATAAGAGGTATAGAACTAAATGAGGCCACTGCACTAGTTGCAAATAGAAGATTGTGGCGACGTTTAGTACATTCACAGAGGCTTGCAGACTGAACGCTGAAAGGCGTAACAGTCTTTAATAAATAATAATAATAATGTATGTATGTATGTATGTATGTATGTAACAATAACCATAGGATATTATACAGTCGGAAATAAAAGTCTACATAAAATTCAACATTTTATGCAAATGTAAACTAAACAGAAATTTTTACTTATCCGCACTTATAAAATTATAGACTTGTGCATATATCATGTCTTTATCAACCAAGTGTAAAACTAAACGGAACAAATGTTCTGGAACAAACGTGAACATACACTGATCATTTTTCCCTTTCTAATTAGGTTCAGTACCTTGAGTTTCCACCTTTTACAGCTATCACAGCTTCCAAACGCCGGGGCATCGATTCCACTGGACTGTTGGTGACTTCTGGTAAAATTGTATTCCGATCTATCCTTATGGCAAGTTTTAAATATCCCTTCCTTTTTATGGAATATCTCCTAATCCTCCTATGTAGCTCTTCCCAAAGGTGTTCAGTAGAGTTAATGCTGTGGGACTGGGAAGGTGAATACAATTGGTTGGGAACATTGTACAGAAGCCATTCTTTCACTGTTACAGCAGTTTATTTAGGGTTGGTGTCTTGGTGATATACCCAGTCATTTCCTAGTCCCAATTTCTCAGCAGACTGTTTCAGATTTTCCTTTTATCTACCCAGGTACTTCCAGTTATCCATTTCATGGTCAATAAACACTAAATTTTCTACCCCAATAGACATGCAATCCCAAACCCCAATGTCTCACTGACGAAACAATAATTTTCTTTTGGAGGTTTTCGTTAGATTTTCTCCATACTTTCTGATCTCCATCACACCGAAGTAAAGGACGGAAGTATTCACTGTTTAGGAGGGCGTCTCAAGCATAGGTATCGAAACAGTCAACATGCAACAACGGTTTGTCCAAGAAATAATGGAATATGGCTGTGTGTGTATGTGTATAGACTTTTGTTTCCGACTTTATGCTCGTATTTGTTCGAATGACAGCGCCTACATAACTGTGAACTGTTAAGATTAAGGAAGGAAGCTCTATGAATAACCTCACTTGCATTTGTATTCCTTTCTGAAACATTTGAGGCCCCAAAACTCGAGAGGAAATAATGCCTCTGGTACTACAAAGTTTAAAACCAAGTATTCGGTAAAGTCTGTACATTTTGGATCGACTGGTTGGATGCTAATCAATTCAACAAAATCATCGCCAACTTCAGCATGATCAAGTAATGCTAAACTAGACGTTCACTGTAATCAATTTCCAATATCACAAGTGGAGGCTATGCCGCATGGGTGACCGATTCAACCGAACGCAAGTGGGTATTATTTTCAAATCAGCTGAGCTCGAGAGTCCGTTATAGCATACGATTTTTTCAGTGTACCATGGTTCTGTATGCATTGCTTCAGAGGAAGTTCGGCTCCCCGCCAATGTCCCGTGTACCGATAATGAACCGTGTGTGTGTTGTGTCTCACTGATCCGTGACTGCGTACGATTCTTTTGGTGTGCAGTGGCTCACTGTATGTCTCGCTACAGAGGAAGCTCGGCTCCCCGCCAATGTCTCGTGTACCGATAATGAACCGTGTGTGTGTTGTGTCTCACTGATCCGTGACTGCGTACGATTCTTTTGGTGTGCAGTGGCTCACTGTATGTCTCGCTACAGAGGAAGCTCGGCTCCCCGCCAATGTCTCGTGTACCGATAATGAACCGTGTGTGTGTTGTGTCTCACTGATCCGTGACTGCGTACGATTCTTTTGGTGTGCAGTGGCTCAATGTATGTCTCGCTACAGAGGAAGCTCGGCTCCCCGCCAATGTCTCGTGTACCGATAATGAACCGTGTGTGTGTTGTGTCTCACTGATCCGTGACTGCGTACGATTCTTCTGGTGTGCAGTGGCTCACTGTATGTCTCGCTACAGAGGAAGCTCGGCTCCCCGTCAATGTCCAGTGTACCGATAATGAACCGTGTGTGTGTTGTGTCTCACTGATCCGTGACTGCGTACGATTCTTTTGGTGTGCAGTGGCTCACTGTATGTCTCGCTACAGAGGAAGCTCGGCTCCCCGCCAATGTCTCGTGTACCGATAATGAACCGTGTGTGTGTTGTGTCTCACTGATCCGTGACTGCATACGATTCTTTTGGTGTGCAGTGGCTCACTGTATGTCTCGCTACAGAGGAAGCTCGGCTCCCCGCCAATGTCTCGTGTACCGATAATGAACCGTGTGTGTGTTGTGTCTCACTGATCCGTGACTGCGTACGATTCTTTTGGTGTGCAGTGGCTCACTGTATGTCTCGCTACAGAGGAAGCTCGGCTCCCCGCCAATGTCCAGTGTACCGATAATGAACCGTGTGTGTGTTGTGTCTCACTGATCCGTGACTGCGTACGATTCTTTTGGTGTGCAGTGGCTCACTGTATGTCTCGCTACAGAGGAAGCTCGGCTCTCCGCCAATGTCTCGTGTACTGATAATGAACCGTGTGTGTGTTGTGTCTCACTGATCCGTGACTGCGTACGATTCTTTTGGTGTGCAGTGGCTCACTGTATGTCTCGCTACAGAGGAAGCTCGGCTCCCCGCCAATGTCCAGTGTACCGATAATGAACCGTGTGTGTGTTGTGTCTCACTGATCCGTGACTGCGTACGATTCTTTTGGTGTGCAGTGGCTCACTGTATGTCTCGCTACAGAGGAAGCTCGGCTCTCCGCCAATGTCTCGTGTACCGATAATGAACCGTGTGTGTGTTGTGTCTCACTGATCTGTGACTGCGTACGATTCTTTTGGTGTGCAGTGGCTCACTGTATGTCTCGCTACAGCGGAAGCTCGGCTCTCCGCCAGTGTTTTCTGATTCAACGTACTGTTGGATAAGTTATTGCGTCGGGGCCGATGACCTTCGATGTTAGGCCCCTTAAAACAAGCATCAAGCATCAAGTTATTGCATCAGTCGGCTCACTTACTGTCCACATATGATTGAAGTCTTGTGTAACGATGTGACATACGAACTGAGAGATTACTGAGCCGTTCTTCCCAATATAAAACAGGTACTTTTGAGTGATCATGAGCATGACTCATAGTCATAAGTCAGGCTAGATTCGAGTTTAATTAATTGTCAAATGTCAAAAAAGTTATACTAATAAAATTTATTAAACTAATAAATAGTATAACCTAATAGCTCACCTACTTACTAGCTACTATAAAATTATGTTTTGACTACCTTTTAACACTGCAAATAAATCCATCTTTTATTTAAACCTCCCTGTAAGAAGAGGACAATGAACGCAAGTGGGTATTATTTTCAAATCAGCTGAGCTCGAGAGTCCGTTATAGCATACGATTTTTTCAGTGTACCATGGCTCTGTATGCATTGCTTCAGGGGAAGTTCGGCTTCCCGCCAATGTCCAGTGTACCGATAATGAACCGTGTGTGTGTTATGTCTCACTGATCCGTGACTGCGTACGATTCTTTCGGTGTGCAGTGCTCACTGTATGTCTCGCTACAGTGGAAGCTCGGCTCTCCGCCAACGTCCAGTATCCCGCTAGTGAGCCGTGATTGCGCCACTCAGCACTGTCCGCTGGGAGTAAGCTGAATCGTGTGCCGTGAGCTCGCCGTTCCTGTGAATTGATTTACTCGGACACTTGAATGAACCGATACACTGCTTCGAATCATGCATTCAGTAGCCAACACTACCTCCAAGCGTAACAGATGTTTTTACACCGAAATGTTCCGAGCGCAACTCATGAACAACGTCATGCATTGCTGTAATCATTGCTGTATATGCGTGTAGGGCTGATAGAGGAGATAGAGGAGATTTAAGCCTTTAAAAAAGAAGGAACTATTCAGAGATTTAATGGTGTGTGTATATTTTCAGAAAACACTAACAGTAGTTAGTGGAGCGTAGAGGAAATAACATTACAATTAAAATGTATATATGTTGTAAAAACTGTGGAAATGCACACTCACGATAGACCCTCTTGGCACCGCGATTCGACAGTGGGAATTCTGAATGCAGCAGCTTGGATGTGGAATTTTATGTCAAAAATAATTCTCACGCAGATACATAGGCCTATCCGTAAATTGACTAACTTTTTTCGTCTTTAAACGGTGGAGATTACCCTTATATACATTTAAAATAGGTATCTGGAGATGCGGAGATGCCGGAAACGTTGTCACACAGGAGATATTTTATGTGCTGGTAAATCTGTCGACACGAAGTTCACGTACTGGAATGCTGAGTTTTCAGCCCAAAAGCTGGATAGGTCTTCAATAGTTCCATCATCAGCTATCACAAGCAGCCTAAATGTCACTGAAGATACGTGCTCGGGAAACGGGGAGCGAAGTAGTTTCCTGCTGCTCTTGTAAATGAGCCAGTAGGTGCTATTTGATATCAGTCTGCCATGCCTAATGACGCACGCACACACTCACCGAGACTTGTTGCATAAAGAATGGTGATACTGTACTAGCATCGCTCATACTTCAGTCACTTTAATGCTGCCAAAGCCAAGGATGAAACTGAAGCACGCACTGGCGGCGAATGAGAATTAGAACGGGAAAGGGAAATACAAAAATTGATCGACAGTAAAATGTTCCCGGGTTTAAGGGATATATCGGGCGGGGGGGGGGGGGTATACATTAAAACTGAAAAATAGGAAAGCTACAAAATGGTATGTTATTTGATGCTCTCGGAGCGAATTTTGACAGGTGTAAAAGTTGACAGTCTACCAACTTAAGTGCAGTAAATAGTTTTTTCTTAAAGATTTTGATTCAATACTATACAATAAGTATTTCAACAAAGGAACAGTAATTGCACGTGTATTACATTTAAATAGATGTACGGCGTGATGATTATACAACTAACAATCATTAAATGATTTTATTTTAAATTTTAGTGTTTGACTACAAGGACTAAGGGGAAAATTTTTCATTCCCCTCCCCGAAGGGGAGGAGCGGGCCACCTAAAAGGTAACGCCTTCTCTCTGGCCAGGAGATTTGGCGGGTTTGGAGGATTTGCAGGAGTTGGAAGAGGGGAAGAAACGGTGATGTATTGTATGGAGATGTGGAGGAGGTTTGGCCTCTTGGCTAAGAAGTGCAGTTCTGTTCTCGTGCTTTTTATTGAGAATTTTACGTTGAGTTACATATACTGTATTGAGTTACACTGAGTTACATACATAGAGTTTACAAATACATAGCGTTTACAAATGCATATAGCGTTGGTACAGTTTGCAGGTTGGACGTGAAGGTTTAGTGAGGAGTACTAGGGTAGGGTTGGGATGTAAGGAAGTGGAGGGTTGTAGTAATATTGGCGATGGATGTGGTCAGAAGGCGGAGAAGGTCTAGTATCGCGAGGGGTGGTAGGAAGAAGCTGGTTTGGAGAATGGGTAGGTGAACGGCTTGCGGGGGTGGAGTGGGTGGTGGGGGTGGCCGGGGGCGACGGTGAGAGTTGTTGGGAGAGGAGCGCATAGTATGGGGTGGGGAGCGAGATTGCTCTACACGGTGGTGCTGGCTGTGAATTCGGACGCTGGTGGTTATCAGATGTTGTACTTCTTCTTCGGAGGGGAGTTGTATCCGTACCATTAATGTTGGGCCGTTGCTGTTGTAAATGCGATATGCTCGGCGGGATGTCTCTTGTTGTGATGGCTGGGTCAACGCCTCGAATGGCACAGCTCGGAACTGGTAGCTGCTGAGGTGCTGGTGTTGCGGCGGTTGTATTTTCTTGTGAGGCTGGCTGTGCTGTGGTGGTTGCATCTGTTTGGTTGGCAGGGGGTTGCTGAGGACTAGGTGGTGTGGAGTTTAGGGAGGTGATGGGTATTGACATTATGGGAGAGGGGTGAGTGGTCGTGGTAGTAATGATGGAAGTATGGGTAGGAGTGTAGGCCGAAGTATGATGTAGACGAAGTGGAGGTGGGGGGGGGGGGGGGCGGTGGAGGTTGCTGGGTCGTTCTAGGTTGATATTCATTAACGGTGGGAAGGGTGGTAGGATTATTGAACATTTGCTGCAATATGTATTCTGGGGTTGGCACCACTTCATGAAGTCTGTTGTTGAACTTCGCGCCGCAGGCTTCGAGGACTGCTGTTTCGTCTGCATCTCGTAGATATACCAGGACCTGCGTTGAAGGCCGAGAAGTTGATCGATCCCTGAGCCTGCGAACATCGTGGACTCGGGAGCCGGACTTGCGAAGTTCGCTTAGGATGAAGTTCTCCGGGAGGGCAGTGTCCACACCTGTGATGAGGCAGGAATACATGTTGTACTGGGGAGGCGACAGCTAATTAGGCGTCTGCCTATTAATTATTCTTGGGCCGACTGAGTTGCAGATAGAGTTGAGAGCCACCCAGATGAAAAATGTTGAGGTGTGTCGGTTTGATCCCGAGTTTGGTGAGGAGATCGTTCGACTACACACTAACAAACATTATAGAGACTGACAGACTGACGAACGCGCGCGGCAAGCGGGTGAATAATGCCTGAGTGGCCATGACCTTGTCAACAATATACCCCTGCTACCCTTCTTCGGAGCACATGCTACACGCTGGTGCGCGAGTCTCCGCTACTTGCTGCGGCGCTGTACGAATCGATTAGTCGCGACGAACGATGTTTCGTGCGCATTTCCGCTAAGAATTTTGATAATCATTAAAAAAACAGAGGAATGAATTAGCTGATAAGACAATAGGGCTTGTACAAATGATTTTTTAAAATAATTCTTATAATTTCTATTTTCAGGAGGCTAAAATGGAATTAAAAAAGCTATGTTTTCTCCACAAAGCGTGAGGTGGTGGTGGGGGAGGGGGGAAGCAACTCCCTCCCCCCCCCCACCTAATCGCCGCCACTGGAAACAGGTCAATGAAAGTAACATAGTGGACTGTAAACACGACATCTTGAGCATCCTCAAATACCATCGGACTGAGTCCGGATTGAACCCACTATTCTGGGCTCAGAAAACCAGCGCTCTACCATATCAACTACTGAACCTGGCTCTTGACCTCCAAATTAGAGTAAGCTTAAGCATTGGACAGCATCCATCCTTATTCTTTCCATCCACTCAGTAGACAGTGATGACAAAACCACATCGTTATGATCTATTAGATCTGTCACAGAAATGCTATTTGCTTTACGTCGCACCGACACAGATAGGTCTTATGGCGACGATGGTATACGAAAGGCCTAGGAACGGGAAGGAAGCGGCCGAGGCCTATATAAGGTACAGCCCCAGCATTTGCCTGGTATGAAAATGGAAAACCACAGAAAACAATCTTCAGGGCTGCCGACAGTGGGGTTCGAACCCACTATCTCCAGATTACTGGATACTGGCCTCACTTAAGCGACTGCAGCTATCGAGCTCGGTGTCTCAGAAACGAAACAAGCCTGCATGATTGCAGAGCAAGGATTCATTTCCAGACAGATGTCTTAAGACACGAATTGTATCAGACTCCTTGGGTGAAGGATCAGAGTAGTGGTCTTTGATTCTGAGCAGATCCGGGTTCGATTTCCGACCGGGCCGGGGATTATAACTGTGTATGATTAGTTCCTCTGGCTCGTATACTGTTTGTGTTCGTCTGAACACACTTTTTCGTGCACCTATATCATCACACCACCAACCGCCACAGAAATATGGGATAGTGATTACATTCGTCCATACAGAGATGGCGTTGGAAACGACATCCGGCCGTAAACCAGGACCAAATCCACATGTGTAATACAGTTCGCACCCGCACCCCATTAGGGTGTGGGAAAAGCGGTGGAACAAGAAAAATAAAGAAGAATATGATGATGATGATGATGATGATGATGATGTGATGATGATGATGATGATTATTATTATTAGCAGAAGGCCAAAAAACTGTTTATAGAAGGTTGCCTTCAAAAATGATATTCGGTCAATAGACCGGGCCAAACACACATATAGTGTAGAAGATAATGAAATAATGAGAGAAACGCATTGAGACTTCTGAAGAGTTACGAACCTCCAAGGTAGGATGGACTTAGGAGACAGCCTTCTTTGAAACTGAACATCCGTCATGCCTGAAACATTCTTCCGCAGTTCATCAATTCAGGTAACTTCCGTTGTCCTTCACGTAGGTTCCTCCTCTTGACTGTCTATGTTACGGTAAATAGACACCTTAACAACAGAATATCGTCCTTCGGCACTCAAGTCGTACGTGCGCGATTATACACTTCCTTTTCCATTTATGTAAACGAAAGGAAAACAGAAAAAAACAAATTGCATCAACAAGGAAGCAAGTAATAGAAAAATAAAGTGAAATTTCATCAACAGAATGAATAGGACACACCGAGCGAGTTGAGTGGATGACAAAGGCCGTTTACCTTCAAGCTTGCATTCGAGAGATAGTAGGGTCGAACAACACCATCGGCAGCCTTGAATAAGGTTGTCCATTTTCATGCCAGGAAAATGCTGCGGTCGTACCTTAATTAACAATTAATTGTGGAATAACGGCCGAGAGGATTCGTCGCCTCATAATTTTCAGGCTTTGGACTGAGCAGCAGTCGCTTGGTTAGTAAAGGCCCATCGGGGCTGTGACGGCATAGGGGTTTGTTTGTTTTGTTTGTGCCTGAATTAAGGCTACGGCCACTTCCTCCCCAGTCCTAGCCATTTCTTATCCAACCGTCGCAGAAAACCTGTCTGAGTTAGTGCTACATCAAACCACAATCAAAAATGCCATACCCATACATACATACAGCCGCTCGCAAAAATATTCGTCCGCGCTCGTCATGTGAGGACAATAGCCAACAGCACCAATACAATAAAGAAGTTAATTGTAAACAAGTAATAGTATGTTTCATTTGCCATCTGAACAGCCAAGGACATAATTTATAACACCCAAAGCACTGGCATTTGATAGAAATAAAAAACAATCCAACTGCTTGCAGGATAGTCATGTTGCAAAAGTATTCGTCCACAATAAGAATTCAAGGAATGTTCAGTCATTTCCTAAGTATCAGTAGCGCGTCGAACGTCCTTTGGAATCAATCACGGCTTGAAGGGGTTCCGGCATGGATGTCACCAGTTTTTCTGTCACTTCCGGGCCTTTTTTTTGCCATTCTTGCATGAAATATTGCTTCAGAGCTTCTTTATTGGGAATACGCTGCTTGCTCAGTTTACATTTTAATTTCTGCCCATAAATGCCCTATGGGGTTTAAGTCTGGGGACTGGGATGGTGTCTGCAGCACATGAGGTGTATTGCAGAGTATCCATTCTCTAACAACCCGAGCAGTGTGCTTAGGGTCATTATCTTGCTGGAAGAAGTAGCCACTACTAAGCCCTAATTTTGCTACGCTGGGTGTTAAGTGTTGCTTTAATATATTCAAATACACCATCTTATCCATTCGTTCAAGTATTATATGGCAGTTGCTACCCCAGTCGCCGGTACACACCCCCATACCATTATGGAACCTCCTCCATATTTTACGGTTGGTTACAGATTTTGACTTTGGAGCTCGGCGTTCTTGTTTCTCCATACACGTCGCTTTCCAGAGCAATTAAATAAACAGAATTTGCTCTCGTCCGTAAACAACACGCGCTTCCAAAATGCTGGTGGCTTTATAACGTACTGTTTCGCAAACGCCAGCCTCTTCTTACGGCTCACCTCACTTATCCAGGACTTCTTCCGACTTGTACGCCCCTGCAAACCAACTATTTATAACACACGTCGTACGGTATCGGTACTGATGCTCTTTCCAGTGGAGGTTTGTACTTCTGTTCGAAGCACAGGTCCAGACACATGGGGATTTTTCTGGACGGTGCGTATAATGCTTCGCTCTTCGCGTGGTGTCAGCTTCCTTGGCTGCCCAGTTCTTGCCCTGTTGAGTACAGTTGCATTGTTCTTATATCGCTGAATGATACTTGCGACTGTAGTTCGCGGTATTTCGGTTTTCTCAGCAATTACTCGTTGCGAATTACCAAGTTGGTGGAATTGGATAATTCGTTGGCGTTCAACAACAGTTAGTTCCCTTATCTTACCCACTGTACTCGGGACATGCTCACTGACACTTTCCGTATCACTGATGGACTGAGGTTGGTGATGTGTCTCTCTTCCTCAGTGCTGTGTTCGTTATACAAGCCAGTGCACAAGGTGGACGAATACTTTTACGTTGCCATTTCCTAGCCCTACCACACTCATTATCTTTTATTAAAGAGTATTGACGTACAAGATGTATATTCTGCCGGTATTGTTGTACGTATATATTGCATCTTCACGGCGTATTTGTTTCTGAACGTACCCGAAGCCTTGTAATGCAGTTTTGGTGTTAAATATATTAAAAGGACAGATGGACGAATACTTATGCGAGTGACTGTACATACATACATACACCACCATACTGTTGTTAATGATCGGTTTTGAGGCCATAATTAAGAAATCGTGAGCGCTTGGCAGGAATGTTTTTTAGCCACAGCGATCAAAATGGATGTACGACACTGAGTCTGGTGCCTATTAATTCGATCTTTCCATCCGTGAGGTTGCTGGCAAGTCTTAGATACAACGTTCAAAAGTGAGTGATGTAGTGAAATGGAAATACCTGGGAGTTACAAAACCCCCACATCAACCAGGCAAGGCAAAACAATTAATACATAGGGACAGTTGATTCCTTCCACGTGTGGCCAATTCAAACCAGCAAGTTTCTTTAGGAACTGTGGCCAGAGATTTTCAATTGGCATATTGAAGTGATGGCAGTACCCTAACCGTTCTTCGGGAGGTATTTGCATTTGGATTCTATGAGCTAGCTGCTTCACATAAACCAAGGATCACCAAACCGAAAGTTCGCCGCCGATTACCGTGGTGCAAAACACATCACCTGTGGAATTTGGAACAATGTGGAGTGACGAGTCACACTACACGTTGGGCAGTCCAATGGACGTGTATTGCTGGCATTTCTCAGATACCGCGTCCAACAGTGAGTGATGTAGTGAAATGGAAACGTCTGGGAGTTATAAAACCCCCCACATCAACCACGGATAACGCCATGTGTAGTGATATGCCCGGTTCGAGCTGCTCGAACAATGACGTCAGCGTTCGAACAAATTCGAACTTTGCTCTTGCTTGTGTGTGCATCGTGACCTAGCGGCTTGCCTTCATTGACAACCGGAGAACTCGAGAAGGATGCGTAAGATTATTATGCTGGGCAGTTATGCTTGTATTTACTGTACACTTCCGTGTCTTTTGTGCGCAATATCATTTCGACCCATATTTTGGAGACCGTCAGAATTTGTGTTGTGCCATGATTCGTTACAAATGCCTCCACAGAATTAACGAACTATCTACAGAATGCCATTTGAATGTACAGTACAAAGGCGTAGTGTTAACGTAAGTTGCCCGTATAATGCTGAAGCATCGGTGTTTAGGGGGATTAAAATCCCCTCCGAATTCAAAGAGCAGAACTATTGTGGAATCTTTTTTTTTTTTTTTTTGCTATTTGTTTTACATCGCACCGACACAGATAGGTCTTATGGCGACGATGGGATAGGAAAGGCCTAGGAAGTGGAAGGAAGCGGCCGTGGCCTTAATTAAAGTACAGCCCCGGCATTTGCCTGGTGTGAAAATGGGAAACCACGGAAAACCATATTCAGGGCTGCCGACAGTGGGGCTCGAACCCACTATCTCCCGATTACTGGATACTGGCCGCACTTACGCGACTGCAGCTATCGAGCTCGATATATTGTGGAATCAAGCACCTCTACAATAAATCAATTTTACCTATAAATCTGTGCCGTCTTTAGATGTTTCTCTTTGAAAATAGTTAACAAATTTACTGAAAAAACAAATGAAATTAATTTGGTGAGATATGAATTGTTTGCTGTTAAAAGTTTAAGAAATTTTCATCGATTAATTATTTAAACTCAGACTAAGTTATTTATTTCTAAAATGTGTTGCTTGGACCCTTTATCAGCGTTGAATCAGCCCGAGTCGCACTCCGCCGTCGGTCACGTGACTGCTCGACCTACTTCGAACTGTCTCGAGCCTCGCCAGTGTATTGGGTAAGCTTGGTCTCTCTCGAACACGGATCGTTCCGCGTTACTTACCCGAGCGCATTGTACCCACTGTGAAATTTGCCGGTAAAGGCGTTGTGATGTGGGCCTGTTTTTCATGGTTTGGACTTTGTCTGCTACTTTTAGTTCCTCGAACCATGAATGCCGATATCTATCAGGCAATACTGGATAATTTTACGCTACCCAGCCTATGGTAACAGTTTAGCATAACCAAATAATATATTGTGCAATTCTCATAAGTTTTGTGACGGAGAGTTTTCGAGTAAATAATTTGTAAAAACTCATAAATATGTGATTTAAAAATCTGTATGAAGTATTTCTGTAATACAGATAGCTGAAGCAGAGAAAACATTGTTCATAGATATATCATTTGTATGTGGTAATATAACAGGAAAGGTAGCATTTGTGACTTTAGAAATTTAAAAAATTAGAACATAAGAAAAAATCTGAAATTTTCTTCTTAAATCTGTAAGTTAAAAGGAAGCCCATAAGTGTGTGTGTCAACTAAGTTTAAACATACTATGAGTTTTAAAGCGAAATATCTGCCAAGTCTCCAGTACTTTTGGTTTATTAGTTATATTTATTTAGTTCTCTAATGTATTAAGAGTTATATACAAAATATATGATTTCTTAATACATATGATGTAGAAGTGTAATATATATTTCTTTTCGGAGAAATTCACAATGAAGAATTGACACGCACTGTACGATTTGAGGTGAAATCGCAAAATAGAGAGATCTTCTGTTTCACTCCAACGCAACGTTATGGGTCAATTCTCCTGGCTCTTGAAGAAGAAAGAAAACCTGTTTATAACACAGAAAAATTCGTGTGCAAAACAGTAATATGTCTACTGTTTTATCACTCGGCCCCTCACTCCATATACTTTACATGGAAGGTTCTGTAGAGTGGCCCTCACTATTACAATACACCGTACGAGACTGTCAGGAAGCTAGGGATGAGTTATGTATACAGAAGTCCTTCCACGGATTCGAGAAGGCAAAAACACTTAGTTTAAGAAGAATACCTGCAATGCAAAGTAATTTTTGCAATATGCCCTGGGTAGGCCAGGCCACTTTGGCCCGTGATTAATTGTATGAAAACGTTCTATGTACAAGAAACAAACGTTTCACACAAGAAAATACTGTAACGCATCTCATTTCATTATTAAATACTAACGGAGCTACAAACATCAACCGAGTTCAATAGCTGCAGTCGCTTAAGTGCGGCCAGTATCCAGTATTCGGGAGAAAATGGATTTGAACCCCATTGTCGGCAGCACTGAAGATGTTTTCCGTGGCTTCCCATTTTCATACCAAGAAAATGCAGAGGCTGTACCTTAGTTAAGGCCACGGCCGCTTCATTCCCACTCCCAGCCCTTTCCTGTCCCATCGTTGCCATAAGACCTATCTGTGTAGGTGTGTCGTAAAGTAACTTGTATAATATAAAAAAATAACATAAAATTTTCACCTTCATTGGGTTATTTTTAAATAGGGCATTAGTCTGACGTCATGTGTATTCAGGGCCCAACCAGTAACCAACAGAAATAATATTTGTACTTATCTCGCGAACACCACTATGCTACAGAAGTATACAGCTTCAGCAGAGCCAAAATGTTAATATTTAAGATTTAGCATAAATCTTTGCATAGTAGACTAATGTACTAGAGCTCTGCTTGCCAGGTATAGAGATGATGATGATGATGATGATGATGATGATGCATAAGAAGAAGAAGAAAAAAAAGAAGAAGAAATGACGACTTTCGCATTTACTACTGTTTCGTAAACAGAGAAATCTGTGTGGCACTTTGAATTCTTACCACAGTCTTATGTTGGCTGCACTGTCCGCTGAATTATGTTATATCAGCCGGGCTGAGTGGCTCAGACGGTTGAGGCGCTGGCTTTCTGACCCCAACTTGGCAGGTTCGATCCTAGCTCAGTCCAGTGGTATTTGAAGGTGCTCAAATACGTCAGCTTCGTGTCGGTAGATTTACTGGCACGTAAAAGAACTCCTGCGGGACTTAATTCTGGCACCTCCACGTCTCCAGAAATCTATAACTACTTAGTGGGACGTGAAGCAAATAACATTATTATTATTATTATTATTATTATTATTATTATTATTATTATTATTATTATTATTGTACCGGATGGTACACCTCTACGACATAAGTTCAAATCTTGCGCCAATTGAAATTTCTCTATAGGAGAAACCCTGAACTTTAACAACTGAATCAACTCTACGGTTTATCAGAAGATGTCACTGGGTGTTTTTGATTTGCTTTTGTTTTTCAGTGATCAAGAAGTGTGGACATCCTCTAACAGATGTCTTTACCAAAAACTATGATAACGCACTCTGGTGTAAAGGAATAAACCTTCTTGGAGAAATGTTGTATTCATAAGTTTTGTCTTTACTAAATTTTGTTCTGTCTTTTGTGGGTTGGCAATATTAAGTTTTTTTCCCGCCTGTTTTTAATTTAACCAATCCTAAATTTATGTAATTAATTTCCCACCAATAAGGTGTTTCTTCATTGCCTTGTGTATACATTTTGCTGTCAACTAATAAAAATTGAGTGGGTGTGTCTACTCATTCCTGAAAGGTCTCGAATTTTCCATGAGGGTATAACAACTGCTGATTTTCTTGTCTCCGGGCCACTCTTATAACATCTTGCTCAGTGTGTGAATATGTAGCAGGGGCGGGAAGCGCCTCGTTCTTCAGGCAGCAGCTCTTCATCAAGGTAATGGCCTCTTAACATCTTTATTTCTTGCTAGCTCAGCAGTTTAACTCCCGGGGAAGGTTCGAAACCTTTAATATGTAACTATATCCTTAAATATGTAAGCCTTTTCAATCTTTGTAAATACTCCACTTAACTGGAACTGTAATTCGGGGATAGAGAGTGCTTTACCCTCTCGAGCTCCCCTTCATATCGACTTGAGGTGACGTTTTCATAACCGTTTCTTCTCTTCCTTAATGTATTAAAGTTTTCTCATAAGGGTCACCTCCCTAGCTTTGGATTAGCCCCTGTGTATTGCCTTAGAGCCACTTAGGTTTTAAAATGTATATTTAGGAGTGCAAGTTCACGCCTCCAGTCCTTTCTGTACTTTGGGCCAGTAACTTAACCTGATGTGTTTTTTTTCTTCATGCGAAGGCCGTGTAGGTTGGGTACATGATACCCCTGATTCTTTGTAAGTGTGCCTTGAGGGCAATTAGAAGAGTTTGTTGTGGCATTTGATAGGCTTGTAAGATTGAGAGCGGGTCAGCTCTTTCTGGTATTTTGCAAGGTGCCTCGCGGAGGCGTGACATTTTGATTGCTGGGAGCTAGGGCTCCATGTAATTAGGGGCGTTTGGTATTTTGTGGTTGTGAGCTGAGAGCTCAACGATTGACGAATTTGGGCTCGTAGCCCAGGATTTGTGTGCTTTCTTTGTAAAGCCGCATTGTACCTGATTTTGTTTATTTCCCCTAGTGGAAACTGGTTAAATTTTTCTCTAATTTTGGACTTCTTGATCGTGTACCTGATTTAACTGGTTGTTATTTTACGCTCAAAATTCTATGTCACCATTGTTAAGTTTTGAAAATATAACCTTTGTTGAAATTTTATTTCATCTTACGAACTTGTAAGTTAGTTAGACCCATTCCAGCCCGCACCTTCTTTCACCTCTGACTTCCACGGATAACGCCGTAACAATTATTATTATTATTATTATTATTATTATTATTATTATTATTATTATTATTATTATTATTATTATTATTATTATTAAACATTGCAAATCAAAGATGCTATAACGATAATTTCGAAAGGTAGGCCTACACACCTAGAAGGTTATCGCAAGGAACCGGAACCCAAAACGAACTGTTATTAGACGACGTCAACGACATGAAAGACATAAACTGCTAAACATACTCGTTACAGCGCCCCTGGTTGAAGCAAAGCGAACTAACGTTTGCCTGTAACTGTCATGGCGGCTGCCACTTCTTGGCCTTGATAGTTAGCTCTATTATCAGTTCAATGAGTTGATGAGATTATGTGTTATTGCAAATTATAATTTCATTTTAAAATAAACACGACATTTTCAAACACTCTTAATGTTGCATTAATGTTATAATGAAATAAGCGCAGTGAATATGGCAGGTATTTGCTTGGTTACAAGAAGAATTACGTATGTAGAAGGATGGATAATTCGGCATTATACACTAACAATAAAGCCATTAACTACATAAAGGCGTGTTATACGTACAGCAGTTCATTGAGGAATTCACACACGCAGAAAAATATACCACTGCCTTTTTATGACATACCTTCAGTGTCACTGTCTGGTATAATTTTTGAATTTTACCTCTTGGTCTGGTTTGTTAGGTTTTATGGTTTTTTTTCTATTTATGGCTACCTTCTAAGAACTGCTGTACAACAAGCAGCACATACGTCCGTTGGCTGCGGCGTAGAATTTCTCTACGGCATCCTCTACTTGTTGTAAGGGGCCAATAAACGCGTAATCCCAGATTCTAAACTTGAGACCACCAGAGCCCTGGCTGAGTGTAGGATTCCTTCCACATACGGTATCCTACCAGCTTTACCACTTTAATATTTCTACCGGACCTCTCTTGGTTAACCCTCGCCTAACTTCATTCTACTGAATTCATAGCCTACATTCAGTTATTTATTTATTTATTTATTTTATTTATTTATTTATTTATTTATTTATTTATTTATTCATTCACGTATTTATTTATTTATTTATTTATTTATTTATTTATTTATTTATTTATTTATTTATTTATTTATTTATTTATTTATTTATTTATTTATTTATTTATTTACTTTAACTTTGCACACCTTCTCAAAGACCGTACTCCATCACACAACGACTTCTCCAGATCCTTTCTTTGTCAGATTCAGAGGAAACAAGCAGATGTTTTGCCTTCAAGTGTCATGGCTGCCAGTGGTTCAAGTAGATTCAAAGATGACCATCAGATTAGCAGTCTATATTTTCATGTCGTTGGACGACGTACTTGTATTTCGATTGTCAGCTGTCTGTTTTTTCAGAGAGGAATGTAAGTTATTCCTGGATGGTCCTTGTTTACATGTTACCTTGTTTAGATAAATGTAGATGGCTTTGGTTTCATTCTTTACGAAAATTCATCGCCATCTCGATAACATATCTTTATCAATGTGCTCTTAGTCTTAACATACAGATAGTGTGAATCATTTCTAACCTCTTAGTCACTCAGGAGTTGAAATTTAAAGTTGGTTAAAAGTTAAATAAATGTACGAATTTTTAAGTGAGATAGCTTCAGTCTTCTAGACGTGTATAGCGAACAAACGAACTTACTCCTTTATATATACAGAGTGGTCGGAAGCGACGTGACCCGAGTGTATCTGCTTTACAGCATTGATTATAATGAAATATCGTATTGGCTTTTAGTGCCGGGATATCCCAGGACGGGTTCGGCTCGCCAGGTGCATGTCTTTCTATTTGACTCGCGTAGGCGACCTGCGCGTCGTGATGAGGATGAAATGATGATGAAGACAACACACACCCCAGCCCCGTGCCGTAGGAATTAACCAATTAAGGTTAAAATACCCTACCTGGCCGGGAATCGAACCCGGGGCCCTCTGAACCGAAGGCCAGTACGCTGACCGTTCAGCCAACGAGTCGGACATTCATTATACTGATAAGTAACTTAAAAATATTACGTCGATATCTCGCGCCGTTGTCATTCTATCAGTCACTGAAGTTAGCCAATCAGATCACTTCGCAGGCGAATTCAAAAGGGCTGTACGAGGCGGTGTTGCTAAATCTGCAAAAGGTTTGGTCGGGCTTGAGAGCAATACCGAGGAATGAACATCAAACACTAACGCACTGTGGGGTGGGTTTCAGCCATTGCCACCGTAGCGTGCTTGCTATGGGTGGAGCCTATCAGCAGGGAGGTCCTTGTTCATGTCCTCCCCCTGGAGAAGTTCATTTCTTCTACTGGCGCATTGAAGCCGGCCATAAGCTACGCGCAGAATTTGTAACACCGCCTCGCATAGCCCATCTGAAGTCGCCCACGAAGCGATCTGATTGGCTAACTTCAGCAGCTTATAAAATGGTAACAGCGCGAGATAACTAATTATTTTTTCCCAATTATTTATCAGTATGACCAACCCTCTGACGCTGATGTCCCCGGTCCACGTTGCTCCGACCACCCTGTATAAGACTTCCGTATATATAAATTACGAAAGTAGTCTGTAAAATTAAGACCCTCGAATAGAGCATAATATGTTCTTTAAATATTGTGTCTGAAGACGAAAACAACAGCAGACATGTTGTTAAAATAACAGCTGTATTATTAAGTCCAAGTCTAAATAACCAACAGCACATGCGACTCCATTCACGACACAGGACTCGCAACAAAGTGATTCTGGGAATCTCCCCGTATTCAAATTTCTCTCCCTTCGGCCGCATTACGTACCCCTCCTCTGTGACGTCAGCGCAGCGGGACAAGCGAGGGGGAAGTCCCCAGAAGGAGCAAGGAGTGACTAAAACTTCAAGAGAATTTCTTCGTCGAGTTCCTGATCAATATTGTTGTGGTAACATAGCTATTCTGCCGAACTTGTGGCAAAGGAGCAATAGTTGTGTTACCATACAATAACGTCTTACAGTGTAAATAACCACAGTTATGCCAATCCCGACCTATGGTATCCAAATAGTATGGCACAACCTAAAGCACCTTACTACAATGGAACGCATTAAGGCCCGTTTACTTAAAGCAGCCCTTGCAATCTCCAAGTATGCACCACTGAGACTTGCCTACAAGTTAGTGAAAGTTTTTTTTTTTTTTTTTTTTTTTTTTTTTTTTGCTAGGGGCTTTACGTCGCGCCGACACAGATAGGTCTTATGGCGACGATGGGATAGGAAAGGCCTAGGAGTTGGAAGGAAGCGGCCGTGGCCTTAATTAAGGTACAGCCCCAGCATTTGCCTGGTGTGAAAATGGGAAACCACGGAAAACCATCTTTAGGGCTGCCGATAGTGGGATTCGAACCTACTATCTCTCGGATGCAAGCTCACAGCCACGCGCCTCTACGCGCATGGCCAACTCGCCCGGTAGTTAGTGAAAGAACGTTTCTTGGTAGAAGATCTACGACTCAAATTCTCACTGCCAGCAACTGAGAGCTGGACTCAACTATCGGAACAGAGGAAAATGAAGAGAAAAGAGAGTGCGATGATCGGCAGGACATGGACAAAAAATGAAATGAAATGGCGTATGGCTTTTAGTACCAGGAGTCTCCGAGGACAAGTTCGGCTCGCCAGGTGCAGGTCTTTTTGATATGCTCCCGTAGGCGACCTGCGTCTTGCGAGACACTCGTAGACCAAGTTACTCGTAATCCGAGGTTCTACTGTAAATACTGTATATATACGGTAATCAAAATAAATATATTTATTGAAAAATTATATTGAAAGCTGACAGGGTATTCAGAGTTCTTCAGTTTACTAGTGTGATCATTTGCTGTGGGTTTCTCTGAAGACTTGGGATGAGGATGAAATAATGATGAAGACGACACATACACCTAGCCCCCGTGCCAGCGAAATTAACCAATTAAACCTTGAACGCCCGAATTTCTTATTTTTTGAAATCAATTTTTCTTAATAAACATTCTTAGGATAGGGTATTATTCAAGGAAGATCCATTATGTTGAAGAAAACATGTTTAGTTTCGGAAATATAGGGTGTTGCAGATATGCAACACTAGGCGCTTAAGTAGTAGTCTGCAAGGTACCAACACATATGTTGTTTTCTTCGAGAAAATAATAAAGAGGGCAATGAGCGTGGAGAAGAGGATATAAGTTATTGTTGAGTTTATCATTTACTAAGAGACAAAATAAAATAGTTTATATACAATAAGACGTCCCTATTATATACAATGGAACCTTGGATTGCGAGCATAATTCGTTCCGGCAAGATGCTCGTAATCCAAATCGCTCGTATATCAAAGCAAATTTTCCCATAAGAAACTATTGAAACTCGAATGATTCGTCCACAACACAAAAACATTTATTCGCATAACATATCTAAAACAAAATATAACGTAAAACAATTACATTGCACTTTACCTTACAATAGAATCATTGTTGGTGTGAGGGAGACGAGAGATGACATGAGAAATGTTACTGTGTAGCACGAATTTCACTAACGAAATCACTGCTATCGGTTGGCTCATTGGAAGTGTTTTCTTTTCGTGCAACTTTAACGAGGAACCTGTCCAATGACTGTTGCTTTTGCCTCTTTTTGAGGATTTCACGAAAATGTGACATTGCATTGTCATTGAACAGATTCATCCACTGTAATCATCTCCTTCTTCCGACCCAATTCCTTTTTAGCCTTCTTTTCGTTCACAGGGCCCATCGTTGCAGAACTGTTATATCACAGATGACAGAAACAAAACATGTACACTCGTACGGTGTTGACTATGCGAGCGAGGCACGCCAACTGAAGTCCAGCGCGGGAAATTATTACACACACTTTCCCAGGAAAGAGAGTGGCAGGGGGAGGGGAAAACAAAGGCACAGGGGAGGTGGAAACGTACGTACACGTGACGCTCGTATTGCGAAACCTCACTCGCGTATCAAGTCACAATTTATTAAAAATATTTGCTCGTCTTGCAAAACACTCGCAGACCAAGTTACTCGTAATCCGAGGTTCCACTGTATATACTGTATATATACGGTTTTCAAAATAAATATATTTATTGAAAAATTATATTGAAAACTGACAGGGTATTCAGAGTTCTTCAGTTTACTGGTGTGATCATTAGCTGTGGATTTCTCTGAAGACTTGGTGATCTGTATGTCCCTTTGTGTGGAACGAAATGAAGCAACTTATGCAGAGCCCAACGTCACACTTTACACACGCTATACTTCGCAAAGTCACTATCAGGAAAAATAACCGGAAGGTGGTGAAAAGTCTCTTACAGTCCAGTTTCGTGTAACTTGATGTATGGACAGGTTTCGATTAGAAAAGCAATGAGCAGCTGCAGAAGCACTATCATTAGGCGGGACAATATCACACTCATCATTGCAATCTTCCTCCAGTCTTTCTTGGTTGGAAAGAACAACTTCAGCTCCCGCAGCAAGCTGCCTATGACTCAAGGTGTCAATAAGCCCACCCTCGTCCTCATCTGCCGAGTCTTCATCCGAAAGGGGTGTAGGCTCTGGAGGTTCTTTATAAATAGTATCTACTTCAATTCGCTTCTCTACGTCCTAGAGAATTTCTGCTAATGTCAAGCCCCTGAAATAAGTGTGAATCGAATAAATGGCGCTAATATAATAATGATTTCGTGTGACTATTTCTAGCCGAGTGCAGCCCTTGTAAGGCAGACCCTCCATGTGTAGGTAACTGCGTGTTATTGTGGTGGAGGACAGTGTTATGTGTGGTGTGTGAGTTGCGGGGATGTTGGGGACAGCACAAACACCCAGCCCCCGAGCCACTGGAATTAACCAATGAAGGTTAAAATCCACGGCCCGGCCGGGAATCGAACCCGGGACCCTCTGAACCAAAGGTCAGTACGCTGACCATTCAGCCAACGAGTCGGACATAAATGCCGCTATTCAACTATGATTTCTTCCTATATATATGAGATAAAATTTCCTACCACCACTTATAATAATAATAAAAATAATAGCCTAATTATATGCATCACAAAACTGGTATATGAGTTTGAATTGCATGCACAGCAATGAAGGGTTGTTACGTCAATAACAAACCTTTCATTACCAAATTGGTACATAAGGAAGTGATTTGACAACGGATCCGCCTAGCGTTGCGAATATGCAACGCCGGGAATATGTGCATCTCACTCGCCCACAAGTTATTAATTGTAAAAGGAATCGTGCTACATTCAAACTCTGATGAATTTACTTCCTGGATTATAAAAGAGGTTAAGTATTTCTGAATCATAAAATTATATGTTGAATCTTACCTCTTACGGTAAGCCATTGTGACAGCTGGAACACCCGGCGAATTTCAAATATACACCTCGTCAACAATAATGCGGTGACTATTGATTAACCGACTCGTAACAAAGCACAACACTTCCCTTGACCGAATACGCGCGCAATTTTCATTCTTTTATTGGAAAACAACTTCATGCATTGAAAGAAAAGAGCACCGGCACGCCGTTGCACATATGCAAAACTAGGCGTTCATGGTTAAAATTCCCGACCCTGCCGGGAATCGAACACGGGACCCCTGTGACCAAAGGCCAACACGCTAACCATTTAGCCATGGAGCCGGACAGGACATGGACAGAACCCTATCAACATCACAGACACGTCAAAACGGGCCTGTCAGTCCACGGTTACCACTACCAGATATGTCCGACTCGTTGGCTGAATGGTCAGCATTCGGTTCAGAGGGTCCCGCGTTCGATTCCCGGCCGGGTCGGGGATTTTAACCTTCATTGGTTAATTCCAATGGCTCGGGGGATGGGTGTTTGTGCTGTCCCCAACATCCCTGCAACTTACACACCACACATAACACTATCCTCCACCGCAATAACACGCAGTTACCTACACATGGCAGATGCCGCTCACCCTCATCGGAGGGTCTACCTTACAAGGGCTGCACCCGTCTAGAAATAGCCACACAAAATTATTACTACGAGATATGTAAGACCAAGTCCTATCATGAGCCAGGTCCGAATGATTGTCTCTATGAACTCCTGCAACTAACCTTGCAATAGATACCCCATAACAAACTGCAAACAATAGAAAAAATCGATTAGTGAACACTTCAAAGACTAATCCTTCCCTTTTAAACTGGGAGGAAAATGGAATCAATTATAATATTATATTTATGTTCAACATTTATGCACAGATGTTTTCGTATTGTATGGTCATTGACTGCAATAAGTTATTATAATTATTATTCAAATAAGCAGCAAAAGATATGTAAGTATCAGTAAAGGAATGTGACATCAGTACGACAAAGGTATCCTTAATGCAACTCGTTAAATATTACTGTACTTGTGACACATCAGTTTGAATTCCTAAAGCGAATTTTATCAGAGAACAAGATTCGAAGTCAAGAAAGACTGGCGGGGAAGACAAGGTTAAAGTAGTGAACAATAAAACAGCAGAGGTGCGCAGGGATTGGGCTCGTTGGAAATTAAGTCGATGTTCAAACAAGGTAGAAAAAATAGCAATCAAAAATTCATTCCTTTCCCAAGAGCATTAACGACCGCAGCTATCACCGTTAATGTGATGGCCAAATCACAGTATTCGATGACATCCAGACTACACCAAAAATATACGTTAGCAGAGTAAGAATGGGAATGGGCAGTAGAAGATATAAACAAGCTGCAACTCTGTATAGATAATTATTACAACAAACCACGAGTAGAAATTGAACATATTTACAAAACTGGTTAGAAACCAGAAAACAATCCGAGAATAATAGCCTCACACAGTAGAACATATTTCAGTTAATACTACATTTTAACGGCCAGCATAATAAAAGCAAACTTAAGACATCACAAACGTATTAAGAAACGCCTTTCATTATTAAATAATCCATTCTACGTATCCTTCTAACATAGGAAGGACCTGTGCCCTGGTCCACCAGATCGCCCGATCTTACGCCCCTGGATATATATGTGTGTGTGTTTTTGTGGAGCCATGTACAATAACTGATGTATGAATAGGAGCCGGCGAATCTTGGTCACCTTAGAAAATTCATCACCAAGGCATGCCGATCCGGTACGCCGGAGGCGTTTCAACGTGACAGACGGTTCTTGCAACATCGCGTGCGGCTCTGTATCGACCACGGAGGTCGTCACTTCGAGCATGTGCTGCGTTAAACGACGCAGATAACTGAAATTCTTGCACATGTTTCCTGGCCTATTCCAACCCAGCTGCATACCATATGCCACCATACCAACGGCTGTTTATTAGAGCCAAATAAACAAATCAATCTGTAGAAACTACTGAATGTGCAAGCTTGCCACATTCTCGGCAACTGTCTGAGAGAAAATAAAAACACTTGGGTGGGATTCGAACCTTGCAACCCTCGATCACTACTCGCATTCAGATCCCCGACCGGGCCTCTGCCAAATGAAGTATTGCGAGGCCTGAAATGCAGCGGACAATTCCCAGCCTATACAATACCTGTTCCTAGTTTGTGTGTGCCTCCTGTTGTGAGGTGCATGTTCTTCGTATCTGTGCTAGGTTTACGGGTTCATTTGGTTTACTCATAATGAATGTAGGGAAAAAGGGCCGATGTATTTCAGAACTGTAGTAAACGCGACGGGTTGCATAAAACTACTTTGCAAGGGGCGGGTGAACCACCCGGTATAAAACCACGCCGGGTATTTCTGTAAGTTCCGCTACATTAATTTCATTCAGCTGGAACAGAGAAGTGTGACATCTTACCTCCACTCTATGTGAATTTACAATATGGAGGTAAGATGAATAAATTAAAAGCTCTCGCCTGTGCTGGTTCAACAGGTGAGTCACCTTCCCGTCGCACGAGGCCGTTGCGGAATACGGACGTTTAACGTTTACTGATGATAAAAAACTTCTGTGGATTAGTGGTAGAGTGTTGCCTTCGGTTCCCAAGATTGTGGGTTCAAACCCAGCAGAGGAGTGTTGCCTTCGGTTCCCAAGATTGTGGGTTCAAACCCAGCAGAGTACTGCAAAATGTCCATTCAACACTCCACGTCGTACGAGGTTGGGATATAAAAGATGCGTTTGCGACACATTTGGTGTTAAACTGACACTATTAAAACTCAGCCACAGATCGCCCAAATAACATCCGTTTCTCTGCCATCTGGTAGCGTGAAATGGAACATCCAATTGGACACACAGGCAGCCTAAATGGCGTTAAGTACGGCCCCGCAGTGTAGGGGGCAACGTGTCTACCTGTCACCCGGCGGCCCCGGGTTCGATTCCCGGCAGGGTCAGAGGTTTTTAATTGTAAATGATTAACATCCCTGGCCTGGGGACTGGGTGTTTGTGTCGTCCTTAACGTTCCTTTCCTCACATTCAACACTTTACACTTCCGCCATTTATATAATACATGGAGGAAAGCAACGGGAAACTACCTCGCTCCTCATTTCCCTAGTACGCCTCTTCAGTAATGCCTAGGCCGTCTATGACAGCTAATGGCGGAGCTTTGGGGATCCAACTAGCCTTAGGGCTGAAGATTCAACACACAATACACGCAGGTTCCTCACATATGGTGCAAGTAGGGGCAAAAGATCTTCATAGGTCGACGTCCCGAACAAATATCATTTAAAAAATGGCGTCAAACAAAAAATACCAACACAGGGTAGCTGAAGATATACAATTTTAAAAATGGAAAAAGAGGACGCAGAAGATACCAGATGGTTGACGGTATAAGGATAGATGCCAATTATGAGAAAACGAAGAGGGTAGCAGGTGACAGGATTGAATGGAGAGCTGCCATGTGAAGACCTGCCCTACGGCAGAACACTAATGACGATGACATGTAAGTGAATGTTTAAACATTTATGCTTTGTGAGGTGCTGTTGGTAAATTTGCACGTGGCTTAAAAACTTCGCAAGAGGAGGTATTTGAACACATACCTCCAAGCTGACAGGATCGAGCCATAGCAAGTGCGCTACGGTGACTCTGGCTAGGACCCACGGTGTGCTAGTGTTTGATGCTGTTTTTTCGGCAACTCGCCTCGGAAAGCCCATCTGAATTCGTCCGGTTAACTTCAGCAGTTGATAAAATGACAACGGTGCGAGATATCGATATTTATCAGTATGACCAACCCTCTAACGCTCATATATCCAGTTCACGTTCTTTCCGACCCCCCTGTATTCGTACCACGCAGAGTCGTGCCATAGGTGATCAGTATCCACCACAGGGGCAGTAAATCTGCTCTGCACCTCCAGTAATTCAGAACTCGCCTCACAATCCTCCGTCGACGTAGCTCTGAAACGCTTCGAAGAGCCTTTTTTGATTCTCTGCATTGGTGATTTTGGACTTTTTGAAATTCTGATAAGCTGCTTTATCCTCTCGAATGCGTTTTCCAATATTCTGAAGCCCCTCATTGTCCATGCGTCAAAAGAAATTTCCCGCACCACAGTTTTCTCAAATGTATCCTATTTGATTTCCTTTTTGCCGTATATTTGAAAAAATCACAGATAAATTTCAAACGATACCTTACACAACGTGCTACCACTATCAAGTCCAGACTGCACTACTTGCTAACTACGTAGCAAGACTATTTTAGTACATCAACATGTCGGCGCTACTGCTTCATTAGTGACGTTATACCGAGTTCAGACTCTTCTTTCTGGGTACATATGTCCTTCCTCATTACAATAAGATACTGAGCACTGTCGTAGCAGGTGTATTCGAGAAATTACCACGATTCCGAAATTATAGACGTATTCTACATCAAAAATGACTTGAAAGCACCAACAACAGTGAAATATATTATTTATTGCTTACATTGAAAAATACACATTATAGGTTAAGACTACTGCAGCGAAAGAATGAATTACCCATATTTGCAGGTGAGTATTTCAGTTCGCTCAGCTATTGCATTGCGGAACTCTACTCTTCAGAGATCAAGAATCGAATGTTTTAGCTAAGAGCAAATTTTTCACTGTCTGGTTTCCTTGCTGGATACTTTAGTCCTCCAGTGAATAAGATACTGGGACAGGACCCGATTAGAGATTCCAAATAACACTTCTTCATTCGGTCCAGAAAAAATATAGCTACACAGATATATGTACCCGATGCATTTGCTGGACGTATTACAAAATGGCGCCTACGGAAGGTAGAGGCCAGCCAAGGCAAAGAAATGTGTAGTAGGATATCGATACTTATATATGTCAGAAGGCCATGACTAACTTAAACCCACCATTATGAAGGCGGTGTACAATGGTGTAGAATCGATAGAATTGTTTTAAAAAAATAAGAAGAATCAATCGGATTATTATAAAAACTGACTTAAAAAATTGACCTCGTAAAGATAAGACTTCCTGAATATCGCTCTAAAAAAATAAGCAAGATTTGCAGTATCTAACGTGAATTTTAAGCTCAGAGGTCGGTAATATTGAAGAAAACGAAGAGATAAACGTTGAAATACAGTAAACAAGAAATAAAATCCAGAAATTTTGAAAAGGTCGTCAAAATACTTAGACGCAAAATCGTTCGGAAACAAGAAGTTGATTGAGTCGCGAGAGCTTGAAATTGAGCTATATTAAGTGGAAATAATAGCAACGATAGCCTAAGTAAAGAGGCAATCATTATAAAAATATATATATACTTCGCAGAACCATGATCCATTTTCCAGTATCGATGGATATTGTCTACTGTGTTCCTGAACAGATAATGGCTTGCTAAATCGGCATAGACAAACCTGGAGGGAGATGTCATCCTGGTAGTTAAAACCACCCGACCCGTGTGGAGGAGGTCACTCTACCCGAGATACCAGTGATGGAAAACCTGCCCAGTTCTCAATCCAAGGCCTGTGACCAGACCGAAGAGCAACTAAGGCCCGATATATTGAATGGCGAGCTAAGTAATAGTATAAAGTAGTATAATTTCTTATGTAGAGTATTACCAGTATATGCAATAGATCTGAATAGCCTAAACGTGAGATAATTAAGTGTGCAGTGAATACAAGAAAGTGCAGTGTGAAATATTTAAGACGATATCTCGTGACAGATTGGTAACGTATTTACTATATCATCTTATCCAAGGAAGTAAGAATACGATTTAAAAGTGTGACGTAGTGTAACATATGTTTCATAGAATCCCGGTTAGTTAGAAAGATCCATGAATGATGTACTACCAGTCAAACCCAGTTTACGTCACAGAGGGACGCATGTTTGAATTGGTTAAGTTAAATTACCATACTCTTTGCTGTGTTATTATATTGAAAAAAAAAAGATACTGAATTTGGGGTTATATGTTAAATTGTATGACAAAATGCGTTTCGAGGAACGAATTCTGCGCTATTGGAGTGATACGTATCGTTGTGTTTAATTAATATTGGAGGTTAAACGCGATAATTATAGATGTTAAATGAATTAAATATGGGTTGAAACGAAGGTTAGTAATGAAATAATGAAGTATATATGATACTTTAAATGTATTATTGCGCAGATTAACAGGAAGTAAAACGTATATAATATATATAATGTGCGATTTAGGAGCACAAATAAAGCGACTACGGAATATAAGTATGCCCCAGGGAGGAACTATAGCAAGGTATGGACAATAAAATTACGCATATTTTAATGAAGTGTGAAAGTGGTTTGACTATTATAACAACCGGTGATGGGTATATGAATGCATGACTGTGTCGTATTCTGAATGAATGTTAATGGCGTGGAAGATCAAACTAGGGTGTAACTAGTATGGTAATGTAGTGTTGAAACACCTTATTGTAGGCACTTGCACATCCATATATGAAAAAATGCTTATTGGCTACGTGCACATTGAACTGGAATACGTTACATAAGAAATTATATAGCTAGAGTAGGGAAATTATTTGAGATTTACGTAGGATATCATCGATGTTTTGTTAATCTGAAATATTATTAGAGCGAATATTTAGCTAGGAGCCGTACTTAAGTGGCAATTGGACCGAGAAGCTTAGTGCGTCATTCAATATTTCATTTTCTTCACTGTAGTCTGCACCAACGAACTCAGATTATTTTCAATGTAACTTAGGTCACTGATATTAGTATTCAGAACACTTTTATTCATATTAAGTTCATTTCCACGATAATTTGAACAATGTAATGATTGTATTTTTGATGAGGGTGTATAATTAACACCGTGAGTGATGGAATAATTTACTGATATACTGAATTTTGACCGTGATCAGAAGACTATGATATACTGTATACTTAAATGACCAGATGTAAATTTTAATAGGAAGATGAAACAAAGCAACAATTCATTTCAGGAATACGCGACCCAGAATGTTAAGATATGAAAACTTAGTTTAGGAATAAGCCAGCGCTGACTTAGAATATTTGATTTAGGAATTAGAATATTTATTTATTAGGTTGACAATTGGAAGATCATAAGCAATATTTGACATTAACCATTTCTTTCGCAAGTCTTGATAATTTAATAAATGTGTTTCTTGATTGATTTTTTATAGAATGGAATGAGTTTTCATTTGTAATGGTAGTCTGTAGTTATACTTAGTGAGTAAGGTTCTCGTTATGCAGATGTGTTTGTCGAAAGGTTGACTGAAGTTTGCGTACGCGAAATCCACTACTGAGCGTTGAATTACGTAATGCTGGACCGCATATGGTGTCATTGTTTTCTCTTTGAACGCACGTTAAACCAAAACATAGAAAAATTAACCATTTTTCTGGAGGCATGAATACCCTGAGATATGTAAGTGACTAGTTGGGAAAAATACTGTGGTCACCCTGACCCGTAGGGTGCATATATACAATAATAATAATAATAATAATAATAATAATAATAATAATAATAATAATAATAATAATGATAATAATAAAATGTCTAAAATGAGCAAAAATGCCAACCACCCAACTTCTTCTTGAAATAAAATGGCGTATGGCTTTTAGTGCCGGGAGTGTCCGAGGACAAACTTCTTCTTCAAGAAAGTTAACGGAAAAGTGGCACTCAACAATAAAGAGAACTATGAAATTCTAGCAGAATACTTCAGCAAACTAAACTGCGAAGAACTTCAATAGAAACTCCCTCACGAGAAACCAACAATAACACAGTCACAGACACAACCACCAAGTCTGGAAGAAGTCCAGGCCATAGTCAAATCAGTAAAAAGAAAAAGTAGCAGGAGAAGACTTAATTACAAAAGAACTACTGAAATATCGGAGGAGATGTAGTACTGCATTGAAATCCATAACTAAACATTTAGACAAAATCTGGGAAGACGAGGAGATACCAAAAGATTGGAAATAATGCACGGATACATCCTCTACATATAGAAAGGGGAGACAGAACAGATGCGAATAACTACAGGAGGATGTCACTAAAATCAGTCGTGTACAAAATACTCTCCACAGTACTATTAAACTTATTTTAGACAAACTAGACAACAATTGGGTGAGTACCAAACAGGGTTCAAAAGGGGACGCTCACGCATGGAACAGACCAACAACCTGTAACTGATCGTCAGAGAGAGATGCCTAAGAACAGAGGAATACATCTGCATGTTTGGTGACTTCAAAAAAGTCTATGACTCAATAGAGCCACACTGTTCAGTACACTAGAAGAGTTGCCCGGCTCCACGGCTAAATGGTTAGCGTGCAGGAGTCCCGGGTTCGATTTCCGGCGGGTCGGGAATTTTAACCTTAATTGGTTAATTTCACTGACACGGGGGCTCGGTGTATGTGTCGTCTTCATCATCATTTCATGCACATCACGCTATTTCATACTAGAAAAGTTCGGAATAGGCTATAAAACAATGGCATTAATCAGACACTCACAAACACGAAATCAAAAGTAAAATTCATGGAGGGAATTTTTGATCCCTTCAAAATCAAACCAGAGCTAGGACAGGGAGATGGGCTTTCCCCGATATTGTTCAACTGTGTACTGGAAAAAGTAATACGTGAATGGCGCAGGAAGCTGGAAAGCCAGGGTACGCAAAAAAAAAAAAAAAAAAAAAAAAAAAAAAAAAAAAAAAAAAAACATTGTGAGTGACTGCCTTCCTTTCGCAGATTATCTTGCGATATTGACAGGTGACATAAACGTCACCACACAGCTAAACACACTGAAATAGACAGCTGAGAAAACAGGACTGCTGGTCTCCTTCAAAAATATGAAATTCAACGAACTGCAAAAGCGCACGTAACCATATGAACACACAGTATGGGGCAATTATAGGAATGGATAATTGAAGTATCTGAGTGAGACCATACAACCAAATGGACTCGAAAATGAAGAAAGAAACGAGTGACAAAAAATGAAATTAACCTACCAAAGATGTTTACAACAATAAATCTCTATCCATCAATGTAAAAATCAGACACACCAAGGCGGTGGTCAAACGAGAGGGCCTATACGCAGCAGAATGCTTGACAGTGATTACGAGAAACGAACTATTTTTTTGCTATTTGCTTCACGTCGCACCGACACAGATAGGTCTTATGGCGACGACGGGACAGGAAACCCCTAGGGATGGGAAGGAAGCGGCCGTGGCCTTAATTAAGGTACAGCCTCAGCATTTGCCTGGTATGAAAATGGGAAACCACGGAAAACCATCTTCAGGGCTGCCAATAGTGGGGTTCGAACCCACTATCTCCCGGATGCGAGCTCACAGCTGCACGCCCCTACTTGCCCGGTAGAAAGGAACTTGAAGATATCAGAAAGCAAGAAGAATATTGAGAAAAAAACCTTCGGCGCACGTAAGAAAGATGATACACTAAGAGAAGTAATGAGGAACAATACAGAAAGACAGAGAATAGCGGATACAGTGAAAAAGAAGGTGAATGGTGTTGTTTTACGGACATTTAGTAAGAATGACGACAATAGACTATTCACTTCAACAACAACAACAACAACAACAACAACAACAACAACCCAAAGACAAACCACTCCTAGATATTATGAAAGAAGCCAACATTTGAGAAATACGCATACAGAACAGACTAAGATTCAGACAAAAACTCCAACTATGGAAGTGTTTCTACGGGTCTACGCATTTAGAAACAACATCTGGAATGAGGAGAGGAAAAGACTAGCAAGTGAAAGGGTGAAGGAGTGGTGGCGGAAGAAGAAAGCTAACATAGTTGAACGTAGACCTCAGATGACCGGTACCCAATAAATAATAATAATGATAATAATAATAATAATAATAATAATAATAATAATAATAATAATAATAATAATAATAATTTAACGTCGCTTGAGTTGCTACAGATTCTAAGAGATGGTAGGTTGTCGGCATTTTGCCCACAAGAGCTTATTAATGTGCTGGAATCCAAGAGTACGGGAGTTGAAGAATGTTAAATCCCATAAATGCCGCCGATCTCCGAAGGGGTCATACCATTATTTCGGAAACATAAGGACAACGATAAACTGGCTGCGCTGCTGAGGTGGTTATTATTATTATTATTATTATTATTATTATTATTATTATTATTATTATTATTATTATTATTATTATTATTATTATTATTATTATTATTATTATTATCTTAAAATTTCAGCAAGGCCGAGAGGAAGATTATGGAGATGAGAAGAATTACCTGTCAGACGGGAATTTTGGCAGGGTGGAGTAGCCGAGTGACATTTTCACTGGCTTCTTATCAAGTCTGCTACCATTAGGATCCCAGCAAAGGGATGTAGGATGTTTTAAATGAGGAGTTACGTCACTGTGGTTCGGATTCCACGTAAATCTGCGTATCCTATTGCTATGGTCACAATATTAAGAATTACGTAGAACTATACGCTTGCTTTAAATAGGGAAGGGAGCGATGTATGTTTAATGAAGATGCCATTCAATATTGTGCTTGGAAATAATTAAAAAGCAGTCAAGAAATACGACAACACTACCATGGGAGTAAATCTCCTCTACTTCACCGAAGCCTTGAACAGTGACCTCGATTAGCATACATTACAATATACAGAGTCGCCTTGCTACGCAGATGTTGAATTGAAATTATTCTTTAGGAATATTACTTAAAGACTTAAGCACGTCATTTGATGTGCAATGAAGCATAGTTTTCTTTCCTAATAAATACGCTAACTTGCTAAACATACTTCCTACAGTAATTTCATGATCAATGCACAGTTTTCTGTCGTATAGCCTAGCAGCGTGAAGCCCTCGCCAAGTTGCTTTAGCTGCCATCTATGATCAGGATGTGGAACTCCTTCGTGTACATAACTCGTCAACACCAAAGCGGTAGTTACGATGTAAATGTGCAGCTCACAGCTGAATGACAAGGGTGGTCGTCGACTGCAGCCAATGTGTGTGTGACTGTTGTGGTTCACGTTGTTTTATCCGTTACCCTTTAAACAAACAACCGGCGTAAATCCTAGAAACTGAGACATGATGGTGGTGGTTACTGATTTAAATGGAAATACGAGATAAATGAAATTAAATGGCGTATGGCTTTTAGTGCCGGGAGTGTCCGAGGACATGTTCGGCTCACCAGGTGCAGGTCTTTCGATTTGACACCCGTAGGCGACCTGTGCGTCGTGATGAGGATGAAATGATGATGAAGCGATACATACACCCAGCCCCCGTGCCAGCGAAATTAAACAATGATGGTTAAAATTCCCGAGCCTGCCGGGAATCGAACTCGGGACCCCTGTGACCAAAGGCCAGCACGCTAACCATTTAGCCATGGAGCCGGACATAATACGAGATAATTATTCTTTCTTAGCTCTAGTCATAAAGAGGGAAAGGAACACGTTTGGCCCTTTAAAGAATGAAGATATTGACGAAAGAAAAGGTTGCATAATTCGTGAACATGGAAAACGCCTCGGCCTCATAAACATTACATTGTAGACAGCGAACAGAATAGCAGTTGATCTAGTAAGATTAGATACAAAAGATGAAAGTGAGGCTCCAATGACACCTTACCTCATAAGTTGAGAATCTCTCTCTCTCTCTCTCTCTCTCTCTGTCTCTCTCTTTCTCTCTTTTTCTCTTTGTTTGCACTGCATCACGTATCTTTATGTCTTTAATCTTCACCGCTTCGCAAATAACACTAACTGTATTCAACTAAAACAGCCTTAACATCTATCGTCCAGGAGGAGTACTACGCAAGGGGCTGAGATCACGCATTCTTGTGTCTGACAATCAGAAATATATATATTTCTTAGAGACTTGTTTTACTCTCTGCTTTTGCTTTAAATTATTTATATTTTTGTAGTCTAAAATAATAAATATACTTAATGTTTTATTTTTTACTTATTATGTGGTGTAGTGGTTAGTGTGACTGGCTACCACCCCCGGAGGCTTGGGTTCGATTCCCGGCTCTGCCACGAAATTTGAAAAGTGGTACGAGGGCTGGAAAGGGGTCCACTCAGCCTCGGGAGGTCAATTGAGTAGAGGGGGCTTCAATTCCCACCTGAGCCATCCTAGAAATGATTTTTCATGGTTTCCCACTTCTCCTCCACGCAAATGTCAGGGTGATACCTAACTTAAGGCCAAGGCCACTTCCTTCCCTCTTCCTTGTCTCTCCCTTCCAATCATCCCAGCCCCCCACCAAGGCCCCTGTTCAGCATAGCAGGTGAGGCCGCCTGAGCGAGGTACTGACCATCCTCCCCAGTTGTATCCCCGACCTAGAGTCTGAAGCTCCAGGACACTGCCTTTGAGGCGGTAGAGGTGGGATCCCTTGCTGAGTCCGACAGAAAAACCAAACCTGGAGGGTAAGCAGATTAAGATGAAGAATAAATTCAAGATAGCCCTGTCAGTAGATTTAATGCCAAATTCAACTACTCCTATTTATAGTTAACTTCCGACACTGTGAGGTCTCTTAAATTATTTGTCTGTTGAAGGGATCCTAAATGCTTGTTATTCATTTCATTATATTCTCCCATGTATCTTGCAGGATGGACGAGACAGATTTCAATCGAGTTTGTGTGAATGATCAATTATAATATTCTAAATTTAATTCTAATCATTTTGCCGTAAACATTAACTGTAGCGTTCTAAAATAGCTGAAAATTAGTTGGGTGGCTCGGAGCAGTTAGCTGTTGAAAACTGGCCTTGTGTACACCGATAATAGTTCTTTTTATACCGAGAATGAGATTTTGACAACACGATGTGATTTTAACGCTCTACAATTTAATCTATTTTACTAACACGCACAGTACAGAATATTAGGTTTTAATACTTCTATACCGTTGATGCTGGAAGCTAAAATATTATATAATATGAAATTTTAATCACAACTTTTAGCCCGATTCCTGCTGGGGTTTTTTCTGCTTGGTTCACGTCGCTCTAACACATCGAAGGTTTTCGGCGACGGAAGAATGAGAAAAGGCTAAGACTGGGAAAGTAGCGGCTGTGGCCTTAATTAAGCTACAGTCCCAGCATTTGCTTGCTGTGAAAATGGCAAACAACCATCTTCAGGGCTACCGACGGTGGGATTCGAATCCACTCCTAAGTGCAAGCTCACAGCAGACTCCTGCTTGGAATTGCTAAATTTGTCATGCTGCAGACAGCTTATGTAACAAGAAGCACGTGTGCAACGATATTCTGATGTCCAACTGATCATCCTGCAAGGCTTCACTGCAATCGGTCTGGCCCAAACCAAACAGGAGTGATTTCCGCGGTCGCTGGACGTACCTGACTACTGCAACCGGGCTCGTAGCCAAATTCTCAGCGGCTGCGTCAGTGGAGGAGACGTCTGGTATGGCGAAACTTGAGAATGAGACAACCCCTATTCATGAAAAAGTAAACCACTGCCCGTGCTGGATAGGGATCTTTAAAGGCAGAGAGAGACAACCTGCTAGGTTTCAGACGGCAGCCTCATCAACATGACATGGTTCTGTAGGCTGATGATCCACACGTCTTAAATTCCATTATCAAGGAAACTGAAATAGTGAAATCACTGCGCCATCTTTAAACTCATACTGCGTATTATTAGTCACCTCTGGTAGTCCAGCCCCTTGACTGAATGAACAGCGTAATCACCTTCGACTCAGAGGGCCATGGCTTCGATTCCCAGTCGGGTCGGGGATTTTAGCCGCGTTTGGTTAATTTCTCTAGCTCGGGGAGTGGGTATTTTATCGTCTTAATACACATATAATTTTACAACATATCACACTACCAACCATCACAACAACACACAATAGTGAATACAGCCCTCTAACTAGGATTTCATCAGGAAGGGCATCCCACCTCAAATTAGTTTTAATCTACTTAATGTGGACGTCAAATAACATGAAAAAGGCAATAAAAGAAATTACACTTCTATGATATTGATCTTCCCCCTGTGAGTGGGGGTGGTAGAATAACACACGCGGTATTCCCTGCCTGTCGTAAGAGGCGACTAAAAGGGGCCTCAGGGGCTCTGAACTTTGGAGCGTGGGTTGGCGACCACGGGGCCCTCAGCTGAGTCGTGGCACTGCTTCCACTTACTTGTGCCAGGCTCCTCACTTTCATCTATCCTATCCGACCTCCCTTCGTCAACTCTTGTTCTTTCCCGACCCCGACGGTACTACTTATGGAGGCCTAGGGAGTCTTTCATTTTCATGGCCTTCGTGGCCCTTGTCTTCCTTAGGCCGATATCTTCATTTTTCGAAATGTCGGATCGCTTCCATATTTCCATCTGATTAGTGTTATATAGAGGATGGTTGCCTATTTCCTCTTAAAACAATAATCACCACCACCATCTGATATCGATCTGATTATCCACTAACGTCCGAATAACAATCAAAATACCTTTTCTCTCATACATTCACTAAAAGCAAATCTCAGTCGAGAATAAAATTCTGTCGCATCTCACACAGAAGTATTTCCATAAGGTCAGAAGAACGAAGTGTAAACCTGGTTGTTCACCAGTGTATACTAGGTAGTTCTAAGGATAGTCAGTAGCTCTTGATTGGTTGTTCGCGTTTGATTTCCGGCTTCATCACGAATTTCAAACTGGATAAGAGACTTGGAGCATCAGGAACACAATCTGAGAAGGGGAATATGTAAAAATTCACATTGAACTATCCTAGAAGTTTTTTTTAATGGTTTCCCCAATAACAAGCTAATGCCTATTTAACACAAATACGAGTGTTTGAACACCGTTCAACTGGCGCCAAATATCCTTGTTGTCGTCCGGTTCCTTGATTGAATGGTCAGCGTAGTCGCCTTCGGTTCAGAGAGCCGCGGGTTCGATTCCGCGCCGGAACAGAGATTTTAATATTAAATGGTTAATTCGCCTGACTCGGGGACTGGTTATCTGTACTGTCCCCAACATCCTTGCAACTCACACACCACTCACAACACAATCCTCGCCGACAATAACACGCACATTCCTATAACAGCAGACGCCACCCACCCTTACAGGTAGGGTGACCAACTGTTGATGGAAGGAATGAGGGACAAGACAGCAAATAAAGGGGCGGATATTCCATAATTTTGGGAGACCGCTACATTTTTAGCGACGTTACATGTTAACGACAAAAATGTTAACATTTCCAAAAGCACTGTGTTGCCACATTCCCTTTTTTTTTCTTGACGAAGAGTACTCCTACTGAAGTCATAACGTAGAAAAAAAATCATTTCATTCACCTTTTTCTGTGTAATTTCTTTTCCAGTCTGTAGGTTGAAGACCCTTTATCCATGATGTTGTGTGTGTCCTCCGCATCGCAAGCTCTGCGCCTACAAACTCCGCAACCCGTTGCAGACCCAGAAGTTTCTAGCAGCTACGAGGTGTCTTCACTGCGCCTGGCCCGCTCATCGATGACGTCAGCCAGCGATACATAGGGAGCTTCGTTCCGAGCCTCTCCAGGACTAGCCCAATGTTCGACGACCAGACCACACCGCAAGTCAGACACGGAGGCATTCCTCTTAAAAACGTGTTTTGAATAGGTGGACAAATTGCTGGCCGTGAGGTATCACCTCTGAACATTGCCTCATTATCCTGATCCCCGTAGCCACGTCGAGCCCCGAGTATAGCATTCTGCTACTCCCTTTAGTCCTCACCAGTGCTCCGACATCCACCCTAGCATTCTACTATTTGAATAAATTAATGCAAGTTCCTTGCAAGTATAAACCTAGTACCAGCATTCTGCCTCTCTCTACGCTTGTAATTTCACAGAAGATAGTTTTCGAATATCAGGACAATTTATTAGTGAAACAGACTATCTCCTCAAGTTAGAACTAAGTGTATATAGAATTCTCATATTGTATAATTGTACATATGCAACAGACATTCAATTTAAGATTTAACTTCAACATAAACTGCGTGTATTCAAACAAGTTTCTAGAAGAATTCAGTTTTATTTCTTATATAATTGTATCAAATCACTGAAACAATAAACTTTATGTTGTGTCACTGTATACCCAGTTCCTTGTATACAACACATGACATATACTAAACGTCTTTTTGCAAGGTTTACAAAACGTCTTGCGGACGTCACTTCGATCAGGAGATAAGCATGGCGTGTTGGTTTCCCACTTAGCATTATATGCACATAGTGACCGAATGGGTGGCTATACTTCTAGAAAATAGAACTCTGAGAATTAGGGCAGGCGAATCTTTATCTGACCCTGTGATAATTAAGAGGGACCTTTATGTTTTCTTATATATAAATAATATGACTAAAGAAGTGGAATCAGATGTAAGAGTTTTTGCGGATGATGTTATTCTGTATAGAGTAATAAATTAGTTGCAAGATTGTGAGAAACTGCAAAATGACCTCAATAATGTTGTGAGATGGACAGTAGGCAATGGTATGTTGATAAACCGGGTTTCACAAATAGAAAAAGACCTCTCAGTTTTAATTACTGCGTTAATGGGGTGAAAGTTCCTTATGAGGATCACTCTTAATAAAAGGAAAGGTCTTCATTGGGGTAATTACATAAATGGGATTGTAAATAAAGGGTACAGATCTCTGCACATGGTTATGAGTGTATTTAGGGGTTGTAGTAAGGCTGTAGATGAGAGGGCTTATAAGTCTCTGGTAAGACCCGAGCTAGAGTATGGTTCCAGTGTAAGTGACACTCATCAGGATTACTTGATTCAAGAACTGGAAAAATCCAAAGAAAAAACAAGCTCGATTTGTTCTGGGTGATTTTCGACAAAAGCGTTTAAAAATGTTGCAAAGTTTGGGCTGGGAAGACTTGGGAGAAAGGAGACGAGCTGCGCGACTAAGTCGTATGTTTCCGAGCTGTCAGTGCAGAGTTGGCGTGGAATGACATTAGTAGACGAAAAAGTTTGAGTGGTGTCTTTAAAGGCAGGAAAGATCACAGTCTGAAGATAAAGTTGGAATTCAAGAGGACAAATTGGGGGCAAATATTCGTTTATAGGAAGGGCAGTTAGGGTTTGGATCAACTTAACAAGGGAGATATTCAATAAATTTCCGATTTCTTTTCAATCATTTAAGAAAAGGCTAGGAAAACAACAGATAGGGAATCTGCCATCTGGGCGACTGCCCTAAATGAACATCAGTAATGATTGTTATATTATTACTGTATATTTCCCTTTTGCCTTCTCGGATTTAAACGATGGTTTTCTTTTTTGTGATGAGGTAAAAGTACAGCCATCACTATCAGACGCTGAATCCATTTCAAAAGTCGTAAAAACTTTAAGAAAAATACCAGTTAATGTAACACGTCTATGTTGATGCGCTTAGTGCTACAGAATGGTTACACTCGCCACGCCACGGACTAACGGTAACTCGGAAGTCGGAACGTACATTGGGAACGCTTCTCCAAAGATGCTATTCAATTTCAAAGATCATAGTGTTAGTAACGGTTACGCTATGTTTAGTTAAAGCTAGATGGCAGGACAGTTGCTTATTTGTGAAAATTCGTACCGAAGACAACCACACGAAAATTCGTTTAGATAGGAAGCAAAAGAATTGCTAGACAAATGATGTCCCTCGCGGGACATTTACTAAATACCTTAAAATTCGGGACGTCCCGCAAAATTCGGGATGGTTGATCACTCTGCTTACAAGGGATGCACAAGGCTAGCAATAGCCACATGAGAAACGAAATCCTCTCTTTTACCTAGATAGTATGCGACCCGCAAGACACTGCACGACGCTCCACAAAGGATGAAGTGTTGCCCAAGAAGCAGCTCCATTTATTTCCATTGTATTTTAAGAAATTGTAGATGGAACCGATGTGGGAAGACGTGTGTGTCACTCACGGGCACTCATAGACAACCAAATAGGTTTAAAATTCACACATTAGGGTCGTGATAGCTAACGTCCCTGGCTTCTCAGCAGGACAGTCATGGTTCAAAGCCCAGTTAATGCATATGGGATTTTGAAAATGAAAATTCACATCATTGGGATTTGAATTTAACTTAAAACTGAAGGTTTCGTTTTTATAAACAAGATATCAAAAGCTAACCATGTTTTCCTCTCTTTAAATTACTGACTACGAGCCAATCACATTTGTAAACCTTATTATCTTTCAGATGATAACCGGACCTCTACATCGCTCTTACAAAGGTATAGCGCAGCGCTGGTTGTACTGGCATTTATTCGTTCTATGTGTGCACGACGAATTAGTAACAGATCCTAAGCAAACGATCCACAAAATGTCATTAATGAAATAAGTTAACGTTCATGTTCATGGTTGAGCGAAATAACGCGCTCTCAAGAGAAACTACCGCTACGTTTTGCTAATTGAAGCTTGAAACTAAACAGTTGCCAGCAAACATCATTTGCACGACATGTTGACTAGAGAGCGGCAGCAACGTCGTGTATGAATTCACCCTCGGGAATAATATAAATAATTAATCACATTAATAGAGAAAGTGTGGGTACCAGTCGAGTGTTCTTCTTATAAGTGAGACAAATGTTTGAATTCTTTCCTCCAGCCCTTTTCACACATTCTGATGGGTTCGTGGCTGCAGCACATGTAGGCTTGCCCAGTTACTACGGCTAATGCTCTCCTAAATCCAACTCTACGTGAATAAATGTATTCAATTACTATACGTTTCTGTGGCGACTGAAAGTGTGCTGTGCGTAAGCGAAGAGATGTGTATAAAAAACGAATACTAACACCTATTCACTGAGTCAGAGGATTTAAAAAGACGTGGCTAAACTCTCTCGCCCGTCCCCGAAATCGATCCCGGGACCCTCTACGCTCGCCATTCAGCCATTCGACTGTGGCATAATAGCGTCCTTTATGTAATTCAGTTGTAGACCAGTTCGTTCTTCATTTGTCGTAAGCTTCCTGTCGGATGATTAAGCAAAAATATAAATAAAGAAGATATCACACTGATATAGGCTACTCTTCATATCAGGGGTTTCCAAATGGCGGCCATATAGTGTGGCCCGCAAGGGCTTTTAAAAATTACTTTTAAGAAATGTGGAGAAAATTTACAAAAATTATTCCATAGCATGTTAAAAATGTATTTATTTTTATACCCTTTATAGACCTAAGTTCGGACTATTTCATTCTGTTTTTAAGTGTTCACTTCGGCGTAAAATGAGCCCTCACAAATGCCAATGCTAGACTTTAACCATTGTAAAAATGGCTATGGGATTCATACCCATTATTGAACTGCATGCCAAACTCACTGTGGACACTTTATGCAACATAGTATGCAATGCACACTAAGAATTGCTTTAATTGCCATTGGTGTAAGAAGAGGTTTCAATTTTTCGTTCTCCTGGCATTGGTAGTACTGGCTGGTTCACAGTGCTGCATATTCGAAAAAAAAATCAGGGAAGTACTCCTGGAAGTACATTGTTGGGGTGTTAGGCTCTTACAACTGTACATCAATGTTCCCTTCACATTACTCCCACTAAATTGTCCTCCTTTAAGTTTTGTGTTACCGGGCGAGTTGGCCGTGCGCGTAGAGGCGCGCGGCTGTGAGCTTGCATCCGGGAGATAGTAGGTTCGAATCCCACTATCGGCAGCCCTGAAAATGGTTTTCCGTGGTTTCCCATTTTCACACCAGGTAAATGCTGGGGCTGTACCTTAATTAAGGCCACGGCCGCTTCCTTCCAACTCCTAGGCCTTTCCTATCCCATCGTCGCCATAAGACCTATCTGTGTCGGTGCGACGTAAAGCCCCTAGCAAAAAAAAAAACAGTTTTGTGTTGACTACATTATTAATTTTAGTTTGTCTTTCGGTATTTTTAATTTTTTTGTAATTAGTCAAATATTATTTCAAATCAACTGACATTGTTGGGCGTTCTTCTTACAAATTCAATTGTCCTGGGTATAAAAGTATTTATGTTTACTTTCACTCTTTTATGCGATTATAAATTGCTGTTTTAAGCAATTAAAATTAAACCTTCATTTCAATAACATTATGCATATTATTTCATACTGTTTCTTCTGTTCTATTTGTGGAATTATATGAAAATTAGCCTATAATTAAAGTGCGGTCCGCGATCATGCCCAAGGTCTCCAATGTGGCCCTCGACACCTTACAAATTGGAAACCCCTGTGTTATACAGTTATACTTTGTTTCGCGAGAATGTTTACGTTTTCATTATGCCTTATTCCTACATGTCCCTTAATCCATAAGAAATGAATGATGATTTCTTGCATTCCTCCCCAGTAGTTGTAATGTTTCAGATACGTATCTGAGTGACTGTATATTCCATTTTGGATATTCTTAACGTTGCAGCACGCTACGGTATTCTCTCAAAATCAGGATCATCTTAAACTGTTGAGAAGTACCATACACAATAAATTGCTGAATGGATGGCTAGTATTTCCACCGTGCAGATTGTCACTGGAGAGGGTAAAGCGTTGCTGAATAGCTTCTGTAGAAGGGCAATAAAAAGCGTAGAACCCTGCAAGATCTGCAGTTTTGGCACCATCAATATGAAAATAAGTGCGATGATTTATTGGTTAACAAAACGGAGTACGAACGCTGCTCGGGCGCCGTGTTCAATGTGGCAAACGCTCGGCTACGGAAAAGTGTGAGAAGTTACCGTTGTACAAAGCGAAATCACTCTTTCCTCCTTGGAGTCGACAATGATCTGTGAATTCGCCCACACATATTACATTCAGAGACCTAAAAATAGCCAGTCTATGTGGCTCAGACGGTATGGTGCTATGTTTCTGAGTCCAATCCGACGCAAAGACCCGTCCAGGAAGCGAACCCGCAACCTTATGAACTGAAGACTATTCACCAAAGGAGTCGAACACTTTCCAAAATTTTTAATTATCGATAAATAACTACAGTAGACAGTTACTTATTTTTCACCATTGACTGTGTTCAACCCACTATCGTAACTTATTTTCATTCACTTTCATTCCACTAATCAGTCGATCGAATTCTCCCCCCCCCCCCAACCACCACCAAGGCCTTAGCCCCTCTTGGACTGAAAAGGTAAAGCCATTCAACAAAATTTTCCAACTGGATCCCATCGTGCATCAAGAGGAAATAGATCACACCTCCGAATGGAATCTACAGATAAACGTTCACTTGGTCGGTGTTGTAAATTGCCCCTCATTCATTCATTCATTCATTCACAGTCATTCATTTTTACTACTTCCTCATCACTTATTTATTCAGCCGGTAGTTCGATAAGGGAGTGGTTTACGTGCCTATGAGCCAGTCGACTGGTAGGAATATCACCTGTAAAAATAACATCTTGTTAGTCATGTCCGAGGTCAATGTCCGCACTGCCTACACAGTGACTGTGTGAGCGACTTGCCAAATACGGTGCACCTCTGCACCAGTTAGTACATCTTGAGGTTCCTCTCCAGCCCACTCCATCCTCACGCTGTGAATGTGCGTTTCTCATCCTGACAGCTGCTCGGACACGGCTCTCTACCATTTGTAACGGCTATACAACCTGTTGGAGCAAACAAACACAAACAGAGGCGAGCCTCCTCTGACGTCACGAGACAGAAAGCGAAGCTATCAAGTCTTCATGCAACATAGCCATTGGCTCCTCACCAAGGCGGCCAATGCTCTGGGAGTTTTTGAAATGAAAAGTCACGTATCTGCAGTTCGAATTTCACTTAGCCTAATGCCTATCGCTCATGGTAAAATGTTTCGTAAATTTTTTGTACAATTAATTTTATAAAAATTTGGTGAAAACAAGTTGTGTTGCTCACGGTAAAATTATTTTATAAAATAAATGGAAACATCAGGATGGCCATCTATGAACTTACTTCTGAACTAAGATGTGTATGTGCTGCCATCTATTGATAAACTTTTAAACCAAGAATCAGCTGTTCAACTTATAATGTGTTTGAGAGTACGGCTCCAACAAACGTAGCAAAACTTGCTGCTTTAGCTGCAATTATATGTTGCACAGTGGTAAAAAGGAAGAAAAGAAGTGCCAGGAAATGCTGGACTCGCGATTGGATCAAAAGAAGAGAAGAAGGTAGAGGATTACTGTCCTTGGTCGAAAATTAGTTGAGGTCAGAAGACCAGCATTCATATAGGAATTCGGCGATTGTGTTTTTTGCCTCTCTTCTTGCATTTCTGTTGTGGTAAAGTGGCGTTTTAACTACGTACAAACAAGGATATTTCTGGTATTCGTCCAGTAAAACACTAACAGCTTCCTTAGTCCACCCGGATCCTGCAATTTTAGAAAGAAGGGTTTGTTTACAATCGAGCTTCGCAATCTTCTCACGACGTAGCGCCAGCATCATCGTGATGTCAGCTTCGCTGATTGGTTCGTTTCGTAAAATTAATTTTACGGAATAGAACATGTCCTGTTTTATGAAAAGTTTTATCAAATGTTTTATAAAACTTGAATTTGACGGTGAGCAACAGAAATTTTATAAAATTAAATTATTGAACAATAAATTTGACAGAAAATTTTACCGTGAGCAACAGGCATAATAATGGAAGTTTCGAGGCTGCGACGACGATATCAACACTTCCGTAAAACTATAAGCTTGCTGGATTTATTTTTTTAACGTAAATACTATTTATTGGAGGATCTATTTTTTTTTTAAAAAAAGACTTACGAACAGCTGTTTTGCGCTTGCGTGTACTCTCTGCCGTGGCGACAGTTACAATAAACCACTGTTAAGTAGAACTTCAATGTGTGAACATTTAAGCTACTTACACATTTCGTTTACCTGTTTGTGGATTTTAAGCCAAATAATAATTGTTTATGGATTGGTTTACGTACCGGGCAGCAGGTCGGACACAGCTCTTTACCATTTGTAACGGTTACACAACCTGCTGGAGCAAACAAACACAAACAGGGGTGAGCCCCCTCTCACGTCACAAAACAATCAGTGCTTTTTTTAAAGAATAATAGGTGGCGGAAGTCACTCGAACTTCTTCATGAATTCAATCTCACACTTGGTTCATATCTCCAGATGTATCGTTTTTTACTTCTCGTCCAAAGATACTGATTTTACTACTGCCTCACTCCGAATAAATTTTAACCGACATTTGTTTTTCAGGTCCTAAACTTGTAGGTACTTGGTACACCTTAAAACCCAGCATTTTATTGTGCGTGTATAGCCACTCGTTTCTCTGAAAGAAATCATTTTTCTGAGGTAATGTCGGGCCCATCATGGTCAAAAGTGTTTTCCTCTTGAATTTCAGTAAATCCATTGGTACTTTGGATGATTTCATATTCACTGTTCGCAGGTTCAGGAGATACTTTATAAGAATCGTCATACTTCCTTTCATTGCGCTTCGGTACAAAATTTTATTCTTTTTCTCTAACTTGTGAACCATGTACAGCCCTTGCTCCTACTGAGCAATTATGAACTTGCTTTCATCCACAGCACAAAGCAAGTGTTTTATGCTTTTGTCATTATTTAAAACAAGGAAAGCAGTTAAATTTAAACGTAGATTAACCTCAGATTAAATATTACGGTCAGTTATTAACTAGTTGTTTACTGTTACGTTGGCATTATCAGCACTTGGTGCAATATGGGCACTGTTAGATTGTCCTTAATACGAAAAGTTTGTTTGCTTAAGGGCGAGAAAAGCAACCCCCAACTCTATTGTATTCCAGGAGCCAAAACTGTGGAAGGTCAAGAGAGAGCAAGACAAAGATTATGTCGTTCTATTTCTTTAACTCCTAACTGATGGTTAACAGGACAAGAATGATTATAACGGTGGTTTACGAAAACCTCAATCATATGCTCGTACACATTAGTCTATATCCCAAGAGACATAACGAAAGCGGACAAACAAGCAATATTTTAGGCTATAAGCCAACACTGCATAGGCAATATGGTAGCCTAGGAATATGCCGAATAATATCACATTCATCTTTTGTTTCTTTTAAGAAAAAGGTCCCGCTACTGCGTACCGCTGCGTACCGCCACAAAGAAAAATCACTGAAAATAGTTATAGTAATAACCTAATAATAAACACACTGTAAATAATAATGTAATATTAATAATACAATAACCTCCGAGCTTAATCCCTTGATATTTAATCCTTGGGATAAGTAAGAGCAAGCGAGTACAAGTCGGATAATAAATTTCTTTATTTTACATTTACGTGTTTATGTCGTTTCATTGCTATTCTATGGCTAAATGGTTAGTGTGCTGACCTTCGGTCCATGGGTTCCCGGTTTCGATTTCCAGCCTGGTCGGGGATTTTAATGTTCATTGGTTAATTTCGGTGGCTCGGAGGCTGGGTGTTTGTGCCGTCTTCAGTATTAGAATTCATCGTGGGTAGGGCTCCATCCTCAAAGACGCGCAAGTAACCTATACGGTGTCATCTCGGAAGACCTGCATTAGACCTCTCCGGAGGTCACGCGTCATTATTATTATTATTATTATTATTATTATTATTATTATTATTATTCTCTGAATGGTACTTTATTCATAAAGAGCAACGATTCTTTCTCTTCACGTTGTATAGCTTTACATTGATTAATCACAAGGAAATAAGTCACGATAACTGTGGCTTGGTTCTAAAAGGGCCAATGTCAAAAAACCTGTTTTTGAGCTATGAGCATTTGAAGTTTTGCTTATAGTTTTCCAATTGTTGTTTTCAACAACTAACTTTAAATAACCTTATACTTTCTTTGTGGAAGTCACCTTATTAAACGCTAATTTTTTTCTATCGTATTCTTTAAAAATTGCCAGGTTTCTAATCTTTATCGGTAATCTAACATTATTGCAAAGGGCTTATTTAATTAAACGTTAACTGTTCGTTTAGTACTTAACAGAGACATTGGTCCTTTTAACTTGTTGCAAGCCAGAATAAAACGCGTTTGTATCAGTTAATATCTAAATTTCGATAAAAAAAATGGCATTGGCCCTTTTAGAACCAAGCCACAGCTATATCAATGGTCAAAACACTTATAACACAGATACACTAGAAGCAAAAAAAGTCAGTTTTGCGTGATGAGTGGAAAGAATATAAGTCGCGCAACATGTTTCTTATTTCAAATAAAAATTCATTTCATATAAAAATTTAAAGTAATCTATTAACGGGGGAAAACTTCATCCAGCTTTTTACCAGCTGGTAGTGTTCCGAGAATGGATGTGACATTATTATTATTATTATTATTATTATTATTATTATTATTATTATTATTATTATTATTATTATTATTATTACACTGGCGGAAGAAATATCCAAACACCAAGAAGTGGTTGAGCTAGATTAAAGAACGTTGGTAGGCGTGTTTATACATCTGAAAGATGACGCTGACTCAAATTTCCCGCAAATCGTATTAGTGTGGCGCTTGTAGCGGCCCCATGACGTTACACACCAAGTTTGCTTTAAATACGGGCTGTACCATGCGAGAGGGTTAGTTACCTGTGAGATTGGACAGAGTTATTGTGAGTGGGTCAAGAATGTCTTTACGACGACAAAGAGGCCAATATCAACCGCTCAGTGCAGTTGAACGAGGTCGTATAAAGGCCTGTTTTCACATGTAGGACTGTGCTGCGACTGTGCTGTGGTCATGTGGTCCTTGTTCATTGCATCTGTGCTCACAGGTTGGAGACATGGATCCGAACGAAGAAGACGTAGTCATTGCCTGCGCAGCGTACATTGTTTTACAACAAAAGAAGTAGAAAAATAAGAATTATAAAGGCATTCATGTTGTTGAATTAAAATTATCACTTGTTCGTCCATCTTTAAGGAAGACAACTGCGCCACACCTACTACTGCAAACTATCACACAATGTATCTCAACCAACGAGCACAGTACTCAGACAGCGCATTGCGCACTCTATGTTATTCTGTGCTCGTTGGTCACTGGATCACGTACGACCGAGTGCTTCCGATTACCACCGAAATAAGACGGAATTCCGGCTTGGCAACACTAGGACGACCGTTTCTAATTTTCACATGTGGTACTGTGCTGAGACCAGGCGACGACTGTGTGGGCCGTAATCGCTCTGCTTGGCGATCCATGACAGCACGGTACCAACACGGTAGGGACACAGTCCTACATGTGAAAATACTCAACTGCTGTTCAATGCAAATGGAATGGTTTATACTGTTTGGCGATTGCGGACGACACAGCACGGTCGAAGCATAGTCGCAGCACAGTCCTACATGTGAAAACAGGCCTTAATACGGCTACGTGAAGATGGATTTTCCTTCCGCGCCACTGCAGAGAGACTTGGCAGGAATGTCTCCACTGTGCATGCGTGCTGGCAGCAGTGGTCAAGAGAATGTACGCCCGCAAGAAGACCGGGCTCCGGACGTCATCATGCCACCATCGAGAGGAAGGACAGCCTTATTCGGCGTGTGGCTGGGGCGCAGCGGACTGCGTCTGCAGCAGCAATTCGAGCGGCAGTTGGCACCACAGTGACGCAACGAACCGTTTGAAATCCGTTACTAGAAGGACAGCTCCGAGCCAGACGCCCGGCGGCGTCCATTTCACTTACCTCAAACCACCGCGGTCTGCGACTTCAGTGGTGTCAAGCGAGAGCTCATTGGAGGATGGAGTGGAGGCCCGTTAGGTTTTCCGATGAAAACCAGTTCTGCCTTGGTGCCAGTGATGGCCGTGTGTTAGTTAGGAGGCCAGGTGAGCGCCTGCATTCCACCTCTCTGAGACGTCAACACACTGGACCTACACCGGGAGTTCTGGTCTGGGGAGGAATTTCCTATGACAGCAGGAGCACTCTCGTAGTTATCCCACGCACCATGACTGCAGATATATACTTCTATATGGTGATTCGGCCTGTTGTGCTGCCATTCATGAACAACATTCCCGGGGGTGTTTTCCAACAGGATAATGCATGCCCCCATGCCGCTGTTGTAAGCCAACGTGCTCTACAGAGTGTCGACATGTTGCCTTGGCCTGCTCGATCCCCGATCTGTCCACAGTCGAGCACGTATGGGACATCATTGGACGACAACTCCAGCGTCATCCACAATCGGCATTATCCGTCCCTGTATTGACCGACCAAGTGTAACAAGCTGACACCCGGTACCTGTACGACACAGTGCATGCACGCTTGCATGCCTGCATTTAACAACCAGGCAATTACAACGGTTATTAATGGACCATCATGGCATATTTGCGATGGCTTTTCTCGCGCGAATATTAACCTGTAGTATCGTACCTTTAATCTATTAAATATGTTACCTAGACAAATATATTGCCAAAATTTCGGTATTCGACATTCCTTACTTCATGGTGTTTGGATATTTTTTCCGCCAGTGTGTTATTATTATTATTATTATTATTATTATTATTATTATTATTATTGTAAGAATTCGTACTTTACGCATTGCGTTTTCATGAAATCTGTTTAGATTTCTATTTTCTATCAAAACCTGCTAACAGTGAGACCAGTCTAAAAAAGGGAAGTCACAGCTATAGAGTAACCAATCTTTCATCTTCGTCAAAATTGGTCTTTATTAATAATAAAATGGCCCTTTAAAATCAAAAGGCTGCAATTTGGACTTGCATATCGTCGTTGCGCCTGCAAAAACCGCTTTGTGATAATGCGTTTGGAGAAATACTGACCCGCAGCACAGATGTTATGAAGAGCGAGAATTCCTTGACAATATTGAACCTTAGATGACGGAACCTTGCCAGCCAAAGTTCAAAGCTGAAATATTTCACATAGTGCTTTTTCTCTTCTTTTTTTGCCGGTGCAACTACGATATGAGTGTCTTAATCTTGTTGCAGGTGCTAAGATCCACACATTGTCGAGATTAGAAACACCTCTCAGATTTCTATAAAATATGAATCTTTAACTTACTCAACTGTGTGCAGAATCAGCGGAGCCACTTTCTAAACATTTCTTCAGCTTCGACTTACCTGTAAGGAAAAAGAAGAAACTTTAAAATATTTTAGATGATAAGATGTAGAAGAAAGGACAATAGGCTATGTACAGTAGTACGATGAAAGAAAGCTCTCTTGATAAACAGAACATTGCAGGAATTAAATATAGTTATATGTGATGGTGAGTAATACTGTGTAGAAAGATATTCGTGCGTAGGAAGAAAGATAAAAGGAAACGCACAGATAGAAAGAAACTATAAGTTTAAGAAGTTCAAGGTTGAAACAATCAATCAGATCAAAGTTTTACAACGACTTCGGAAGAGACAGAAAAAGGCCTTGCATTAAGGTAACGAATTTCAGGAGAAATAAAATACATCATTTACTGTATGGAGAGATTAAAATGTTCAGTTGTGATAGAAAGAAATAGCAAGTTGTTTGAAACCAACTGATAGATTAATCAAACAATAGTTACCAACAACGCAATTACTACCACTACTAATACTCCTACTCCTACTACTATTATTATTACTACTACTACTACTACTACTACTACTACTACTACTACTACTAAGAGAGTGGGAAAATAATTTTGAATTACCAGAGCTGCTTTGAACAAATTTATCAAATTTTAACCTGGAGGACATTACTGACTAAAATTAAGTGACATTATGGTGCCTTTAAATTGTTTTTCTGACTCCAATCCTTCATTTATATACGTACGCCCATGCCATCCAACAAATCCATACACCAAACCTTGGGAAATTCACTTCGCTTTCCTTTCTTACAAAATTTATGTCTAATATTTTGCGGAATGAGGTATAGATAAGTAGAGTACAGTTTATAGATAATATGGCCCTGTTCGGAATATTTTTCTTTTCATATTATCTCGATGCGGTAGTTCAGGTTGATATGATGATTGTTTAGTCATGTCTCCAAAGACAAATTCTGTGTAAGAATATTAGGAACTTAGGCTTGCATACTGAACGCTGAAAGGCATAATGGTCCATAATGATAATGTATGTATGTATGTATGTATGTATGTATGTATGTATGTATGTATGTATGTATGTATGTATGTTTATATGTAAAATGAACCAACAGCTGTCTATCGCTACAATATTATAGTTTTCGTATCACCGCACCTACGTTCACATGTTTCTAAAATATAAGTTCATCAGAATAGCGCACTGAAACATCTTCAACAATATATTTTACCGCACAATCAACAAAAAGTAACTGTATTATTATTCAACATATCGGGAGACTGTAGCCCAAAGAGTTTCAATACAAATATAAAACATTATATTTCCGTGCTGGAAGTGTTGTTTTCTGTACAGGTTGGTTTGTTTTATATCAATGCATTTTAACATCATTACTTACTCAATTTTGTACTTATTCTTTAAATGCAGAAGAACTGCCATCCGATTTTAGACAGAACGTTGTTATACATCTTCCCAAGGTATCAGGTGCTGACAAGTGTGGAAGCCATTAGTTTAGTATCCTACGCTCTTGCAAAATGTTAATACTTATCATATACAGAGTAATGGAAAGACAAATTGAAGATGAATTGGGAGAATATCAGCTTGATTTCAGAAGAAATGTAGGAACACGTAAAGCAACCCTGACTTTACGTCTGATCTTAGAGGATCGAATCAAGAAAAACAAACCCATACACATTTCATTCGTAGATCTAGGAAGGTCAACTGTTGATTGAACCATGTTATTTGAGATTCTAAAGCTGAGTGGGATCAGATACTGAGAAATAAGGAATATCTACAATTTGTACAAAAATCAGTCTGTAATGATAAGAATCGAAGGCTATGAAAAACAAGCAACAATCCAGAAAGGAGTGAGACATACTGGAGTGTGTCCCCTCACCTTTTCAATATTGATATACAGTAGAACAAGCGGTAAAGGAAATCAAAGAGGAATTTGTAAGAGGAATCACAATCAAAGATGAAATCAAAACTCTGAGATTTGCCGACGTTATTGTTATTTTATCTGAGTCTGAAAATCCTGGAGACATTTCTGAGTGGTATAGACACAGTCTTGGAGAAGGAGTACATGATAAAAATAAATAAATCCAAAAAAATGTGGAGTGCTGTAGAATGGTGATGCAGGAAATATCAGATTATGAAAATAAGTCTTAAAGGAAGTAGGTGAATATTGTTACCTGGGTATTAGAATAAATAATCATCACAAGAGTAAGGAGGGCACACAATTCCCATTAGCACAAGCAAGGAAGGCCTTTTTTTAATAAAAGAAATTTGCTCACTTCGAGCACAGATATAGGAATTAGAATGTCGCTTTTGAAGACTTTCGCCTGGAACGTGGCGTTGTATATGGAAGTGAAACAACGACGATAACTAACTAAGAAAGGAAGAGAACAGAAGCTTTTGAAATTTGGTGTTAAAGAAGAGTGCTAAAGATAGGATGGGTAGATCGAATCACGAATGATGATATACTGAATCGAACTGGAGAACTGGCGAAATATGACCAGAAGAAAAGATAGAATGATACGACAAATCTTAAGACACCCAGAGCTTGTTCAGTTGGTTTTTGAGGGAAGAGTAGGCGGCAAAAATGGCAGAGGTAGACCAAGGTATGAATATGACAAACAGATTAGTGTAAGTATAGGATGTAGTAGTTACGTAGAAAAGAAAAGCTTAGCACGAGGTAGGGTGGCATGGAATCTGCATCAAACCAGTCTATGAACCGATGACCTAAACAGCATCAGTCGCTAAATAGTCCAAATAAATAAAACTCGAGCTCCAGAGTCTCTCTAGATACATTTTGGAGATCTCGTTATATTACTTTTTTTTTTTTACTAGGGGCTTTACGTCGCACCGACACAGATAGGTCTTATGGCGACGATGGGATAGGAAAGGCCTAGGAGTTGGAAGGAAGCGGCCGTGGCCTTAATTAAGGTACAGCCCCAGCATTTGCCTGGTGTGAAAATGGGAAACCACGGAAAACCATCTTCAGGGCTGCCGATAGTGGGATTCGAACCTACTATCTCCCGGATCGTTATATTACTAAAGATAATTCAGTTTACAGATAGGTTATATCTTAGAAAATAAGACCCGCATAATATGGAAAATATCTACTGTGTTTATGAGGTGTCGGATTGGTACTGGTGCAACACAATCCACAATGCCTTCTCGTTTATTGCTTCCTTCGGAAAGAACAATCAAAAAAAATGCTTTGAATAGGGTGAGAAATAATTCGGATCACCAGGAACTAAGAAGAGAGTATTAGTTTATTGTAATCCTAATGGTTGAAATACCTGCAGATTATATAATTCTTATTACAGTTAGTTTGCCCATCACTGCATTAAACATAATAATAGGTAACCATATTATTATTTGCTTCTTTTACAGCTTACTACCAACTTTTACGGATACTTTGTTCTTTAACACCCATAGAAATTACTTCGCCTTTCTGTGACAGATTACTTGAAACTGTACGCCATGCCCAACACCAGTATTTTTAGTTCAACGAATTAAATTTGCCATTTCTGGCAATGGAAAACATCGCTGTTAAGGTTGTTGTAGAAATACACCTTCGTTTAGGTGTGTTTCATGCACGGGGATTGCACAAATATAAAGTACTAGCGAATGTACCCGTGCTTCGCTACGGTATTCTACATTGTATTTGAATATCGACGTAAATAGTGTACATGCAGTAAATAAGATTGTTTTAAAATTGCATGTCTCTTAGCGTTATCCGAGAAAGAGCATGGGGAGGTCCCCGTACGTTGTTTCCAATGTAAAAAGTTTGTTATGTATTTGTGATATAACGGCAGGCTCACTTGTCTACTGCCATTCACAATCGAGTTGGGAAGTTTACATTATAATTGCAGGCCCCATTGCCTACTACGCGGACAGAATCGATTTGGGGAGTATCGTTAAAATGGCAGCCCCCTTTCCTACTTCCAGACAGATTACAGTTGAGTTTTTATTATAATGGCAGGCAATTACCCTACTATCACTCGAAGTTGAGTTGTGCAGTTATCATTATAATGCCAGGTCCATTTTCCTACTTCCAGCTACCTTACTGCCAGTCACACCAAGTTGGTGAGTTTCCATCAAAATAGCGGGCCACTATGCCTAATGAAAGTCACATTTTAGATGAGGACTTTTCTTTATAATGGCGGGCACCCTTGCCTACTGCCAAACACAATCGGGTAGGGGAGTTATAAACAAAACTGCATGCTCACTTGCCTTCTGCAAGTCAAATCGAGAAGGGAACTATTCATTACAATTGTAGGCCTTCCTTACACAGGAGTTGGAGAAGGAACCCTTAGCTACTGCCAGTCAAAGTCGGTGTGGGGAGTACTGATTACAATATCAGACCCACCCTTTCTCGATAGCTAAAAATCGACATCAGTGAATATATATAGATCGACATACGAAAGTATATGCGTGATTACAATATTGAAGACCTTCATTTACAGATTAACTGCTACTAAACGTACGTCATATCGACAAAGGATTATACCATAAGACACGCCGGATTTAGTAGCCTAAATGGCTGGTCATATGATATGTCATCTATTCTTGGGTCAGATTGAGTTAGAAACGTGGAACAGGGTAAAGGTTTGGTAAGATTATCTCACATTACATTACCTTTCGGATAATTATGTGACAGCTACATACATAGCATTTGGCTCACATATGCCTACTGGGTGGGCCGATTTTCGTGAAGAGTATGATGATTCTGTATTTCATATATGTAACTGAAAGTATGAATTATGCATGTGAAAATTCCAAATTGACTTAACATCGATTAATAGAGAAAAATCAAACGTAAATGGGATACAGATACGGCAAAAGTCAAAAGACCAAGGTTGTAGATCATTCCAAATTGAACGGAGATTGTGCAATCCGTTATGTGATAGGAATTTCCGAAGGTCTGCACCATCATTAAAATTGCCTGCATATTTCGATATTCTTCGGGGATAAAAAGTGAAAAATGTAATGATCTGGGATGTATTCCGTTCGTTACAGGCGAAAAGGTATAATTTTGTCAAATTTCAATTATCTTCTTTTTCTTCTGGCAGATTATGCCGCAATCTGGATTTTGGGCGAGGCGGATAAAAATTAGGACTTTCAGGAAACTAAACCAAAAATTATGGAGATGATCATTATTACCCCTTATAACGGAATGCTGTACGAAAATTTCGCCAAAATAGTCAGTGTAGAGGCACACAGTCGTTACGATTTGATTTATATAGATAAGGAATCTGCTCCATGTAAAACACCTTTCGGGCTATGTCCGCTGGACTTAACCTGCAAAAGTGACCATTTATGAAAAATGCACATGAAGAAAAAGGTTTAGAGGTGGAATTCCATCACGTTTGGTCGATTTCCAGTTAGGTTGGTCTTGTTCTGTATATATTGTGGAAGAGTAAAATCACCATTTCGGTTCCCTATAAACCGCCAGTCCATTCCGGAACATGAAATGTTATTTACGTTTAAAACCTACCTTTGGACAGGTGGATGCTAAATATAAATTTTGGTTCGAATGTCTTCAGTAGTTTTCAAGTTGTAAGGAATACGCTTTACACGCACCCGCTCGTGAGTTAAGTCCGATGGGACTTGTACAGAAAAACGGTCCGTTAATGATATCTCCCTTATTAATCCTGGTATCGCAATGATGCACATGAGAAAAAAAGTTTATAAATTAATTTCTACCAAGACAGGTAGATTTAAATTAACGTTGGTTGTGTATATTTTGTGGAAGTGCAAAATTACTGTTTCGGTTTCGTATAAACCCCCAGTCAGTTCAGGGATTTTGAAACAATATTTTCCCTAAAACCTATCAAGGACAGGTGTATTCTAAATATGAGTCTTGGTGGAAATACATTCAGTAGTTTGTAGCATTCGCGTACATACGGCGTAATTAAGGAAGAAAATAATACAGTTAAGAAAGTTGAAAGTAATAGAAAATGGATTATAACTGAGGACAGCCGGATAACGACAAATATGTAAATGCCAAGTTAACGTATTGGAAAATCAAATCCCCTCAATAAATTATGCTAGTGTGTGTTATGGATATAATAAAGCGGTAACAGAGGAGAAATTTAGATCCAGTGATTCCTAGGTAAACAAATAATAAGAAGATGACTAATGGTGTTATTACCTAATCTATTCGAGGGCGGTTATAACATCCAACGATATTCCGCCAATATCCCGCAGATAGGCCGATTGACGCCTCTCTTGCCTTCTACCCGAGGAACAACCACGAATTTAAAAGCATGATGAGGAAAATGGCAATACGTTACTTCCCTGCTGGCATGCAGTCAGAGACGTTGCCATGGTAACCTGTAGGTTCGTTGTCGTTCTGTCGGTCACTCAATGCAGAGCATGATACCAGCGGAAAATTGTAAATTTCTCCGTCATATGAAGAGTAAGGTAAATTATGAACATAACGAAAGTTGTTTATAATGAAGAGACGTTTCACGTACGGTAAACTAAGTTTACAGAAAATCAATAGTATAAGAGAAAATGGAGGAAAACCATTCTGTTCTCCCTGTAAAACCACGTCTATTCAAATATTTTAAAATAATATGCATACAGAAACCTTCCCCGGGAGGAGTATACTCTAAATATGAAGTTTAGTTGAGATCTATCCAGCCGTTTCGAAGTGATGGTGGAAAAACCACTCAGGTTTTCCTATAAACCCCCCGTCTATTGAAACATTTTAAAATGATATGCATATCGAATCCTTCCGCGGGATGAGTGTACTCTAAATATGAAGTTTGGTTGTGATCTATCCAGCCGTTTCGACGTGATGGTGGAGAAACCATTCTGGTTTTCCTATAAACCCCCCGTGTATTCAAAGATTTTAAAATGATATGCATATCGAAACCTTGCCCGGGTGGAGTATACTCTAAATATGTAGTTTGGTTGAGATCTATCCAGCCGTTTCGACGTGATGGTGGAAAAACCATTCTGGTTTTCCTATAAACCCCCCGTGTATTCAAAGATTTTAAAACAATATGCATATAGAAACCTTCCCCGGGATGAGTATACTCTAAATATGAAGTTTGGTTGAGATCTATCCAGCCGTTTCGACGTGATGGTGGAACAGACAAACAAACAGACAGACAAACAGACAAACAGACAAACAAACAGACACGAAACGTAAAAACCACCGATTCGGTCTTGAGTTGACCTAAAACGGATAAATATCTGAAAAATTGGCAAAACAAAAGAAATTACAGACAGCGGACCCCCTACAATTTTATTTATATAGATGACGGATAAGCATGAGCACGTTGAAAAGTGCAGACTTCCACTTCGAGATTCATCTCTCCTAAACGGTTTATGATATTAAGAAACGGTTTGCGCCATCAGACGCCTCATTTATCGCTCTACATGTTTGTTTCTAAACGATTTCCTACTATCTCCCATATTAAGGGGGTAAATTGAGTTCAAATTTTGAATAGGGTGAAATTTGGGTGCATTTTTAACATTTTACATTACATTTTGCCTACTTATGTATAAGCTAGAATCATGAAATTTGGTACACATATGTCCCTTAATCGTGCCAATGTGCGCACACAACGTGATGATCCTATCATTCTTATAAGTGTGTCAAACAATAAAATATACTTGTAAAAATCACCAAACTTACGAACAATCCAGAAATACGGCCATTTAACGTATAAGGGAGAGAGATACGACAAAATATCACAGGACCAAAGTTGTAGATCACTCCGAATTGAAGAGACATTGTGCCATCCGTTTTGTGATACGACTTACCGTTTAGCCAAAAAATAGCTCAAAAGGAATGTCTGCGCAATCATTAAAATTGCCTCCATATTTCGATCTTTGGGGTTAAAAAGTGAAATATTTGAACACATTGGATTTTTCCCGTCGGTTAGGGACCAAAAGCTATAATTTCACCAAATTTCAATTGTCTACCTCGTCTCGCAGGTTGTGCCGCCATCTTGATTTGGGGGGATGGGGGATAAAAATGAGGAAATTCCCGAAACTTTTTAAGCCCACGGAACCTATAGGTTATCGTTTTGGATATACTATACGACTGTGTTCTTATGCTGAGCCCAAAATTTGAGCCCCCCCAGCGTGCCCCCTTCAGGGAATTTTGAGAATTTCCGATTTTTCTAGGGATCCTGGGGTCATCAGTTTCCCTCGTACCAAGTTTCAAATTTCTGAGATTTCTGGAAGTTCCTCATTAATTCACGTCTTTTTTTCATTTTTAAATATTTATATATACATCGCTCCAGCCCGACTTGCTTTTATATATATAGATGACGGATAAGCATGAGCACGTTGAAAAGTGCAGACTTCCACTTCGAGATTCATCTCTCCTAAACGGTTTATGATATTAAGAAACGGTTTGCGCCATCAGACGCCTCATTTATCGCTCTACATGTTTGTTTCTAAATCATTTCCTAGTATCTCCCATATTAAGGGGGTAAATTGAGTTCAAATTTTGAATAGGGTGAAATTTGGGTGCATTTTTAACATTTTACATTACATTTGGCCTACTTATGTATAAACTAGAATCATGAAATGTGGTACACATATGTCCCTTAATCGTGCCAATGTGCGCACACAACGTGATGATCCTATCATTCTTATAAGTGTGTCAAACAATAAAATATACTTGTAAAAATCACCAAATTTACGAACAATCCAGAAATACGGCCAAATTTAACGTATAAGGGAGAGAGATACGACAAAATGTCACAGGACCAAAGTTGTAGATCACTCCGAATTGAAGAGACATTGTGCCATCCGTTTTGTGATACGACTTACCGTTTAGCCAAAAAATAGCTCAAAAGGAATGTCTGCGCAATCATTAAAATTGCCTCCAAATTTCGATATCTTTGGGGTTAAAAAGTGAAAAATTTGAACACATTGGAATTTTCCCGTCGGTTAGGGACCAAAAGCTATAATTTCACCAAATTTCAATTGTCTACCTCGTCTCGCAGGTTGTGCCGCCATCTTGATTTGGGGGGATGGGGGATAAAAATGAGGAAATTCCCGAAACTTTTTAAGCCCACGGAACCTATAGGTTATCGTTTTGGATATACTATACGACTGTGTTCTTATGCTGAGCCCAAAATTTGAGCCCCCCCAGCGTGCCCCCTTCAGGGAATTTTGAGAATTTCCGATTTTTCTAGGGATCCTGGGGTCATCAGTTTCCCTCGTACCAAGTTTCAAATTTCTGAGATTTCTGGAAGTTCCTCATTAATTCACGTCTTTTTTTCATTTTTAAATATTTATATATACATCGCTCCAGCCCGACTTGCTTTTATATATATAGATGACGGATAAGCATGAGCACGTTGAAAAGTGCAGACTTCCACTTCGAGATTCATCTCTCCTAAACGGTTTATGATATTAAGAAACGGTTTGCGCCATCAGACGCCTCATTTATCGCTCTACATGTTTGTTTCTAAATCATTTCCTAGTATCTCCCATATTAAGGGGGTAAATTGAGTTCAAATTTTGAATAGGGTGAAATTTGGGTGCATTTTTAACATTTTACATTACATTTTGCCTACTTATGTATAAGCTAGAATCATGAAATTTGGTACACATATGTCCCTTAATCGTGCCAATGTGCGCACACAACGTGATGATCCTATCATTCTTATAAGTGTGTCAAACAATAAAATATACTTGTAAAAATCACCAAATTTACGAACAATCCAGAAATACGGCCAAATTTAACGTATAAGGGAGAGAGATACGACAAAATGTCACAGGACCAAAGTTGTAGATCACTCCGAATTGAAGACACATTGTGCCATCCGTTTTGTGATACGACTTACCGTTTAGCCAAAAAATAGCTCAAAAGGAATGTCTGCGCAATCATTAAAATTGCCTCCAAATTTCGATATCTTTGGGGTTAAAAAGTGAAAAATTTGAACACATTGGAATTTTCCCGTCGGTTAGGGACCAAAAGCTATAATTTCACCAAATTTCAATTGTCTACCTCGTCTCGCAGGTTGTGCCGCCATCTTGATTTGGGGGGATGGGGGATAAAAATGAGGAAATTCCCGAAACTTTTTAAGCCCACGGAACCTATAGGTTATCGTTTTGGATATACTATACGACTGTGTTCTTATGCTGAGCCCAAAATTTGAGCCCCCCCAGCGTGCCCCCTTCAGGGAATTTTGAGAATTTCCGATTTTTCTAGGGATCCTGGGGTCATCAGTTTCCCTCGTACCAAGTTTCAAATTTCTGAGATTTCTGGAAGTTCCTCATTAATTCACGTCTTTTTTTCATTTTTAAATATTTATATATACATCGCTCCAGCCCGACTTGCTTTTATATATATAGATGACGGATAAGCATGAGCACGTTGAAAAGTGCAGACTTCCACTTCGAGATTCATCTCTCCTAAACGGTTTATGATATTAAGAAACGGTTTGCGCCATCAGACGCCTCATTTATCGCTCTACATGTTTGTTTCTAAATCATTTCCTAGTATCTCCCATATTAAGGGGGTAAATTGAGTTCAAATTTTGAATAGGGTGAAATTTGGGTGCATTTTTAACATTTTACATTACATTTGGCCTACTTATGTATAAACTAGAATCATGAAATGTGGTACACATATGTCCCTTAATCGTGCCAATGTGCGCACACAACGTGATGATCCTATCATTCTTATAAGTGTGTCAAACAATAAAATATACTTGTAAAAATCACCAAATTTACGAACAATCCAGAAATACGGCCAAATTTAACGTATAAGGGAGAGAGATACGACAAAATGTCACAGGACCAAAGTTGTAGATCACTCCGAATTGAAGAGACATTGTGCCATCCGTTTTGTGATACGACTTACCGTTTAGCCAAAAAATAGCTCAAAAGGAATGTCTGCGCAATCATTAAAATTGCCTCCAAATTTCGATATCTTTGGGGTTAAAAAGTGAAAAATTTGAACACATTGGAATTTTCCCGTCGGTTAGGGACCAAAAGCTATAATTTCACCAAATTTCAATTGTCTACCTCGTCTCGCAGGTTGTGCCGCCATCTTGATTTGGGGGGATGGGGGATAAAAATGAGGAAATTCCCGAAACTTTTTAAGCCCACGGAACCTATAGGTTATCGTTTTGGATATACTATACGACTGTGTTCTTATGCTGAGCCCAAAATTTGAGCCCCCCCAGCGTGCCCCCTTCAGGGAATTTTGAGAATTTCCGATTTTTCTAGGGATCCTGGGGTCATCAGTTTCCCTCGTACCAAGTTTCAAATTTCTGAGATTTCTGGAAGTTCCTCATTAATTCACGTCTTTTTTTCATTTTTAAATATTTATATATACATCGCTCCAGCCCGACTTGCTTTTATATATATAGATGACGGATAAGCATGAGCACGTTGAAAAGTGCAGACTTCCACTTCGAGATTCATCTCTCCTAAACGGTTTATGATATTAAGAAACGGTTTGCGCCATCAGACGCCTCATTTATCGCTCTACATGTTTGTTTCTAAATCATTTCCTAGTATCTCCCATATTAAGGGGGTAAATTGAGTTCAAATTTTGAATAGGGTGAAATTTGGGTGCATTTTTAACATTTTACATTACATTTGGCCTACTTATGTATAAACTAGAATCATGAAATGTGGTACACATATGTCCCTTAATCGTGCCAATGTGCGCACACAACGTGATGATCCTATCATTCTTATAAGTGTGTCAAACAATAAAATATACTTGTAAAAATCACCAAATTTACGAACAATCCAGAAATACGGCCAAATTTAACGTATAAGGGAGAGAGATACGACAAAATGTCACAGGACCAAAGTTGTAGATCACTCCGAATTGAAGAGACATTGTGCCATCCGTTTTGTGATACGACTTACCGTTTAGCCAAAAAATAGCTCAAAAGGAATGTCTGCGCAATCATTAAAATTGCCTCCAAATTTCGATATCTTTGGGGTTAAAAAGTGAAAAATTTGAACACATTGGAATTTTCCCGTCGGTTAGGGACCAAAAGCTATAATTTCACCAAATTTCAATTGTCTACCTCGTCTCGCAGGTTGTGCCGCCATCTTGATTTGGGGGGATGGGGGATAAAAATGAGGAAATTCCCGAAACTTTTTAAGCCCACGGAACCTATAGGTTATCGTTTTGGATATACTATACGACTGTGTTCTTATGCTGAGCCCAAAATTTGAGCCCCCCCAGCGTGCCCCCTTCAGGGAATTTTGAGAATTTCCGATTTTTCTAGGGATCCTGGGGTCATCAGTTTCCCTCGTACCAAGTTTCAAATTTCTGAGATTTCTGGAAGTTCCTCATTAATTCACGTCTTTTTTTCATTTTTAAATATTTATATATACATCGCTCCAGCCCGACTTGCTTTTATATATATAGATGACGGATAAGCATGAGCACGTTGAAAAGTGCAGACTTCCACTTCGAGATTCATCTCTCCTAAACGGTTTATGATATTAAGAAACGGTTTGCGCCATCAGACGCCTCATTTATCGCTCTACATGTTTGTTTCTAAATCATTTCCTAGTATCTCCCATATTAAGGGGGTAAATTGAGTTCAAATTTTGAATAGGGTGAAATTTGGGTGCATTTTTAACATTTTACATTACATTTTGCCTACTTATGTATAAGCTAGAATCATGAAATTTGGTACACATATGTCCCTTAATCGTGCCAATGTGCGCACACAACGTGATGATCCTATCATTCTTATAAGTGTGTCAAACAATAAAATATACTTGTAAAAATCACCAAATTTACGAACAATCCAGAAATACGGCCAAATTTAACGTATAAGGGAGAGAGATACGACAAAATGTCACAGGACCAAAGTTGTAGATCACTCCGAATTGAAGACACATTGTGCCATCCGTTTTGTGATACGACTTACCGTTTAGCCAAAAAATAGCTCAAAAGGAATGTCTGCGCAATCATTAAAATTGCCTCCAAATTTCGATATCTTTGGGGTTAAAAAGTGAAAAATTTGAACACATTGGAATTTTCCCGTCGGTTAGGGACCAAAAGCTATAATTTCACCAAATTTCAATTGTCTACCTCGTCTCGCAGGTTGTGCCGCCATCTTGATTTGGGGGGATGGGGGATAAAAATGAGGAAATTCCCGAAACTTTTTAAGCCCACGGAACCTATAGGTTATCGTTTTGGATATACTATACGACTGTGTTCTTATGCTGAGCCCAAAATTTGAGCCCCCCCAGCGTGCCCCCTTCAGGGAATTTTGAGAATTTCCGATTTTTCTAGGGATCCTGGGGTCATCAGTTTCCCTCGTACCAAGTTTCAAATTTCTGAGATTTCTGGAAGTGCCTCATTAATTCACGTCTTTTTTCATTTTTAAATATTTATATATACATCGCTCCAGCCCGACTTGCTTTTATATATATAGATATCAGAATCTTTACTCAAGTAGGTACACACAATGCAGCAATCAGTGCGAATAACGAAAAAAACGTATGGGACCTGTAAAATACTCCGCTAATTTGAAACGGCGAGATATATCAAACTCAAAAGTACCCATTGCGTGACTCGGGTTTGCAAGTTATATTCTCATCAAATTTCAGATGAATCGGTCCATTAGCTTTCTAAGCTATTCAGAACAAACAAACAAACAAACAAACAAACAAACAAACAAACAAACACCATCTCATGTTTATTAATAGTACAGATACATTCATGTTCATAAAAACCAGAACGCCTTGAAAAACTAGAGATAAGAAGTTCATATGCACAGAATATGTGCAGTAGTATGTTCTGAAGAAATGATTAGCATTTGAACCATGTGGGACCTCAGATTCAAGGTCCACGTTGATATTTCGGCGCACCACCACCTACTGGGAAACTGTGCCTGCGGCTCTCGTTGTCGCTATAAACCGAAGGTAATGGAACAGAAAACTAGGAAAGGCCAGAAAGGTTTCCAAAGTTTTACGGGAAATGAGAAAAGTAAGGGATCAGCAGTCACAACATTTATTAAAATATTGGAAAAATTAACAATAAACAATTTGAATGATTTGGACAGTGGATGATAATCGGGTAGCGTACACATGTCCTTGAGCCTAAAACGGCCACCGACTGTGCACATGAATGTAAATATAAATAAGACCGGCGCGTCGTCCACTTCTCCGCCTATCTTTGAGTAATGTGCATAAACATGCTAGACTGCAATACTGTATGGAACGAAGTCACTGCGGACAAGATTGGCAATAGATAGTATTTTCGGACGAATCCCGGTTCTCTTTGTTTGAAAATGATGGCCACATTTTGGTTCGCCTCAGGCAGGGGGAGAGGCATCATATTGACTGCAATCGCACAAGACATACCGCGCCAATTCAAGGCTTTATGGTGTGGAGTGCTATTGGGTACAACCACAAATCACAGTTGATGCATGTCTAGAGCACTGTGGCCAGTTTGAACTACGTGAATGACATCCTGCGACCAGTAGCCATACCCGTTCTGAACGATGCCCCAGACGTCACATTTCAGGAGGACAATGCGCGACCACATGTTGCTGCACGAACACGTGCATTCTTGTTGTCACTGGAGTCAGACTGTTGCCCTGGTCCGCCCAATCGCCGGACTTGTCATTAATCGAAAATGTGAGGGATGTGGTGAAACGACGGGTGCCGCGCTGTGACCCAATGCTAACCACCAAAGATGAACTGTGGAACCAGATGAATGCAACATCGACAGCTATACCCCAGGACACCATTCGCGCCTTATACACGTCGATGCCATCACTCATGGAGCAAGTTATCAGTGCCCATGGATAATCCAGTGCCTACTAGGCATCAGGACACATGCTGAACCTAGGTGACTGAAATGCCAACAGTTTCTACAGAACATACTAATGAACATGTCCTGTGAATATGAACTTCCTATCTTTAGTCCTTCAAGGTGTTCTGTTTTTTATGAACAAGATGAGGTTCATATGAAATATCTACTTGGTTACTACCATTACCACCGAGCTCGACAGCTGCAGTCGCTTAAGTGCGGCCAGTATCCAGTATTCGGGAGATAGTAGGTTCGAATCCCACTGTCGGCAGCCCTGAAAATGGTTTTCCGTGGTTTCCCATTTTCACACCAGGCAAATGCTGGCGCTGTACCTTAATTAAGGCCACGGCCGCTTCCTTCCCACTCGTAGCCCTTTCCTGTCCCATCGTCGCCATAAGACGTATCTATGTCGGTGCGACGTAAAGCAACTAGCAAAAAAAAAAAAAAAAAAAAAAAAAAACTACCATTACCCTGATGATGACCTCGGCGATTATCAGGGGCGGTGCGTGGTATTGTTGCAGTGTTGTACAACTCCCAATAATTTTACACTTCATTTGTTCGTTTGTCGTCTTTTCTATTTTTTTCTAGTTTAATAAACCTAGAATATATTCTAAAATATGTTAAAATCAACCAACCTTGGTCGCTGGATGTACTAATGCTTCGTAAGGGACCAATAAACACTGCCGGCTTCGAATCAAACTCATGAGTTTTGCTTTCCTACGGCAACTCCCGAGCGGTAAAGCCTGTACGTAGCATCGGGTAGCACGCTCTCCAGTATCGGCCTTGGGTGTTGCACGAGATCAGCAAGCCCCCTATCGAGATACAAATCACTGTTGGTGCGTGTCCAGGGCACTGTGACCAGTTTGAACTGCGTGAATGACATCCTGCGACCTGTAGCCATACCCGAGCAGCTGTGAGCTTGCATTCGGGAGATAGTGCGTACGTATCTCACTGTCCGCAGCTCTGAAGTGGTTTTTCACTTCTTTTTAAATTTCGTGTGGCTATTTCTAGCCTAATGCGGCCCTCGTAAGGCAGATCTTCCGATGAGGGTGGGCAGCATCTGCCATATGTAAATGACTGCCTGTAATTGTGGTGGAGGGTTATGTTATGTGGGGTGTGTGAGTTGCAGGGATGTTGGGGACAGCACAAACACCCAGTCCTCGGGCCAGTGGAAGTAACTAATGACAATTAAAATCCCCGACCTGACCGGGAATCTAACCCGCGACCCTCTGAACCAAAGGCCAGTACGCTGACCATTCAGCCAACGACTCGGACAGCCCTTTTTACACCATGCGAATGCTGGGGTTTTACCCTAATTAAGGGCACAATTGCTACCTTCCCAACCCCAGCATTTTCCCATCCCTCCGTCGCCGAAAACAAGTAGCAAAAGGAAAACACACTGCGGAGATGAATTTTTGTCTGCTTTCTCCCCTCTCGCAACGGTAATTTCTTTTCGACGCCACTTGGGTACGCCATACCAGTCCACCTACAATATTACCAATTCTGTAGAGAGGGGAAATTTTCAAATTCAAATGAGGTAAGAATAACTGTAATTATACTGTATAATTATTAGCCTCTTACTTCCTGTGTTTTAACTGCCGGATATATTTCAGTTTTAATACGAATATAATTCATTACTTAACGATAATAGAGTTTACTACTCTACTAAGCTATTCATATAAAAATGTGACACTGAAAATTTTGGTGAAACACCCAGCTGCAGATACCACCAGCAGCCACTGGTAATATGGCGTTTGGCTTCCGAAGAGGCCTGGTGCAGGTCTTTCGAGTTGACTCTCTGTAGACGACCAGCGTGTCTGTGGGGATGTGGACCTACCTAAGATGAATTACGTATAATGATGAAGATGATACAAGCACCCAGGCCCCGAGCCAGAGGAATGATTCAACGTTAAAATCTCCGACGCAGCCGGGAATCAAATTCGGGACCACTTGGACCAAAGGCAAGCACGATAAGTATTTAGATATGGAGCTGGACGATGACCTTAATATTAAGATCAAAATGTTAGTATCTTAAACGACTTAAAGTTCTTTTTTTTTTTTTTTTTTTTTTTTTTTTTGTACTTGTTTAACATCGTACTAACACATCGAAGGTTTTCAGCGACAGAGGGTCGGGAAAGTGCTGCAGTTGGGAAAGTAGCAATTGTGGCCTTAATTAGGGTACAACCCCAGCATTTACCTGGTGTGAAAATGGAAAACCATCTTCAAGGCTGCGGACGGTGGGATTCGAACCCACTATTCCCGGAACATAAGCTCACAGGTGCTCGACCCTAACCGCGCAGCCAACTCGTTTGGTCGACTACTTCTCAAATCTTCACAAAGTCGTCACGGAAGTAATGATTTTCGCTTACAATTTACATAAAAGTGCAGCTTAGATCGTTCTTTCTTCCTTCCTTCTAATGACGTATTCTCAAGAGGTCGCTCCTGTCTGCCGCACTGTATCACAGCCTTATTGATCAGTGTCTCCCTCCTGACAACGGCAATAGTAAATTCAGTCTGCAGCTCTCCAAGTAGCTGAAGTGTGTCCAGACATTGTAAGAAACAAATTAGCGAACCTATGCGGCGTTAGTGGCTATGGGGTGGGGAGGTACTGCGCAAGATCAGGTGCAGATATCCATTCATTATTAACAGAAGCACTACTTCTCTTCCTAATTACGTGAGCAGGATTATTACGGTTACAATGCAGTAATAAGTACTCAGAAATAGGTGGTTCTCATTAGTGGTAAATACAGCTTACCTGTCACTTCCATTGCTGTTGATCGTTGTGTGGATGCTGAGATATCGTGCTCTACATTCCCGAGTACTTCATTTCAGTAATGGTAAAAAATGAGATTTTAACCAACCTTGTGTTGTTGTGTGTTTGAGTCATCAGTCCATAGACTGGTTTGATGCGGCTCTCCATGCCACCCTATCATATGCTAACCTTTTCATTTCTACGTAACTATTGCATCCTACATCTGCTCTAATCTGCTTGTCATATTCATACTGAACCCTTTAGGTCCATATAGTGGGATACCTACCTTCCTTACCTATCAGCAAAGTTCATGAGATCTGTCTCTTGGGTCGTATTGGGTTCTTCGTCATTTGCTGAGGTAAAGGTAGGGTTCAGTAATTCTAATCTATCTACTGGAATGAAAGGTCTGTTTAAAAGATTCCTATTTATTCAGGAAATTTTGAAGCATTTGATATGTCAATGGTATCATAGAAGTCAATTGTGTCCACTGGACACCACAATCATTTTTACATATAGATCAGAACACTGGTGTGAGACTTTAACGTAACTGCCTGACGGGCATTCATATTAGAAACCATTGTCTCAATTATTAATCATTTAAGAAAGGAAAGTCTTGAAATCCTTAAATTCGGCTTCCATGTGAGACCACATGTACCATCATAGTGATTCGTTATGGTCCAGCCCTCGTAACACGAACTCTGGACTCTGAGTATAATTAAGGCCGTCCAATCGGTGTGTGCCACACAGTGGTTCTACGGCATGGACCCTTAATTGAATCGATGTGACCTGCGTCTATGTCATGGACCGACATCTAATCTTCTAAGTTACTTTAAAGTCATTGTGGATGATGACCGCAAGGAAATGATGCTACAATGGCATATGGCCCCAATCTAAGTCACTGAGGTTGATGACCCCCTGACCATCCATGTTTCTAGGCTGAAGGCTAAACACAATTAAGTTACATCGGTTGATGACCAAAGTTCAACTTTACTATCCCCAGCACATTCACTGCTCAATCAATCAAAGTTCAATCATTACAACAATAGCAATGCTCACAAACTTTGTGGCAGTAAAATCCATTTCCTTCGGATATGTCCCTTTAATCGTTACTTTATATTTTAATATTCCCCCAGAAAAACAAACTAAAATTTCCAGAATGCATCTCCAAGTTATTCCCTTGATTAAAGTTATTTCAAAATGCGGTTTCACTGAATTTAATAATTAAATAAATTTAAATGATTTAACGAAATGTTAAAGATCAGCAAATTTTATCTCCGCGGACTCTGGTTTCTTCATAAATTCCTACGCAGCTGTGATGTAAATTCAATATTGCCATGTTTATCTGGCTGGAAAAGAATTTGTTACATAATTCATGTCCAGTTATATATCTTGTCTCGTGATCTCACACTTTAAAATCTAATCTAGTCCTAACCGTTATTAACACTTGGATATCCTAATAATCTACGTACAAACCAAACAAGTCGCCATATAATTACGATGTCATATCTCGTCATTACCATTTATGAATTTTGCACACCCCTCATAGACAAACCGATCATCACAACCATCGCTCTATATTTTGGACAACCCTGAATTTGGTTACTCTGTTCCTTATACTCAAAGTTCGTGATTTCAAATGTTCATTACGTACCCAATTACAGTTTTTCACAATACTCAGATCATTACCGGCTATGAATTTCAACTAAATCCAGCATTTTAACGTTTTCCCTAGCCGAGAAATACAATCTCAATTCCACGCATGTCCCGTTATATCATAGCTGAGGCCTCTCGTCCCCCAAGCTCGCTTGGCAGTTACATGAAACACCTGGTTTACTCACAGTTGACTGGCTTCTCAAAATGCTCTCTTTAAACTCTGCCGACAATTAAAAAAATATGATATTCTAACCAACAAAATGCACAGATTAAGCTTCAAGATGCCCACACTAATTATACGCGTCGCCAATTACTACCGCTATGGATTTCTATGAATTTCTTTCCATTCCCAACATTATATCTCAACTCATATAAAACATTCCTCGGACCTCCATGTCCCGGCTTCAATGACAGGTCCAACCTGATTCACAAATCTCATATCAACAAAACTAACCTGTTTCCCAGCTCCACAATTATCATCGACAAAGAACTGGAATAAAATCCTCACTAGAAATCCCGACGTCTAATATCGCACAATGCGTTAATCATGAATAACTTCGCATAAATGATATCGTATTTAATAACTTGATTTTACGAGAAATGACTGAAACATTCTACTAGATCTTTTTATTGTCAGTCAGACACAGTTTAATATGGGCCTAGAAAAACGTTTCTCTCCGTGACCAAATTCATCACCCTAGGTTCTCACCCGACAGCGCGCTTCCACTCGATTGAAAATGAGTGACCATGGATTATTATTATTATTAACGTCAAATTGCAGGCAGAAAAATTTTCGTCGAATGAACATCTTCATTTGGCATCACAAAATATAGGCAGTACACTTCACACGGATGACGATCTACATTGGACGTGATATCACTTCGGAACCCTATTCAATAACTTTTTACAACATTATACGGCACTCGCAAGACTTCAAAAATTTTATCCAAGTGGAAAATAAAACAAATGACTCTTTTAGTCGTATTCTCACATTTACAAAACTTAGTAGGGATGACCACTGCGTCGTATATCCCCATTCAAATACACTTTTTGAGATCATGAGACAAGACATAAGAGGTAGTAAGATGGAAAGTCACCTACCTCATGTCGTCACGCCAGTGTTCGTTATAGGGCTCACCTGCGACCCTGGCATTTTATTTAGCCATTTTTACATTCATGGCTTTAAAAACCATTTTTAAATATCTTCAGGTTTCCTGGAATAAAGCATTAAAAAAAAGAAAATACCCTTCACTTGTTTGCTGAGTGCACGCGATGGATTATAATTATTTCAGCACACGAATTACTTAATCACATTAGCTTTTATTCAGTACTTTGACCGTCCTATCTGGTACAATTATTTCACTCAAGAAAACTATCTCCTCATGGAGAGAAGACCTAGCCGCAATGGCTAAAATCTGCAGTTGAACTCAGTCTACTTTCGTTGTTTGATTTCGGAGAGCAGCTCAACAATTTTTCGTCCGCTTTGTATCACAAATGCCGGAGAAGGAGACTTCGTCATGGCGTCTCTTCATATTTATAGCAGTTACCCCCTCTCTTCGGATCTCTCCCTTTGCCGCCAAGAAAATTTCTATAAATTTTCTGACTTATCTAAACTGTAATTTGAAGAGTTTTGAAAGTGACTACATGCTTGCTACATTTCTGGCGGTAGTGTTCATGGACATTTAAAACTTTTACGGGTTCGATTTGTGAGATGATTGACCCCCTTTGGTAGGCACTATATTTTTTTGACTTGGCTTGGGTCGCCATGTACACGCGCTTTGAAATAGTTCACAAAAATGACTTGAGATTCTTCCGCCGTTGACACGTGTGGCTGACGTCACGTACCCCAGAGCGTGGGACCGAAGGTAATCACCCCCTCGTCACGTGTCAAATCCATGCTATCAAGAATCCAACTTTTAAATGATTGTCGATTTATGCATAATGTTCTTAGGGCACAAAGGTCATGGGTTCAATACCTTGGACTACCCCTACCGTTCTTACCACCTACACTTCCTTCAAAAACCAACTGAACAAGCCCTGGGTGTCTCAAGATGTGTCCTATCATTCTATCTCTTCTTCTCGTCAAATTTAGCCAAATCGATCTCCTCTCACCAATTCGATTCAGTATCTCTTCATTCGTGATTCGATCTATCCATCTCATCTTCAGCATTCTTCTGTAACACCACATTTCAAAAGCTTCTATTCTCTTTCTTTCTGAGCTAATTATCGTCCATGTTTCACTTCCATACAATACCACGGTCCACACGAAAGTCTTCAAAAACGTCTTTCTAATTCCGATATCAATGTTTGAAGTGAGCAAATTTCTTTTCTTCATTTCTGCATTTTATGTCCTCCTTACTTCTGCCATCCATAGTTATTTTACTACCCAAGTAACAATATTCATCTACTTCCTTTAAGACTTCATTTCCTAGTCTAATATTTCCTACATCATTTGCCTTCGTTCAACTGCACTCCATTACTTTTGTTTTGGACTTATTTCATCTTGTACACCTTACTCAAGACTTCATCCATACCATTCAGCAGCTTCTCGAGATCTTCTGCAGTCTCAGATAAAATAACAATATCATCGGCAAATCTCAAGGTTTTGATTTCCTCTCCTTGGACTGTGATTCCCTTTCCAAATTTCTCTTTGATTTCCGTTACTGTCTGTTCTATGTAAACATTGAAAAGGAGAGGGGAAAAAGTGCAGCCTTGCCCCACTCCTTTCTGGTTTGCTGCTTCTTTTTCAAAGCCCTCGATTCTTATCACTGCAGACCGATTTTAATACAGATTGTAGATAATTCTTCGTTCTCGGTATCTGATCCCTACATCCTTTTACTACTGGTTTTACATCTCTGTCACATTTATTGCTTTTACCTTCAACTCTTCCAAGATTCTTCATGGCCTGTACGGAGATGGCTCTGTTTTTCTTTATTGGTTTTACGCCGCACCGACTCAGAGAGGTGTCAGAAACGAGGGGATAGGCCAGGATAAGAGAGACTGTGAAGGAAGTTACCATGGTCTTAATTAAGTTAGAGCCTCAGCGAAAATGGGCAACAACGGAAAACGATCTTTAGGGCTGCCGACAGTGGGGTTCGAACCCACAATCTCGTGAATTCAAGCTCACAGCTATTTGACCCGACACGCGTAACCAATCTGCTAGGTGAACCAATTTATGACTAATTGTTGTCCGATACAAAATACAACAAAAACAAGCAAACTTATACTATCCTACTGCGTGATTCATCAATCATACATCAATGATTTGCATTTAGGGCTATCTCCCAGGTGGCAGATTCGCTATCACCGGGCGAGTTGGCCGTGCGGTTAGAGGCGCGCGGCTGTGAGCTTGTATCCGGGAGATAGTGGGTTCGAATACCACTGTCGGCAGCCCTGAAGATGGTTTTCCGCGGTTTCCCATTTTCACACCAGGAAAATGGTGGGGCTGTACCTTGATTAAGGCAACGACCGCTTCCTTCCAACTCCTAGACCTTACCTATACCATCGTCGCCATAAGACCTATCTGTGTCGGTGCGACGTAAAGCAAATAGCAAAAAAAAAAAAAAAAAAATCGCTATCAATTGTTCACCTAGTCTTTACTTAGACTTTTTCAAAAATTTGGAAAATTTATCGAGCATTTCCCTTGATAAATTATTCCAATCCCTTATTCCTCGTCTTATAAATTATGTTTTGCCCCGATCTGTCCTTTTGAATTCCAACTTCGTATCATGATCTTTCCTACATTTTAAAAGCTCCACTCAAGCTTATTTGCCTATTAAAGTCATTTCACACCACTTTTCATTTCGTAAATTCCATACACATTAGCTAGTACTGGAACTGAGGCTGCTGTGGTGAGAAACTAGAGACTATACCACACATTATCATGCTCCCGAGGTACAAGCTTCCCTGTTCTACAGAGAGGGTCGGCTGTGCGGTTCAAATCACATAGCTGTGAGCTTGTAATCATGAGTGGTGGGTTCGAACCCACCGTTGGCAACACTAAAGATGGTTTTCCGTGGTTTCTCATTTTCACACCAGGTAAATGCTGAGACTGTACCTTCATTTTCTAATTTCCCGGTCAGTGATATTTCGTCTACTTTTCTCCGTCCACCGATATCATGACCACTTTTTTTAGTCTATGCAAAAAATGCGTCCACTTTAATATTTAATCCATGCAAGTTCATGCAGAACAGTACACTCCGTCCATCTTTCTCCCGTCCACTGACAGTAAGTCCAGTAATTTCGTCCACTGCGAAGAATGAACATTACAATGGGAACACCATGGTATAGCTTTCCAGTGTACACCAGAATATACAGATATCCAAGGAATAAGACAGAGGTACTAAAATCACTTCCAGAACAATATGTAATCCCAGGCCACTCGGTATGTCGACCGGGAGGAGCTCGTTTACTAACAGGTCTCTGTGGCCGGCAGCGTTTTGTTTTGAAATCCCCGCATATATAAAGCCATAGGCAAATCGAAGTTGTTAGAAGACACGAAAAAAAATCCCCCACCAAAATAACAATCTAGATATATCTTGCCGAGCCCGCAGCTACAAAATCAAACTGTACTTCGCACCTAAAGGATTACCAGTGGAAAGTATCCATTCCTTTTCCTAGTAATTTCCAACCACCTCTTGAGGAGTTTTTATTATAATGGCAGGCAACTACCTACTATCAGTCGAAATTGAGTTGTGCAGTTATCATTATACTGTCAGGCCCCTTTTCCTACTGCCAGCCAGCTTACTACCAGTCACACCAAGATGGTGAGTTTCCATCAAAATAGCAGGCCACTATGCCTAATGCCAGTCACATTTTAGATGAGGACATTTGTTTATAATTGCGAGCACCCTTGCCTATTGCCAAACACAATCGGGTAGGGGATTTTTAAACAAAATTGCATGCTCCCTTGCCTTCTGCAAGTCAAATCGAGAAGTGAACTATTCATTACAATGGTAGGCCTTCCTTACTAATGCAAGTTACACAGGAGTTGGAAAAGGACTCCATTCCTACCGCCAGTCAAAGTTGGTGTGGGGAAAACTGATTACAATAGCAGACACACCCTTTCCCGATCGCTACAAATCGACATCAGTGAATATATATAGATCGACATACGAAAGTATATGCGTGTTTACAATATTGCAGACCTTCATTTACAGATTAACTGCTGCTAAACGTACGTCATATCGACAAAGGATTGTACCATAAGACGCCGGGTTTAGTGGCCTAAATGGCTGGTCCTATGATATCTCGTCTATTCTTCGGTCAGATTGAGTTAGAAACGTTGAACAGGGTAAACTTTTTCTAAGATTATCTCACATTACATTACTTTTCGGATAATTATATGACAGCTACATACATAGCATTTGGCTGACATATGGCTACTGGGTGGGCGAATTTTGTGAAGAGTTTGATGATTCTGTATTTCCTATAAGTGATTGAAAGTATGAATTATGCATGTGAAAAGTCCAAATTAACTTAATATCGATTAATAGTGAAAAATCAAACGTAAAAAGGATACATATACGACAAAAAGTCATAAGACCAAGGTTGTAAATCATTCCAAATTGAACGGAGATTGTGCAATCCGTTATGTGATAGTACCTTCCGAAGGTCTGCATCAACATTGAAATTGCATCCATATTTCGATATTCTTCGGGGATAAAAAGTGAAAAATTTAAATATCTTGGAAGTTTTCCGTCCGTTACAGGCTAAAACGTATAATTTTATCAAATTCCCATTTTCTTTTTCGTCTGGCAGATTATGCCGCAATCTGGATTTTGGGCGAGGAGGGTAAAAATTAGGACTTTCAGGAAACTAAACCAAAAAAATATGCAGATGGTCATTATTACCCCTTAAACGGGTAGCTGTGCAAAAATTTCGCCAAAATAGTCAATGTAGAGGCACACAGTATTTACGATTTTATTTATTTAGATAGATAAGAAATCTGCTCCACGAACAACACCTTTTGGGCTATGTCCGTTGGACTTAACCTGCAAAACTGACCATTCATGATATCTCCCTTATTAATCCTCCTGACGAAGAAATGCACATGAAAAAAAAGCTTTAGAGATGGAATTCCATCACGTTTGGTCGATTTCCAGTCAGGTTGGTCTTGTACTGTATATATTGTGGAAGAGTAAAATCACCATTTCGGTTCCCTATAAACCAGTCCATTCCGGAATATGAAATGTTATTGACCTTTGAAACCTACCCTTGGACAGGTGGATGCTAAATATAAAGTTTGGTTCGAATATTTTCAGTAGTTTTCAAGTTGTAAGAAATACGCTTTACATGCACCCGCTCTTGGGTTAAGTCCGATGGGACTTGTACCGAAAAACGGTCCGTTAATGATATCTCCCTTATTAATCCTCGTATCGAAATGATGCACATGAGAAAAAAAGTTTTGAAATTAATTTCCATTAAGGCAGGTAGATTTCCATTAAGTTTGGTTGTGTATATTTTGTGGGAGAGCAAAATCACGGTTTCGGTTTCATACAAAACCCCCAATCAGTTCAGGGATTTAGAAACAATATTCTCAATATGAAGTTTTGTGGAAATATATCCAGTAAGTAGTATAATTGGATGGTTCTGCGGCCACCTCCACCTCGGGCTCCCAGAGGCCACCTCCACCTCCACCTCAGCCAGAGGCCTCCCAGATGCCTCCTCCACCTCCACCTCAGCCAGAGGCCTCCCAGATGCCTCCTCCACCTCCCGCGGGAAATTTGAATTTGTAAACAAAGCCACGTGCTTTTTGACAGCTGTCATCGACAACAACGCATCGCTAACCTCAGTACTGCCATCTTGACGGGCCTAAACCTCAGTAGTGCCAACTTAACCTAACTAGCGCGAGATAAACAAAGCCACGTGTTTTTTGACAGCCACGTGCTTTTTGACAGATTTGTAAACAAAGCCACGTGCTTTTTGACAGCTGTCATCGACAACAACGCATCGCTAACCTCAGTACTGCCATCTTGACGGGCCTAAACCTCAGTAGTGCCAACTTAACCTAACTAGCATGAGTTAAACAAAGCCACGTGTTTTTTTGACAGCCACGTGCTTTTTGACAGATTTGTAAACAAAGCCACGTGCTTTTTGACAGCTCTCATCAACAACAACGCATCGCAAACCTCAGTACTACCATCTTGACGGGCCTAAACCTTAGTGGTACCAACTTAACCTAACTAGCATGAGGTAAACAAAGCCACGTGTTTTTTGACAGCCACGTGCTTTTCGACAGATTTGTAAACAAAGCCACGTGACTTTTGACAGCTGTCATCGACAACAACGCATCGCTAACCCCAGTACTGCCATCTTGACGGGCCTAAACCTCAGTAGTACCAACTTAACCTAACTAGCGCGAGATAAACAAAGCCACGTGCTTTTTGACAGCCACGTGCTTTTTTGACAGCTGTCATCCGCCATCTTTAAACTACAGAGCACCGTGCTGCCCTCTTTCGTCACCTGTCATCGGCAGTGCTGCCATCTTGACGGGCCTAAACCTTAGTGCTACCAACTTAACCTCACTAGCTCGAGATAAACAAATCCACGTGCTTTTTGACAGCTACGTGCTTTTTTGATAGCTGTCATCCGCCATCTTTGAGCACAGTGCTGCCCTCTTTAGCTACTTACCTTTGAAATGTGGTGGCGGATAATTTGAAAAATGCTTTTCGACAAGCAGCCATCTTTAATCCAGAGAGAACAGTGCTGCCCTCTATGTGGTGGCGGCAAATTGAAAAATTCCACATGCTCTTGTTTGAAAACAAACTCACGTGCTTTTTTGACAGCTGTCATCTGCCATCTTTAATCTATAGAGCACAGTGCTGCCCTCTTTAGTTTGAAATGTGGTGGTGGTAAATTCTACGTGCTCTTGTTTGGAAACAAAGCCACGTGCAGCTGTCATCCGCCATCTTTAATCAACAGAGCACTGTGCTACTATCATGCGGGCAATTTCATCACCTGTCATCCGCCATCTTTAATCCACAGAACACCGTGCTGCCCTCTTTATGGCTACTACCTTAAGCACGTAGTAGCGGACAATTTGAAAAGTTCTGTTAGCTGTCATCCGCCATCTTTAATCAAGACAGCACCGTGCTGCCATCTTTAGCTAGATACCTTTGAAATGTGGTGGCGGCAAATTGAAAAATTCCACGTGCTCTTGTTTGGAAACAAACTCACGTGCTTTTTCGACAGCTACCATCCGCCATCTTTAATCAACAGAGCATAGTGCTGCCCTCTTTAGTTTGAAATGTGATGGCGGCAAATTCCACGTGCTCTTGTTTGGTAAACATAGCCATGTGCTTTTTTGACAGCTGTCATCCGCCATCTTTAATACAGAGAGCACCGTGCTGCCCTCTTTATCGTAGTAGATGTAAATTCGTCACCTGTCATCCGCGGTGCTGCCATCTTTAGCTAGATACCTTTGAAAAGTGGTGGCGGATAATTTAAAAAGAAAAATTCTACAGCAGCCCTCTCTCGACGCTAATTGCATAAGATGGTGGCTATACATGACTCCTTAAGGGTGCTTACGCAAGATGGCTGCTATACACAGGTTCTTATGAGACGCCCTTGGGATGCTTGCGCAAGATGACAGTTATACATGGCTCCTTATGAGATACCCTAGGGATGCTTGCGCAAGATAGCGGCTGATCTTATGGGACGGCTTAAGGGTCCTTGGACAAGATGGCTTGAGGCGCCCTAAGGATGCTTGCGCAAGATGGCGGACACAAGATGGCAGCTATACATAACTCCTTATGAGACGCTTTAAGGGTGCTTGCGCAAGATAGTTGCTACTCTTAGCTTAGAGGCTAACGTGTCGTGATAGTTCGATTCATTAAATTTAGGGCTTAAATGCAAAATGTTAAATATATCGAAAACGGTGCACCGTAGAGCAAAACGGACAAAATTTTTTCTGCCTAATACCTAGGTTCGCAGTATGAGGAACAAGAAAATCATAGTCTAATGATGGGATCAACGGTTCGGTTCCTACTTAGGCCCTTTGGCATTTGCTCTGTTTTAGCTTGTATTGAAGCGAGTCTTCGTAACATGATCAGGTCTAGCTATGGTAGAGAGTATAACGTACCGTGCAGGTTCGATTCATTAAATTTGGAGGCTTAAATGCAAAATGTTAAATATCTCGAAAACGATGCATCGTAGAGCAAAACGGACAAAATTTTTCCGCCTAATACGTAGGTTCGTAGTATCAGGAACAAGAAAAAACATAGTCTAATGATGAGATCAACGGTTCGATTCCTACTTAAGCCCTTTGGCATTCGCAGCTATCTATTTCTACAAGATGGTGGCTGCTCTTATGAGAAACAAGATGCCGTGAGACGTCCTAGGGATGCTTACGCAAGATGGCAGACACAAAATGGTGACTATACATAGCTCCTTATGAGACGGCCTAGGGGTGCTCGCACAAGATGGCGGCTACTCTTATGAAGAAAGCTAGCTTAGAGGCTACTGCGCAAGATAACAGCTGCTGTTATGCATGTGGTGGAGGGCAATTTGAAATTCTATGTGCTTAATCAACAGAGCACCCTGCTGCCCTCTTTAGCTGAAATGTGGTGGTGGATAATTTGAAAAATTCTTTTGACAGCTATCATCTTTAAAAACAATGGCGACTATACATAGGCTGTTAAGGTCTTATCATTCTCCTCCTCCTCCTCCTCCTCCTCCTCCTCCTCCTCCCCCTTCTCTACCTCCTCCTCCGCCTCTTATGTCAAGGCATAGCTTTATATCGAACAAGTTTAAACCTGCATCGCGAAGGCAAGCGTGTGCAGCGATAACATTATTGTGCATGTTTAGACTTTCGAAACATAAGAAGAGTAGAATCAAACGCTGTACTCGATACGACATGTGATCAGAACATTGATTGATGCGTTCAGAAAAACAAAATAAGTGATCAAGACTAGAATCGAACAATGTACTCAATACATCATGTGTTTAGAATATGTCAGGGGATACGCTTGTTCTAAGAAGATCAGATTGAAACATAACAAGACTAGAATAGAACACTGTAATCGATGTTGTTAACTTCAACATGTGATCAGAACATTGATTGATGTGTTCAGAACACAAAATAAGTGATCATGACTAGAATCGAACACTGTACTCGATACAACATGTGATCAGAACATTGATCGATGTGTTCAGAACACGAAATAAGTGATCAAGACTAGAATCGAACACTGTACTCAATACAACATGTGTTTAGAACATGTTAGGGGGTACCCTTGTTCTAAGAAGATCAGAATGAAACATAACAAGACTAGAATCGAACACTGTAATCGATGTTGTTAACCTCAACATATGATCAGAACATTGTTTGATGTGTTCAGAGCAAAAGTACATTTTTTTTTGCTAGGGGCTTTACGTCGCACCGACACAGATAGGTCTTATGGCGACGATGGGATAGGAAAGGCTTAGGAGTTGGAAGGAAGCGGCCGTGGCCTTAATTAAGGTACAGCCCCAGCATTTGCCTGGTGTGAAAATGGGAAACCACGGAAAACCATTTTCAGGGCTGCCGATAGTGGGATTCGAACCTACTATCTCCTGGATGCAAGCTCACAGAGCAAAAGTACAATTTTGATGATTTGCTTAGTGTAAAATCAAAAACTATGGAAACACACTGTGCACATATCGCGTGGCTAACTCGCTCAGTAAGCAATATTGCAAAACTACAACTTCAATGATTTGCATAGTGTAAAAATCAAAAACACACTGTACCCATACTGCGCAGCTAACTCGCTCGGTAAACGATATAGCCAAAGTATAACTTCAAATTATTTACCTTCCATCATTCGTCTTGTGTGTAAAAATCAGTCGAACAAGTTATCGCATAAACATGGCTGAAAAAAAATCGTGATAGGGTATGGAACCCAGGGGTTACATCTTATCAGAAGGGCAAAAAGGATGAAAGGACTCTTCCTCCTCCTTACCGCACATTCCTTGAAGGGCTAATTGGCTGAAGGGCTAATGGGCTAAAGGGCTAAAGGGCTAATGGGCTAAAGGGCTAATGGGCTAAAGGGCTAAAGGAGCAACAACCTCGTCGATCGCTATCAGCAAGAACGCTTGTACTTTGTTAAGTGTAGAAAATTAATCTTTATTTGTAAATGGTTTCATGTTCAGAACAAGGAATGGAAAATCCCCGAGGTGCGATGAGTTACGTTTTTCGAACTAGTGTTTGGAACACTGAACTTTTCAAGATGATAGCAGAGAGTTTAGCAATGTTCTGTTGTTGGATTTTAAATTCCGCGCTACAACATGCATAAGGTGGTAGCCTTGAGGTTTACCGCCGTAAAGATGGCAAGAGTGAGGTTAACAATGTTCTGTTGTTGGATTTTAAATTCCGCGCTACAACATGCATAAGGTGGCAGCCTTGAGGTTTACCACCGTAAAGATGGCAAGAGTGAGGTTAACAATGTTCTGCTGTTGGATTTTAAATTCCGCGCTACAACATGCATAAGGTGGCAGCCTTGAGGTTTACCGCCGTAAAGATGGCAAGAGTGAGGTTAACAATGTTCTGCTGTTGGATTTTAAATTCCGCGCTATAACATGCATAAGGTGGCAGCCTTGAGGTTTACCGCCGTAAAGATGGCAGCAGTGAGGTTAGCGACGCTCTATTGTCCTTCAAAGTGAGGTTAGGGTTCGTCAAGAAGACAGCTGTCAAAAAAGCACGTGGCTATGTTTACCAAACAAGAGCACGTGGTCGTGACGTCACGGTCACGTAATCAATCCTTAGCTCGACGTCGTTAAGAGCAGTATTAGGGTTAGCTATGCTTAAAAGTCTTGGGAACAGAGCAGCAGTATGAATTGCTATGTTTCAAAGCGTGTACACATGACCTATCAATTTTACATGCATTGACCATCGAACTAAACTTCATCCGATAGATCGTGCTGCTATCTTAGCATAACCTATACCCATAAAATTAAAGTACAATGAATAGCCATGTTTCAAAGCGTGTACACATCACCTATCGATTTTGCACACATCGACTCTCGTACTAAACTTCTTCCGCTAGATTGTGCTGCTATCTTAGCATAACCTATACGCGTGACCTTAAGGTACAAAGAATAGCCATGTTTCAAAGCGTGTACACATTACCTATCGACTTTGCATGCAACAAATATCGTACTAAACTTCTTCCGCTAGGTTGTGCTATCTTAGCATAACTTATACACATGAACTTAAAGTACAAAGAATAGCCATGTTTCAAAGCGTGTACACATTACTTATTGATTTTGCATGCATCAAATATCGTACTAAATTTCTTCCGCTAGATTGTGCTGCTATCTTAGCATAACCTATACCCATGAACTTAAAGTATAATGAATAGTCATGTTTCAAAGCGTGTACACATCAACTATCGAATTTGCATGTATCGACTCTCGTACTAAACTTCTGCAGGTAGATTGTGCTGCTATCTCAGCATAACTAAGACGCATGAACTTAAAGAACAAAGAAGAGCTATGTCTCAAAACGTGTACACATTACCTATCGATTTTGCAAGCATCGACTCTCGTACTAAACTTCTTCCGCTAGATTGTGCTGCTATCTTAGCGTAACCTATACGCATGACCTTAAGGTACAAAGAATAGCCATGTTTTAAAGCGTGTACGCATCAACTATCGATTTTGCATGTATCGACTCTCGTGCAAAACTTCTTCAGGTAGATTGTGCTGCTATCTTAGCATAACTAAGACGCATGAACTTAAAGTACAAAGAATAGCCTTGTTTCAAAGCGTGTACACATTACCTAATGATTTTGCAAGCATCGACTCTCGTACTAAACTTCTTCCACTAGATTGTGCTGAAATCGTGTAAGTGTGCTGCTATCTTAGCATAACCTATCGATTTTACATGCATCGACTATCGCAAGCATAACTAAGACGCATGAACTTAAAGTACAAAGAATAGCCTTGTTTCAAAGCGTGTACAGATCACCCTGAACTTCTTCCGCCAGATTGTGCTGCTATCTTAGCATAACCTATACGTATGACTTTAAGGTACAAAGAATAGCCATGTTTCAAAGCGTGTACACATTACCTATCGACTTTGCATGTATCGACTCTCGTACAAAACTTCTTCCGCTAGGTTGTGCTGCTATCTTAGCATAACTCATACACATGAACTTAAAGTACAAAGAATAGCCTTGTTTCAAAGCGTTTACACATTACCTAATGATTTTGCACGAAACGACTATCATACTAAACTTTTTCCACTAGATTGTGCTAAAATCATGTAAGTGTGCTGCTATCTTAGCATAACCTATCGATTTTACATGCATCGACTATCGTACTAGACTTCTTCCGCTAGAGCATGTAGCAATCGCTTTTGTGTATCCCAAACCCCTGTGCACGAAATTAAAGCATAAAGATGAGCTATGTTCTAAAGCGTGTACACATCACCTATCGATAATGTATGTATCGAATATCATACTAAACTTCTCCTGCTAGAGCGTACGAGTATCGCTTGTGCGTGCACGAACTTAAAGCATAAAGAATAGCAATGTATAAAAATCTTGTAAACAAAGCAGCAGCATTACGTATAGTCAAGATTAAATGCGTGCACACATCATGTATCCATGATGCACACAGTACTAAACTTATTCCATTAGAATGTACAAAGTTCGCTTGTGTTTGTACTGCTATCTTAGCATAGCCTATGTGCATGAACTTAAAGCATAAAGAATAGTTATGTGTAAAAAATCTTGTGAACATAGCAGAGTGTTAACTACGTAGGTGTAGACATTGAACTTTACATGCTGAGGCAACATACTACGTGACCGTGACGTCACGACCACGTGCTCTTGTTTGGTAAACATAGCCACGTGCTTTTTTGACAGCTGTCTTCTTGACGAACCCTAACCTCACTTTGAAGGACAATAGAGCGTCGCTAACCTCACTGCTGCCATCTTTACGGCGGTAAACCTCAAGGCTGCCACCTTATGCATGTTATAGCGCGGAATTTAAAATCCAACAGCAGAACATTGTTAACCTCACTCTTGCCATCTTTACGGCGGTAAACCTCAAGGCTGCCACCTTATGCATGTTGTAGCGCGGAATTTAAAATCCAACAGCAGAACATTGTTAACCTCACTCTTGCCATCTTTACGGTGGTAAACCTCAAGGCTGCCACCTTATGCATGTTGTAGCGCGGAATTTAAAATCCAACAACAGAACATTGTTAACCTCACTCTTGCCATCTTTACGGCGGTAAACCTCAAGGCTACCACCTTATGCATGTTGTAGCGCGGAATTTAAAATCCAACAACAGAACATTGCTAAACTCTCTGCTATCATCTTGAAAAGTTCAGTGTTCCAAACACTAGTTCGAAAAACGTAACTCATCGCACCTCGGGGATTTTCCATTCCTTGTTCTGAACATGAAACCATTTACAAATAAAGATTAATTTTCTACACTTAACAAAGTACAAGCGTTCTTGCTGATAGCGATCGACGAGGTTGTTGCTCCTTTAGCCCTTTAGCCCATTAGCCCTTTAGCCCATTAGCCCTTTAGCCCTTTAGCCCATTAGCCCTTCAGCCAATTAGCCCTTCAAGGAATGTGCGGTAAGGAGGAGGAAGAGTCCTTTCATCCTTTTTGCCCTTCTGATAAGATGTAACCCCTGGGTTCCATACCCTATCACGATTTTTTTTCAGCCATGTTTATGCGATAACTTGTTCGACTGATTTTTACACACAAGACGAATGATGGAAGGTAAATAATTTGAAGTTATACTTTGGCTATATCGTTTACCGAGCGAGTTAGCTGCGCAGTATGGGTACAGTGTGTTTTTGATTTTTACACTATGCAAATCATTGAAGTTGTAGTTTTGCAATATTGCTTACTGAGCGAGTTAGCTACGCGATATGTGCACAGTGTGTTTCCATAGTTTTTGATTTTACACTAAGCAAATCATCAAAATTGTACTTTTGCTCTGAACACATCAAACAATGTTCTGATCATATGTTGAGGTTAACAACATCGATTACAGTGTTCGATTCTAGTCTTGTTATGTTTCATTCTGATCTTCTTAGAACAAGGGTACCCCCTAACATGTTCTAAACACATGTTGTATTGAGTACAGTGTTCGATTCTAGTCTTGATCACTTATTTCATGTTCTGAACACATCGATCATTGTTCTGATCACATGTTGTATCGAGTACAGTGTTCGATTCTAGTCATGATCACTTATTTTGTGTTCTGAACACATCAATCAATGTTCTGATCACATGTTGAAGTTAACAACATCGATTACAGTGTTCTATTCTAGTCTTGTTATGTTTCAATCTGATCTTCTTAGAACAAGCGTATCCCCTGACATATTCTAAACACATGATGTATTGAGTACATTGTTCGATTCTAGTCTTGATCACTTATTTTGTTTTTCTGAACGCATCAATCAATGTTCTGATCACATGTCGTATCGAGTACAGCGTTTGATTCTACTCTTCTTATGTTTCGAAAGTCTAAACATGCACAATAATGTTATCGCTGCACACGCTTGCCTTCGCGATGCAGGTTTAAACTTGTTCGATATAAAGCTATGCCTTGACATAAGAGGCGGAGGAGGAGGTAGAGAAGGGGGAGGAGGAGGAGGAGGAGGAGGAGGAGGAGGAGGAGAATGATAAGACCTTAACAGCCTATGTATAGTCGCCATTGTTTTTAAAGATGATAGCTGTCAAAAGAATTTTTCAAATTATCCACCACCACATTTCAGCTAAAGAGGGCAGCAGGGTGCTCTGTTGATTAAGCACATAGAATTTCAAATTGCCCTCCACCACATGCATAACAGCAGCTGTTATCTTGCGCAGTAGCCTCTAAGCTAGCTTTCTTCATAAGAGTAGCCGCCATCTTGTGCGAGCACCCCTAGGCCGTCTCATAAGGAGCTATGTATAGTCACCATTTTGTGTCTGCCATCTTGCGTAAGCATCCCTAGGACGTCTCACGGCATCTTGTTTCTCATAAGAGCAGCCACCATCTTGTAGAAATAGATAGCTGCGAATGCCAAAGGGCTTAAGTAGGAATCGAACCGTTGATCTCATCATTAGACTATGTTTTTTCTTGTTCCTGATACTACGAACCTACGTATTAGGCGGAAAAATTTTGTCCGTTTTGCTCTACGATGCATCGTTTTCGAGATATTTAACATTTTGCATTTAAGCCTCCAAATTTAATGAATCGAACCTGCACGGTACGTTATACTCTCTACCATAGCTAGACCTGATCATGTTACGAAGACTCGCTTCAATACAAGCTAAAACAGAGCAAATGCCAAAGGGCCTAAGTAGGAACCGAACCGTTGATCCCATCATTAGACTATGATTTTCTTGTTCCTCATACTGCGAACCCACGTATTAGGCAGAAAAATTTTGTCCGTTTTGCTCTACGGTGCACCGTTTTCGATATATTTAACATTTTGCATTTAAGCCCTAAATTTAATGAATCGAACTATCACGACACGTTAGCCTCTAAGCTAAGAGTAGCAACTATCTTGCGCAAGCACCCTTAAAGCGTCTCATAAGGAGTTATGTATAGCTGCCATCTTGTGTCCGCCATCTTGCGCAAGCATCCTTAGGGCGCCTCAAGCCATCTTGTCCAAGGACCCTTAAGCCGTCCCATAAGATCAGCCGCTATCTTGCGCAAGCATCCCTAGGGTATCTCATAAGGAGCCATGTATAACTGTCATCTTGCGCAAGCATCCCAAGGGCGTCTCATAAGAACCTGTGTATAGCAGCCATCTTGCGTAAGCACCCTTAAGGAGTCATGTATAGCCACCATCTTATGCAATTAGCGTCGAGAGAGGGCTGTTGTTGAATTTTTCTTTTTAAATTATCCGCCACCACTTTTCAAATGTATCTAGCTAAAGATGGCAGCACCGCGGATGACAGGTGACGAATTTACATCTACTACGATAAAGAGGGCAGCACGGTGCTCTCTGTATTAAAGATGGCGGATGACAGCTGTCAAAAAAGCACATGGCTATGTTTACCAAACAAGAGCACGTGGAATTTGCCGCCATCACATTTCAAACTAAAGAGGGCAGCACTATGCTCTGTTGATTAAAGATGGCGGATGGTAGCTGTCGAAAAAGCACGTGAGTTTGTTTCCAAACAAGAGCACGTGGAATTTTTCAATTTGCCGCCACCACATTTCAAAGGTATCTAGCTAAAGATGGCAGCACGGTGCTCTCTTGATTAAAGATGGCGGATGACAGCTAACAGAACTTTTCAAATTGTCCGCTACTACGTGCTTAAGGTAGTAGCCATAAAGAGGGCAGCACGGTGTTCTGTGGATTAAAGATGGCGGATGACAGGTGATGAAATTGCCCGCATGATAGTAGCACAGTGCTCTGTTGATTAAAGATGGCGGATGACAGCTGCACGTGGCTTTGTTTCCAAACAAGAGCACGTAGAATTTACCACCACCACATTTCAAACTAAAGAGGGCAGCACTGTGCTCTATAGATTAAAGATGGCAGATGACAGCTGTCAAAAAAGCACGTGAGTTTGTTTTCAAACAAGAGCATGTGGAATTTTTCAATTTGCCGCCACCACATAGAGGGCAGCACTGTTCTCTCTGGATTAAAGATGGCTGCTTGTCGAAAAGCATTTTTCAAATTATCCGCCACCACATTTCAAAGGTAAGTAGCTAAAGAGGGCAGCACTGTGCTCAAAGATGGCGGATGACAGCTATCAAAAAAGCACGTAGCTGTCAAAAAGCACGTGGATTTGTTTATCTCGAGCTAGTGAGGTTAAGTTGGTAGCACTAAGGTTTAGGCCCGTCAAGATGGCAGCACTGCCGATGACAGGTGACGAAAGAGGGCAGCACGGTGCTCTGTAGTTTAAAGATGGCGGATGACAGCTGTCAAAAAAGCACGTGGCTGTCAAAAAGCACGTGGCTTTGTTTATCTCGCGCTAGTTAGGTTAAGTTGGTACTACTGAGGTTTAGGCCCGTCAAGATGGCAGTACTGGGGTTAGCGATGCGTTGTTGTCGATGACAGCTGTCAAAAAGCACGTGGCTTTGTTTACAAATCTGTCGAAAAGCACGTGGCTGTCAAAAAAACACGTGGCTTTGTTTACCTCATGCTAGTTAGGTTAAGTTGGTACCACTAAGGTTTAGGCCCGTCAAGATGGTAGTACTGAGGTTTGCGATGCGTTGTTGTTGATGAGAGCTGTCAAAAAGCACGTGGCTTTGTTTACAAATCTGTCAAAAAGCACGTGGCTGTCAAAAAAACACGTGGCTTTGTTTACCTCATGCTAGTTAGGTTAAGTTGGCACTACTGAGGTTTAGGCCCGTCAAGATGGCAGTACTGAGGTTAGCGATGCGTTGTTGTCGATGACAGCTGTCAAAAAGCACGTGGCTTTGTTTACAAATCTGTCAAAAAGCACGTGGCTGTCAAAAAACACGTGGCTTTGTTTATCTCGAGCTAGTTAGGTTAAGTTGGCACTACTGAGGTTTAGGCCCGTCAAGATGGCAGTACTGAGGTTAGCGATGCGTTGTTGTCGATGACAGCTGTCAAAAAGCACGTGGCTTTGTTTACAAATTCAAATTTCCCGCGGGAGGTGGAGGAGGCATCTGGGAGGCCTCTGGCTGAGGTGGAGGTGGAGGAGGCATCTGGGAGGCCTCTGGCTGAGGTGGAGGTGGAGGTGGCCTCTGGGAGCCCGAGGTGGAGGTGGCCGCAGAACCATCCAATTATACTACTCCAGTAGATTCTAGCACTCGCGTACATACGGAGTAATTAAGGAAGAAAATAATACAATTAAGAAAGTTGAAATTAATAGAAAATGGATTATAACTGAGGACACCTGGATAACGACAAATATGTAAATGCCAAGTGAATGTATTGGAGAATCAAATGCCCCTCAATAGTTTTATGCTGGTGTGAGTTATGGATATAATAAAGCGGTAACAGAAGAGAAATTTAGGCTTAGTGATTCTTAGGTAAACAGATAAGAAGATGACTGATGGTTTTATCACTTAATCTATTCGAGGGCGGTTATAACCTCCAATGATATTCCGCCAATATCCCGCAGATAGGCCGATTGTCGCCTCTCTTGCCTTCTACCCAAGGAACAACCAGGAATTTAAAAGCATGATGAGGAAAATGGGAATACGTTACTTCCCTGCTAGCAAGCAGTCAGAGACGTTGCCATGGTAGCCTGTAGGTTCGTTATCGGCCTGTCGGTCACTCAATGCAGAGCATGATACGCGCAGAAAGGAGTAAATTTCTCCGTCATTTGAAGAGTAAGGTAAATTATGAACCTAACGAAACTTGTTTATAATGAAGAGACGTTTCACGTACGGTCCACAGAGTTTACAGAAAATCAATAGTATAAGAGAAAATGGAGGAAAACCGTTCTGGTTTTCGTATGAATCAGATTTTAAAATGATATGCATATCAAAACCTTCTCCGGGATGAGTATACTCTAAATATGAAGTTTGAGTGAGATCTATCTAGCCGTTCTGACGTGATGGTGGAACAGACAAACAGACAAACAAACAGACAGACACGAAAAGTAGAAACCACCGATTCGGTCTTGAGTTGACCTAAAACGGATAAATATGTGAAAAATTGGCAAAACAAAAGAAATTAAAGACAGCGGACCCCCTACAACTTTATTTATATAGATTATTATTATTCCCTAACTTTTTCCAAGTTAATCGGCGTCAGCATTAATGGAGTTTCCGCCTAGTTTTATGGCTGGATGCCCTTCCCAACGCCAACCTTATGTGAGGAGATGTATTCGCTACTGCGTGTTACTGTGCTGCTTAGTAGTGTGATACGTAGTGTGTAAGCGAAGATGTGTATTAAGACAATCACAACATCCAGCCTCCAAGCTAGAGGAATGAACCACACATGGTAATAATCCTCGACCTGACCGGTAATTAAACTCGGAGCCCTCTGAACCGAAGAGCATTACGCTGACCATACAGCCAAAAATTATTATTATTATTATTATTATTATTATTATTATTATTATTATTATTATTATTATTATTATTATTATTATTATTATTATTAACTTTTAGACGTTGCAAAATTACATCTTAAAAATGCTATGCTAAATAAATGTAGGATTTCGTAATGCTATACACCACGAACGTGTATTGCGGAAATCGTCCCAGACGCAGTTACAGACATGGGGTTTCTGACCTTAATGGCAAGAGTTGGTTACCCCTCTCCAGCACTAAAAGCACTGTCCTGTCACAACCCCACCACTCGCTGTATACGGTAGGGGTGAAAATCAAACCCACTAGGAAGCAGACAGATTTTCACTTGATCCCCGGAATGAAAGGCGTGGACGACAAGAAACTGAAGGAATTGAAACATAAGGGTTCGATGATGCCTTTGCTGGCAGGACCTAGTGTTTAGAGTGCACCATGTCTTCTGGTATAGGCTAGAGCAATTTTGTTACTTTCATTGGTCTGTCTCTGTCTTATCCTTGGCTTTGACAATATGAAAGTGACTGAGGTATGAGCGATGCTAGTAATGCCATTCCTTGTGCAGCCAGTCCCTGCTATGAATGGTGTGAAAATGTTGCTCATAGGGTCGGTTGATGCATGCATTTCAGTGGGCTTGGCAGACTGATATGTAATAGCAACTTCTGGCTCGGTGAGGAAAGCAACGGGAAACTACCTCACTCCTCATTTCCCTAGTACGCCTCTTCAGTGATGCCTAGGCCATCTATGACAGCTGATGGCAGAGCTGTTGAGGATGCAACCAGCCTTAGGGCTGAAGACTGAACATACATACAAGGGTTCGATGAGCCTAGTATTTGTGTCGTGTACTTTCACTTCTATATTAGAATACAATCAGGTAACATCCATGGCATAACCTGTCTGTCGTAAGATGCGACTAAAAGGGGGACGATGGGCTCTCAACTTTGGAGAGTGGGACCACGGTTCCCCTAGCTGAGCCTGGCATTGCTTCCACTTACTTGTGCCACGTTCCTCTCCATTTATATTACCTGTTCAACTTCTCTTGGTCAACTCTTGTTCTATTCCGACGCCGAAGGTATTAGGTTTTCGAGGCCTAGAGAGTCTTTCATGTTCTCGCGTTCGTGGCACTTTCCTTCATTTTTCGAAATGTCTGATCTCTTCCATCAGTAATGATACAAGATGGTTGCCTAGTTGTACTTCCTCTTTTACCACAACGACCAATCAGGTCCTAGCAGTATGAGACGTCCGTGAGGAAATGTACCGTGAATGATTCGATTACAGGCCACGATTACTTCCGACGGTTCTTTCGGATCTCTTTACCTACACTTAAGATTTACCAAGTAAAAGAAACGAATGTAGGAGAACTTGTACTTTTTTTTTTTGAAAATTCATGGTCGGTAGTGGTTGACATCTGAGAAAGTAGCTATTCAAGTGCATTATCCAAACCTGGACGCTGGCGACCTAGTCAGTACCTAGGCCAAGTGCTACTGTCAGGATCCTGAGCCAGATTTTACTTCCGGTGGGGTGTCCAGATTCTTTCCCGCACCTCTAGTCATCAGCACGTGGCTACCCATCCAAGTGATGATTGCATGCTATGTTGCTTAACTTCAGAGGTCTCACAGGATCATCTGTTTCAAAATAGCTACGCCATATAAAAATGAATGTTTGTATGTACGTCAAATGACATCTCCTCCTAAATCACTGGAGCAAAAAAAAAAAAAAAACTAAACTTAGTACACTCATAACTTATTATCTGGAGACGAGCCCTGTGGGAGTAAGCCATCCCTAGCACCCTAGCCGGTTTGCTGAGATCAATAGTAACACACCGGATTTTTTAAAAGTCCAAGATCAGCCCCCTTTTGATAAGGGGCGAGGGGGGAGTGATATATAAAAATAATCGAAAATAGTGTCGAATCCATTGATTTCGGGGTCGCTGAGATGAATAGTGACACTCCGGATATTTTAAAGTACAATTCGGCTCGCTTTGGGGCGGGAGGCGTAAAAATATTACCTACTATCTGTAAAAAATACCCTAGGGGCAAGACGCCCCTAGAACCCCTAGGGAAGGGGGTGAAATATAATCTAAATTAATCAATGGAAGTCGGTTTGGAATGATCTATATATACTGTACTGTATGGGAAATTAAGGTACCAATAAAATTAAAACAGACGCGAATTAATGAGGCACTTCCAGGCATCTCAGAAACCAAAAACTTGGTACCAGTAAAGCTGATAACATCAGAATCCCTAGAAAAATCGAAAATCTTCAAAATAACCTGAGGGGGCCTTGCTGGGAGTCTCAAATTTGGGGCTCAGCCTAAGAACGCAGTCGGATATATTTATCCAAATCGATAACCTATAGGTTTCATGGGCTTAAAAGTTTCCTGAAAGTCCTAATTTTAACCCCCTCTCCCAAATCAAGATGGCAGTACAATCTACCAGACGAGCTAGAAAATTGAAATTCGGGAAAATGACAGCTTTTAGCCTGAAACCAACGGAAAAATTACGAGGTGTTTCAATTTTTCATTTTTACTCCCGAAAAATATCGATATATGAAGGCAATTTTAATGAGGGTTCAGACCTTCCTTCCGAGGTATTTGGTGGCTAAACGGTAGGTCATATCACAAAACGGATGGCACAATCTCTGTTCAATTTGGAGTGATCAACAACTTTAGTCCTACGACGTTTTGTCTATCTCTATCCCTTATACGTTAAATTTGGCTCTATTTCTAGGTTACGTAAATTTTGCACTTTATACACGTATAAATGGTAGTTTGATTCACTTATCCAAAAGATAGGATCATCAAATTCTACGCGAACATTGGCCCACCCAGAAGCAATATGTGAGCGAAATTCTATGTTTGTAGCTGTCACATATGTATCCGAAATTTCACACCATTGAACGTTTCTAACTCAATCCTTCCCATAAATAGATGAGATACGAGAACATATCATTGAACCAGGCATTTATACCGTTATATGTGGTGTCTTATCGTACAATCCGCTTGTCGATATGATATACCGTTTACAGCAGTTAATCTTTAAATGACCGGGCGAGTTGGCCCTGCGGTTAGGGGCGCGCGGATGTGAGCTTGCATCCGGAAAATAGTGGGTTCGAATTTCACTGTCGGCAGGCCTGAAAATGGTTTTGCGTGGTTTCCCATTTTCCCACCAGGCAAATGCTGGGGCTGTACCTTAATTAAGGCTACAAACACTTCCTTCCAACTCCTAGACCTTTCCTATCCCTATCCCATCGTCGCCACCTACCTGTGTCGGTGCGACGTAAAGCCACTAACGAAAACAGATCTTTAAATGAAGGTAAAAATGCACATACTTTCGTATGTCGATCTATATTCATTCATTGAAGTCGATTGTAACGATCTAGAAAGGGTGTGCGTGCCTTTGTAATTAATACTTTACAAATCGAAAATGTAATCAGTACTCCCCACATCGACTTTGACTGGCAGTATGAATGGAGTCCTCTTCAAAATCCTGTGTACCATTGTAATGAATAATTTCCTTCTCGATTTGACTGGCAGAAGGCTAGGGAGCATGCATTTTTTTTTTTTTTACAAAATTTCTTTAACCGATTGTCTTTGGCAGTAGGTGAGGATGCCCGCCATTATAAACAAATATACCCATCTAAAAAGTGACTGACGTTGGGCATAGTGGCCTACTACTATAATAGAAAATACCAGCTTGGTGTGACTGGCAGTAAGCTGACTGACATTAGCAAATGGAGCCTGTGATCACAATGATAACAGCACAACTCAATTTTGACTAGCAGTAAGGAAGGTGCCTGGCATTATAATCAAATTTCCTCAATTGTTATCTCCCTGGAAGTAAGAAATGGGGCCTGCCATTGCAACGAAAACTCCCCAAATCGATTGTGAACGCACAACAGGCAATGGGGCCCGCCATTATAATGAAAATTCCCAACTCGTTTACGAATGCCAACAGGCAAGTGGACCTACCGTTATCGTCACAACTCCGCAACTCGCACTTTACACTGAAAACGACGTACCATGGACCTTACTATGCTGTTTCTTAGATAATGTTAAGAGACATTGAATTAAAAAAAAATCTTATTCACTGCGTGTCAGTAATTTACTTCGATGTCCGTATACAATTAGCGAAGCACAGGCACATTTTCTAGTTTTTAATAATGAGAGGAAGAATCAAAGAGAATAATAATAATAATAATAATAACGGACTGAATATTCAACATACATTATTATTATTATTATTATTATTATTATTATTATTATTATTATTATTATTATTATTATTATGTCAAGAGGAGTTTGAAAGTATAAGCAAAGTTATAGCGTACTATATGAAATGAAATGTCTGAGAATCTACCGTTACTTAACGTGAAGCTAAGGTCATTACCACAAAAAATGAACATAGAAAACTAGATGAAGAGGAGATGTATGACTCGGAAACGACAATATGCAGGGGCGTGATAACCAAGTGCCATCATCATTGGCTTCTCACCAAAGCGGTAGCTGTTCGAAATCTCGGTCAATACATGTGGCACCTTTGCAATGACATATGATGTCCCTGTGGTTCGTCTAAAAGAGGAGATCCCATGGCTTAGCTCACGATGTCAACAGTCAGGTATGTATGTTGGGTAGTCAGCCCGAAGGCTGGTTTGATCCTCTGCAGTTCTACCAACAGCTGTCATAAATAGCCTAGGTGTCACTGAAGAGGCGTACTAGGGAAATGAGGAGTGAGGTAGTTTCCCGTCAACAGTCAGGTACAACTTTTTTTTTTTGCTAATTGCTTTACGTCGCGCCGACACAGATAGGTCGTATGGCGACGATGGGACAGGAGAGGGCTAGGAGTGGGGAGGAAGCGGCCGTGGCCTTAATTAAGGTACAGCCCCAGCATTTGCCTGGTGTGAAAATGGGAAACCACGGAAAACCATTTTCAGGGCTGCCGACAGTGGGGTTCGAACCTACTATCTCCCGAATACTGGATACTGGCCGCACTTAAGCGACTACAGCTATCGAGCTCGGTCAGGTACAACTAGAAACTATTGTTTACAGTAAGAGCGTGTGATGGAAGGGGTACAATTATAATGGACGGCGGTAGTGTTTTGTGGCGATAAAATAAAGTTCGGTTGGACACTTAGTTTTTTAAACAAAATGTCAACATATGCCACTTTTTACATTTTAATAGCAGCAGCAGCAGCAGCAGCAGCAGCAGCAGTAGCAGGTTATCAAAAAAAGCAATTTACTGGTAATAACATAGCTAACTGAATGAGGTGCAAACTCCAAGAAGTTTTGTTTTTACGTTGTGAATAGAAAGCTGTTTCTCCTCATCGAATCAAAACGCCAACTTTTTTGTGCTCGGTAAATTCTGAAAAAATATGTTACCATGTAGTCGCAAGAGATAAAATTGTGAATGCAGTAAAAGAATCTCTTACTGGAACAGCCCGAGTTGGCGGGTTCAATCCCAGTTCAGTCCCGTGGTATTTGAATGTGCTCAAATATGTTTATCTCGTGTTGGTAGATTTACCAACAAGTAAAGGACTTCTGCGAATCAACATTCCGGCATTCTGGTGTCTTCGAAAACCATGAAAATACTTAGTAATAAATTATTATTATTATTATTATTATTATTATTATTATTATTATTATTATTATTATTATTATTATTATTATTATTATTGTTGTTGTACCGGGCGGTACACCTCCACGCCGCTAATTTAAAATGTGCGCCAGTTGAAACTCCTCTGCTGGAGGAAGTCTGAACCTTATTGACGGTATAAACTTTCAAGTTTCTCAGAAGATGTCACTACCTGGAAATTTTGGAGTTTTTGAACTGTGTCATTTTCGACGTTGTTTGTTTTGCTTGTAGTAAGAAGTGTGAACTTTCTCTTCTAGAGGACACTACTGAAGATCAACAATAGTGCACCCTAGTGCGGAGTGAAAGAACTGTTTTTTGGAGAAATTTTTATTTCAAAAGTTTGTTTCTTGTTAAATTTCTTTCTGTTATTGTTTAAGTTGGCTGTATATCCCTCTCTTTCCCCTTGTTTTGAATTTAGCCAATCCCGAATTTCTTTTATTAATTTCTGACCAATCGAATGTATCTTCCCCCAACTTGAACATGTTGCTGTATCCTACCCAATAAAGTGCTTGTGGGAGGGTGTTTTCATTCCCCTAACGCCTCGAACCTTCCGCGAGAGTATATAAGCTGCTGATTTTAGGGTCTCCGGGCCACTTCTGTTCCATCTTTCAGTGTGTAAAGTACATAGCAGGGGGCGGGAAGCGCCTCTTTCTCCGGCAGCGGTCAACAACCAGGTAATGGCCGATTAATTACTTCTTTTCTTGCTTGCTCAGCAGTTTAACTCTCGGGGCGGGTCCGAAGTTTTTCCATTATGTAACCTTCCTTAAAATGTAAAGAAACTTGTATCTATTCTATCTTTTAAACTACATATTGGGATAGAGAGTGCTTAACCCTCTCGAACTCCCACTCATATTGTTTTGAGGTGAACTTATTTTCTCAACCTATTCTTCTTTAACATTATGTAAATTTGTTTCTTTTCTTAAGTCACCTCCGTAGTATGGGATTAGCCCTTGCATCAGTGGCCTAGAGCCAAATTAGGTTTTGAAACAAATACATTAGGAGTGCAGATCGCCTCCTCTCAAATTGTTATTTTAGAGGTCATGTAATTACCCCTTTTTTTCATCTAATAGACCTCAGTAGGTTGGGTATTTTACCCCTGTGTCTATGTCCAGAGAGGACAACTTGAAGGTGGAGTTTGGTGTGGCCTTTGAGAGGCTTAAAGTTGAGAGCGAGTGGCTCTTTTTCGAAAATTGAGTGTTGTATGCCTCGTGGAGGCTTTTCGGTGTAATTTGGAGCAAGTGCTCCTGAGCATGAATGGGGTTTTCTGCCCCTCTGTTAATACTTATTTTGAAGTAAGGTTGGGCTGATTGCCCAAGCATTGTAAAGTCAGGGCGCGAAGCCCAAATCCTGTAAATATTCTAACTACCTTTTTGACTTGCTACTCTGTACCTGCCATGCTTGTTATTTCTTTATTTTGAAAAGAAAATATAACCTTGTTAAATTTTAAATTAATTTTACTTTCGTAGCTTGAGACCTGTTCACCACCCCGCACCTTCTTTCACGCATAACTACCACAAAAACACGGTAACAATTATTATTACTGTACCATGAGTCAGGCCTCTCCGTCTATTTAAAATTGCTTCTCAATGTCTATGCTGGCACCTGTGTAAAATAAATTTAACTATCAGATACTCTACTAGTTTGGCTGTCAGGGACTAGATTTCCTTAGCATCGATTTCGGACTGCTCCCTGGTGTTCAAGTATAATACACAGTTCCAAAAAATTAGGGGAACATGTTTTGTAACGTCTTGTACGTGAACGTTAATTTGGTAGTGCGGTTCCAGTGGTCGTACAGCATACCTTGAGACCTTAGCTACTCAGGATATGTTAAATCGAAGTTATACTCCATCTGTAGGCGTAGCCATGCATTAAACTGCCAGTTGACCACACAAAACAAAGTGAATAGCGGTGCGTCCGTGTGTCGTTGTGAGGTACACAGAGCACTGTGGTCATTCGAGCACGTTGATCGTCAATCATCACGTTCCATGAGACATCTTAACGAGGTTCAAGTCACAAAGGCCGTCACTTTGATCCAGGAAGGATGGACCTTTCGTCGTGTTGCTGTGGATCTCAGTCTCAATGAAATCGCTACAATGATACAGGCCAGTTCACAAGGAGGGTTGGACAAGGTCGTGGACTCATGATAATCCCGCAGGATGACCGATATCTGGCCATCTGTGCGTTGCGGCGTCGTTCAGCAACTGCCAGAGAACTGCAACAAGACCTCAGGAGGGTCACTGGAGTCATGGTGTCTGGACCAGACAGTAAGGAACAGGTTAAGAGAAGTGTCCTTATGTCCCAGACATCCCGTTCGAGCACCCCGTTTAACGCAGCAACATCGCCGTACGGATCTTGTCGTCGTCCGTGGTAATCGTACCGCTGCGGGCTACATCGAGCAGATACTGCTACAGCATGTGTTGGTTGATGCATATGGTGTTGGCCATGAATTCGTACTATTGTACGACAATGCCAAGGCTCATGTAACGTGCATCACCAGAGCTGTCTTGCGAGAACTGGACATTCAAGAGATGGAATGGCCAGCAGGGAGTCCGGACCTTAATCCCATCGACCATGTGTGGGATAAGCTTGACAGAAGTATTCGTGGGCGTCTTGTTCCATCACAGACTCTCCAAGACCTCGAACAGTCTCTCATTGAAGAATGGGACCTAATACCGCAACGTGACCTCCGTCGACTTATACGGAGCATGCCACGTAGGTGCTAAGCTGTGAAGCTCTCCAACTTTGACAAACATCCACCCTAGAGAACTCTCATCACTTTGTTTTCTCCCCTATTTGGACATTTCCCTTTGTGTTCTGAAAATGAACGCGAATCCATTTTTTGTATATTTCAACGGTAAAAAATAAAGGTTTAGTTGGTAATATACGTAGGTGTAAGGTATTGTTACGTGGAGCATGGCATACGTTCACAAACATGTTCCACTAATTTCTTTGAACTGTGTATTAACCTGGAAGAATTTAAGGTTTAGAAGTTGGGCAACCTGTTTACAGTCATTTATTCCTTTTTAATCATTCTGAAGTTGTCAATACTGTATCAATTGAATCCTCCTGTCAAATGTAATCAGAACTAATTGATTACCCAATCAATTTGTCCATATCAAATTTTCTGCAGTCCAATCAAAAGAAATGTAACCAAATCCTTCTGGTAATATCGGTTGAGCCTCTTTGTAAGAGCAAGGCTTTTGAGCTAAGGTGTCTTGTATATAATGACTTGTGTGTGAGCATCATATAAAAGAGAGCTAAGCGCGACTTCCAAGGAGGAGTGGAGGTGGGGGAAGCAGCATGAACATTATAAAACTAATCAGGTGTGGCAATAACGTATAATTTTAGGTGAAAAACTTGCGTGCGAGGCTCGGGAAGATTTTAGGTTTTGAGGTAGCACGTAATTGCTAGGTCGGCCTTCTCTTTTCATTTCTAAATTTATATACGACTTAAAATTTCAAAGTGTAAATTCATGTAAGGAATCTGCAGGTCCCGAAGGTTTAAGGAAGCACGGGAGTGGTACCCTCATTAAACTTCCTATCTACTTAATATTTTGTTACTAAATTTTTCTAACCGTTAAATTGTTGTATCTCTCTTTCAGCCTTTAATTTTCTACCATCATTTAGTCGCAGATAAGTACGGATCAGCCTGTGCTTCTTAGGGCCTTAAGCCCAAATAGGTAAAGTATAATCTTTTTCTCTGGAGTGTTTAGGTTTCCTTCGTTCATCCTGGTGTTCGGCATTTTAAATTTAATTTTCATTCGATTTAGTAACCTTGTGGCCGTGTAGTGTGGACCTTCTGTCCCTGTATTTTGGAGATATGTTGATCCTATTTACGTAAATTACGAGCGTACGAACTAATTTTAGAGCAAAGCAACTGTTGTTGCTTTCCTACATAATAAAGTAATACTGTGGCCCAATTATGGGGCAGGTAGTAAATCTTCTTAAATGGATTCCGGGATTCGTGCCCCTTGCCTTGTAAATCTTTCTCCTGGGTCTATGACCTTGAAGGACTTTGTGTAAAATGAACTACTGGGTTCAAGACCCATTTTCAAATTGTATGACTGTATCAGAAGCTACGGCTTCTTTCTTGAATGGCATTTTACTCGTACATACCGTTTCCGATTGTACAGTCTGAACTAATTACTTATATAACGCAGTGTAAGATTTAGTGTTTACTTTCTATAATTTTGAAATAAGTTTACGCTCCGGTGCTGCAAAATACTTTTAGCCGTTGTGCTCTTTCCTATTGGTGACCTCCGAGCTTTCGAGCTCCCGTGTTAAATTAATTAAGTATATTGAAGCTCCCATTCTTGCGTTTTCTCAAACTTGTAATATTCATTCTTACGGGGTTACCCGTGGAAGGCAGAGGTGAAAGAAGGTGCGGGCTGGAATGGGTCTAACTACAAGGTCGAAAGATGAATTAAAATTTCAATAAACGTTATATTTTCATAAGTAGAAAAAAAAATTACATAGAATTTAAACAGATAACAACAACTCAACCACTATCCACTAATCAGGTACAAGGTATAATTTTTACAAACGAAAGCCCGAGTTTCGGGGTCCTTAAAAGTTCTGGGCTTCGAGCCCCAATTACACAATCCTTGAGCTATTAGCCCAACTTTCCCAAGGTACACTCATTTGTTCAAAGGGCAGAAAACCCCTTCATTCAAGGAGCATAAGCTCCAAAAAACATGTCAGGGCTCCTAGAGACACTTTTACCACAAATAAAAGAGCTAACCCGCTCTCAATTTTTCAAGCTCATAAGGGTAATAACAGGCTTTACAATCACTTGCCATCAAGGCACAACTTACAAGAATTAAACAGGGGTATCTCGTACCCAGCTTACAGGGCCTTAAAAGAAAAAGAAAAAGAATAGGTTAATTTAAATGGCCCTAAATGCAAGAAAGGAAAGAAGGCGTGAATTAGCACTCCTAAATACCCATTTTAAAACCTAAGAGGCACTAGGCCGATGACACAGGGGCTATTCCCAAGCTAGGGAGGTGACTCGTATGAGAAAACTTTAAGACATTACAGAAGGGAAGAAACAGTTACAAAACGTAGTCACCTCAAACCAAAAATGAAGGGGAGCTCAAGAGGGTAAGGCACTCTCTATCCCCGATTTACAGTTAAAGATAGATGTTTTTACAAAAGCGACGGCAAATTACATGTTACAAGATAGGTTACATAGTAAAGGTTTCGGACCTTCCCCGGGGTTTAGATTGCTGAGCTAGCGAGAAATAAACAAGTTAAGTGGCCATTACCTTGGTGAAGAGCTGCTGCCGGATGGAAGAGGCGCTTCCCGCCTCCTGCTACACTTCCATACACTAGGCTAGATGTTGTTCGAGTGGCCAGGAACCGTGAAAATCAGCACTTTTTATACACTCAGGGAAGATTCGAGAACTTTCATGAATAATTAAGACACACCCACTCAACTTTATTGGCTGACTAAAACGTTACACATCAAAATAGAAGAAGAAACCTAGGATTGCTTGGTAATTAATTGCAGAAATTACTGATTGGCTAAGTTCAAAACTGTCGGAAAGAAAGATTAATATTGCCAACCCACAAATGAAAGAACAAAATTTAGTAAAGACAAAAACTTCTGAATACAAGATTTCTTCAAGAAAGTTCATTCACTTCGCACCAGGGTGCATGATCCCAGTTTTACAATAGAGACATCTAAGGGAGAATGTCCACACTTCTTGATCAATAGAAAACAAAATACGTTGAAATCCATACAGTACTGACAACTTCGTAATCACAAAATTTCCGGTAGTGACATCTTCTGAGAAACTTATGAGTTGATACAGTTGTTAAAGTTCAGAGTTTCTCCTGTAGAGGAGTACTTTAAGGCGGAAAATTCAAATGTGCGGCGTAGAGGTGTACCGACCAGTACATTAATGATGCTTGGGATTTTGTTGTTGTTTTTGCCGGTGTCTCCTCCTCCCTTACTATTGCTGTGCTATTTTGTTATATGGTGAAAAGAAAAAAATACAGTATTCTGAAATTTTAGCAGATGTGCTTACACTCTAACTTGTGCTTGTACAGCCCTTCATTCCTCACGCTTCTTATCCCTCTGCAGTCCACTACAATAACTGTAATAATAATAATAATAATAATAATAATAATAATAATAATAATAATAATAATAATAATAATAGCTCAAAAGCTTTGCATATTATAGTTCAGAGCATTTTCTTTCTACTTCTGTGTACAAAAATTATACCTTACAAAGCGTATAGTCCTATATACAGATAAGCAACATGCGGTTCTGGCTTGCCTATGATTAGTACTCACTATATGAGGAACACCACGGGAGAGTACGAGTCCCTGTGGTTAGTACACTTATGTGATGAACACCATAGGTTTGTGTTGCCTGTAAATGGCACCGCAATGTGCGAAACACCGTAGGTCTGTAATACATGTGCGAATTTCATTACCTGTGAGTAGTACCTTAACGTGTGTGTGGAATACCGCGAGTATGCGCTACTCTTGATTAGTACCGCAACATGACAAATACCATGGTTCCACTTTCCTAGCGATAAGTACCATTGTGAGGGGCCGCTTACTTGGATTTTGGACCCCTTTCGACTACAAGTATCCTCGATTCAGTATTGTGCTACAGAAGCAGTCCCTTGGTCAGTAATACGATTTGTGTTACTGTCACATTCGTCACCAGAGTCTTCATCTGATTGCCACGGATTCTCAGGAGGCGTAATGAAAATATCAGCATTACTGAAGTCAGTAATCGTCAAATTGACAACTAATTGAGATCTCCTGCCGAAGCAAGAGTGATCAAATATAAAATTTTAAAATATGGCGTATGGCGTTTAGTGCCGCGAGATCCCAGGACGGGTTCGGCTCACCAGGTGCAGGTCTTTTATTTGACGCCCGTAGGCGACATGCACGTCGTGATGAGGATGAAATGATGATGAAGACAACACATACACCCAGCTCCGTGCCAGGGAAATTAACCAATGACGGTAAAAAATTCCCGACCCTGCCGGGAATCGAACCCGGGATCCCTGTGAAAAAAGGCCAGCACGCCATACGTCCTCACTCCATATGAACACTGCGGAGTGGTCTAGGAATGAATCCAGACTTTTGGCACGCAATCTAGTGATTGGAAATTGTGTACCACCAACTCCCCTACCCTGCCGGCCAACGTTCTGATGATGACATTTTTTTTGAGCAACGGGACTCGAACCGGCTAACCACGGTATCAATCCATATAGAACTGACGCCTTAACGACCATGACCAGCGCGTGATTTCTCATCAGCTCAGGCTGGACAGGCTTTACATAGTCCTGAGAAATTCTTGCACATTATCAGAGACAAAGAGCATCTGTAATACCTCCTCTTTTATGTCCCAATTGCGAGATGTGTTTTTCCAACTACAACCTTCCCAGCAAAACAAAGTAGGAAGTTTTCGTGCTTTCAAAATTGAAGAAATCGTCTCATGTCTTTGTGCGCAGATATGGTGTAAAGACAAGCCTTCAAGATCCATACCAGGGTCCCTTCCCAGTTATCAGAAGGGCAGATGATGATGAATATGATGCTTATTGACTAAAGGGGTCTAACATCAGGTCATCGGCCCCTAAGGGTACGAAATGAGACGAAATGAAATGATAAATTAAAATCCCAAAAACATCCACTGATGACAATTCAAAACGTGTATGCAGATGAAGATATGTGTATTAACCCATTTGATCCCATTGATCCATTTTTGGATCAAAAGTTTTACATTTTACTACGAGTAGGGTATTTAATTTTTTCAAGGTTTGTCATATGAAATGATTTCGATAAGCTCCAACCATCATTTGAAATCCAACAGTTGTTCCTGATAGCATACCGGAAGGTACATATTTGACGTATAAAATTGGACTTTTTTCAAGACATGGCAGCAAGGTTAAGGTGAGGATATTTCATCATAAACATTAATTTGTTAATAATGTACTATCATGATTGATAGGACAAATGTAAATTCTAAGTTCCCATGGAGGGAATTAGATATTTTTCCACCAATAGAGCATATCAGTGGGTAGGGTCTGACACATCCCACTCTGATGAGTCTAGTGTCAGATCTAAGACGAAACGCTGGTTAATAGAGCAAACGCCCGAAAAGCCATACATCTAATTTTTTATCTCATTTTTGATGTGCTCCACTGGTAGAAAAATATCTAATTCCCTCGATGGGAACTTAGAATTTCCATTCGGAATTGCTAGGCGGGCATTAATTCCATTGTGGAGTTTTATCTCCCGTATGCAGTTGTCAGACTGTGCCTCTTATAATGGGCTTCTGATAAGTTCACCTGCATACACCCCAGCGTCAGTGGGTAGGGTCTGACACATCCCATGGGTTCCCTCATCCCATCGTGTCGCTCATATAGTGCTGCTAATCACAGGTAGGTACTGTAAAGCTATTGATCTACGCCAGCTTCTGTGCATGTGAAGCACTGTGTGACGGTTCCATTGATCGTTTTAAATTCACATCCGTCCGTCCGTCCGTCCGTCCGTCCGTCCGTCCGTCCGTCCGTCCATCCATCCATCCGTCCGTCCGTCCGTCCGTCCGTCCGTCCGTCCATCCATCCATCCATCCGTCCGTCCGTCCATTCTGATGCGTCTAGTATCAGACCTAAGACGAAGCGCTGGTTAATAGAGCAAACGCCTGAAAAGCCATACAGGACAAATGCATGTATTAAAGGTGTAATAACTCAGTATTTCATTATTTCTTATCAACAATCGCCAATAATGCAGTAAAATTAGATGTTTCATTTAAGGGACAGTGGGATATTCTTTTTTTAGGCTGACTGTTAATGAAGTCTTAGCTATTTTAGAAAATGCAGGTTTTACGTTTGATGTGATGTGGACTGGAAAGATTGAAGTCTATCATGTCCATATATTTAAGTGATACGTGATGAACCTGTTGATACGCACTCAAGTATCTCTTCTGAAGTTCATGAGTAATATGAAAGATGTGATTGCATAGTATTGACAGTTCCTCGGATTTTATCAAGTGGGCAAGATCAAAAGACATGATCCTACATACTTGTTCAACGGTGCGGTATGGGAGGAATAGCACAATCTGAGATAAACTTATTTATTAGACACTTCGATAAGAAACGACGGTGTGATAAGCCTTTTCTAGCGGAGCTGAAGGCGGATATCCACATCCGTCGGGGACACGTTTGTCCAACTTTACACAATTTATGGCTCATTCGACAATTGGTATTGGACATGATAATTATGGATAATCAGACATACATTAGCTTCTTCTGTGTATCAGTCATAGTGAGTTTGTCTCCGGATCTCAAGATCATGGGTTTAAAACCAGCAGAGGTAGTAGGAATTTTGATATTGTTCATTTGACACTCCACGTCGTACGATGTCGGCATATTGTTGTTATTATTATTATTATTATTATTATTATTTATATAAGAGTTAGAATATATCTATTTCGGTATAGATATCTTCTTGCAGTAGTATTCTTCTCTTCTTTCCCTTCGTCTTAATTTTCATTCCGAAGATTTGTACGCAGCAGTTATTTTCCTCCACTCCTTTGTTCTCTGTTTATGCCTACAGAAAGTCCAATAACACCATCATTATTCCCGTTTCATTGCGCGTTAGGTCATTTAGGTTTCGAATTTTTAATTTATGTTTTAATATTCATTATCGCAGGTGGATCAAAAAATTTCTAGCCGGGATGAGTGGCTCAGACGGTTGAGGCATTGGCCTTCTGACCCCAACTTGGCACGTTCGATCCTGGCTCAGTCCGGTGGTATTTGAAGGTGCTCAAATACGCCAGCCTCGTATCGGTAGATTTACTGGCAAGTAAAAGAACGCCTGCGGGACTAATTCCGGCACCTCGGCGTCTTCGAAAACCGTAAAAGTAGTTAGTGGGACGTTAAGCAAATAACATTAGTATTATTATTAAATTTCCCGTTTCTAAATGTGTTTCAACCATGCGTCAAATGCTTTAAGACATCGTTTCTAAAAATTCGTCGTATGATCGAATTCAAATTTTAACACAAAACACACTGGGAATTTTATGGTCCAAGAAAAAAAATGTTACCAATTTTGTAAGCTACCTTTTTCTCGATTCGATGTAGTTGGAAAATTGCGTACTTGGTCGCATTGTGATCTTTATCCATCCAACGGTTATGCTGTATGACTGATAAATACGTAAATTAATTCACGTTTTTAAATGAGTTTGTATTTGTGTTGGGTAGAATGGTTTGGACCAGTAGCTAGCCGGTGCAGGGAAAGTCGTACGACGTTCCCACGACAGCCCGGGACACCCCGCCATGTCGCGCCGCGTTCAGAGTTTAATCTACTGATTACAAGTTGCACGTACAGGATCGTTTGCTTCACCGTTTGCTTTAACGTTTCCTACAGTGTTTAATAATTACCTGTGATTAGCACTGAAACTGTTTTATTCTGTTCGGTTCTTTCTGGTTGTTTTTATTCTTATTTTTTAAAAATTCTTAATGTGTTTATTTGGATATGTACATTATTTTAAGTCAGCTTAAAATCTCATCATAAGTTTTTAATTCATGCCAGTCGCTTTCAGAATCAGAATTTTCTGAATGCAACTGGTTGGACTTGAATCACTTCAGGAAGGAGGCATTTTTCCCAATATTATTTTTCAGTTTCTACGGAGCATTTTGTACATTTTTCCACAGCTCAGGTGTTAAGCAAAAACTACATAAAAACAAAAAATGATTTTTAAAGCTGCCACTGGAGGTTCGAAGCGTTCATGAGAAAAGCTGACAGGAAATGTTTTTCAAGGGCACTTAATACCATTTGTTTCAGTGCTAATCACAGGTAATTAGTAAATACCAGATGAAACTTTTAAGCAAACGGTGAAGTGAATATTACGGTATATGCAACTTGTAATTATTGTAGTTATATTCAACTCTGTGAGGGACGTGGCAACGCTCGGTGTCCCGGGCTATCTCGGCAATGTCGTACGACTTTCCTTGCACCGACCAGCTTCTGATCCATATCATTCTACCCAATACAAATGCAAACTCATATAAAAAAGTGAATTCATTTTACGTATTTCACATTCATACAGCATAACCATTGGATATATAGAGAGATCACAACGCGACCAAGAATTCAATTTTCCACCCACCCCGAGCCGAGAAAAACTTACCGTTCAAAACTGATAAAAACTTTGTTCTTGGAAACAAAATTCTGAAATGTACAAAAAATCACATTGTCTACGGTATTGTATTCAAATTTGGATTCGATGAGATGAGGGTTTTTGAAAAATCTCTTGAAGTTGATGCATGGCTGAAACACGTTAAAAACGGACACTTTTTGCGTACCACCTGCGATTAAAATTCGAAACCTTAATGGCCTAACGTAAAATGAAACGAGAAAAATGATGAATATATTTTCTGTAGGCCACTCCAAACTGGAGTACACATAATATTTTGGTCGACAGTAGAGTATTGCAGTCTAGATCTTCCTTTTTCTCTCTTGTCTTGAATCATTCCTTCCATTACATTAACTATAAAACTATTTTTAACAATCGGCTTTACGTCGCACCGACAAAGATATGTCTTATGGCAACGATAGGAAAGGGCTAGGAGTTGGAAGGAATCAGCCATGGCCTTAATTAAAGTACAGCCCCAGGATTTATCTGGTGTGAAAATGGGAAACCATGGAAAACCATATTCAGGGCTGCCGACATTGGGGTTCGACCAACTACTTCCCGAATCCAACTATAAAACTATTGTGCCTGTAGAGATGGCCAATTAATTGGTCTCTTCCTTTCATTAATTTTCTTAGTAGAGGTATTTTTTCACCTTCATTTGTGAGCTTTGCTGTACACGAAATATTTTCCGTTATCCTCCAGAACCACATTTCAAATGCCTCCAGATGTCTTTTATTGCATGCACCAATAGACCACGATTCTAAGCCATACAAGCCAGATATAGCACCTAATTAATCTCTTTATAGTCCCCACATTTAGATTCCCTGATGTAAGCAGTACTTTTTCCTTGAAATAAGCTACCTTTGCCTGTGTAATTCTGCTCTTTATGTCGGCTTAACTTCCGCCATCTGAAGATATTTTAGTTCCTAAGTAGGTAAAGATTACTAGTCTTGTCTGAGTGGTATATCAGTGCTTAATGTCTACTGCAATATATTGGGCAGTTTCATACCATAATTTCGGTCTACATTGCGTTAGTTTTGATGTCATACTCCTTTCCTTCAAGATGATGTTTATTCTTGCTAACTCATTTTTTTTGTAGTTTATCTTCGTTCTCCTCAATGATAGCTTACAGTAGTATAGCAACGAAAATAAATGGAAAAATTACATGAAAATACCCTGATCTGGAGTTGGCCATTAGGCTATCAGTCTTACGACACACAAAACCAATCGCATGGACTACAGTTATACTTCCAAGTTCGTCCACGATGATTCACTACGGATACAGTACCAGTCACGAGGAAATAACCTACGGCTTTCCGTTTTATGCCCTGGTGAAATAGTTAATAAAATACCAAGAATGTCAACGTGTTTATCTCAAAATGTTTCATGCTGAATTGCCGATGCTGAGAATTAAGGAACGGAAAGGGAAGAGTCAATGTTCTAAGATCCAAGGATTATCTATGTTGATACTTCATCTATGTCTCTCATTCTTTCTTTCACTCACTACAGCAATAGTGTGGCAATACTGAGACGGGAGCTGTACTCGTACCGTGGGCTTCAGATGAATCAATTATTAATTGGTCTTCTAGACTTCTAGACTACCCCCGTCAAGTTTCTGGACCGACCTCCTTCAATAATTCTTTCCTGTGCTTAACCGACACCGTCGAAATCTTGTTTCGAGAGGTCTAAAAAATCTTTCATATTTCTCTTTTCACAGTCCTTTATTTTCTTTATTAGATTCTCTCTTACTTCAAGAGAGCAGGAATGAGAGTCAATGAATGTAAAAGAAGTACACGATTCCCTTGTTTAGAAACAACACTAAACAATACGGAGAATTTGTATTTAGTCACATGAGCTTTAAATCCTATTCTTTTGGCTATTTGCTTTACGTCGCACCGACACAGATATGTCTTACGGCGACGAGAATTCTACTCTTAAGTTATACCATATACGACGAAAGCGGATCCTCTTTCTTCCTCTCTTAGCATTCTCACACTTTATTAGGCAAGAGCTCAATCCAACGGGATTTGGTCGGTCGGTCGGTCGGTCGGTTCCGGTATTTGTGCAGGCAAATCTCGGGAAGCACGCCACGGATTTTGATGAGGTTTTCAGTGTTCCTTAGAGCATTTATCGAAGAAGGTTTCACTGAATAAAACTTAACCTACGACGAAAGGAAGCCGAATAGTGGTGGATTTAGTAACGGGTGTTAAAAGAACTACCGTCCGAGGGCTTTCTTGGCGTACGCTACATTGCTGCTGGTCTTACCTCGCACTCATACAAATCTTTCGGTGGGGATGGGATAGAGACTAGGCTAAATCTGGAGAGAAACGACCGTGATGTTAATGAAGGAGAGTCCCAGAAACATGCAATAATGAATGCTATTTGCTTTACGTCGCACCGACACAGATAGGTCTTGTGGTGACAATGGGAAAGGAAGGACCTAGGAAAGGGAAGGAAGCGGCCGTGGCCTTAATTAAGGTACAGCCCCGGCATTTGCCTGGTGTGAAAATGGGAAACCACGGAAAATCAACTTCAGGGCTGCCGACAGTGGGGTTCAAACCCAATATCTCCCGATTACTGGATACTGGCCGCACTTAAACGACTGCAGCTATCGAGCTCGGTAATAATGAATGCATCCCTCCAAACAGGGTTGGTATCAGGAAAGGCATTAATTCGGAAAAGTGGGCTTAATCCACAAGTAGCGCTGACCCCAGAAATGAGGAAAATATAGGAAAGGAATAATAATAATAATAATAATAATAATAATAATAATAATAATAATAATAATAATAATTGTTCCGAGGTATCTGTGGAACAGCAGAGGTGAAAGAAGGTGCGGGTTGGAATGGGTCTAAACTACAAGGCCAAAAGATTGATCTAAAATGTCAATAAAGGTTATATTTTCTATATTTAACAACGGTGACGTAGAATTTTGAGCATACAACAAATAACAAGAAATTAAATCAGGGACCCGACCAAGAAGTCCAAGATTTAGAGAAAATTTTAACCAGTTTCCACTAGGGAAAATAACAAAAGCAGGTACAAGAGTAGATTTACAAGGAAAGTCCGAGTTTCGGGTTCTTACAAGTCCTGGGCTCCAAGCCCTCAATCTGACAATCTTTGAACTTTAGCTCAACAATACCAAGTTACAGAATTACTTTTCAAAGGGTAGAAAACCCCTTCATTACCGGGAGCGTTAGCTCCAAAGACACATATTGGGCCTCCTAGAGGCACATCTATCACATCAGAAAGAGCTAACTCGCTCTCAATTTCTCACGCCTGTTAAAGGCAACAACAAACTTTCCTCTAAACTGCCTCTCAAGGCACAATTATAAGGACACAGGGGTATCTAGTACCCAACCTACGAGGCCTGAATAGCAAATTTAAGGTTAATTAAATGGCCCAAACACAAAGATGAATGGAGGCGCGTTCTTGCACTCCTACACTAAAGCTTGTTAAAACCTATGTGGCGCTAGGCCGATAATACAGGGGCTAATCTCAATCTATGGAGGTGACTAGTCTGCAAAATAAATTTAATACATTAACAAGGAAGAGAAAAACGGTTACGAAAACGTAGTCACCTCAAATTCCAAAAATAAAGGGGAGCTCGAGAGGGTAAAGCACTCTCTATCCCCGAATTACAGTTCAAGTTAAGTGGAGTATTTACAAAGATTGAAAAGGCTTACATATTTAAAGATATAGGTTACATATTAAAGTTTTCGAACCTTCCCCGAGAGTTAAACTGCTGAGCTAGCAAGAAATAAAGATGTTAAGAGGCCATTACCTTGTTGAAGAGCTGCTGCTTATAGAACGAGGCGCTTCCCGTCCCCTGCTACATTATCACACACTGAGCAAGATGTTATTCGAGTGGCCCGGAGACAAGAAAATCAGCAGTTTTTATACCCTCGTGGAAAGTTCGAGACCTTTCATGAATGATAACAACCCGCCCTCAAACTTTTATTGGCTACAGTACACAGTTACATACAACATTGAAGAAGAAAGCCCCGATTGGCCAAAAATTAATTACAGAAATTCCTGATTGGCTACTTTCAAAACAGGCGGAAAGAAAGGATTAATATTTCCAACCCACAAATGACAGAACGAAATTTAGTAAAGACAAAACTTATGAATACAAAATTTCTCCGAGAAAGTTCATTCCTTTACATCAGAGTGAGTTATCATAGTTTTTGGTAGAGACATCTGTTAGAGAATGCCCACACTTCTTGATCAATGAAAAACAAAAGCAAATCAAAAACACACAGTGACATCTTCTGATAACCAGTAGAGTTAGTTCAGTTGTTAAAGTTCAGGGTTTCTCCAGTAGTGAAGTACTTTAAGGCGGAAAATTCAAATGTGCGGCGTAGAGGTGTTCCAACCGGTACAATAATAATAATTCATTTAACTTCCTTAGGTCTTTTCAGTCGTGAAATTACCAGCGTTTGAAATAATAATTCAGTTTAATTATGTAAGCTTTCACGGCCAGCATCACCGAGAAAGTTGGCCATGCGGTGAGCAGCGCACAACTGTGAGCTTGCATTCGGGAGACAGTGGGTTCGTAGCCCACTGTCGGCAACCTTAAAGATATTTTTCCGTGGTTTCCCTTTTTCACACCATGCAAATGCTCTGGTCGTACCTTAATTAAGGCCAGGGCCGCTTCCTTCACACTCCTAGCCCTTTCCTATGCCATCGTCGCCATAGGACGTACCTGTGTCGGTGCAACGTGAAGCCAATTGTGTTTTTAAAAATGGCCAGTATCTAACAGAAAGGTGTTGCCTTCCGGATTGTTAGTGCTGAGGAAGTCTGTCGTAAAGTAGATGAAACATCGATATTCGTCATGATGCGACTTGACCTAATAGCTCATTCACTGTGGGAGCTTCGTTTGAATTATCGCAGCATATTGAGAAGCACTCTTCGTCCAAGTTGCTAACGTTGATGAAGCTTCTGGAAATGATGATCTGGAGGAATCGGATGTAGGCTGTGACGGAGTTGTGGGAACATGCACATAGCGAAATGGATACCCCTAATCTAGCCGGATGTGCAGGTTCCGTGTTGGCCTGGCTGACCACAATGTTAACTATCAGATGAACAGCATTTTATAACGAGAGGCTTTTGTCGTGGTAAAACGTTGTTTCACACCGCACATTGATACGGTAGAGACAAGAAACTTCCACTGATATAAACTTTGCAGGTTCGATCCTGGCTCAGTCCGGTGGTATTTGAAGGTGCTCAAATACGTCATCCTCGTCAGCCTCGTGTAGGTAGATTTACTGGTGCCTACATAAAATAACTCCTGCGGGACTGAATTCCGGCACCTCAGCGTCTCCGGAAGCCTTAAAAGTATTTAGTGGGATGTAAAGCCAATAACATTGTTATTAGTATTATTAAGAAAAGAACTTTGTACTGTACGAGTACCCTAATTTAAATTTATTGAACATTATACCTGGAGTTCCCCTGAGGCTTGGAGACTTCCCCCCTGGAATGGGAGTGTAGAACATATTTTTATTTTTACAATTTGTTTTACGTCGAACCGACACAGACAGGTCTTATGGCAACGAAGTATAGGAAAGGCCTAGGAGTGCGAAGGAAGCGACCGTAGCCTTTAATTAAGCTACAACAGCTACAGTCCCACTATTTGCCTGGTGTGAAAATGGGAAACCACGGAGAACATTCTTCAGGGCTGCCGATCCCGCGCTATCACTTACCTGTTGTACAAGTCGACTAAAAGGGGAATCTCTTGACGTTCTCAACATTATAATGTGAATCTTACACTGATTCCACTTATGTTCCTCGCTTCCATCTTTTCTACCTGAACTCACTTAACCAATTCTTGTTCCCTTTCAGCCACAACGATATTAAGAATGCGAGGCCCAGGATGTCTTTCAGTTTCACGTGATTCATGTTTCATGCCTTCCTCAGCCGATATCTTCTATTTTGGAAGAATCGGACTTCTTACCTTTCCTCTTCTAATTAGCATTCAGAGAAGATGGTTACGTAGGTGTTCCATCTCTTAACAAAAGTATCGCTAACACCACCAGGCTTCGAGAACTGTCCATATACTCGAAGGATTCGAACGAAATTCCATGTTGGTAGCATATTGCTTTTGGAAGGCTTCAGGACCACTAATCGTGCACCAACTCTTTCCTGACGCACATACTCACGTATACATTTACATAACAAATCATCATCTTTTTCTACCGCTTTTCCCACATCTGTGCGGTCGCGGGTATACATTCACATAACAAATGATTGTGTTTTATTTTACATGGGGTCCCGGGTTCGATTCAGGGCCGGGTTGGGGACTTTAATCGGTATGACTTAATTATTCTGGCTCGGGGACTGGGGTGTTTGTGTTTGTCTCAACATTCTCCTCTTCATATTCAGACAACACACCACACTACCAATCACCAGAGAAACAACTTTTTTCTTTCTTCCGATCTGTTTGTTTCTTAACGATATCATGAAAAAGTGACTTCACAAAAAATTTTGAAATTCGATATTTAAGTTCAGGAACGGTTTGTTTACTAAGGAATATATTATTCCATAATTATGCAGCGCAAAGCAATATTAAGGGGCCAAAAGAGGAAATGGCAATTTTCTCTGTTACCATTGCTTGCATCGAATCACCATACATATTAAAAGTTGTAAACATTATAATATGTTCCGTATACTCTACCATACGAGGAACAAATACAGAGATATTCCCGATAATTACACTGACTGACAGTGACAATGCAACACCAAGGAGGAGTGGTTCGAAAGGGATGAAAGTTGGGGAAAAAACAGAGACGACACGGATGAATAATTGATGTTTATTTCAAACCGATATGCAGGTTACACAATGCGCACGGCATCGACTCAGTAGGATGTAGGACCACCGCGAGCGGCGATGCACGCAGAAACACGTCGAGGTACAGAGTCAATAAGAGTGCGGATGGTGTCCTGAGGGATGGTTCTCCATTCTCTGTCAACCATTTGCCACAGTTGGTCGTCCGTACGAGGCTGGGGCAGAGTTTGCAAACGGCGTCCAATGAGATCCCACACGTGTTCGATTGGTGAGAGATCCGGAGAGTACGCTGGCCACGGAAGCATCTGTACACCTCGTAGAGCCTGTTGGGAGATGCGAGCAGTGTGTGGGCGGGCATTATCCTGCTGAAACAGAGCATTGGGCAGCCCCTGAAGGTACGGGAGTGCCACCGGCCGCAGCGCATGCTGCACGTAGCGGTGGGCATTTAACGTGCCTTGAATACGCACTAGAGGTGACTTGGAATCATACGCAATAGCGCCCCAAACCATGATGCCGCGTTGTCTAGCGGTAGGGCGCTCCACAGTTACTGCCGGATTTGACCTTTCTCCACGCCGACGCCACACTCGTCTGCGGTGACTATCACTGACAGAACAGAAGCGTGACTCATCGGAGAACACGACGTTCCGCTATTCCCTCATCCAAGTCGCTCTAGCCCGGCACCATGCCAGGCGTGCACGTCTATGCTGTGGAGTCAATGGTAGTCTTCTGAGCGGACGCCGGGAGTGCAGGCCTCCTTCAACCAATTGACGGGAAATTGTTCTGGTCGATATTGGAACAGCCGGGGTGTCTTGCACATGCTGAAGAATGGCGGTTGACGTGGCGTGCGGGGCTGCCACCGCTTGGCGGCGGATGCGCCGATCCTCGCGTGCTGACGTCACTCGGGCTGCGCCTGGACCCCTCGCACGTGCCACATGTCCCTGCGCCAACCATCTTCGCCACAGGCGCTGCACCGTGGACACATCCCTATGGGTATCGGCTGCCATTTGACGAAGCGACCAACCTGCCCTTCTCAGCCCGGTCACCATACCCCTCGTAAAGTCGTCTGTCTGCTGGAAATGCCTCCGTTGACGGCGGCCTGGCATTCTTAACTATACACGTGTCCTGTGGCATACGACAACACGTTCTACAATGACTGTCGGCTGAGAAATCACGGTACGAAGTGGGCCATTCGCCAACGCCGTGTCCCATTTATCGTTCGCTACGTGCGCAGCACAGCGGCGCATTTCACATCATGAACATACCTCAGTGACGTCAGTCTACCCTGCAATAAAGTTCTGGCATAAAGTTCTGACCACTCCTTCTTGGTGTTGCATTTGCTCTGTCAGTCAGTGTACATTTCTCACAAACTTCCAAATATCTCTGGAAATCTCAGTCATATAAGAAGTGAAAGTTACCGTGCATTGTTTTTAATAGAAACTCCGATTTGCAATCTTCAAATATCTGATGCATTTTTAACGTACGAGCTATAATAATGAAGATATTCGCTGACGTGAAAATATTGTTGGTCGTTATGGTAACGAACGAACTGGTGATGGTGGCTTATTAAAATAAATAAATAAATAAATAAATAAATAAATATTATATTTGGAATAAGGCCTAGGAGTTGGAAGGAAGCGGCCGTGGCCTTAATTAAAGTACAGCCTGGTGTGAAAATGGGAAACCATGGAAAACCATAGCCAGGGCTGCCGACAGTAGGATTCGAACCCACTATCTCCCGGATGTAAGCTCACAGCCGCGCGCCCCTAACCGCACGGCCAACTCGCCCGGTAGTTAATACATCTCTGGTCGTGCCCGATGATTTGGGAATCAAATTCTGGTGGTAGTAGTAGGCCTTTCCTCATCCACATCTGAGGAAGTAACAAAAGATAAGCCTAATAATAATATTATTGGTTTTACGTAGCAATAATTATATTTTTGCGGTTTTTGTGGCCGCGGAGGTGCCAGAACTTTGTCCCGCGGGAGTTCTTTTACGTTCCAGTAAATCTACGGATACAAGACTGACGTATTTGAGCAACTTCAAGTACCACCGGACTGAGTCAGAATGGAAACTGCAAAGTTGGATTCAGAAGGCCAGCGCCTCAATCGCTTGAGACAGGCATCGTCAATCGAGAGCGAAATGCCTTCGGAGCCAGTTTATTCCCCGCTCTCGAGGAATGAGCGCAGCTTAGCGAGCAAGCAGGGGAAGAAGTAGGGGAAGTGCATGGCGTAGTACGTACTGCAGGCCAGTGGCGCAAACGTATAGTACGGGCACGGTATGCAACCCGCCTGTCCGCTGCTCACTTGTCACGTGACAAACAGCCGTCCCGAGCGGAGCAAGTAACACCGGCTCCCTAGAGCAACTACGTGATGACGTCTGGCTTGAGACACACAGGCCGATAGCGTACAGTTTGCAAGTCTCTCTGAATTAAATGAATGCCTCCAAGATCCTCTGTTTCTAACCAGCTCCATGGCCTCATTTAGTTCCATACTTCTTATCTTTGAAACGTTAGAAACTGAATCTAACTATCGTCATCCTTGTCTCCCTGTACTTCTCTTACCCTCCATGCCCGAGTCCATTGTTCTCCACGGTAACCTATCCTCCTTTATTCACCTCACATGACCCACCATCGAAACCAGTTTATGCGTACAGCTTCATCCCTCGAGTCTATACCTAACTTAACCTTTATTCAGTCATCCTGAATACCCTCCTGCCATTGTTCCCACCTCTTTGTGAGAGCAATCATTCTTGCTACTTTCATGTCTGTTACTTCTAATGAACAAGATATCCTGAGTCCACTCAGCGTTTGCTCCCGTACAGCAAAGTCGGTCTGTAAACACACCGGTGTAAAGATACATTTGTCAGTGAACTGACGTTCTTACAGAATACTGTTGATCGCAACTGCGAGTTCACTGCAATAACTTTGCTCCACCTAGATTCAATTTCACTTTATCTTACCATCCTGGAAAATACACATTCTAAATATTCGAAATGATCTATGTATTCCAGGTTTTTATACCCGACCTAACCTGCTCATTTTCAAAGTTTACGATATTTTATTAGAAGTGAATATCTCACTGGCAAATTTTTCAACATCCCGACGGGGAATCGAAACCAAGGATGTGAACCAAACATGCCTTTATCACCTAGGCTGGACAGACTCTACACAATCCATTGTCAGTGACTGAACTGAGTCTCACAAAAATAGCCTGTTTATTCTCTCACTACGACTAAATCTCCTTCCAAATTCGTTGAAGATGATACTAAGATTTCCAAACCAAAGCCAGATTGATTTACAGCTTGGTGGTCGTCCTTCCTCCATTCGAAAGTGTCACTGTCTTGAAGATGGTAAATGATACTTTCAACACACGTAATCACTAAACTCGCGTAGCTTATAGATGGCCGAACTTGTGGCCTTTAATACCGACACACGAGAAATTTTAATAAACTAAAATTCGTCTTTAAATGTTCAATTTTTTTAAAATGTTATTTTGCTTTACGTCCCACTAACTACATTTTCACGGTTTTAGGAGACGCCGAGGTGCCGGAATTTTGTCCCGCAGGAGTTATTTTACGTACCAGTAAATCTACCGACACGAGGCTGACGTATTTATGCACATTCAAATACCACCGGACTGAGCCAGGATCGAAACTGCCAAGTTGGAGTCAGAAGGCCAGCGCCTCAACCGTCTGAGCCACTCAGCCCGGAATTTAAATATTCTTGCATACCGTGTAGAGTATTTCCTATTATTGTAGTCCTTTTTCACTGATAATATTAAATAATGAACTTATTATAATTTAAAAACAAATTATGATCAAATACAAATATGCTTTGCTTGTCAGCGTGACACTATTTTGTTCATTTTGCCATTGATGCTTTCACGGCCGGTACTATGTACATGCTCAGTAATTAAAATAAAACTGAATTAAAATATTCCTGAAATAAAATACTCAATAGTCGGACTATGTAGTCTCTCCTAACTTGATTATTTTACATTTGTTGATGGGCGCCAGCTACAAATAAATGTAACGATAATAGAATGCGAATCTTGAATATCTCTAGGGTGTGACGTAATAAACTTACTTTGACAGCATAACATATAGGTTCTGGGAAAAGGACATTGAAGTTTGGTTTCCCAACTAAAATTTGAGGTTACTATTGAAATAAAACAATACATTGTATTTGATACTAAACAAAATATATTCTTTAAATGTTGAATTTAAAGGGTGAGATTTGCTGCGATAATTTTAATGATAATATAAAACTCTGAAATAACAACTGAAAGAAACTCTAGGCATTATATTTGAAATCCTCTTGACCGGACATTAACAAGCTGTACAAGAAATGTACCCAACACTGTTTCACTTAACGGTACCTTGAACACTTTGAGTGTTATTATGACGTATTCCTTTGAGTTGGTAACAGGTGTAGGTATCTCAAACCTAATTTGGTTAAGTATCCTTTTAGTTTCACAAACGATGTATAGCACGGCTTGAAAATTTAATCACACTTCAGAATCAACTTTACAATCAATTCACTGATAACTACTGTTAGTCTGCATTACGACGACTCAATATTCAGCTGTCACCGAACTGACACAAGAACTCGACCGAACAGAAACACGAAATACATTCCGAACATTTAATCCATTTGGTAACTGACGACTAAGTATCCATGTCACTGCTCTACCTTCAACTGACTGACTGACCAACTGTGGTCTCACTCTCCATATGACTATCCATCATCCAAGAATCCATCCAACTCACTGTTCACCATCCGTCTGACTGACCGCTATAGGATCCTGTTCCATATATTAAGATTTGTTGTCACATGGTATTACACTCACGTCATTGTTTAAAACAGTCCATGATATCAATCATACCCTGCTCCCGAGTGTACAGACTGTATTGAAATAGCATCAGGCAGATTAGGAACTTCCTAAATTATCTCATACTTCTAAATGCATACAATGACAGAGCGATGACTCGACAGTTACTGTAACAGTATTGCACTGTGTGTTGCAATGTCTTAAAGTTGTTTCACAAAATATATCCATATGTGATATTAGACAGCAAATCTCACTCTACACTATCTTAATGTTAACATACACACACATATATATTCTACATAATAAATTAAATACAATGAAGCAAGCGATAAATAATTAATACATAGTCAAATCAGATTATGGAATTGAATCAAATAACAATAATAATAATAATAATAATAATAATAATAATAATAATATACAAATAAAATTATAATAAAATAATAATACAGAGGAATGTTTGTAACGGGATTTGTACCGTTACAACTGATAGACATGATATAGGCTTTTGGGCTCCTGCCGTGCCAAGAAATAAGGTGAGAAGTTTTGCGTTTCGCAGAGAATGCTCTGCGTATTCAGAAGAAAATCTCGGCTGTCCACGAGAAAGGCTTCTCAAACAATGAGGTTTGAATTTAGACGTTATAATAGAAGTGGTAGAGGTACGTTCATTCGTCACCAGATGGCTCCGCGAACGCGGTTCAGCGCTAGCGTTCGAAGTGGAAGCTGACGAAACCATCAGCATCAGTCTGAGAGGGTCACATAACAGTTGTATGCAGATATGAAATTATGACACTGACCCAAGCCTGGAATGAAACATCTGGCGATGAGGAACGTACGAATTTGGAAAACACCGAAACGAAATAACAATAGTGAAGGGACAGGGAAGGAAACAGCCTTTGTATATCCTTAACGGCTGGCAACCATGTATTAATTGATAGCCGCTGTCCCTGTTGAAATTTTAGCATCTCTACGTATTTCCACAGCTTCCCGTATAACCCTGGACCTGTAGTGTCTAGTGTGGGTAAGAGCTCGGGCATCTTGGAACACGACATTATGAACCGACGATAGAGCGTGCTCAGCTATTGCTGACTTGTCTGGCTGGTTGAGACGAATATTTCGTTCATGTTCCTTGATACGAGTACCAATGGACCGGCATGTTTGGCCAATGTATACCTTACCGCAAGTACAGAGCATTTCATATACCCCAGGATGTAAAAGTGGGGACAATTTGTCCTTGGTTTAACTCAGACTGTGAGCAATTTTAGTGACGGTGCCAAACACGGTTTTTATATTGTGTTTGCAGAGGACCTTGGCAATTCGATCTGTGGTGTTGTGAATGTAAAGCAGGTAGGCAGTTCCCTTCACTTCTTCCTTCTGTGAGCTGTGCTTGGTCGTTTCTCTGGGATGCAAGGCTCTATGAATCTGCAAGTCGCTGGAACCATTACCTTTGAAAGTGACTTTGAATGTGTCCATCTCCACCTGGATATTTGATGGCTCAGAAATTCGTCTCGCCCTCTTGGTGAGTGTCGTGAGAATGTCTTGCTTTGTGCTGGATGGTGGTGACAATCTGCATGAAAGTAACGATTTGTGTGGGTAGGTTTGCGATAGACGGAATGTCCTAAGGAATTGTATGGTTTCTTTCTTACTAGAACATCCAAGAAAGGAAGGCATACGTCCGACTCCATCACCATAGTGAATTTAAATGAAGGATGTTGTTGATTTAGATGGTTTAGAAACAGATGTTCTCAAGACCTTCTGTCCAGACCACAAATGTATCATCAACATACCTCCACCAGATCATAGGTTTGACGAACGCCGAAGCAATAGCCTCCTCCTCAAAATGCTCCATAAAGAAATTAGCCACTACGGGAGAAGGTGGACTTCCCATAGCCACTCCGTCCGTCTGTTCGTAAAAATTCCCACCCCAAAAGAAATAGCTGGAATTCATGCAGTGGTAAAATAGCTTAGTAATGTCCTCAGGGAACAGATTTTCAATGAGAGATATGACCGAGTCAATCGGCACTTTAGTGAACAAGGATTCCTCATCGCTAGATGTTTCATGCTAGGCTTGTGTCAATGTCATACTTTCACATGTGCATACAACTGTTATGTTATGTGACCCTCTCAGACTGATTCTGATGGTTCCGTCAGCTTCCGCTTGGAACGATAGCGCTGTACCGCGTTCGGGGAGACATTTTCCACTTCTATTATAACGCCTAAATTCAAACCTCATTGTTTGAGAAGCCTTTCTGGTGGACAGTCGAGATTTTCTTCTGAAGACGCACAGCAAAGTTCTCTGCGAAACGTAAAGAATTTCACCTTATTTTCTTGACACGACATTAGCCCAAAAGCCTATATCATGTCTATTTTTTATTTTCTTTTGTATTGTTCTGTCATCTTTCCTTTTATTTTTTCAACGTTTGTTTTAGCTTTTAATAATATTTTTAAAATGTCCTATGTATTGTACCAGGAAGGCCTAGGTCCTGGTCCATATTAATTGAAAGAAATGTTATTTCCAGCATTAGAGATCCGACCGACGTACGAACATCCATGTAAAGAATGTTCCAGTATGTGCCAGACCCTACGAGTACGCTAGGCGGAGTCAAGTGACGTCACCTGTCGCTCGAAGCTCACCTCCCCTAGAGATATTTCTCGAAAGAATTTTTCTTTTAACAGCTTTTTAACACCTTAACCAATTTCAACGGGACAAACGCTGAATTATAGCAAACATCATAAAAGTTAATCCCTGTAAATTTCAAATTAATTCATCAAACGGTTGTTGAGTTATAACAATTTAAAGTCTCAACGAAATTACGTAATTACGGTCACATGGCCGAGAGAGAGCTGCCACCCCTCCCTGCGCTGGTATCTATATATGTCAAGGCCAGATAGCCCGCAAACGAGTGCAGTACAGTACAGTACCGTACAAGGACAAGCAGACAACTGTGTGAGTGAGATAGTGAAGAGACCGGCCCGCGTACAGTATGTTCGCGCAGTCACGGTAGAAATACTTTCGTCGTATCTCCAGAACGCGAAATTCTATCGCCGATAAAGGACGTCGCACTGCAGTTAGTATGTCGCGTCGCGATTACAATATAATCCTAAAAAGACATTTAAGACTGTAACACGAGTGAACTTACTGGAGTACAAATATTAACTATTTCATTACGTGTGGACTTAGGCAACGTCAAGTAACATTAAACTTCTACAGAGCCTAATACTTAAGAATCACCAGAACTTTTTTTTTTCTCTCGAGTATTGCATTATATTTCTTTATTCACGTCACATCAATATTTTGAATGAAAAAGTAAGAACTTTTCTGAGTTAATATAACAGGATTAGCAGAAAATCTAACTTAATGACTGTGTTCACAGACTGTGCTTATCGACTTGCTTTCTTTTTTTTCTCTTTCTTCACGTGTGAACTGTGTGATTAAGAACGTTTCAATAACGACTGTAAATAGTATTTAGTACAGAAAGGACTGTGATTCTTCATACTCCATAAATAGTGTTCAACAGTGTAAGTGATAACCAGTCGCACTAAATGAATTTTCGTGTGCGAAACTCAACAGTTTCAGCTGTCATCACCTCATCGGGAACGTCAACATCGCCGATCCTGATTCTACATGGAACATTCCAGATGTCCATCTTTCGACATTTGGTAACAACAGTTCTTGTCATAAGTGAGTAACAAACTGACTAAACTTTTTCATTTATTTTGAACAGTGAAACTTCAGTGTCGCGTGTGAACAATTTTCATAATTTCTCAAAAGTGATAAATTTAATTTCAATTTCATTTCTCGTAGAAAGACTGTAGGATTTCAAGTGTGCTGTATAACGAGATTGACGAACTGAGAACTGAAAACTTTTAATAATATCTCATATCCATTTACCATTATAAAAGTGTGCCTAGGTTTAAAAAGACTTTAGGTGGAAATTCACACATATGAAAGACTTTGAAACCAATGATATTTATGCCATTTTTTTTTCAAGAAGATTATTTTTCAATATAAATTTTGAGTCAACAATCATACCGCAGGGTGAGAAATTAATAAATTGTTTTGAAAAAAAATTATTTACCATCTATTATTCGCTCTGCGAGACTATCCTTCTCTGTATCGGCTCCAAAACCCAGTTCCACTCCCTGAGGTCCTACTCATGCCCTTTGCCCACAATTTTTCCTGGTACAGAGAGGATAGTATAATAATAGATGGCGCCCAACGTGGGGCACGATTTTGGAGCCGTACTATAATAATAGATGACATCGCAATTTAAAGGACTCGATTTTGAAGCCGTGCTATAATAATAAATGATGCACTTGTAATAGTCGCAACATTCAGGGTTCGATTCAAGTCATTATATCTCGAGCACAGGATTTGACTGCAAAGAATTTGTTGTATTTGACTTATTCGAATATTCCGGAAACATGGATAACTTACTTGCAGCAATCGAAGCTCTCAGGCTTAGCATTAACGATCAGAATGCTAAGATTGATAGGTCTAATAACCAAATGCAGGCACAAATAACCGCACTACAGTCACAGATAGTTGACTCTAATTCTCAACTACAGGCTCAAATGGTAGAGTCTAATAACCAATTGCAGGCTCAAATAGTTGACTCTAATTCTCAACTACAGGCGCAGTTAACTGAGTCAAATAGTAAGGTTGAAGACTTAACGTCTAAAATTGACAGGACGTTGGATACTAAGTTTGCTGAAGCGGATAAAGTCATTAACAAAAGACTCACTGAATCTAGTGCCCTTATCGAGCAACGATTCCGTGAAGCTGGAACTCGCCTCGAAAAGAAACTTACTGATTCTAGTGCACAAGTCGAAGCTACATTGAAAAACATGCGGGATCAGTTTGTTGAAAACTTAGAGTCTATTAAGGAAGAAATAAAGACAGAGGTCGTCAAGTCTTTAGACAAAGATCTTAGAAATGTTCTTCCTTCCGTTCAAGCATTTTCTACTGAACTCAAAGATTTACGAACTGAATTTCAAGAATCCCATGGTAACATCTCACAAACTCAAGCAAAGTTAGCTCAGGTGCAGGAAACCTTGCGAGATGCATTAAAGAGCGACGTGGGTAAATTACGAAGCGAGATAGGATTAATTAAGAGCACGCAAGGAGAACTCGACAAGCGTATTACAGGACAGCTAGATAGCACGCATACCCAGATAGCTGCTTTCTGTAAAGACGTACAAGTCATTAAAACTGACTTGAGAAATGAAATAAAAAGTTTAGACACCTCAATTAATTCTAAAATTAAAAATTTGTCCGAAGAAATGAATCAAATTAAACTTAAAGAACATACAACTGACGTCACAATTCCTGGTTCGTCGAGGGAAATACACAATACAACAACCCTTATTAAAGTACCAGATGACAAACCAGTCAAATTTTCAGGACGTGATGAATACACTGCTCGAGAATTTTTGTTAAATGTCGACGATTACCTGGAGGAAAATAGGGTAGAGGACGATAGGAAACTTCGAGTAGTATCCAAACTTCTAGAAGGACGAGCCTTATCATGGTTCATAGCTTTTAAGAGCAACTTTAAAAACTATGACGACTTTAAACAGGCACTTCTTAAACGCTTTTGGGATTCAGAAAGACAGCACCTTGTAAAAATGCAACTCTACTCTAGCAAATACAATACTTCAGTCAATACTTCCCGATATTCAGACTACTGCCTAATGCAATTAAAGAAGCTCCAGTTTTTAGATCCACCTTTGCCAGATATTGAACTTATTCAGATCCTGACACTTCAATATCCGCCTCATGTGCAAGAAATACTAGTCGCTGCCAACATTAAAACATTGGAGCATTTTGACGCTACTTTGCGTAGGTTAGATACGGCTAATACCCAATCTAGTCCGAAAACTAACAGGAGTCGAGAAGTAAATACGAATTCTGCGGAAATAAAACCGCCGGAGAGAGAGGAACCCAGGACACGTGAAGAAGGCAGATTAAGCCCTACTAACCCAACCAGATTCCGGAATTTTAGACGTCAGAGGAATCAGGATAGACACCCTTACCAACCTAGGAATACATGGAGACAGCGCGAAAGCACTCCTGAAGGAAACCGTGAGGCCAGACGACGAGAACTCGAAAGTAGATGGAAGGACACACGGGAATACATCAGGGAGAGAAACCGTAATCCTGATGAGCCTGGAGCTACATCCCTGGAATATCAACGTCAATTCGGACCAAGAGAACAAAGATCACCTGATCCTGACCCAACAGGCGCTATAAAAAAAAACGCCGATCTCGCAATAGGGAGATTGACTACCGAACACGGTGAGGTCGAAACGTCAAATTATTGTACTGCTGTTATCAATTACTGGCATATTGACGATTCCGAATTACTATTCGAAGACGCACAAACACTAAGGCCAATTATTACACGTTCATTACCTGTCATAACAGTACGCACAGGCAACCTACAGGTGATTACGCTCATCGATTCTGGAGCGCAAGCTTCTTTAATTTCTGATAAGCTTGTAGACTCGCTTAAAGATCAGAACAATGTTTTGTTATTACCTGCAGCTCAAATTAAAGTAAGAGGGATAGTTCCTGATAAGATTGTTAAATGTAAATCCCAGGCATTTTTAGAGTTTGAAATTAACAGTCAGATGTTCGAACACATATTCTTGGTAGTATCACGTCTTAACTTCAACTTAATACTTGGATCAGATTTTATGATCAAATACAAAGGAACCATTGACTATGATGCCAACCTCGTAAGATTACAGAATAATTCCGTAGAACTACAGCTGGTAGGACGAGGTGACCTGGAAGTTCAAGATAAGGGAGCCCGTTTTGAAGCAGCCGGTGGTGACATTATTAAGCCCGCTGTGAGCGAGGTTGCGCCAGCCGTAGCAGAAAGTAGAAAGGGTGACCAAAGTGAGGACGATGCAGAGTCCATATTCAATGAGAACTCCATTATAGGTCCGGATTATATAATGTCAATAGCCAGTGTGGTTGAAGACCCGGAAATTAAATTAAAATTGGAGGAGGCTAAAAATGACGTTCTACAGAAATTTGCATGTGTATTCGATGATAAGCCTGGAGAGATAGCTGACTATGAATATCATCTTGATGTAAATGACTTGTCTCCTTATCAGAAGAAACCATATCCCGTACCCGAGAAATATCGAGAAGAAGTTCGTAACTTAATTCATAAAATGACAGATGATGGGATAATTTCGCCTTGCGTAACTAAGTACTTGAATCCATTGGCCATAGTACGTAAGCCTAACGGCAGTATTAGAATTTGCCTCGACGCAAGGGTCCTAAATGACCGACTGACCTTAGAATATGACCGTCCTCCACTACTTAAGGATATTATCAGAAGATTCCACGGCATGAATTTCTTTAGTTGCCTTGACGGAACTTCTTCATACTATCACATAAAATTGGATGCTGAAAGTAGGCTATTCACAGGCTTCTTATTTGAAAATAGGACCTATGTTTTTAACAAAATGCCCTTTGGAATTAAGAACTCGGGAGCTGTTTTGATCAGAGCCTTGGAAAAACACTTATCAGATGATGTAAAGGACATAACTACGATTTATGTTGACGACATTTTGATTGCCTCGAGAACTTTCGAAGAGCACGTGAGAGATGTCAATCTGGTCCTGCAGGAATTGGAGAAGAAGAATTTCAAGATAAATGCCCAGAAAAGTCAACTTTTCCAAACATCAGTATTATTCTTAGGACATGTAATTAGTGGTGATGGAATTCAACCTAACCCTGCCAAGATTAAGAGTATCATTGACTTTCCTAGACCTCAGCGCATTAGAAACGTGAGACAGTTCCTAGGACTTTGTCAGTTCTTTTCTCAACACTGTCCAGACTACACTGAGACGGTAGCTCCTCTTCAACAACTACTACTTAAGAATAATAAATGGAGGTGGACTGAAGAATGTGAGCGAGCTTTCCTTGCCACCAAGGACATGTTGAAAAACTCTGTTAAACTAGTTTATCCGGATTTTTCTCTTCCATTCTTCATAGAGTGTGATGCCAGCTCTGTAGGAATAGGCGCAGTACTATATCAAGCGAGACCTGAAAATCCCGATTACAGACTTTTCATCTCGTTTCTAAGTAGAAAACTACGACCTCACGAAAAGTCTTATACTATAACTGAACTCGAAGCTTTGGCTGTTGTTTTTTCTCTCCAGTATTGGAAAAAAATCATCTACGGCTATCCCATTACGATTTACACAGACCATAAAGCTCTGACATTCATACTGTCATCCGACATGACAAATGAGAGAGTTTCCCGATGGGCTCTTTTTATTCAACAGTTTGACCTCACTGTAATACATAGGCCTGGTCGGAAGAATGCTCTAGCAGATGCCCTCAGCCGCAACCCTGCTGAAGTTATCGAAGTTCACGAAGTTAACATCATGACTGATGATGACGAAGAATGTCTTCGCAAACTTCGTTACCTTACCCAGATGCAACGAAGAGACGCCAATTGTAGGGAATTAATTCGATTTTTATCAGGTTCGATTCCCGCCGATGATGATGAATTCCCACGTCTCCAACGACTTTCTTCAAACTTCTGTTTAAGGGATGGAATTCTTATGAAATACATTGACTTAGCCAAGACGCAATGCAGGATTTATGCACCTGTTAAAATCAGGAAGGCTATCATATGGCATTGTCACTCAATTTCAGGCCATGCTGGTACGGATAAAGTTCTCAACCTTATTAAAGAGAGGTTTACATGGGAATATCTTAGGCGAGACATTAGGAGAATTTTACGGTCCTGTGATTTATGCCAGCGGATCAAACCGAATAATTATCTCCTCAAGGAATTTCCCAAACCGCTGATCCCGGAAAAGCCCGGAGAAATAATGGCAATCGATCTGTACGGCCCTTTGCCAAAGGCGACCAGGGGGAACAGATATGTCATCGTAGTTGTGGATGTCTTTTCCAAATATACTATGCTATTGCCTATCCAGAAAGCTAACGCCGGTAACATCTTAAGGAGGCTGAAAAGGAACATCATCCCTGAGATGGGAAAGCCTGAATACCTACTAACGGATCACGGAACGCAATTCACTTCCGTAGAATTCCAACAGGCTTTGGAAGAACTCAACATTCGACATATCATGAATTCTATTAGGCATCCGGAAGCTAACCCTGCTGAAAGAATAATGAGAGAACTCGCGAAATTCTGTCGGATTTATTGCAGTGAACATCACTGGAAGTGGATCGAGGTCTTGCCAGTAATGCAAAAAATTATGAACTCTATTGTGCATGAATCTACTAATGACATTCCTCTCAGCCTACATCACGGGTCAAAACCAGAGCGACCTTGGGACAGAATATTACCAGCCCTACCAAATGCTATTGTGCCGCAGCAAGTCAAGATCAACGACGCGCTGACCAGGTTAAGACATGCAGCCGCCATCAGAGAACGACGCCAGCGTAATAGGAAGTTCAGAAGACCATTGAATCCTGGAGACCTTATTTTAATACGGAGACCAGCTACTTCCAACCCTGAGAGAAGGATTTACGCTAAGTTCTGTCCACTATTCGTAGGTCCTTACCGTATCCGCACTGTATTGAGAAACGGGGCTTATGAAATTGTAAGATTGGACGGCACTTTCGAGGGTATTTATAACTCAGCCAATTTAAAACAATATGTACCACAGGAAGAGTAAAGCCTGGAAAAGAAAATCCTGCGTATTTTCTTTTCGTCCAACCAAGGGGAAGATGTACCAGGAAGGCCTAGGTCCTGGTCCATATTAATTGAAAGAAATGTTATTTCCAGCATTAGAGATCCGACCGACGTACGAACATCCATGTAAAGAATGTTCCAGTATGTGCCAGACCCTACGAGTACGCTAGGCGGAGTCAAGTGACGTCACCTGTCGCTCGAAGCTCACCTCCCCTAGAGATATTTCTCGAAAGAATTTTTCTTTTAACAGCTTTTTAACACCTTAACCAATTTCAACGGGACAAACGCTGAATTATAGCAAACATCATAAAAGTTAATCCCTGTAAATTTCAAATTAATTCATCAAACGGTTGTTGAGTTATAACAATTTAAAGTCTCAACGAAATTACGTAATTACGGTCACATGGCCGAGAGAGAGCTGCCACCCCTCCCTGCGCTGGTATCTATATATGTCAAGGCCAGATAGCCCGCAAACGAGTGCAGTACAGTACAGTACCGTACAAGGACAAGCAGACAACTGTGTGAGTGAGATAGTGAAGAGACCGGCCCGCGTACAGTATGTTCGCGCAGTCACGGTAGAAATACTTTCGTCGTATCTCCAGAACGCGAAATTCTATCGCCGATAAAGGACGTCGCACTGCAGTTAGTATGTCGCGTCGCGATTACAATATAATCCTAAAAAGACATTTAAGACTGTAACACGAGTGAACTTACTGGAGTACAAATATTAACTATTTCATTACGTGTGGACTTAGGCAACGTCAAGTAACATTAAACTTCTACAGAGCCTAATACTTAAGAATCACCAGAACTTTTTTTTTTCTCTCGAGTATTGCATTATATTTCTTTATTCACGTCACATCAATATTTTGAATGAAAAAGTAAGAACTTTTCTGAGTTAATATAACAGGATTAGCAGAAAATCTAACTTAATGACTGTGTTCACAGACTGTGCTTATCGACTTGCTTTCTTTTTTTTCTCTTTCTTCACGTGTGAACTGTGTGATTAAGAACGTTTCAATAACGACTGTAAATAGTATTTAGTACAGAAAGGACTGTGATTCTTCATACTCCATAAATAGTGTTCAACAGTGTAAGTGATAACCAGTCGCACTAAATGAATTTTCGTGTGCGAAACTCAACAGTTTCAGCTGTCATCACCTCATCGGGAACGTCAACATCGCCGATCCTGATTCTACATGGAACATTCCAGATGTCCATCTTTCGACATTTGGTAACAACAGTTCTTGTCATAAGTGAGTAACAAACTGACTAAACTTTTTCATTTATTTTGAACAGTGAAACTTCAGTGTCGCGTGTGAACAATTTTCATAATTTCTCAAAAGTGATAAATTTAATTTCAATTTCATTTCTCGTAGAAAGACTGTAGGATTTCAAGTGTGCTGTATAACGAGATTGACGAACTGAGAACTGAAAACTTTTAATAATATCTCATATCCATTTACCATTATAAAAGTGTGCCTAGGTTTAAAAAGACTTTAGGTGGAAATTCACACATATGAAAGACTTTGAAACCAATGATATTTATGCCATTTTTTTTTTCAAGAAGATTATTTTTCAATATAAATTTTGAGTCAACAATCATACCGCAGGGTGAGAAATTAATAAATTGTTTTGAAAAAAAATTATTTACCATCTATTATTCGCTCTGCGAGACTATCCTTCTCTGTATCGGCTCCAAAACCCAGTTCCACTCCCTGAGGTCCTACTCATGCCCTTTGCCCACAATTTTTCCTGGTACAGTATGTAGGGGCTGCCTGGCCGAGGCGGTAAAGGCGTGCTCGGTTCGCCCGGAAGGACGTGGGTTCGAATCCCCGTCAGGAAGTCGTAAAATTTAAGAAACGAGATTTCCACTTCCGGAGGTGCATATGGCCCTGAGGTTCACTCAGCCTACACCAGAAATGAGTACCAGGTTAATTCCTGGGGGCAAAGGCGGCCGGGCATGGAGCTAACCACTCTACCCCATCACGTGCCGAGGTTAACAATGGTGGAAGCCTTTACCTTCCACTCCTACAAGGGCCTTCATGGCCTGTATGGAGGTGACTTTGCTTTGCTTTTGCCTATGTATGTACTAGGTACTGCCTTTTGTAATTGGACGCAACCTCTTTAAAGGGCAATGTTTATGTTACGGAGATTATCCGTGGAGCAGAAAGAGGTAAAAGAAGATGCGGGTGTTGAATGGATCTAACTACCACATCAAAACTGAATTTAAAACTTTAACAAAAGTTTATATTTCTCTTTAAATCGCAAACTTAACAATATTTTCACTGAGTGAACAACATGAGGTTACAGGTACAATTTCAAAAATTGGAATATTCAAGATTCAGAACCTTAACAATTCTGGGCTTCAAGCCCCTAGGTTACAAGTTTACAATTTGAAAGTGGTATCATTTAGGTAAGAGCAGAAATCCCCTAATTCAAGAGCACTTGCTCCCAAAAGTACAATATCTAGCCTTCCAAAGGCACTCTTCACAATTGCAGAAAACTTCAAGATGAGCTTACAGACTCTCAGTTTCTTCCAGCCTACTCAAGGCAACATACAATCTCTGGCCTCTAAAGGCACTATTTACAAATTGAAATAGTTTAACACAGGGGTATCTAGTACCCAACATACTGGGCCTTTGCGAAAAAAGAACAGGTTAAATAAACGGCCCGAACACAAACTGAATGGAGGCGTACACTGCTCTCTCCCAGATAATGAAAATTTTATAACCTACAGGGCTCTCGGCCGATGAAACTGGGGCTAGTCCCAAACTACTGAGGTGGCTCGCAGGAAAATTACTTTAATACATTACAAAAAAATTTGCTAAATCGTAGTCACCTCAAACCAAGATGAAGGGGAGCTCGAAAGGGTACTCACTCTCTATCCCCGATTTACAGTTAAAAACTTTAGGAAATTTTACATTAGTCGAAAGAGGATTTACATTTTTTAAAGTTATGTTACATAGTTAAGATTCGGACCTTCCCCTCAGATAAAGTTGTGGAGACAGCAAGAAAGATAGAATTTACGTGGCCATTACCTGGTAGATGTTCTGCCGGCCGAAGAAAGAGGCGCCCCGCCTCCTGCCTTAACACACACACTTAGAGGGACGACGATGAATTGACAAAGAAACTCGAAAAGCCGCAACTTATATACCCTCAGGGAAGGTTCGAGAGAATTCAGGACTAATCCAGACATGCCCTCTCAGTTTTTATTGGTTAACACAAAGCGAACAAGAAATGCGGGATTGGTTGAAAATTAAGTACAAAAATTCGTGATTGGCTAGATTCAAAACTGGCGGAAAGAACAAGAAGTGTTGCCAACCCAAAAAGTAAATGAACATAGATTCAATTATTAAAATTTAGAAATACTAAACTTCTTTAAGTTGTAAGTTCTTTCACCTTGCACCAGAGTGCATGATCAGAGATTTTGGTAGTGTAATTTGTGGAAGAATGTCCAAACTTCTTGATGGGTGGCAAAACAAAACGAGGAGAAATTCAATCAGTTTAGGAAACCTCATAATAACACAATTCCTTAATATTTTAGTAGTGAGATCTTCTGATTAAAGTTCCAACTTTATGTGGTATCAGTTTCACCTTTTGATCGATAGAGGAGTTCATTAAGGCGCTAATTTTGAATGTGCGGCGTTGAGGTGTACCTCCCGGTACAGTTTAAATAAATAGATTAATTAATTAATTAAATTATTACTTCATATTAGCATATTAGCGTCATTCCCACAACAGGCAATTTAGTGACCTAATTATTAGATATTTCGAGGTATAGATATTCAAAGAATCATACGTCATCTCCTCTTTAAGGGTTGTAGGACTTTTCATCGGAGCAAGAGGAACCATATCAACATTCTTAGTTGAGTTTTTCAAAAGTGTGGACATTCCCAAGAATTTATACTGTGACTTAGCTGCCTGGCCATTAAATGCCCAGTCCAAATTATTAGAAATCACCTCTATAGTACTGCATACGAGAAGGATTAACTCTAGAAAACTTCATGGTTAAACATTAATTCAATATTTGTTATGGTATACTTCGTCAAATTTCGGCAGCCTATCATTGTAGGAAGTACAAATAAATTGCAAGACGGTACGCTAGTCAAGTAACTATGACGAAGTACTTCACGATACCCTCACGTAGCCATCATCACGACGTGATGGAGGGGAGAGGGAATCGTACTCATGACAGCTCTGTATAAAACACTAAACATTACCACACCTGCTACATCTATTCTGAGGAGCCGCCACACCAGTTCCAAGTTCTATGAAATCCCGACAGAGTCCATTTCCTCAGAATAGATTTGCACATTCTAATTACCTTTCACTACCATGTTCAGGAGATCAAGGTTATAGGGCTGATGGTAGGAGCACGCAGCACCACACCTTCCCACCAACGAATAGAGGTGGTTCCAGCAACCCATAAAAAAGTTTCTAGATATTGTGTTTTCGTAATCAAAGACTCCGTTAGGAATCTAAGAAACTATGTATGAACTACTGTTCTCAATGCACGAATTTCAAATAAAATTTTACCTCACCTTTTCATGAAGTCCAGTTGTTGATTCCTTTTACTTTGCCTTAAGAGGTAGCGTGTAAAACAGGAGTTCTTTTTACGTAAACAAAAGGAATATTCTTACTCAACACTTGCATTTTTGCAATACAAGGTTACTGAACATCGCTATGTCTACCTCCATAGTTTAACGATTAACGCTATTAGCTGACATCCTTGGAGGAGCAGACTCGATTCCCGATACTGCCTAGGATTTAGGATAGGCGGGAGGACTGGTATATGGTCAAACAGACACGTACAGTTCAGCTCCATTGGGGATGTACCTGGAAAGAGATGTACCACATCGAAGAATTCATTACCTATCTTATCAGTTAAAAATTATTAAAAGATATACATGTTACATGTATAGTAAAAACACATAGCCTATTAATCATTAATATCTATATAAATAAAGTTGTAGGGGGTCCGCTGTCTATAATTTCGTTTATTTAAAAAATCAGATATTTATCAACTCAAGACGTATCAGTGGTTTTTAGCTTTCGTGTCTGTCTGTCTGTCTGTCTATCTGTTCCACCATCACGGCGAAACGGCTGGATAGATCTCGACCAAACTTCATTGTTAGAGTATACTCATCTAGGATCAGGTTTTGATATGCATATGTTTTAAAAATCACGGAACAGACTAGGGGTTTATATGGAGATCAAACGAGTTTTTTGACATTGATATTTTCTCACACACTATTGACTTTCTGTAAAACATGTAGACTACATGTGAAACGTCTCTTTATGTTAAATATATTTTGTTATCTATATAATTTCGCTTCAAATATCGGAGAAAATTACTATTTTCTGCGGGTTTCGTACTCTGCGTTGGATGACACAGACCCTCGCAGACCGACAATGAACCTACCGGTTACCATGGCAACGTCTTTAGCTGCTTGCGAGCAGAGAATTAACGTAATGCCATTTTCGTGATCATTCCGGTAAACCAGTGGTTGTTCCTTGGGTGGAACGCGAAAGATGCGTCAAGCTACCATTCTGCAGGATAATTGCGAAATACTGTTGGAGGTTACAATCATTTTCGAATAGCACTAAGGGTGGCTGCTAACATTTCAACAGTACCGCGGAGTGTAGCCCATTATTTCGCACCGTAAGGTGTTTTCCGGCATTTGCTATAATTTTAACAGTATTTCTCTTCTACTTCTGTTTTCTGCTTTAATTTCCTGCCTCTATCTTGCCTCTTTAGGCTTAAGTAATAACACCATCTTCTTATGTGTTTACCTAAGAATCCCTGAGCCTAAATTTCATTTGTTACCGCTTTCTCAAATCCGTAACTCATGACAACACAATTTAGTGAGAGATATCTCATTTTCCAATACATCCAGTTGGTATTTACATACTGTCCTATCCGGCTATCCTATCTTCAATTAATGTCAACTTTCTTAACTGAATTACTTTCTTCCTTGTTCCGTACGTATGCGAGTGCAAATCCCGAAATCTGGACACTTTCCTTTCAGGAAACACTCCAAGATGTTCATATGTGTAACATTTGGCCCCGAAAAATATTGTAATATGGAGGCAATTTTAATGACTGTACAAACCTTCGTTTGCACAATTGCAGCTTGATTTGGAGAGATCTGCAAGTTGGTCCTATAACTTTTTGTCGTATCTCGATTCCTTATACGTTAGATATAGCTGAAACGATTACACACAATAGGAGGAGTGATCTTCTGTCTTAGTCTTTTCCCAAACATCAGTGCATCAGCACTAATATGAATTAAGTCCAATTTTACGGCCAGTTGCCCTTCCAGACGCCAACCCTATACGCAGAGATGTATTCACCCTTGCATGTTTCTGTGGTGGTTGGTGATTTGATGTGTTGTATGTAGATGTGTATTAAGAAAAACAGCCACTCCCCAAGCCAGAGGAATTTAATATACGAACTTAAAATCCTTGGCCCGGGTGGGAATCAAACCTGCGACCCTCTGAACTTAAGTCCAATTAAGTCAAGGAACCGGACTAATATACTGTAAGTCTAGATACTATATACATATAATGCATGTTAACGACAGATGTGAAATATCAGGCTATTACAATACTTTAATCCACTTGGCATCATTAACGTAGTTTTCAGTGTTCAAGTAGCCTACTGAAAAGAGTAGCAATGATATTATAAAATGTTGAGAAAAAAAATGGGCGAAACATAATTATACAGTCCATTCTCAACGTGTTATGTCAAAACATATAAAGGATGAGTAACATAATTACTTCCTGATGAAAATGGACGTCTACGAATGCAAAGTCATTTAATATTTTTGTTCATGTTATTATGAAATGTACTTTAGGCCTGTGGAATCAACGAGTTGTACACCGACCCCTTTCGCTATGCAATCATTAATTACACGTTACACGACCGCCGTTTCAAATTACGGACTTGATGGAAACACACTGATATGTTCATAGACTAATGAATGTAATTTCATCCAATTAAATGCAACAAATATACAGATATAAATATTTTCTCCTCCGTATTCCGTTTGTAAATGCGGTCAATTTGCACGTGCAGACTGTAAAGCGGCAGTAAGGAAAGCTACTCTGAAAGGTATAATTAAGTAAAATCAAAAATATCGCTCATAACCTTCACCATTTTTTCCCCTTCGTTTGTCATATAATAGTCTAGAGATAATTATTAGAAAGACCAAACGAATGGTAATTGATCAACGTGCTCAAACCCAAATTACGGAATGCTTCGATTTGGAGGTGGTTCACTGATTTTGTATAGCTGGATTCAGTAATCAGTGACACGGAAAACTGCGAAAATGAGATTGAATGACGTCGAGCCATAGGTGGAGTGGCCATGCTTAACCCCTTATAGGTCAGTGGCTAAATATTTAGCCACCGCTCTTCTCTCAGTACGCTCAAATTATATTTTCTCTCTATTCTTCAAGATATTGTTTAGTATGATTTTTCATCAGACAGGTGTGTTTGCTTATTATCACCGTTGTTCTGATATTTGGTAGTTAAACACTTAGCCACTACTCAATTTGTGAAAAGTCAAACATATGTTGACATTATGTACACATGGGTAGCCACCAACCAACCATACAAAAAGAGCGTTAAAAATCTGAGACTTAAGGGGATTTCGCTAAAATCCAGCATAACTGCGCATTATCAAGAACTAGGAAAATACGTCTGGTCGAATGTCTAGTTTTACGTCTCTTTTTATGGTTGTGGGACCAGGATCGTTAGAGCCAAAGACAAGAGTCGTTTGATGCTTATGAGATGTGGTTTTGGCGGACGATGCTATGAGTAGCATGGACACCAAAGAACAAAACATCATTGAACGGTTATCTTCCCGTGTGAGCGGAAGCTACCTCCGGTTTCTTAGTCACATGTCTAGGACAAAAGGACAGACTTTGGAAAACACTGCTTTATATTGGTGCAAGGCTGAAGAACAGCAAGTAGATTGTTTGGTCAAGCAAAGATCTTGATCTCATACTTCGATTAGTTGAAGATCACTCTGGGCGGCGACGTCCCGCCAGGGATGCAATACTAAGGGTGCAAGGAAATGAGGTCACGACTTTCAGCAATTAGAGTGACTTTTGCTGATGATTTGTCATAGCAGAGTCTAAAAAGACGGGACAGTGCGCATACACCACCTGAGAAGTTCTATGATGATACCTTCAATAAAATTTTCAGCAGAACATAGGAGGAACTTCTTTTCAGCAGTATAATAACATAGGGTCGGATAGAAGCTGATTTCCTAAACAAAAATTGAAACATATTTTTCATTTCTTTACGAAGTTTGTTGAAAATGGGAACCTTATTTCGTGATACACAATTTACATTACCTTGGTAACGATTCAGAAACATAACTGGCGATTTTCATAGGGTTTCAGAGAGAAAATAAATATGGAAACTCAGAACGAATTTTTGGAAAAGCGACTGTTAAGCCAAATGACCCTTGCCAACAGAACAAGGATGACCGAGGACACTGTGCCCGACGTGGTATGTAGTAGTGTCAGATTGACCCGTTTGGCACTTTCATCATGTCTGCAGCTTGTACTATCATGTACCAAACACAACCTAGTAAGCTGGAAGTCTATTTCGAGACTTTAATACCACCCTGGATATAAAATTAATTTCGTTCATATTCGTATCACAAACAAAATCACTGTAAAATTCTAATAATAATAATAATAATAATAATAATAATAATAATAATAATAATAATAATAATAATAATAATAATAATACGAAGAAGAAGAAGAAGAAGAAGAATGTTAATTGCTTTATGTCACACTAACTACTCTTTTACGGTTTTCGGAGACGCCGAAGTGCCGGAATTTAGTCCCGCAGGAGTTCTTTTACCAAATCTTTGTGAACTTCCCAGCGATTTGCCTCATTTGCAATCTGATCCAAAGATCATTTTATGGTAAAAAACGAGAATTTCTCTCCTGTTGGCTCGCTAGGCCTAACACAGATGATGAGATTCTGTTGAGGCCTTTCTCCTTAGGTAGTTCCCTAACACTCCTGCAAGGCACGATATTGCATTCCGTTTTAGGCCTATCCATTGAGTTCCGAGCTGTCTCTCCTGCCACCTTAGTCGAGTCGTACGTGTGAACTGTGTCGCACATATGGAGTTGGCCCTGTTTTACGGCCGGTTGCCCTTTCCAACACAAACCCTGCGCGGAGGGATGTATTCACTATTGCTTGTATCTGGTTGGTAGTATAGTGTTTTGTGTATAGGTCAGAGGAATTAACCACATTTGGATAATATCCCAGACCCAGCTGGAAATCAAATCTGGTACTCTCATTATTATTATTATTATTATTATTATTATTATTATTATTATTATTATTATTATTATTATTATTATTATTATTATATCTCCTTCTCCGTTAGGGTCTGCTTGGGACCACGTGACAATTTCAATTTCTTGTTCCTTCTTCTTCCTCCACTACTCCATCTGCTCACTGTCTCATTTTCCTCTTGTTGGACAATTTTGAGCCTGTTTTCTTTACCTGCCGACCTTGGAATCCTGGAATCCTTCCCTTTTTAACACTTGCTTTCTAAAAATCTCTCTCTCTCTCTCTCTCTCTCTCTCTGTTGCTGCTTCTTCTTTTATATTGTTTAAAAATATTTCTTGAATGCATGGATCGAAGTTGTTTTTGACTTCTTGTTTCAAAGATATTTGGAAATCTGTTTGGTTAACCTGTTGTCATCCAATCTGTATAAATGTCAATATCAATATCAATATCCACTTCCCTACTGTTTCTCTTATGTTTTCTATGTTCCTGTATATTTCATCATCCAGAGTTCTGTAGTTCTTACCGGACCGAGTATTTTCCGTATAATTTTTCTTCCCAGTACTTCTAATTTATTCAGCTTGTAAATCAGTACTAGACACTGGCCCGCCTATAGGCATTCCAGTTTGACTACTGTGTTGTAGTGTTGTATTTGAGGTGTTTAGATAAACGACTTTTATTGTAGATATTCCTAGCTATACCGTGTGCTATTTCCATTTAGTGTATCCTTTCTTCTACAGCGGACTATTACAAACCATTTTCTTGAATTGTTTCTACCAAATATCTGGATCTCTTTACCTTCATTATTCGACCAATTTTTGTTTTTATAAATTCTGGAGTGGTTTTAATATTTGTCATAAATTTGGGGTTTTTACCTACAGAAATTCTTAAACCTGTTCTGCTCGCTATTTCTTCCAGAGATTGACTTTTATTGCTGCATTTTGCAGGTTTTCTGAAAATATGGCAAAATCGTCTGCAGATGCTAGACAGTTCATTTCAACACCTCTGTTCTTTCTTCCCAGTGTGATAGCTTGTGTTCTTTCTGCTTTTCATTTCATTATTATTATTATTATTATTATTATTATTATTATTATTATTATTATTATTATTATTACTCATTCAACTAAAATATATAAAAAATGTACCTTCTGTACAGTTCATTGTGCATTTTCATGCCAATATTTATTCTTAATTCGCTACTTGAATTTCTTTCTACTACTAATAATTTTGTTTTTGTATTTAAGTGTACTCATTTCATTTTCTATTTAAAGACCAGGGGCGTGGTAGCTCACTGGCATAATCGCGGGCTTCTCACCAAGGCAGTCGTGATTCGAATTCTGGCCAATGAATGTGGGATTGTTTATAGGATGCCACGTCCTCTTGGTTCGAATTCCACGCAAAACTGGAGGTCCTGTGGCTATAATCACGATATGAACAGTCACTTTAGAATGGAAAAACAAGCTTTCTTTTATTTAAAGACCTCACGTTATCACACTACACTCGTCGAGTATTGGTGATAACTAGGGCCCGGATGTTGATGGCATGTCATCTTTTTACCGAGCTGTCTAAAACAATGCTGAAGCACATATAAACTCCGGCCGGGCTACCCTGTCTTCAAATATAACATTTTTATTTTGCATATCTTTGCATTTTTTTGCTATTTGTTCCATTTTAAGAGCATTTTTTTAAGTTTGGTTGTTTTGTGGGTCATATTTTAGAGAAATCGGCCTTTTAAGGTTTTTTTTGATTTAATCATGTCACAGCTTTATATGAGGGAGTTACATCTCTCAGGGTTAAGAACAAGCTAGTAACTGATACAAGATAATTTAAAATATTGAAATAAAATATTTCAGTATTGCTATTAGTAGTAAAATATATATCTTGGATGCAGAAGGTTATGGGGGTAGGTATAAACATACTCTTGATTTCGTCGCAAACCAATCATTAGCGGAATGGAATGCTACCTGCTGTGTTCAGTAGCGTAGCCAGGATCGGCCAATGGGGGTGGGGGGGTGGGGGGGTTACAGTTACAAAATTAAGATATAACATAATGAAAGTGCTTGTGCGTGTCTGGTACGCGCATGCATGACTGTCATAAGGATACTGATACAAGAGTGAATTACTGTATGTGATATTCAGATTGCAATACACTACAAAATTCTTACTTTAAAATACAGAACAAGAACAATATGATCGAGGTCAGCAGTTTTATCTCAAACGGTATGTTCAGTTTACAATCTAAAATCTAATTTTCGAGGCTTCCTAGAAAATAAATTTAACACATCTGTTGGTTTTACAACTGTGTCTCTGTGAATGTTCAAGGGAGCCAACCCGTTGAGTCGACTTTCACTTGTGGTATTTCTGAGGTAGGTTTTAAGGTGTCTTAATGTTGAAAATGATCTCTCACTGGCTGCAGTGGTGACAGGTAGGGTGGCAAACCCTCTCAACAAGCAGTAGATTGCAGGGAGTTTATCTTGATCACATAAAATAAGTTTATTGTTTACTGTCAGTTTCTATTTATTTTATTTTTGTGAAAGTTCAATGGGGGGGGGGTTCTAACCCCCAGTAACCCCCCCCCCCCCCCTGGCTACGCCCATGGCTGTGTTGACCAAGGTCAGCTGTGGCGGCGTACAAAGGAGAAGGGGTGGAGATTCTTGTCTCAGTTCCGCATAGTTCACGACGAGAGATATTAGTTCATTGCCGCTTTCAAAGTACCTAAAATAAAACCGAGTGTGTCAGTGCACTTAAAACAACCAGTATCTGAATTTGGTGACAATGTGTTTTCTACCGATGGAAGCATATTGTTTTGCAAACTGTGTGGAACTAAAGTAGCTGCTGAAAGAATATTTACTGTAATGCAACATATCGGTCGCGATAAACACATTCGTGCTCTTACTACTACTACGAAACGTTTTCATTCCTCCCCTGAAGGGGGAGGCGGGCCTCTTAGATGGGAGATTTGTTACGGTGCAGGAGATGTGCGGAGAAGGTGAGGGGGTAGGCGGCCGTGGCCTATACTAAGAACTGTCCCGGCAATCGCCTTAGTGCAGGAGAATGGAAAACCACGGAAAACCATTCTCAGGACAGCCGACGGGCGAGGCCAGGCGAGATATGCAGCACTGTGTCTCAGGCCCGTCTCCCGAATGCAGAGACGTAGAGCCACGGTTGAGCCGTGACCACCTCTCCTCTGCTCGGTTGGCCGGTCAGAGTACAGAGCACATGGGACAACAACCCACTCTGCATCTACCGACTTCGTGCTCTTCAGCGTGTTTCAAATAAACCTGCAACTCAGTGCTTACTGCCTTAAGCTGCTTCGAGTTCCGGCAAGTCCTCACGGTTCAGTAAAGAATTGTGTGATGCATTTGTATTTGCAAACATTCCGCTGTATAAACTCAACAGTCCGAAATTACGTGGAGTTTTGAAAAAACATACGAATCACGAAATACCAGACGAATCAACTTTACGTAAGAATTATTTGCCGCAGTGTTACGAAGACACATTAAACAAAATAAGATCTGAAACTCGCGGGAAGAAGATATGGATGACAATCAACGAAACTTCAGATGCTATGGGGCGTTATGTAGCCAACGTTATGATGGGAACTTTAGAAGTGCATACACCAGGTGATATATTTTTATTGACTACCGAAGTGTTAGAAAAGACCAATTATTCTACCATATCAAAACTGTTTGATAGTGCTATGTTTCTCCTGTGGCCTGAGGGCATCAAGCATGACGATGTACTTTTATTTTTAACTGATGCTGTGCCGTATATGGTACGAGCAGCTAATTCATTGAAGACACTCTATTCTAAAATGTTACATGCCTTGCCCATGGTCTGTACAGAGTTTGTGAAGAAGTAAGGGCTCTTTACCCCAGTGTAGACAGTCTTATAGCGAACGTTAAAGTTTTCTTAAAAGCACCCTCGCGACTCGAACGTTTCAGAGCTGAAGCTGCAGACATTGCATTACCTCCACAACCTATCATAACACACTGGGGCATGTGTTTCAACACGTGTGTGTATTATTGCGAAAACTTCAAGTTAGTGAAGGAAACAGTGCAGAGTTTTGACAGTAAAGAAGCTGCAGCAATTCAAATTGCCCAGGACATGCTATCTGAACCAAACATTGAAGGTAGTTTGGCCTTCATAAAATCAAATTTCGCCTTATTGACAGCAACAATAACATCGTTGGAGAAAACGGGCGAAGAAATGGTTGATTGCATTTCCTTAATCAATCAGGTGGAAACTACTAGTCTTAGCAGCAATCGTGGCGAAATTGCTGCGGGTATTGCATCAAAACTGAAAAAAGTGCTGGAAAAAAACACCGGGTTTATAACATCATGCAAAATCTCATACATTCTTTCTGGTGAAAACTACTGCATGGATGGGATTGAGAAGATTTAGCAGCAAATGACCATCCTCACTTCAAATACGCTCCGATCTCATCAGTTGATGTTGAACGCAGCTTTTCGAGATATAAAAACTTGTTGGCTGATAACTGCAGATCATTTACATTTGACAACATCAGAATGACATTCGTAGTGCAGTGCAACTCAGACTAAAATGAACATAAACCTTTTGTTAAGTGCTAGAAATCTATTTTGATTGACTTTTCAGTTTGAGATTAAGATGTCATTTTTGAAATATTGGTGAGTTTATTATTATAAATCATTTTCTCCATTTTATAGTGCATTTTTCGAACTTCTAGATCATTTATTAAAGTCATTTTTAAACATTTTAAAGGCATTTTTAAAACATTTTTACGGCATCAATATCCGGGGCCTAGTGATAACAGACACTCAATGACCTTCAAAGTTACAACCAAGAACTGTAAACTGAATTAACAAAGAAACTACCTGTTGTTGCTCTTCTTTTGTGTGTCCCCCGTAGTGGTATACGTGGCGCAATTAATGTGATTCTTCCAAAGTAACGCTCATTAACTTGCTGCGATGCGTTCACTGTAACAACATTTTCTTCTATTGTGTAATATTTCAACACACAGCAACTGCATCTGAATGTTGTCAACGTACCGCTCTTAATATTCTCATAAATAACTTTTTGTGGATGAGTGACAGAGAATGGAAGAGAGCAAGTAATTCTGAAATGAGATCAGTTTCAAATACTCTTATTTTATCTACTGACTAAATTAGTATGAAATGTATAAGTACGCATCCAGAACGGCTTTTCACAATCTCAGTCACAAAACAAAGTATCAATAAGAGAGATCTATGTCCAACCCTTGCCCCGTTCCTCTTCGGGGTCGGGTATGAAGTGAGATGAATATTTGTAGCGAGTTTTTAAAACTGGATGCCCTTTCTGACATCAACCTCATCAGAGGAGTTAATGAGATGAAATGAACGACGTGATATTCTATATGATGGTAGAAAGAGATGGGGTGGAATCCGGGCCTGGCAGATAGCCTACTCCTGTCGAGTAGAACCAATCAGTCTTTTCAAGGCTTAACGTCCCCATCTGACGAACGAATCACCACCAACAGCGCCATATGCTGTTTGGAGGTTTAGATTTTAATCCAGGCTTTTGGCACACGATCTAGTGATTAGACATTTTATACCACCACCTCCCCTACCCTGCCGGCCAACACTCTGATGGTGAAAACGGGTATGAGGCCATAATCCCATGCGTGTTTCAAGCAGTAGAAATAGATTCAACGTACAACCTCTCATGTTTAAATGCCGGGCACTGGCCTTCTGACCCCACCTTGGTAGGTTCGATCCTGGCTCAGTCCGGTGGTATTTGAAGGTGCTCAAATACGTCAGCTTCGTATCGGTCGATTTACTGACACGTAAAAGAAATCATGCGGGACTAAATTCCGGCACCTCGGAATCTCCGAAAACCGCAAAAGGAGTTAGTGGGATGCAAAGCAATTATTATTATTATTATTATTATTATTATTATTATTATTATTATTATTATTATTATTATTATCATATTTAAATCTCGATGACTATCCGTAAAATTCGAGGTGTATAAAGTGGAGGTGGATAAAATTTCTCCGGATTATCAGTTCATAATGCCGGGCTGAATGGCTCACAAGGCTGAGGTATTCGCTTTCAGACCCCAACTTGGCAGGTTCGATCCTGGCTCAGTCCGGTGGTATTTGAAGGTGATCAAATACGTCAGTCTCGTGTCGGTAGATTTACTGGCACGTAAAATAACTCCTGCGGGACAAAAATCCTGCACAAAGCCGTCTCCAAAAAACCGTCAGAAGTAGTTAGTGGGACGTAAATAAAAATAACAGAAGTAGTTAGTGGGACGTAAACAAAAGTAACAGAAGTAGTTAGTGGGACGTAAACAAAAATAACAGAAGTAGTTAGTGGGACGTAAACAAAAATAACAGAAGTAGTTAGTGGGACGTAAACAAAAATAACAGAAGTAGTTAGTGGGACGTAAACAAAAATAACAGAAGTAGTTAGTGGGACGTAAGCAAAAGTAACAGAAGTAGTTAGTGGGACGTAAACAAAAGTTAGTGGGACGTAAACAAAAATAACAGAAGTAGTTAGTGGGACGTAAACAAAAATAACAGAAGTAGTTAGTGGGACGTAAACGAAAGTAACAGAAGTAGTTAGTGGGACGTAAACGATAGTAACAGAAGTAGTTAGTGGGACGTAAACAAAAGTAACATCATTATTTCAACTCGTGGTATTTTCCTTTAAAACAATAATCACCATCACCACCAATCAACACCTACATGTAGCTGCTAGCCATTAAGCACCTTAAATGGTAGTGTTCCTTCTTGTGAAAGCCGAGTAACATCATCGCTCACTTCTCCGCAAGGTAGTCACGATTCGAATCCCGGCAAAAGCACATGGGATTTCTGAACTGGAAAGTCACACCATTGTGGGTCGGATTTCGCGTATAGTTGGAAGTCTTATGGTTGTGATTTTATTTTAACAATCATATGAAACTACACTTTGAGCACAGGCCATTGCAATATATATTTTCAAATGAAGTTTCAGTCTCATTTAAGACTGTGAAAATCGGGAATCTGCTGAGGTATTGGTGGAGCTGAGTAATGACCAGGTTTGGGATTTGTAGGTAAATACGTATTTCCTTATCACTCCCTGCTTCTTGGCTGAATGGTCAGCGTTGAGGCCTTCAGTTCAAAGGGTGTTGGGTTCGATTCCTGACCGGGATGAAGATTTTAATCGCGTCTGATTAATTATTCTGGCTCGGGGACTGGAAGTTAGTGTTTGTTCTGTCATTATCCTCTTCATATTCAGACAACATACCACACTACCAACCACCACAGAAATACTCAATAGTGATTACATCCCTCCACACATGGTTGACATCAGGAAGGGCAACGGTAGTAAAACAGGGCCAAATCCACATGTGCGACACAGTTCGCACCCGCGACCACACAGGTGTGGGAACAATCGCTAGAAAAAGAAAAAGAAGACGTACTTATTTATCACAATTTATTTTAATTTTTTCAACGTATGTTTATAAATTATATTATTTGCAACACATTACACAAATGTACTTGATATATTACTCTTTCCAGGTTTAGCACATACTAATACGAGAAGTAAGTATTATTCCATATTTGGAAGTTTTAATGAACATTCATGCATATTTTTTCCTCTGCCGTGAAACCAACCATATTTTTTCTCGTTTTCTATGACGAAGTATGGCACTGCAGGTAAAGTTTTCATTTATAAACTGTACTTGCAAAAATAGTTTCTGAACATGAAGTCTCTGAGAAGACAGAGAGATTTAGAAGTGTGTGACTGTAACTCGAACAGGAAACATCCCTTTGAGTGAGGTAGAGAAGTCTTGGCATGGTAATTACTTAAGCGCGAAGAATCTACCAGCCAGGTCAGTTAGTATTTAACTCCTGCCCGGTGAGTTTGAAATCCCAAAACTGGAATCAGATGAAACTCCTAGCGGTACAATGTATTATATACAGGCGTCAGTCGCCTCACATGATGTAGAGCAGCTAGCGTCATCTCCAAGTCAGTTTGCTCCCCGCTGTTGAGGAACGAGAGCAGCTGAGCGACGTGGGGGGAGGGGGATGCATGACGTAATACGTACTGAAGGCCAGTGGGCGTGTACGTAAAAATCCTCGCATCACACGACGTTCAAGCAAATACCTTCTTTCAATAAATGCACGTATGCTTTAACTTTAGTCACTTAATCGTGAACATTTATTTATTTATTTATTTATTTATTTATTTATTTATTTATTTATTTATTTATTTATTTATTTATTTATTTATTTATGGCTGCTCTATTTTTTCTCGATGAATAATTTTCTTGCCCCATTATACTCTATAAATGCCGGCCCCGCTGTGCAGGAGTAGCAAGCCTGCCTCTTATGCGGAGGCCCCGAGTTCGATTCCCGGCCAGGTCACGGATATTTACCTGGATCTGAGGACTGGTTCGAGGTCCACTCAGCCTACGTGATTACAATTGAGGAGCTATCTGACGGTGAGAGATAGCGGCCTCGCTCTAGGAAGCCAAGAATAACGTCCGAGAGGATTCGTCGTGCTGATCACACGACACTTCATAATCTGCAGGCCTTCGGACTGGGCAGCGGTCGCTGTTGTGCCATGGTTTTTGTTATACTCTATAATCTGTGCCCTGTTCGTTCCGCATGATCCATGCTCCAAATTATTATTATTATTATTATTATTATTATTATTATTATTATTATTATTATTATTATTAATTTTGATTCGTCATGCCCAACTAAGTAGCGCGTGTGAACTTATTTAGCACAACGTTTCTTCTTGTCTTCCCAAAACTTCTTCATCCTTTCGCTGTGCTTCTTTTTGCGATCTTCCGTCCATTTTAGGTTGATCAGCAAATTTGTGTTTGTTTATAAAATTTCTGAATTTTTGTCTTGCAAGATTTCTTCATTTTTACCAATTTCCTGAAGATCTTTGTTTATTTCTGTAAGCCGGCTGTGTTTTTTAGAGATGATGAGACATTTAGTATTTTCTTTGTCAGCCTATTGTTATCCATCCTGATCATGTGACCATATAATTTTAATCATCTTTTTCTAATGGTGTCTGTGATTTTTTGTTACTTGATATGTTTTCTGTGATTTCCTTTTCATCCAAATACCATTTTCGCATTTAGGCCTAGAATTTTCCTGAGAATTTTCCTCTCTTGTTTTTTGATGTATTTTATTTGCGATCTGCCACCAATTATCAGAGTTTCTGATGCATAAAGGGCTTCTGGTTTGACAGCTGTGTTGTAGTGTCGTAATTTTGCGTTTCGAGGTACAGATTTTTTGTTGTATCTGCTGCATAAAATTTTGTATATATATATATATATATTTGTAATTTTGTGATTCTTTCTTTGCTTGCAGATTTATCCCGTTTGATTGTATAATTTCGCCTAGGTATTTGAATTTATCTACTTGGGAGATTTTCTCATATCTAGTGATTAGGGGATGGTTGTTAAATCCTGATTTTGTACCTTCCACATACTTTGTCTTTTCATATGAGATTTGCAGACCTGTTCTTGCCGCTATTTCATGATATTTTTCTACGGACTGGAGTGCTTCTTGTTTGTTGTTGTAATGGGTTGCCAAGTCATCTGTATTATTATTATTATTATTATTATTATTATTATTATTATTATTATTATTATTATTATTATTATTATTATTATTATTATGGTAACATTATCTACATGCGGTTTACTACAGGTACCACCACGGTATGCAACCAGCCTGTCCGATACTCTCCTCGCACGCGGTAGCGAGCCGTCCCGAGCGGAGCAAGTAGCCCCTGTTCCATAGAGCAACTACTTGATGATGCCTGATGTAGAGCAATGGTCTTCAAAGTGTGCTACGCGTACCACTAGGGGTTCGCGGGGTCGTCTCAAGGGGTGTGCAAATTTATCGTAGCTTCTATTTTTAGTGAACAGCCTAGAAAACAGTTGAGCCTGCTCATTTTCAAAAAAAATCTTGTTTTTATTTACCGAATTATTCATTCGAAAATGTGTGTCAGTTTGTACCTTCCATTGACTAGGTATGTAAAAATGCTTACTTATGCTGAATTGCAAATTTTGAAACTTTTTGTTTCGAAATCCACTCATTCAATTCCTTTTCCTTTTCAGTGGCGGTGTATATAGTACAATAGTAATTGTTCCTTCGTTGCTAGGCAATGAAAACCTCGTAATTCAAAACAAAAGGAAACCACGTTTCTCCACCTGCCTTGTGAAGGCTTGGGCGTTGCCTGAGAAGATAACAGACTCCAATGGTCGAATAATTAGGCTATCATAAAACAATATAAATGCCAGGAACAGTTCTCCGACCATTGCTGATCGTTCAGTTTTGGACTTCTTCTGTAAACTTTACTCCGAAGGAGTTACAAGATTTCCTTTGCCCAGCGATTTCATACAATACATTATTGTTATTATTGGGGAACAGGGAGGTGTAGCGGTTTAGCTGCTTGCCTCTCATCCGGGCGACCGTGGCTTGATTCCTGCGGTGTGATTTTCAGTTGAAAATCCCGTGGGGTCAGGAAGGACATGGAACCTTAAATCCCCGACCACAATTCTTCCATGCCTCAGTGCGTGCAGGGACCCTGAGCAGGATAAGCTGCAGGAGATAATGATAATGATTACTATTGTTATTATTAGCATCCAGCAACAATCATTTGTTATTTCTTGTATAATCCTTTTATACTCGTACTTCGGGGATTCGAAAGTAAAACAATTGGATTTTGGGGGTACGCCCACCAAAAGGTTTGAATACCAATTCCACGAATGTAGAGCACAGCTTAAGCTAGTTCTCCTTCCTTCGTTAATTCTTCGAAGGATCGAACCACTTCCTTTTTTCCCTTCTGGTAAGAGTTAATGGCCAGTCGCGCTAGTTGTACTACTACTTAAAATAATACGCACTAACACTACCACCATAACCCAAAACTCGGTAAATCCAGGATTTTGGAATTAAAATTATTCTTTAGTGGAATATGTAGGCCCTACTAGGAAACAGGCATAATAAACAGAAATATAGTGAATAATTAGAAATGTTTATTTTTAGGCACTTTTTGAGTAGTATGTTTTTCTATTTGCTTTACGTCGCACCGACACAGATATGTCTTATAGCGACGATGGGATAGGAAAGGCCTAGGAATGGGAAGGAAGCGCCGTGGCCTTAATTAAGGTACAGCCCCAGCATTTGCCTGGTGTGAAAATGGGAAACCACGGAAAACCATTTTCAGGGCTGCCGATAGTGGGGTTCGAACCCACTATCTCCCCATTACTGGATACTGGCCGTGCTTAAGCGACTGCAGCTATCGAGCTCGGTGAGTGTAGTATCTTACAGGATACATTGCCAAGAATAACGAACTACAAAAAGTAACTTTAGCTTCAGACCAAATTAATTAAAACAGCTTTATATACTACAAACATTGGATAAAATATTACAATATTGATTAATTGAACCTAAAATCATATAAATGACCATGATTAACAAAAATACTGAATCATATTTATGATTCAAAGACATTGCGGATGTCGATATCATCACTCAGGCCAACTTCATCTTCCGAGTGTATAACGTCTTCATCCTGAAATTAAAAATTAGGACGATATACCTCTTCCGAGTTTTTAAGTAAACTTCATTCAGTTGCATTTCCATGTAAATCTTCCGTGCCACATTCTGCTCCTTGAACTGGCAGCATTGAGAGTAGCTATCTTCTATGCACGTGACGTATGAAAAATTCTTCTGCTGAAAGAATATGTAAAAACACATTCATTAAACATATTTTCACCAAAGATGATATATTAAAATGCAAATAATTTATAACTATAACAACTAACTAATTAACAATTTGAGGTTATAGTTACGAATTTCCCAGGGCTTGGCAGTGTATCTCCCAGGATACACTATTTGTAAAGACTGAAATAATTATTATAATGAATTGGACGATTCCCATGAAGATAATAGCTAAAATGCTTCATTAATTAAATATATATTGTGACATTTATTTGTAAATTGTAATGTACAACTATTTCGAAAAATAATGTTACTTGCCTCTGAAACACAAGATCTGTTCATGTGGGCAGTCATCTTGTAGACTCCTGTCTTGTCTTGTTGTTATATCTAGTTCAACATCACGTCCTGAGAGGGCAGCACATGATAGATAAATACTTCAGTGTAGTATCTAGCAAGATACATCGCTATGAGTAGCCGGCCTTTAATGTTTAAGACGCCAGATGAGGAAAAATTACATGTATCCTATAGGATACATTGCCAAATATAGTGATAACTGAAAATCCACAGCCTGTTTCCAGTCATTTGACCGGGTCAAGAATGGAATGAATGAAGCCCCATCTAGCGACGAGGATAGGAATTGTGTAGGTTGCCGAACCCTGTCGCACTCTTTTGGGGTAATGATTAATGAATAACAGATGAAATGAAAGGATACTGGAGAGTGTTCCTGGAATGGAATATGACAGGGAAAACCGGAGTACCCGGAGAAAAACCTGTCCCGCCTTCGCTTTGTCCAGCACAAATCTCACATGGATTGACCGTGATTTGAACCACGGAACTCAACGGTGAGAGGCCGACGCGCTGCCACCTGATCCAAGGAGGCTCTACCAACATAATTATAATGCATCATTATATTTTTCTCGAGAAGTACATCTTCGATTTTCGAAATAATCAAGGCGCTGAATTTATAATGTTTTTAAGTTTATGTCTAGGTGCAGAAAATAGCGTTCTATTTCACAAACCCAAAAACAAGGTTAGTACCATTATCTCAGCAGATATTGACACCCTGAAGAAGGTCTGTAAGTACGATTATGAGCCCCTTAGTAACATTGATGAAAGTGAAAACAGAATTTGAGTTGGACATCTTAGCTGAATAACAGTGTATATAGAGTCTACACTCAACCACCAAAACTGACCGTCGCAGATAATGACATTCTTTCAAAATCCTCCTGTTTCAAATTGGATGAACATATTGTGCAGGTGGTAGGATTACAAGAATCATATCTTCGGCCACCAGCTATTCATAATTTACGAATATTCTCGCGGTTCGAGAATGCATAAAATTAAATCATTCTTTGCCAGCGAATTGCTATGCGGTAGAGTGCACATATTTTGAACATTTTAGTGCATATAAACCCTAGCCCTGGTAATGAAATTCCGAGCACAAATAGAGCGTCTGTATGTTATGAAAGGTCAGATGTGCTGCAATAGCACATTCTAGCCCACTAAAGAAAGCAATAACAAACTACTGTACCTCACTCTTCATTCCTTGCACGTTTCATTACGACACCGCCGTCGGCTTTTACAGTTTCCCTGTAACCGCACAACCTTCGATAGTGTTATCTGAGGATTCAACTTGCCTTCGGGCTGAAGGCTTGATGGAAAACAGCAAAACTGCTTTGCTTTGCTATGCTTTGCTTGCTTGCTTGCTTGCTTGCTTGCTTTTTGTCTCTTCTATCACCACCCATCTCAGCTAAATGCATTACTGCAGAAGGGCTATGACGAAATGTTTTCCACAAAACTAACTCGTCAACAAGGGGTTCGACATCTAGGTTGATCATAAATCTATAGAATGGCATGTCCTTTATTCTCAGGCCTGATTAAAGGCAAATATTTCGAAATGGTATATTACCACAACCTGCTAAAATTCATCAATGGGCCTACACACTCCTACTTATAATGTAAGCCCCTCTTACCATCAACCACTCTCAATACACACCCCACCAACCCGCAATAAATGTAGGTAACATTCCACGGACAGCCTCCGCCAAGACTACTTGAGCTTCCACCCATACATCAGAATAAACATAGATGTGTCGAAATAATGGCGAGCAACAAACCAATCAGAAATGCCGGCAGTCGGAAAGGGGTGGCTGTCCAATAAACAAAAAGAAAGAAGTCAATGAGAAAACTTCACAAACTAAAATCAGAAATGATTAGATGCACAGGAAAATATTATGACTGTCGTAATACACGTGCGTACTATCATAATTTGCACACTACATCCCAAACTAACAACCACCACAGAAACACGTTATATTACAAAATGTTCCTCCCAATAGGGTTGGGATCAGGAAGGGCGTTCGGCCGTAAAACTGGGCCAAGTCCATAAATGTGACACACACCGGGCGAGTTGGCCGTGCGCGTAGAGGCGCGCGGCTGTGAGCTTGCATCCGGGAGATAGTAGGTTCGAATCCCACTATCGGCAGCCCTGAAAATGGTTTTCCGTGGTTTCCCATTTTCACACCAGGCAAATGCTGGGGCTGTTCCTTAATTAAGGCCACGGCCGCTTCCTTCCAACTCCTAGTCCTTTCCTATCCTATCGTCGCCATAAGACCTATCTGTGTCGGTGCGACGTAAAGCCCCTAGCAAAAAAAAAAAAACAAATGTGACACAGATCTCAATCGCGACCCCACCAGGATGATGGAAATGTGGCAGAGGAACAAGAAGGAAAATAAAAAAGAAGAAGAAGGATGAGTAAGACAATTAACTCAATCACAGACACTGAGAAAAGTAAAAGGGGTGGCTGTGGACTTACAGGCGCTATAATAATTACAGTAACTATAATTAAATATCACCACTTCAATAATAATAATAATAATAATAATAATAATAATAATAATAATAATAATACCGGTACCGAGCTCGATAGCTGCAGTCGCTTAAGTGCGGCCAGTATCCAGTAATCGGAAGATAGTGGGTTCGAACCCCACTGTCGGCAGCCCTGAAGATGGTTTTCCGTGGTTTCCCATTTTCACACCAGGCAAATGCTGGGGCTGTACATTAATTAAGGCCACGGCCGCTTCTTTCCCATTCCTAGGCCTATCCTATCCCATCGTCGCCATAAGACCTATCTGTGTCGGTGCGACGTAAAACAAATAGCAAAAAAAAAAAACCTGCTTTACATCCCACTAACTACTTAAAGTTTTTTTTTTCAAACTGCATTACGTCGCATCGACACAGATAGGTCTTATGGCGACGATGGGTTAGGCAAGGGCTAGGAGTGGGAAGGAAGCGCCGTGGCCTTAAGGTGGTTTTTCAGGTGCCAGATTTTTTTTCCGCAGGTATTCTTTTACGTGCTATTTAAACTACCGACACTAGACTGGCGTGTATGAGCACTTTCAAATACAACCGGACTGAGCTGGGAACGAACCCTGGAATTTAGGCTCAGAAGGCCAGTACTCTACCGTGTGCGCCATTCAGCCCGGTAAAGAGAGGATAATGAGGGTGTTGATTTACAAACACCCTCAGTGGCTAGTAGATTGAATTCCGAAAGATGTAACAGTTTAAAATGCATAATGCGTAATAACGTATCGACAGCTCGGAGGGGAAATCAAGTACAAAAGCTCAGCGGTATCACACGACGCGCGCGCTGCCTCAGTTCATTCGAGCACAAAGTTTGCCGCTCGGCTGCCTATGTGTTGTTAAGTTGGTGTCAAGGTCTAGCCAATGCTCCTAGGTCAAGGTGCTGGGTCGACACTGGATAATCGATAATATGTACTGTAACTGCCTCGCCGCATCCCGCCACTCACACGAGCGCGCGTACTCTCACGCATCCTAGCGGCGGGAGGAAGAAGACACTTCAACTGTTCTCCACGATGCAAAGGATACTGGATCTTAGGTTTCATTGACGAAACTGCAGCTACATCAAGGACACTCACTCTCTTAATAGCGTCATGATATATTTACCAGGATGAGCCATTTCACATTGAAGTGAACACATTTTTAATAAATTTGATCGTCAACTTTACTCCATTCTTATCTGAGAAAATATCTATGTTACATGCATGCAATCGATTAACACATCAAGTTTATTTAAGCCGAAATAACCCACGAGATCTCCAAGACTTAAGCAATATCACCATTGGAGTGTGGCTCGTATTGGACCCTAGTCATGTTATTATTATTATTATTATTATTTTTACAATTTACTTTACGTCGCACCGACACACCGACACAGACGGTCTTATGGCGACGAAGGGATAGGAAAGGGCTAGGACTGGAAAGGAAGCGGCCGTGGCCTTAATTAAGATAAAGCCCCAGTATTTGCTTGGTGTGAAAATGGGAAACCACGAAAATTCATCTTCAAGGCTGCCGACAGGGGGGTTTGAACCCAGGGCTGCCAACAGAGTTTTGTTTTGCAATTTGCTTTACGTCGCACCGACACAGATAGGTCCAGAGCTAGAAGTAGAAAGGAAGCGGCCGTGGCCTTAATTCAGATACAGCCCCAGCATTTGCCTGGAGTGAAAATGGGAAACCACGGAAAACTATCTTCAAGGCTGTCGACAGTGGAGTTCTAATCCACTATCTCCCGAATACTGGATGCTGGCCGCACTTAAGCGACTCCAGCTATCGAGTTCGGTGCTAGTGGGGTTTGAACCCACTACCTCCGACATGCAATCTCACAGCTGCGCGACCCTAACCACACGGCTACTTGATCCGACAGCAATGGTTTGCTGGACTGGAGAATATTAAGCCATCTCCGAAAACCATAAACAATTTAGTTAGTGGACGTAAAACCAATAAATTAATAAATAATAATAATAATAATAATAATAATAATAATAATAATAATAATAATAATAATAATAATAATAATATTGGCGGTTCGTGGTGTGGGTTACTGTACTCACGTCCTAGTTCGTTAACTATGGACTACGCTTGAGTGGCCTAGTTAGTGATCCTGAGAGTTGAGATACCACTTGCCATGGAATTGGAGTGGGCATCTCGGACATATGCTGAGTCATTACCCCCCACCCACCGTTTGTGCTCAGGTAGCTAGGACTACAATCCATCGGTGGTCCCTAACCCGTTAGAGGAGAAATCCTCACCTGGACTATGTGTAAGAAAGGGTAGCATCCTGCTTCACAAAATTTTCACCGAGCACGCACAGAACGTTTTAAGTAGCCCTCGGACCTATGGGAGAAATGAAGTCCCACTCTCATTTGACAGGCGAGGGACTCTTTGGAAACAACTTGGCGAACAAATTGGAATTCGAGGGGGAGCTATCAAATTAATAGGGCTTATGGAAGAAAGAAAGGAGAACTGGCTGAGTCAGCAAAGTGGGTGCATCTGGAGTTAATAATATTCAGGTAAGGGGAGATAACGAGGAAGAGATAGGATATTATAAAGTGTACTTGACGGGTGTCAAAAAGAGAATGGCAGAGTGAGGGGTAGGACTGTTCATCAAGAATACTATTGCACACAACATAATTTCCGTTAGGCACGTAAATCAGCGGATGATGTGGGTAAATTTGGCAGTTGAAGGAATTAGGATGAGAATTATCTCAGTATATTCATCACGTGAGGGTAAAGATGACTGAAGTTGACAAGTGTTATGAAGCAATGAGTGACACTGAAGCCTAGAGTCAACAGTTAGGATAGAATCGTACTAATGGGTGATTTTAATGCGAGAGTTGGAAAGAGAACTGGAATATACGAAGGGCTATTTGGTAAATGTGGGGAAGATATGGAAGCTAATAGTAGCCCATTTGCAAAACCCGCTATATGCACTATAAGAACTTTTTGGGTATTGATGAAAAATCTGTACAAAGTATCATAAACCTGATAGAAAGTTGATTCCTTTTCCAAAAATTCACAAAAAAATAACTTGAAATATCTATATAGGAGTCCATAATCTCATGAACGTAGGAAGTCAGCTATTTACATATTGATTCCACACATAACTGGTTTTGCAACTGTATAATGCATATAGCAGGTTTTGCAACTCAATGGGTAGCCATTTTGTTTTTCTGATAGTTTGCAAAACCTGCTATTTTATGATGATAAGGACTTGCAAAAGGATAGAGACGGGCTTAAAAAACACCAATATTCGTGAAAAAATGTATTTTGACGATATATTACCTGTTGATTAACACCCATTAATAAATTATAACCAGTTCACAAACTAGTTTCAAAATTAAACAGGAATAATGTAACATAAAATATGACGAGTTGAAATCTATTGACTTCAAAAGGTGTTAGTTAAACAGTCACTTTGCAAAAATTTGCAAATTAAATAAAATATTCTTTCACATTGAGACAAAATAAGGAAAACTTTAATTGGTCATTTGGCCGATAATAATACCCATCAGTGTGAAAACATCAGGTGAGCATCCAATAAATCCTTGCTTATGTGAAATCAACATCCTCTTCCTACATTAGGTCAAAATCACTTTGACTGTCGTCTTCACAATCGTCATCCATACAGCCTTCTTTCGTAGCAATAACATCAGCTGCAAGGAACGTATTGTAGAACTGTAACTTTTCATTTTCACCCCAGTTTTCACCAAAGTGGAGGCACAAAAGTCGCCTGATATCCTTCAGTTTTGCTGCCTTTACTTGAACAGTTTCTTCAACGTTTTCAATACAAGCGTTTTGCCTGAAGTGTTGTCCCTTCCTGCAAAGACTTTTAGGTTCACATATGTCAATGTTGTAAAACGGATCGCCTTGAACTAAAGTAATGTTCTTGCTTTTGCCACGCGTGATCGTAATTTTCTTTGACTTCTGGAATTTGAAATGCCATTGCCCTGGCTGTTTGAGGATTCTATCACAGTAGGATTTCCAGTTACGGACTGAACAACTTCAATCCAAATGGATTATGGTAACATAGTTCTCTAACACTTTTGTGTAATCCTCTGGGCTCTCAATCACATCCCTTTGCCTGAATTCCCTCTCGAATTTGCCGAAAACTCTGTTTGGTGGAATGAATGAGTGCCCAACAACAGGGAACCAAAGCTCAGAAAACAAACGTACAGTTGTAACCTCATCTAAAGCAGAGTTGCATAGTCTGTGATGCAGTGCTGAAGCAATTTGGTTACATCCCTTGGGATACTCATTTTTGGTCTAAAAATAGCTAAAAGTGTTGCTTTTATTTTGTGGTGATAATGATGAACGCTAGCATATGGTGAAGTTTTAGAGGTAGAGTTGGTGGGAGGAGTAATCTGCCTGATCTGGAGTTTTCGGAAGTACTAAATTTTCTGACAATCGTAGCTCAGTGTTAGTGCATTTTCCACTTCAAGCCGAATCTTATCGTAGAAAGCATCTGCTCGTTTCTCGTGTATTTTCAACTGGAATTTTAAACCATCTCTCTTCTCTGGAGATATTTCTTGCAAAATCTTGTTCTGAGTGCACATGCAAGTAGAGCATTTGTCTGAGTATGGACTGTCAAAACTGATAATGAAGTTTTCTGTGAATATCATACGGAAAAATTCATATTCAACGTAGAGATCATCACTTGGTGTATCTCAACATACATTTTCCACATCTTTTTTGTGTTCAAATCACTAGGGAAGTACTGTCGTTTAGTTTTCTTTCCCCGACAATAGTGGCTCTGAATTGGTTTCAAAGTTTTAATAAATGCTTTCACTGCTTCACGTTTTGGCTTATGTACTTCAGTTCTACGGTCACCGCCTCGTGTTTCAGAAGGTGTAGAAACTAGATAAACAACACTATCAAGATAAGACCAGAACGACCACAGTGCCTTCCGTTGGCGGGCTCAAAAGCAAACAAATGAGTGCCTCAGAAGCTGCTACCTTCATAGAGTAAAGAATCCTATTCTCTGCTCGCTGTCTTCTTGCCTTGATGTTACATAAATATTTATTCCTAGAGAAAAGAAATCAATGCAGTGAATAGGATAATTTATCTGGTTTTGCATCTGCATAATCTCTGACAAGATGGAGGCCATAACAGCTGCGATAAATATAGCGGCTTTTGCATCTCCATATGAATATAACTGGCTTTGCAAATGTATGGCCGATGCACATAGCGCGCTTTGCAAATAACTGAACTTTTCTCTTCCAGTTTTAGAAGACAAATAACGCATTATTTTAGTGAAATATGTAGGTCTTGGAGTAATGAAGGCTGGGGAACCGAAAACTCGAAATCGAATTTTCCGTCATATAGCGGGTTTTGCAAATGGGCTACTCTAATAGGAATGGGAAGTGTTTGCTGGACTTCTGTGTTAGTATGTGATTAGCAGTTAAGAATACATTCTTCAATCATAAGGCTATACACCGTTACACACAGAAGGGTGGAGTCACTTGATACCTAATAGACCATATCATAACCGACTTTGAATTCAGGAAATCTATTAGGAACGTGCGGGTTTTCTGGGGATTTTTCGATGATACGACCACTGTCTGATCTGTAGTGGACTAAGTATCTCTAAACCTAGGATAGAGAAAGTGGAATTTGTCTGCAGATGAATAAGGATAGAAAATCTTCAGGACGGGGAAATTAGACAGAAGTAGGCCTACATGGATATGAATAGTGAAAAGTTGCGAACAGTGGAAGGAAAGCAGGTTCAGGCTATAGAAAAAGAATGGGTGGCATACAGGAATGCTGTAGTAGAAATAGCAAGAGAATACCTAGGAACAGCTGTGTGTAACGATGAGTGAAAGCGAACATCTCGGCGGAATGATGAAGTAGAAGCAGCTTGTAGACGTAAAAAGAAGGTGTATCCGAAATGGCTCCAAACAAGCGAAACAAATAGTTGTTGAATCCAAGAATAAGTCAGGGAAAGATTTTGGTAAAAGCCTGGAAAACTAGAACAAGCAGTTGGGAAACCTTTCTGGACAGCAATAATGACAATGATTACAAAATGCCACGATTGCCCTTTTACCTTACTATAAATTCCTGCATCCCTACCCCACGCGGTATCACCTTCAAAAATTATTTATCAAACACTTTCAAATGTAATTAATACCTTTCCTGTGTTGAGACTTTTTTGAGAAGAAAAAAAAAATGTTGCCATGACTTCAGCATCAACCCAAGTATATTTCTTTAAACTTCAAGCGACTCTACCTTATCGGTTGTAGTGCGGATTCAAAACGAAGTGTTTTCGACAAAGGACCATGGAAGAGTACATACGTTTAACAAATGCTCTTTTTTAACATTTTTCGATTTCGCATTCGCTATTGTAACCTTTAAGGCCTCTCCACACGACACAAACGTTTTCTTCACAATTTGTTTTACGTCGCACCGGCACAGATAGGTCCTATAGCGACGACAGGATAGGAAAGGCCTAGAAGTGGAAAGGAACCGGTCGTGGCCATAATTAAGGTACAGTCCCAGAATTTTCTTAGTGTAAAAATGGGAAACCATGGAAAATCATCTTCAGGGCTGCCGACAGAGGGTCTCGAGCCCACTATCTTCCGGATGCAAGCTCACAACTGCGCGCCCCTATCCGCACGGCGAACTCGCGTGGTACGACACAATCTGCTGGGCCGATCTACAGCGGGCTGGCTCGCTCTGCTCTGAAAACACGCGTGGTTATCTCACCTTCATTTTCTAAGTTTCACAAAATCGGAATAGCACTGACTTTCTTGTCACTGAAGTTGATACGAAAGAGAAAATATTGGGCTAAAAATTGGTTATTACAGAGAAAGGAATTTGGTCAAACAAATAATATTAAAGAACCAGAACCATTCGATTTTTGAAACTCTACGAATCGATATGCACACTTCCAATGAACTGCTCGATGGCAAATCGGCCTGAGCTACACAACCGCCCTACACACGATCTAACTTGCACAGTGTCGTAGTAGTGAGTTGGGAGATTGTGTGGTCGCCCTGACCAACCATCCGACATAAGATTTGTCGGCCCAACCGGTCCCGACATACTTACAAACCAACCAATCTGCAGGGTCCCTTCAGATCGGGCCCAGCAGATTGTGTCGTAGAGTTTGAAGAATATTTCTGAAATCACCATCGAGTTGTTTTGCTACATATCCAGATTATTGCCCCGCGTGTATTAACATGTCTTGAAGTACAGGAAAACAGAACTGGTGATAGATAACAGAATGTAATTTTATTATATTCTTTTTTGTTTTTGCTAGGGGCGCCGACACAGATAGGTCTTATGGCGACGATGGAATAGGAAAGGCCTAGGAGTTGGAAGGAAGCGGCCGTGGCCTTAATTAAGGTACAGCCCCAGCATTTGCCTGGTGTGAAAATGGGAAACCACGGAAAACCATCTTCAGGGCTGCCGATAGTGGGATTCGAACCTACTATCTCCCGGATGCAAGCTCACAGCCGCGCGCCTCTACGCGCACGGCTAACTCGCCCGGTTTATTATATTATATTCTATCATGGAAATTGTCTGCGCTATTTTCAATTATAATTTTGTACCTGAAGTAGTGCTCTGTTCTACGGATTTCAATATTTTACTATACCATATACATACATACATACATTTATTGAACATAACAGGCGACTTCGCCCCTATACATGTTCACATGCAATAATAATAATAATAATAATAATAATAATAATAATAATAATAATAAAATGAATAATAAATAATAATAATAATAAAATGGATAATAATAATAATAATAGTAATAATAATAATAATAAGGATAATAATAATAAGAATAATTAGCAGTCATTAGCTGAAGCAGTTCACTCACTCAGTGTTCATCCAGTGTCCTTATTATGCTCTGTCACATTCTTGTTACTGACCTACACCTGATCCATGCTCAAACAACAACACTCAGCATTTCAGCACTTGCATACCAGCTAACTTTAAAACAAACAGACCATGCAATCCTGTCCTCTTACCCAACTCCACCTAACTAAGTACTCAGTCCCTATATTCCCTAATCCATTAGAATTTTAACATACTATCCCCTTCCCTTATACAGATAACTATTCCACCCCCCTATTCTCCTGCCCACCCTCTAACTCACTCTCCTTCATTTTACTCTCGCAGGCCTTTTTTGTCGCACAAAAATACCTGTTCAATTCACCCCCTTTTTCCCATTGTTTAATAATCCATCTCAGTATTGCGTTCTCATCCCCTCTCCCCAATATTTCCCGATGCTCGGCACTCAATAATCCATGTCTTAACCCCCTCGTTACCTCACAGTCTCTTAGCAAGTGAAACTCATCATTTACATCTCCACAAAGTACACACCTTGTCTTATCCCTCCCCTGTAACCAGCCTGTATTCCTTGGCAAACCTAAAAGCCACCACATCATCCCATATCGTTTTGACCTATCGACGTATCTAATATTCAACCCTGCTATCTCCTCTATTTTCGTCAAAACAGTCAGCGAATTTCTTAGTCTGCTTTCCCCCAATAATTTCTGCCTATGGATATCTCTAATTCTCCTTTCCAGTATATTCATCCCTCTCACTTCTGTCCTTGACCAAACCTCCCCCCACAGGTGTCCTAATCCTATCCTCTCCAAATATCCCTTTATTTTTTCTAACCATCCACCCTTATACATGCTCTTAAATTGCTGTACATATGCTGCCTGTAAAACTCTCCCACCTTCCTGTCTTTTTAAATTCATCCAGTATCTAACTATTCTTTTCACACCCTCTGATTCCAAATCCTCCCCACACATTAATTCCGCCCCTACATTTGCTGTACACCTCGGTAAGCCCATCACTAACTTAGCAAAACTACTAACAATCCTTCTTAGTTCCTCTCTTTTCTCATCCAGCCCCCAAACTTCTGCTCCGTATAATACCCTCCCAACGATTACCGACCTGAACACGAGTCTCAGTGTTTTATAACTGATCCCCGGGTACTTGAGTAGCAAATTTCTGACTGAGGCTAAGGCTGCCAATCCTCTATATTTCACTCTTTTGATCTGGTCACTCCAAGTTCCTTTATCATTAAAAATAACTCCTAGATATTCCAACTTCCTTACCTGTTCCAATCTTTCTCCCTGAATTACCCAATTCCCTTCTATCTTTCTTCTTTTGTCCACCTGTACTACCAATATTTTAGACTTATTTCCATTAATTTTCAATCCCCATTTCCTCGCAAATAGCGTCACTGACTCTAAGGCCCTATTCATCGCCCCTGAAGTAAGCGTCATCAATAACACATCATCCGCAAATATCAGTCCTGGTACTTCCATACCATTAATTACTGGTACAGCCCAATTTTCTGCCCCAAACCCCTCTAAAATATCGTTAATAAATAAAATAAACAATATTGGCGATAACTTGCATCCTTGTTTTAAACCCACCTTGGACTCTAATGGTCCACTCAGTCTCCCTTCTCCCAATTTTACACAAAACCTGACGTCCCTATATATTCCTTCCACTGCCCTCAACATCTTCTCCGAAATCCCTAACCTACCCAATTTCTCTAGTAGGGCCTCTCTATTCACCTTGTCAAAAGCTTTCTCAAAATCTATTGCTGCTACATAAACCGTGCTTCTAGCCATATTCTTATACTTTTCTAAAATAGTCTTTACTATCATTATATTATCCACTGTTCTTTTCTTTTTCCTAAATCCCCCTTGGTAATCTGTCAAAATTTCATTTTCTTCCGCCCACCCGCTTATTCTGTTCGCTAGCACCCCAGTATATATTTTACTCAAAGAATCCAACAGAGATATACCTCTATAACTGTTCACATTGTTCCTACTACCCTTCCCCTTGTATATAGGGCATATAATTCCTGTTTCCCATTCCTTAGGGTAATTTCCTCCCTCAAATATCCTATTGAATAGTTTAACCATGCCCTCTATCATTATCTCATTTTTACTAATTTCCTTCCAAAACTTGTTATTTATACCATTACACCCCCCGGCCGACTTCGCTCTGGCTCTGCTTATCACTCTCCGGATTTCCTCTCTTGTGATTTCTTTATCCAGGTCATAAATTGCCACTCCCCTATTCCTCCAAATTACTTCTTCTCCCGAACCTCTCCATCTATCACCCCCCTTTTTTCCTAGTAATTCATCAAAGTGCCTGACCCATTGCACTTCCTCAATACTCATTCTCTCTATATTCCTTCCACCCTTAATAATTCTATTAATCTTATCCCAAACTCTCTCAAAATTGTTTGTCTTGCAGTCATTATTTATGGCTTCCATTTGTTCCTCTAACCACGTCTTTTTTGTCTCAGAGATTTTCTTTTTATACTCCTTCCTCAATCTACAGAAAAACTCCCTTTCTTGGCTCCCACCTTTCCTTCTATATTCTCCTAACGCGTCCATCACCTTCCTCCGCAATCCTTCACACTCCCTATTAAACCATTCTTCTCCCTCTTTCTTATTTCCTTTTCTAGCTTTCGCCTTCTGCGCTATCATCTTTATTGGATGTAGCAACAATTCCAAGGCTTTATCAGTATTATTCTCTTCTAACGCCCCTTCCCACCCATATTTCAGAAGATGTAGCTCCTCCTTTACTACCCTATTCCAATCCCGGCCCACCTTCTCTGTCCATTTATACTTATTATAACCACTCCCTCGTTTGTCATTTGTCTCATCTTCCTTCATTGTACACTTCTCTTCCTCCCTTTTCAGCATAACCCTCACCGGGAAATGGTGTGATTCAATCCATTCTCCTATTTCCATACTTACAACTTCCTCAATCATCCCTTCTGAACTTAAAACCATATCTATCACACTACCCCCTTTCTCCGTAACATATGTCAATTTCCCCGTCCTGTCACCCTCTATCCACCCATTCAGAATATACAAATTTCCCACAGCACACATCTCTAGGAGCTTCTCTCCATAACTATTTGTAATTTTGTCCTCACTCCTTCTACTTTCCAACAAACACATTCCATCCTCCCTACTATAAACTGGGTTCTGTTCTCCTATTCTCGCGTTCCAATCCCCAAATAACAACATATCCTCCTCACCTGGATACATTCCCCTTATCCTACCAATATCCACCAATAACTCTTCAAAAAAATATTTATTTGCATATGCTGAATTACTAGGGTGGCAATAAACAAAAGCTAGATTTATTTTCTTCCCCCTTCCCTCACTCCCTCCCAAATTCAATCTCAGCCATATGGTTTCCATCATATCGGTCTCTATATCCTCTACTCTTTCACTAATTTCTTCCCTAATTAGAACTATCATCCCTCCTGGTGCTCGTCCCTTATTCCTCTCTTTTCTTCTATATTTATATTTTATCTCAAACCCCTTCCATGAAATCTCCCTCCCTGTTTCCAACCACGTCTCCAAGAGTGCCACAACATCAAAACTTTCAATTTCTTCCCGAACTTTCTTGTTTCCTAATTTGTTCCTTAATCCCTCAATATTCACACATCCTATCTTCCAATATAGTTATAGCTTTCCCTCCCTCCCTTCTAGGTCCCCCCCTCTATTCTTACTTCTAGTATTTATCGACCTCTCTTCCTCTGTATCCTCCATCCCTTTACGTACTTTTCCCCATATGTCTTTTAAGCTCTTACTTCTGACTTTACTCATAATTTTTTTACCTTCTTGTCGATCTGTCTCCTCTTGACCTTTCTTGTTCACTACACCACTGCACCCTGCTCTCACCCCTTCTTGCTGCTCACCCCCACCCACCCCCTCACTATTTTGGACTTCTGAATCCATCTTCCTTTGTCCTTTCTTGCTCACTGCACCTCTACACTCTACTCTCCCAGTTACTTGCTGCTCACTCTCACCGTCCACTTCACTATCTTGATCTTCTGTCTCCCGGCTGCACTGCCCATTTTCTTCCGAGATGCTCTGCTCTCCTGCCACGTCCCTCCTCCTCTTCTTTTCTTCTTTCTTCTTCCCATCTTGCCTTGTCCTCTCACCACCCTCAACCCTCTCGTTTTCGTCCATTTCCTTTAGCTTCGTCACTGAATGTACTCTAACCCATCGCCCGTTTGTCACCTCCAACCTCAGACCTCTTATTCGGGCCTTTAGCCCCTGGTTCCTCGCTCTCCAAAGGTGCCTATTCAAGATCTTCATATTTTCACTTCCTTCTCTTCCTATGTCTCCTTTCACCCCTATTTTCCGTCCTTGTAAATTCTTGCTGTTGCTTAACACAGATTCTGCCATTAAGGTTGAGAACACTTTAACCCTAATTGGCCTCCGGCCTTTGATTTTACCAACTCTCTCTACATCATCTATGTCTAACTCACTAAAGTTAATCTTCACTGCATCACGTATAACTTCCACCACCTTATATATCAGCTCAATCTTGCTCTCTCTCGCCCCTTCCTCAACTCCATATATAAATATGGCTTTTTTCAATCTCTCCTGCCTGTACCCCTCCGCTTCTTTCTTCATCTTCATCACCTCCTCTTTCAGATGTTTCACTTCCCCTCTCAATAACTCGATTTCTTTCTCATTATTGACCACTCTCCTGCTCGATTCCTCTGTCTTCGTTTCAAGCCATTTCTTCATGTTCCCTATCTCCTTTCTCTGCTCCTCCATCATGTCCTTTATTTCCTGCACCTTATCCCATTGACACTTTTCCTGCATAACTTCACTTACAACCACCCTGAGTGCGGCCAAATCCTCCGTACTATATTTTCCACTGGTATTTGGGCCTGGGTTTACTTCCACCCCCCCAATAACCAGTAGCACTGCTATCACTGTCACCACCAGCACCGCTTCACTCATTTTCAATCCGTCCGTACTTAGCACCAATCCACTCCTGGTCTCCTTCTTCTGCCTTGCCTGCCATTTCCCAATAGCGGCCCGGTACTGTTCAATGCCGACCATGTTTACAGCACGCACTTCACTACGCAACCTCTCTCCTCGACCGCTCGAGCTATTTTACTATACCAGAAAAAATAAACACTGAGTGGCTGCACAAACCTCGTTGTCTTAGGAGGAATTATTAGAGTTTAAACCGTTTTATTCTCTAAAATCATCTTTCTGTTAAAGTCGTTAAAAATGACTTGATGATTTTAGTAGCTGTAGCCTACTATATCATCCTTAACATCAGTAATGAACACACTCACCTTTTTACGTGATTTCTTGGGAGTTTTCCCGAGCTGCTAGTACGACATGATTCTCTTTCCAAATTTTGTTTGATTTTGAGCCTGAATTCCCTTTCTATTCTTGGAAAGAGGTAAAATCGTGTCTAATGCATCGTTCACTACCAAACAAATGACATAAACGACAATTACTTCGCTATTTACCCTGAAAAAATAGCTTTTATAATGATTCTTATTGCAATATCCGCGTCTCAGTTGAGAAAGTTATGTGTAAATAGCATCAAAATAAATTATTATTATTATGCACATTGTATAAGGTAATACCGAAATATTGTTACAAAAAAAGTTAAAACTGTACGAAATTTACTATTGCATTAATAGTTCTAATTCTAGGCAAATTAGATCTGTGTAGCGTGTATGGCCAATTTAAGAGGTGACGAAGTGAGTATTGTAAGCAGTAAAAGGGTTGCCCTCTTCATGACAAAAAGAAGACTACATCTCAGGGGCGCCGAACTGATGAAGTGATGAGGCTCGAATTCGCTGCCTTTGAGAAATTCCTGTGTTGGAATTGTTTCCATTCTCACGATCTTGTTCGTTTCCATTCCGGTCTCTCTTGATCTTACGTGATATTGATGACTTGGTTAGACCTCTGTAAGCAAAAACAATACCATTACCATCATATTCATCATGGGTGCCAAGATGAAAATTAAAATCCTTGTACTGACCGGGAATCGAACCCGGCACCTCCGGGTATGAGGCAGGTGCACTACCCCCACACGACGGGGCTGGCTTGCTCAGTTCACAAGTACTTATAAAATACCTGTATACCACAAAGGGAATGGAAAAATAATATATGTTAAAATTTGACGTTAGGATGTGGAGATGTTGGAGTAAGGTATATTTTTCGAAGTACAGTTTTCTTTAGTATGTGTGAGAGACGTTGCAGTGTCAAGTGCCGCAGCTGAAGGATTGCGAATGTGCTGGCAAGTCTCCCTTTTGGTACAAGGTGTCGTAGAGAACCTGCAAAATGTGTGTTCATTAAAGATCAAGGTGACAATACACACAGTAATTTGTCAAGCTGTGATCTATGACCCTGCTCCTCTAAAGTCATGTTGCATTGTCCTTTATTAGGCCGCTCTGGCTTTGTGCCCAGCAGCGGAGGAGTTTTCTCTCCACCTCTCTTGCTCGTCCCCTCTAGCATAAGCTTCCACAGCCAGCTGTACTGAGGAAATAAAGTCCAGGATCGACCAAGCCAGAAATGCATTCAATAAAATAAGGGGAGTGTTGTATAGCAGGACCTTTACTTTACGTCTAAAAATTAGACTTCTGAAATGTTACGTCTTCTCCACCTTGATCTATGGAGATGTGACATGGACCATAACGAAAAGAGAAATGGACAGATTAGAGGCATTTGAGCTACGGACGTACGGAAGGATACTGCTGTTGAGTTGGAGATAAGGTCACAAACGATGAGGTAATAATAATAATAATAATAATAATAATAATAATAATAATAATAATAATAATAATAATAATAATCGTATGGCCTCAGCTACCGTGTGCAGACATTTCAATTTGACGCCATCTGGATGTCTGCTCGTCAATTTCGATGTTCCGTTTTATTCTAGGCCCACTAGATGGCAGACCGAGTAAACCGAAACTCTCTTGAGCGTCTATGGCTGAAATTTAATGAATTTTGTCGGGTAAATACCAAATGTGTCACCAGAGATCTTTTACACGCCGACATCGTGCGACATGGAGTGTCGAATGGACTTTTTTCCGCCCTTCAAAAATCCGACTACCTTTGCCGGGTTTGAACCCGCTATCTTGGGATCCGGAAGCCGACACTCTACCACTGATCCACAGAGGCAGCTAATGATGAAGTAATGAGGCGAATAGGGAAAAGAAAGGAAATATTAAATACTGTCAAAATGAGGAAGCTGTAGTATCTTGGTCATGTGATGTGAAGAGAGAAATATCATCTACTGCAGCTGGTCATTCAAGGCAGGATACAAGGCAAAAGAAAGAAGACCAGGAAGAAGAGCATTTCTTGGATGGATAATCCTAAAACTTGGTTCAACTGTTCCACTATTGAGCTGTTTCGCGCTGCATCATCTAAAGTAAGAATCTCTCTGATGGTAGCCGACCTTCTGAACGGAGATGGCACTTGAAAAAGAAGTGTAGTTAAACATTTTAGGAGTTATCAGAATTGTTTGTCCCACCTGTTCAACAGTGTTACATATTCCAAGACGGCCGTATATCTTATCCTTCATTATTTATATTAGCGCTTATGTTATGTTCTTATATTTGCCTTTGCTACACATTTTTATTATAGAGAATAATATCGTTGACTTTCCCAGTGTGATGCACTCTCTGCTTAATAGTTTGTCAATTATACAGAATTCTTTCTCTCTTCCTATTTTAATTTTATATTCATTATCAAGATATTTTATTCTAAGCGATTATTGTATATCTCCCACACATTATGAACAGATATGCCGCTTCCATTATTTAACCACACACACAAAAAAAAAGATACCCCCCATCTTTCTCTCTTTAAACTTAATTAATGTGTATATCCTTTAATCATCACAGCATATCTCTTTTCTACTAGACTATTTCTTTCTTTTTTTAATTTCTTGTCATAATTTTGCTAATTTCACAATTTATTTTTGCTTCTGGTTTAACCGAGATCGATAGCTGCAGTCGCTTAAGTGCGGCCAGTATCCAGTATTCGGGAGATAGTGGGTTCGAACCCCACTGTCGGCAGCCCTGAAGATGGTTTTCCGTGGTTTCCCATTTTTACACCAGGCAAATGCTGGGGCTGTACCTAATTTTTTTTGCTATTGGCTTTACGTCGCACCGACACAGATAGGTCTTACGGCGACGATGGGATAGGAAAGGGCTAGGAGTGGGTAGGAAGCGGCCGTGGCCTTAATTAAGGTACAGCCCCGGCATTTGCCTGGTGTGAAAATGGGAAACCACGGAAAACCATCTTCAGGGCTGCCGACAGTGGGATTCGAACCTACTATCTCCCGAATACTGGATACTGGCCGCACTTAAGCGACTGCAGCTATCGAGCTCCGTACCTAAATTAAGGCCACGGCCGGTTCCTTCCCACTCCTAGCCCTTCCCTGTCCCATCGTCGCCATAAGACATATCTGTGTCGGTGCGACGTAAAGCAACTAGCAAAAAAAAAAAAAAAAAGCTTCTGGTTTAATGTCGCACTACCTCAGAGATGCTTTCGTCGACGATGGGTTAGGAAAGGCTAAGGCTGGGAAGGAAGGGATCTCTTCCTTAACTGCAGTAGAACTCCAGCATTTGCCTGGTATAAAGATGGGAAAATGTGGAAAATCATCTTTAGGGCTGCCGATGACAGATTTCGATCCCACTACCTGAAAGCAAGATTACAGCCACGTACGCCGTAGAATGTAGCCAACTCCCTCGGCTTTCGCATAATCCTAGTAACATTCATTTGATGTTATATTCTGACATCATCTATTTCCCAGTATACCTAAACATTTCATTCTTGCAGTTGCCATTTAACCTGGTGGTAAAAATGGTGCGCGTTTTCATTAGTTTAACAGCTGTTGATTTTTAACGAAAGGCTCATGACTAAAACATCGCATCGCTCTCCTCCACACGTTTAAACATATTATTGAAGCTCTTCGTTCTATTCAAATTGTCAAAGATAATTCAGAGAATAACGTTCTGTTGGTTTCTATGGAGCGTAACAACTCCTGAAACTTTTTAACCTTCTGTAACAGTTGAGAGGCGATTAATTCTTTGCAGCTCAAAGATGTCATATGACATGATAATATCTCTGAATATAAAACATAAAAACCAAGACCTATGGCACTACAACCCTTATGGGCCTTGGCTTACCAAGCGAATGCTACTCAGCCAATAGGCCTGCAGATTCTGACGTGACCCGTGATCAGCGCGACGAATTCCTTCGGCTACTATCACTGAATTTCTAGATCGGGGCCACTTACCTCACCGATCGATAACTCTTTAATTGTTTATAAGTAGGTTGAATGGACCTCCAACCAGCCCTCATCTAGAGGTAAACATCTCACCTGGTCGGGAATCGAACCTGGAGCCTGCGGGTAAGAGGCAGGTACACTACCCCTCAACCATGGGGCCACTCTGAATGTTTCGACTCATTTATAATTAATTACAAAGTCACGCGACATCATAATGAGTTACCTTACGATGTTAGCTGGTAATATTGGTGCAGCTCAGCAGGGGAACAACTCGAACTATTTAGGTATTTTCAGAAATGGCGGGACATAAAAGAGAAGCTAACCTTAAAACATCATTATTTATACTATATATTTATGTTAATTACATTGATTTTTCACGACAGAATTTGTTAGCATGGAAGGAAGGATTCCGTATATATGTGGAATATTATTCTATTCTTCTCACAAGGGAAGTGCCTAAAATCTACCTTGAAATATTGGTGAGATGTGGCTACAAAAGGACCCATCGGGGAGTTGGCCGTGCGCGTAGAGGCGCGCGGCTGTGAGCTTGCATCCGGGAGATAGTAGGTTCGGATCCCATTATCGGCAGCCCTGAAGATGGTTTTCCGTGGTTTCCCATTTTCACACCAGGCAAATGCTGGGACTGTACCTTAATTAAGGCCACGGCCGCTTCCTTCCAACTCCTAGGCCTTTCCTATCCCATCGTCGCCGTAAGACCTATCTGTGTCGGTGCGACGTAAAGCCCCTAGCAAAAAAAAAAAAAAAAAACAAAGAAAACAAAACGAAAGGATCTCCCGGTAGAGTAGAGGCCCTCTGTTCAGTGCTTCCCTGGTTTGACTTCCGGTCGGATCGGGGATTTTAACTTTATCTGGTTAACTCCCCTAGTTCAGGGGCTGGGTGTCTGTGTTCGTCTTAGTATATATCTAAGTTGACACACAACACATCATACTACAAACCACCACGGAAGAATGCAATAATGAATGCCTCCCTCCACAACAGTTTGGCGTCAGGAAATAAATCTGGCTGAAAAAGTGGGCTAATCGAAACATAGTTCTGATCCCAGTAAGTTGAGTAAAGGCCAGAAAGAATAAGGAGGTCTTCTCGAAGCACATCAATTATGCCACCAAAGTTTCGGGCATAAAGTGGTTACACTTCTCTTGTCGCCTGACCTCAAGGACCATTTTCCGTCATACCGCCATACGTGTGAAATTACCAGAAGACAATTTCTGATTGTTTCGAACTCTGTATTTTTGTTTTGATTTCCTTTGATCTAATGCATATTTGTCCCTTGTTTAGCCGTATCTTCTATCTTGTTCATCCTTACTTCTTCACAGCAGTTCGCTTTGCTTCCTAAGGTGTTCTTCAGCCAAGAAGAAATATCGAGTAAAGAATTTAACATGATATTCCTGCTTCATCACAGTGAAGAACGATCGATCGTAAGGAGCTATGTTAAATCTACCTTACGATGCCGCATGTAATCAGTTGTATTTAAACTAATCTGTCTGTCTGTCTGTCTGTCTGTCTGTCTGTCTGTCTGTCTGTCTGTCTGTCTGTCTGTCTGTCTGTCTGTCTGTCTGTCTGTCTGTCTGTCTGTCTGTCTGGCTGGCTGTCTGGCTAGCTGGCTGGCTCATCGTTCTCTCAGTGCTGTACTGAGGACTGTAATCTCCAAGGAGACGACGATGCAGTCTCCTCCATCCTTTTGGATGCTGTGCTAGTCGCATTGCCTGTAAAGGCTGCTTCGCACTAGGCCAGTAATTTAATCCATTGGGGAATCATTTAGTAGCTCAACTAAATGAGAAAACAGCAAGTGGGGGAATGTGTGTTCAAACATGGCTTATGTTGGTGTCGACTGCTGTAGACTGGAAGATGATCCGAGGAGCGTGGGCTGGACGAATCGAGCAATAAATGTTGCAGCAAGGCTTATCCTGGAAGAGGTGGAATAAGAGATTTAAAATTATTTTAAAAGTTTATAAATGTAAAAATAAATACACATACTATCCGGATGTTTTGAATGGTCTGTTTGATCTCCCCGATATTCACATCGTCTTTTTCAACTCATCGTTTGCAGTTGCCTTGACTGCTTTATTTTTGTACGGGGGGGGGGGGAGGGGTTCATATTCAACAAGCACTTCTGTATCAACGGAACAGTAACAAATTTGGCCGCCGTCTCATCACTCCAATGCGCCATGTCAATAACCCATAAGAAACAGAAATGAGTGATGAGAGAGAAATGCGAATTGGAACGAACTACTAATGAACTCTACTAAACAAACGGTGTTCAGACGTGTCGAGTGGCGTGTTATTGCTGAATGAGGAATGCTACTTAACCATCTACTTTCCATTTTATTGGATCAAGCCCATTAAATCATTTTACTAAACTACTCAGCTAAATAGTTCTGTCCGAACACGTTGAGTTAGTAAATCACTCGCCACTGGACTAAATTACTGGCTTAGTGTGAATTAGCCTTAAGAGTAATGTCCCAAATACTCCCTTAATGGTGTACGTCCAGCGTATGGGAGCTCATCCATGATCTCCTTTACCACGGACATTTCCTGCGACGAGGAATCTTTCTAGGCTCCCCTCTCGACGTCGTACAATGTTGCCAAAGAATTATATAGTTAACAAACTGACCATTATATCCAGTTCTTTCGAAACAGACTCGTTTCAGCACCATAGAGGAAGATAGGAAACACGGAAGTATAATAAGAGAGAGAGAGATACATCTTTCCATAAATGTGCCAGCTGTGTCATGACACTTTTGACCATAGCAACTCCCCTTTTCAGTTCAGCCTCATACGTACCTATACCGGTTATGACTGATCCTAGATATAACATTTCGAAGTGTTTCAATTTCTGTGGCCTGACTACTAATCATAGTTTTGGTTTCCTTCGTGTAGATTTTTAGGCCGTCTCGTTGCTTATAGCAGTTACACTAGCAAGGAGTGTAATCGTTTCAATCATGTCTGTCTGTTAGGTCATCAGCCCAGAGGGTGGTTGGATCCTCAAATAGCACCACCAAAAGTTATGCGGTTATAAGGAAACCGCAAAAACCAATGGCAGCACCAAAATGAGGCGTACTAGGCAAGACGAGGAGTGAGGTAGTTTGCCATTGCTTTCCTCACTGGGTCAGAAAGTGCTATTGCAGCACGACTGACCCTGTGAGCAACACCTTTCATAACACTCAGATGCACTAGTCGTGCTCTGAATGTCATTACTCAGCACCACCCATACCCCAGCAGCTTCTATATTGTCACAGCCTTGGATGAGATTGGGACTTCGGTGAAAGCTACACTTTACTCTAGCCTGTGCCAAGAGATGGATACAAAAGTACTGTATCCATCAGGAAATGGCAGCAGGTAACGTTTCAATCATATCTACGGCAATAAGACCAATATTATCCGCGTACCGGACATCTGCCAACTCCCTCAAAGAGAAAATCCTCCATCCCAGCCAGCAAGCGGAGTTCATGACGAATTCATCGTAGATGTTAATGAGTAGCCTACTGGTGCCAACATGTAACCTATACGAATACCTTCTTGTGTTTGCAATCTGCAGAAATTTTACAATTGATTCTAACAACAGCAAAGTTGGTTTCATTTAGAAGTATTTAAATTTTACGCTATGTTCTTTTCTTTTTGCTAGTTGCTTTACGTCGCACCGACACAGATAGGTCTTATGGCGACGATGGGGTAGGCTAAGAGTTGGAAGGAAGCGGCAGTGGCCTTAATTAAGGTACATCCCCAGCATTTGGCTGGTGTGAAAATGGGAAACCACGGAAAACCATCTTCAGGGCTGCCGACAGTGGGATTCGATCCCACTATCTCCCGGATGCAAGGTTACAGCCGCGTGCCCCTGACAGCACGGCCAACTCACCCGGTTACGCTATGTTTAAAGCTCCATGATCGTTAAGGCGTTAAGTCTGTATGGTCTGACACCGTGGTTAGCGGGTTCGAGTCCCACTGGAGGTAAATCTTATTCACCATCAGACGTTGGCCAGCAGTGTAGGAGAGGTGGTGGTAGCCTATACAATTTGTAATCACTAGATTGCGTGCCAAAAGCCTGGAGTCATTTGCAAACTTCTCAGCAGTGATCATATGGAGTGAGGGCATATGACGCTGTTCTGCTGATGGTGATTCGTCCGTCGGATAGAGATGATAAGCCTTGAGCAGACCCCTTGGTGTTAAACGACAACAGTAGGTATGGGCTGAGACTGGGTCTCACCCTCTCTCTACCGTATTATTATTATTATTATTATTATTATTATTATTATTATTATTATTATTATTATTATTATTATATCACACCCAAACGAGTAGGTCGTCCATGGGCGTTGGGTAGAAAGACCTGCACCAGGCGAGCCAAACATGATCTCGGACACTCCCGGCACTAAAAACCTTACATTAACTATCTAAGTAACTACGTTTAGGATGCAAACGCTAGTCGTTTTTCATAAAAATAACACATTATACCGTCACTCGAAATAACTTGGGATGGAAAGAGATAAACCCATCCATCAACATCCCTTTGAACAAAATTCACAGAAGCTGAGCGTGCTACAGTAGGATTATTTTATTACAGCCCACATACATCGCGTGACTCCCATATATAGCTCACTTCCCTTTTATTTAATATTCAGCTAAGGTTTCTCTATATAAAATGATATTGAATAGATATTCTACAGCAGGTCTCAAGAGTAAAGTCACGAATTTACGGTACGTGGATTATTTATAAATATTGATTTACACAATGCAAGTGCTGTGTGCTTCTGTGGTGTTTAAAAGTGTGCTGTGTTTGATGTAAATGAAGAGAAGTGTGTCAAGACGAACACCAATATTCAGTTCCCGAAGCTGACGAAACAACCATAACCATACCGTGACCATAAAATCCTCAGCTCGGCTGGAAATCAAACCTAGGGCCATGTGAACCGAAGGCCAGTAAATTTGCCACTCAGCCTAGGAGCCGGACAATTAATGGAGTAATCTACATAACATTATAAGTTTGTCTGTACACTTCAAATGTTTGTCTCATATTTCGCTTTTATACTGGATTAGGTGTACAACAGTCGAAAGTAGGTTCAGCTCATTTGAAGACCATTTTAATAAACACCACATTTTAAAATTTAATTAATAATGTTATTTGCTTTACGTCCCACTAACTACACTTTTACGGTTTTCGGAGACGCCGAAGTGCCGGAATTTAGTCCCGCAGGAGTTCTTTTACGTGCCAGTAAATCTACCGACACGAGGCTGACGTATTTGAGCACCTTCAAATACTACCGGACTGAGCCAGAATCGAACCTGCCAAGTTGGGGTCAGAAGGCCAGCGCCTCAACCGTCTGAGCCACTCAGCCCGGCCATTTTAAAATTTACAGGAAACTTTCTTGTTAAGTTTGTTCAAAGCTCGTTGTCATAAGACAGAGTTTAAAAATTATACATAGCTTGCCATTCAGCGTGGCTGTGAATGGAATGAAACGGAATGTTTGCGTAACAATCTTTATATTGAAATAAATACAAAAAATTGGGATTTTTTGCAGAACTCAGCATGTTCTTTTCTGGTTCATCTTATAATATTGTAAGACTTTTTCTATGAACAATGTTACATAACATGAAATTTATAAGAAAAACCACAGTATTACTGCATCAAACATAGTGCGAAGTTAGAAACTTAAGGTTTACACTCCGACATTTATCGAAATGTGATCTCGCTATTTATTACCTAAACAATTCAGTGTTATGGTTCTAGATCATAAATCACTCTATCTCTTGACTGTTTAACACATTCCCTGTAACATTTTGTCATAAAATTCCTTGCCCTCGTCAGAGTTATCATTAAAGTAACAAAACAACTTACTAATATCGTGATATTTATTTTCTGGCGCCTGTAGCTCTATTTCAGAAGCTACGTACGTATTTTGTACAGAACGTTTAACACTGTTATTGTTCGTTTTTCCATAGGGGGAGGGGGGGCGTGATTATTTCAGTGGCTTAACTGCTGACTTATCACCCGGAAGACTGAGGATGGAATCCCGGTCAGCCCTGGGTTGAGATTTTCACCTCAAAAAATCACTTGGTGTCAGGAACGGCATCCGGCCAGAAACTCCCATTCAAACAACCAAAATTAACCTAGGAGGTTCCGGCGATCCCAGAAATAACTGGGATAAGCTGAAGAAAGTTTTATTGTTCGATTTTCCACCTGGATGACATGTCATATTTGTTTCTTTATAATCTTTCCATGGCAAATAAAACTTAAGCATGGTTTTATCTACGGTCACTAAAGTTATGCTATTTTCACGGGTCATATAAAGTCAAATTTTGGCTTATTTTCACATTTCTTGTCATTATCCGCCAACTGTTCATATCATGGACATATTTCCCCGTGAATTTTCGTATTTTTGTCTTATTTTTATATTTTTTATTCCATTTTCGCATGCATGCTTGCAGTCGCCTCAAGGACGGATTTTTCACATCACCTAATTGTTGTCTGCAATGTCTTACAATTATATTTCTTATAACTTGTCCGTGGCTCAAGCAGCAGCGCGCCGGCCTCTCAATCGCTGGTTCCGTGGTTCAAATCTCGGTCACTCCATGTGAGATTTGTGCTGGACAAAGCGGAGGCAGGACAGGTTTTTCTCCAGGTACTCCGGTTTTCCCTGCCATAATTCATTCCAGCAACACTCTTCAATATCATTATATTTCATCTATCATTCAGAGGAGTGTGACAAGCTTCGGCAGCCGGCACAATTTCTATCATCGCCGCTAGATGAGGACTTCATTCATTCCATTCCTGACCCGGTCGAATGACTGGAAACAGGCTATGGATTTTCATTTTCATCTTTCTTATAAATATATATGTATGCGAATTAGGAGGATAAGCTGTATAGAAAGAGACAGATGTGTAGAAAGCGACAGAAAGATGAGCCTCATTGAGCTCTAATGATTTGACATATTTCAAATATGCCCCAATGTTGAGCGGTCTTTTCCCCGTTACAAGTCAATGTTGCGTTAAAATAGAAGATCGTTCTTGTTTGAAAACTTTAAAATGTATGTAATTTGCTAATGTAATTCTTTCTGATCGCCCATCAAAATATGGCATTTATTTCAATCTGTGCAGAGTCGAGAGTTACCTCTAGATTGAGTAATTAAATAAATTCAAAATACCGCACAATAATGAAAATATTAATATATTTATTATTACTGAATGTGCTTGATTTTAAAAGTATATTTTCAATATAATATTTATTTAAACAGCGTCAAGATTTGAATATTTCGAAAATGTTACCAAACAATTTTGAAGTCATATTTATTGTGATATTTTAATACATATCAGGACATAAATGCTGACATATTTCTAACATTTTTAAGCCATAAACACCCGGGCCGTATGAGTACTCTCACTTCCGACATTTTGAATGGTAGTTTAGGTTTTATAATAGTGGTTGCTACATATTGTAAATCATATGTATGCCAAACTATGCCCCAACATTTACCACCCCAAATCTTCCTAAAAGATCAAAAATTTCAGATGGCAAAGTTCACTCAATTTTATTTCCATTAAGCCAAACACGCTATCCAGAGGCATGGCTTCGAATAGGGAAATTACGATTATTGTTGTTCTCGTCAAAAGTTAGGATTTATATTTTGTGTCAGATGTAGTTAGTAAGGTAAGGTAAGGGTGTATTCCGCCCGAAGGCAGGTCCGAACCTCCGCAGAGGTGTGCCTGAGCCGGAGTTTACGTACGGTAGGGTGGCCAGTTCCTTTCCGCTCCTCCATTCCCTTGCTCACCACCAACAGCGCGTGGCAACCCATCCAAATCTTGCCCACGCCCAATGTTGCTTAACTTCGGAGATCTCATGGGATCCGGTGTTTCAACACGGCTACGGCCGTTGGCATGTAGTTAGTAAATTAAATGTATATTCATGAAAGGATTTGTTAACTTTTGCGAAATCCCACTAAAAGGAAATGTTAAGTTTCTTGAAAACCCTTCAGTTTTAAATGCTCATATACAGTAAATATTGAGTTTTGTAGTAGTATTCTAAATACACCGACTTGCGAGTCTATTTTCAAATAATATTCCATAAAAACCTGAAAATCTAAAAATGTTGACGTTTGATGGGTTTTGTTAAAAACAGTCCTGAATTATGTATGTCTCTGTGTTACAGATGGGAAAATGAATAAACAGAATTTCAAGAAAGTTGATATTAAGTTCTGGGATAGCCGGCTTGTGCTGTCTATTATATGTCCCTGTTTTTTCTTGAACATATGCAACATTTGAAACCTGCTCTTAGTCGTATCTTTTGCAACATTTTCCAGCAATAATGTGTACGTTCAGTCTGATGTACGTAGGTTCAACCGCACAGTGCAAAAATCGTCCAAGAGACAGTGAATGAAGCACGTCTTAGAAACACTGTACCCTTTTATGTAGAACAAAGTCCACTTCTCCAATCAAACTGTTACTGTATCAGTACTATTGTATCAGATAACACTAGATAGGTTGCGACCACTTTCAGAAGTATCTGTTCTTTGACATATTGGACTGCCTCGTCTCGTTGCAATCAGAAAGTTAGAGAATTGGCCCCATTCTTATTTTAATTGTCCATATGACCTCTCTGTGTTGATGCGACGTAAAATAAATACAAATTCAAATTAATTTTAATTTTCCTGTTCCCCTATATCACGACCTGTGGTTATTGGACGGTGTTTTTCTTACACCCTATAGAAAGATGCTTTCTATACATCTCATATAATATCAGACTTTTTTACTAACGACCTGAAGACAGTGATGGGTCAATATAATGGTACTTTATCACCCTGTACCTGCCTTCATTGCAGGGCGGAGTGGTAGGTATTTCCGTGTGTCAGTTGCAACCACAGCAACAGGTGGTAAACTAGAACTTACCGTAGCTCGCTGGTAATGTTGCGAATATTTTATATGTACTCCAAAGCCATCTCATACAGTCCCGCGGGACTTCACTAAACCCACGACAATACAGTCCTCGTAGACTATGATGCAAACGACTTGCGTATCCCTATCTTCTCCTTGGGGCCGAGTCGGGTGTCATGGAGATACACTCACATAGCTTAAAATTGTTAACTTACGCATAAGGTCTTCAGTTTTTCAGAATCCCCCACAACGTAGGTGCACAGAAGTGTTTTGGTGCCGGTAGTGAATTCTGTTAATAATAATAATAAAGAACGGATAATAACAGGCTCACAAAAAAATTTGTAAATAGCCTTATCAATGAAAAATCACAATTGGCTAAAATAAATCAGTGAAAAACTAAATGAAATTGGCATCAATTAAGAAACCATTCAAGATAGAATAAAATTCAGAATCTTAATTCACAAACACAAACTTTCTGTAAAGCCCACCCGAATAAATACAGGATGGACTGAACAACGTAAAAAGGAACACAGAGAGGGGATGAAGAGATATTGGGAAGAAAATAAGAAAAAACAAAAAAGTGTTAAAAGTTCAAATGTGCTCCTTAGCTGGACATAACGAATCAAAAAGTAAATAAATAATAGCCGCGCTGAGTTCTCAGACAGTTCAACTGAGACGCCATTACTTACAAGCGCGGGAAAGCCTCCCATGGTACACTGGAAATGGGTTACTGCCAGGTATCGCCACTAGGGGGTTCTGTCTACTAATTGAACTTCATGTTTTGGCAGTGGAGCAGTCCCCAGACTTATTACACAGGAACCTCGTTTATCCGGATTAAATGGGACCGGAATTGATCCGTACTATCGAAAATCCGGATATTCCGGAAAAAAATAAATAACAAATACAGTACATGTATTATTATCTATTAACATAAGTTGTATACAAAAATATATAAGAACACTTTTCGTACATTTACGACTATTTTATGGACTAAAATAATGCGTGAGAATTTTTATTTTTTTACATATGTATAGTGTTTGCGCGCAGCACGATCACGAAGACGTTTTACTAACAACAGTTCTGCCGGTGTGGTTTCAGTCAAAGATTCTAAATAGGCCAACAGTTTGTCCAGCTGCATTGTTGCCTCTCCATGAGTCATTGGTTCTTCTGATGGAGCGTCGGTTTCATTTTCGAATTCACCATCAGTGAATGAATAGGGCGTTGCATTCAGAAGAGCTTGGGTTCAAATTCCATCTCGGTCGTCCTGGGAATAGTTTTCCACGGATTCCCATTCTCAATTCCAGGCGAACGCCGGGACGGTACCTTTGATAGACCGTGTCCGAATTAATTCCAATTCCTGTCCTTAACTATCCTTGGCGGAAAATATATTCAAGAAGAGTCGACGCCTTACAAGAAATACTGTACAAGTAAAAATATTATTTTATTATTTTCGATCCGGATAAACCGGAGATCCGGATTAATGAGGGCCGGATAAACGAGGTTCTTCTGTATTCGTATTTTAAGTTCAAAATGTCCGCTAATAACGCCGTTTCCACTACCGGTGCGTTTACATTACAAATTCAAATTCATTTAAATTGTCCTGTTCCCCTATATCACCGTATGTGGTTATTGGACGGTGCTTTTCTTACATCCTGTAGAGCGATGCTTTCTATACATCTCATAATATCAGATTTTTTTTCCTAACGACCTGAAGACAGTGATGGCTCGCCATAATGGTACTTTATCACCCTGTACTTGCCTTCGTTGCAGTTCGGCGGGCTCGATCCCAGTTCAGTCCACTGATATTGGAAGGTGCTCAAACAACGTACGCCGACCGTGTCGGTAGATTTACCAGCACTTAAATGAACTCGTGAGGGAAAAATTCCGGCACTTCAGCGGCTCCGAAAAGCATAAATTTAGTTATTGGGATCTAAAAACACTAATATTATTATCATAATGGAGGAGAATAGGTCACATAGGAAAATAGTGCACTCGGCTTTGGAGGGAAAGAGAAACAGAGATTTAAAAATAACAGGTGTGAAACTAAACGACGGATATGTTCTGATATGTTTTGCTTTAATAAACTGACCTGAAAATACAATATTTACGAAATTATTTTAAGTCGCATAATAGTTTATAATGAGATGAGTTTCTTCATTCCAAGCCTGAACTACTGTACTGTACTTGACCAGTTCAGGTGACATTTGGTTTGGATATTCTTCAGATATCCAGTTCAAATACAAGTCAAGTCTCATTTTTCAATGAACCTTTCCTAATTGGCAGCAATTAATATGCAGGTATTTACTGCATTTGCGCATGTTTTATCCCCTAAAAAGCAAAATAACGGGTGGTTAGAGGAAATTCAGCTTTTATGTGTCAAAGCACGCGTTCCAGAGCGCCCGCCAGCCTACCACTATTCGGCTGGGTGGCTGGTTCTTGGTAGGTCCTGGATTGGCCACTTTGAAATGGAAATGGCGTATGGCTTTTAGTGCTGGGAGTGTCCGAGAACATGTTCGGCTTGCCAGGTGCAGGTCTTCTGAATCGACGCCCGTAAGCCACCTGCGCGTCGTGATGTGGATAAAATGAAGATGAAGACGAGGCATACACTCAGCTCCCGTGCCAGCGGAATTAACTAATGATGGTTAAAATTCCGGACGCTGTCGGAAATGGAACCCGGGACCCGTGTGACGAAAGGCCAGCAGACTAAACCTTTATCTATGGAGCCGGATATTGGCCACTAATAGAGTGTACATCGAGGCCTTTGGAAACTAATACACAGAGTTGTTATCTGAGCTTATTTCGTTTCGACCGACTTAAAAATTAGAACCTACACGTCAACAATAGGTACAAACAGAAGTCGGTGTCAACGCCAACTACAGCATAGGTCCGTCATCGACGGGTGCGATCTGATAGTTGACCACATAATTTTAAAATGCTGCCAGATTGTTTCAACATTGAATTTTTAAGCAATAACATACTTCACAGAACCAACGCGCGGCCTGTTACGCTCTTTGATCCAACGAATATTTGAGAAGATCTTCTGTACATTTGCGTTATTTATTTGAATCAATTCTGCTTTCCCCATAATTGCTTTACGTCGCACCGCGACACAGATAAGTCTTATGGGGACGATGGAACAGGAAACGGCTAGGACTGGGAAGGAAGCGACTGTGGCTTTAATTAAGGTACAGCCCCAGCATTTGCCTGGTGTGAAAATGGGAAACCACGGAAAACCATCTTCAGGGCTGTCGACAGTGGGGTTCGAACCCACTATCTCCCGAATATTGGATACTGGCCGCACTTAAGCGACTGCAGCTATCGAGCTCGGTCTTTCCCCATAATTGGCGACTGCCGAAACTGACAAGGCTCCGAAAAGAATTATATTTTATAATCTGGTATTTATCCGTGGCTCAGACGGCAGCGCGTCGGCCTCTCACCGCTGGATACCGTGGTTCAAATCACGGTCACTCCATGTGAGATTTGTGCTGGACAAAGCGAAGGCGGTACAGGTTTTTCTCCGGGTATTCCGGTTTTCCCTGTCATCTTTCATTCCAGCAACATTCTCCATTCTCATTTCATAGCATATATCAGTCATTAACATATCACTTTGGGAGTGGCGACCCCATCATACCAATAGCCTATATTTGGTTCATTCATTACATCCCTGACTCGGTCAAAGACTGGAAAACCGTTGTAGGTTTCCAATCTGGTATTTAAAAAATGTGGAGCAATTCCTTAACAATTGTATTGGGTTAATATACGTTATATTTAAATATTATAACTGCAATTCGGTTTGAATTTTACATTTTAAGGAGTTCAGTGCCGCAAGAAATATTATTACTGTTAAAATAACAAGGAAGCAAGCCTATAGTTTTAACTGGTCATTGCTATTGTGATAATAGCCATGGGATCTCCGATTGTACCTGGAACTTGTACTATAAGTAAGTGACATTTCATACTGTTCCCGTGTGGTAAAGGCCCAGACTTCTCGATTGTTTCATTTTTTTTTTGCTAGGGGCTTTACGTCGCACCGACACAGATAGGTGTTATGGCGACGATGGGATAGGAAAGGCCTAGGAGTTGGAAGGAAGCGGCCGTGGCCTTAATTAAGGTACAGCCCCAGCATTTGCCTGGTGTGAAAATGGGAAACCACGGAAAACCATTTTCAGGGCTGCCGATAGTGGGATTCGAACCTACTATCTCCCGGATGCAAGCTCACAGACGCGCGCCTCTACGCGCACGGCCAACTCGCCCGGTCGATTGTTTCATAAGACATGAGAAGGTTAGTGTTGAAGTAAACAATGCTAAAAATGTCAGTCGTTAAATGCGGGTATTTCTCTACTTCAAAAAATAATTACGGGCAGCCGGGCAGTATACGACAACGCCGGTGTTTGGTAACCCTGATCTCACTCTGGTAATAGAAATATCCACGCAATTAATTCACCTACATTAACATAGTCTGGCAGCAGCAGCAGCAGCAGCAGCAGTATATTAAGTAGGGTGAATCCAAATTCTCTCCAAACTCTTGTATCAATTATTCTCAGGCGATTTCTGCAATCTTTACTTTCCGTACGCCAGACATCTGAGTAGAATGCAAGCTATGTATCATGAACAAATCAACCTGGGATAAGGAAGCTTATGCACTGACCCACATTGCACAAACGCGATCTTGGCGCCAAGAGAGATATAAATACAAACACGCGCTGTGTCGCACTATTCTCGACGATGAGAACGTCTGTCAGCTGGACAGCCGTTAAAACTAACTCGAGCACAGGACAACAGAAATAGCGTGCGAGGGTAGAATATTCTCTTCAACTTCCACCGTGTCACTGTATTTCACAATGAGTATTTATAATGCTTATTGTGTTACAAATTTTTATTTCTGTATTTAATTAATTGTTTATATATATATTTTATTCATAAAGTGCAAAGCATACCTTTGAATTTTTTTTCACGTATTCTTATTTTTAGTATAATAGTAATCAACTGCAAGCCATGAAAAATATCTGCAGGTTGCCTAAAGTAAACTCGAATAAAATAATTCCTACATTAAAATTACAATATCTAGTAACTAGCTGGACGTAAAACTTACTAACTAATGCTAGGGGCTTTACGTCGCACCGACACAGATAGGTCTTATGGCGACGATGGGATAGGAAAGGCCTAGGAGTTGGAAGGAAGCGGCCGTGGCCTTAATTAAGGTACAGCCCCAGCATTTGCCTGGTGTGAAAATTGGAAACCATGGAAAACCATCTTCAGGGCTGCCGATAGTGGGATTCGAACCTACTATCTCCCGGATGCAAGCTCACAGCCGCGCGCCTCTACGCGCACGGTACTAACTAATGAGCATGAGGTATAAAGAATGAAGCGAATATGTATACCTATTGCCCCAATCCAATACGTACTGAAATGAAGTTGGAAAGAAAATTTACAACTGATGATATTTCATTTATATTTAATTTCTTTTTTCTAGTGCTTTAAATTCCATTAACACATCAAAGGTTTTCGGCGAAGCAAGGATAGGAAAGGGATGGGATTGAGAAGGTAGCGACCACGACCTTAAATAAGGTACAACCCACCATTTGTCTGGTGTAAAAGTGGAAGACAATGGAAAAACGTCTTCAGGACTGCCGACTGTGGGATTCGAATCCCAATCACACGGCCAACTCGCTCGGTTTATTTGATTTCATTCAAACACACAGTCATTCATTAAAGTCTACTCTATGTTCTTTGGAAGAATGTATGGTGTTAGACAATGATACATCGTCGCCATAAGACCTATCTGTGTCAGTGCGACGTAAAGCCCCTAGCAAAAAAAAAAGACAATGATACGTTCTTAACGTCTACCGGAAGCATGCGCACTAACATGCTAAAAGTCGTAGAATAGGGGTCTAGTATCGTGTAGGCCCTCCTCTAGCTCGACCAAGTGCTCCAACTCGCCGTGGCATCTATTCCCGAAGTTGAAGAAAAACCTGGGGAGATTTTCTGACCCACGCCGCTTGGATAGCTACCCACAGCTTCCTGCTATCTGTAGGTTCAGGCTCTTGAGTATGAATGGATCTCGCCACCACGTCCCATAAATGCTCGATAGGGTTCATGTCAGGCAAACGAGATGGCTACAGCAGTCTTTGAAACTCTCCAGAACGATCCTCCAACCAGCTCTGGATAACTTGGGCCTGATGACACGGTGCGTTATCCTGCTGGAGAACCTTATCGTTGTAGAGGTGCAATATGTCACCGGTCAACGACCTGTTCAGGTGGATCTGCTAATCCAGCCCGTGACACGTGACACCGCACACCCTTGTGGAGCTACTACCAGCCTGTACGGTGCCTTGTTGACAACTGGGGTCCATGGATTCAGCTCGAAAAAACTGGAACAGTAACTCATCTACATGTCGCCAGTCCTCCAGGGTCCAATTAGCAACGTCACGTATCCAGATAAGACGCTTTGTCCAGTGTCGTAGTATTAACAAGGACACTCTGGTAGTGCTGCCCTATCCCACTGATGTTAAAGAACGCTGCAATGGCCTTCTGGATATGCGTCCGGTACATCCTGTATTGAATAAGGATGTGATTAGCGCCAGTGTGGCTTGTCTGTTACCATGGAAAATTCTAGCTAGACGCCGCCAATCACGATCATTTAGCTTCCGTTGTCGACGATGTTCATTGTGGGTGGTAATTCCTCCCATGAGATATTCCCGATACACACGTGACACCGTCGATCGAGGAATGTTAAATGTCATAACAACTTCATCAACGGGATGTTCCAGCTGTGTGGCCCCTCACTATCATCCACCGTTCGAATTCACGTCGTCTTGTCACGACCGCACACACGGTGTTTTCACTCACCTCGGGATGTCAGGTCACACTTGTTATAGGACTGGGCACGTCCAAGATATCACGGTAAGGTGGCACTATCGACTGATAAATCCACAGCATGTTTCCAGTCATTCGACCGGATCAGGAATGGAACGAATGAAATTCCCATCTAGCGGTGAGGGTAGGAATCGTGCCGGCTGACGAAGCCTGTTGCACTCCTCTGGGGGAATTATTAACGACTGACAGATGAAATGAAATAATATTGGAGTGTGTTGCTGGAATAAAAGGTGACAGGGAAAACCGGAGTACCCGGAGAGAAACCTGCCCCACCTCCGCTTTGGCCAGCAAAAATCTGACATGGAGTGACCGAGTTTTGAACCACGGAACCCAGCGGTGAAGGCCGGCGTGCTGCCGCCTTAGCCGCGGAGGTTATCCAATGTTTTGTCGTATGTCAATGTACATTCACTGGAGTGTATTTCGCACGTGAAATAAGTAGAAGTTGACAGTGGGAATAATGTTTCTCTGTGGCGTAGAATAATCGATTTCCTTGTTACGATGTTGTATATCGGATACTGGTCAGTCTAGAATACGGGACGTAAATTTAACGTGAATTACCATTATAAATATTGCATTATATATTTATTTGTTTACTTTATTACTACCTTTCAACAGAGATAACCGTAAGGATTCGGTACATTCTCCTAGAATATTTTTATAATAATGATTAGTAGCTAATAAAATAAAAATTAAGTGTGCATAGGTAAGTTACAAGTCGCTTGTGAGTGACAGATAACAAAATAAAATGACGATGTCATCTCTTGAGATAGTCCGTATTCGTGGCGAAATCTCTCAAATACTAAGAAATTGTACCACATGCACCAGTAAGGAGGCCGATTTAACCTGTATTGTCCAGGTGGTACTCTTTCTTAAAGTGTGACATTTTGGGGTCATAAATCGCCTTCTTGTCGTTGACAGCTCAGCTTGTTCAATGGCCGTTCAAGCTGGATTTTAGGCCCGATTATTAGCCAACATCTGGCCGTGTAGAACAGTTTGCACTAAGGCCGACGACTTCTTCGTGCACTTCAAGATTTCTCTTTCTCAACGCAGTGGCTATTTCTCTTAGAGAGGCACAAATTCCAAGACTCGAATATTGATTACTTCGTTTTTAGCTTTGTCCCCACCCCCATCTCCCGTTTATATTTTCTTAATTATTCCTAATAAAGGAAACACAATTCAAATGGCCCGTGTTGCAAATATACTGAGATAAAGGGTACTGAACCTCGCATGTCATGTCCATCTCATTTTACAACGTCATAACAACAACAACAACAACAACAACATCAATGCAGACCTTATGTCACAATGAATACCTTAACTCAGTCCGGGTAGGCACGTTCTAATCATCTAAATAGCAGCGGTTTCGAAACGGCAACTTGTAAGCGAGACTAGTAAATAAATCAGTTGAATTAAATCATCTGTCTGCGTTTCCGTCGCGATCTGAGGAAACTCTCAATGTCCTACGTAGACTCACGTTAATTTTAATTAGTATTCAATCCTTTTGTAAGTTTTCAATTCAGACTCACTTTCTGAAGGCGAGAAATTTAGATATGAGATGTTCACTTCATAAGAGGTACAGTATATGGTGCTGGAATTCACTCAGATTTTACTCTTCGAAAGGCCTTTGCAGACTGTGCGGAAATGGCTTTAAGTATTTCTTTCAGTATGAATCTGCAGTACAACTTGCCCTTCATTTCATATTCATTTTTTAAGTATATTTCATGCTCTCTTAGAAACTATGATTAAATAAAATATATTTTCGGAACGGTGCATGACATTCTTCATAATATTGTGCATTAGTTTTCTAATTAGACTACTGAAAACCGAGCGAGTGGCTGCGTCACGTAGCTGTGACCTTGTATACGGGAGATAATGGACTCGAACGCCACAATCGGCAACCCTGATGATCATTTTCTTATGATCACACCAGACAAAGGTTTTGTTTTCAACATTTCCTAAATTCACTTAACTATCGTTTTATGGAAAGTATTATCTATATTTCTTAAATGAAATGTTACCTGGAAAGATACCAGGTGTCTTCAAACCTAATAATTTAATTCGGACCGGGCTAGTTGGTCGTACGGTTAGGGGCACGTGTCTGTGAGCTTGCATCCGGGAGAGAGTGCGTTCGAATCCCACTGTCGGCTGCCCTGAAGATGGTTTTCCGTGGTTTCCCATTTTCACACCAGGTTGTATCTTAATTAAGGCCACGGCCGCTTCCTTCCAACTCCTAGGCATTTCCTATCCCATCGTCGCCATAAGACCTATCTGTGTCGGTGCGACGCAAAGACACTAGCGAAAAAATATATTAATTCGGATTTATGATGTTCCAGAATTGTGCTTAGATGAAAGTGGGGCATCAATATTTGTATATTTCTACTTTCTATGCCAACGGCCGTAGCCTTGTTGAAACATCGGATCCCGTGAGATCTCCGAAGTTCAGCAACATTAGGCGCGGGGGGGTAAGGGAATGAAGGAGCGGAAAGAATTGGCCACCCTACCGTACGTAAACTCCGGCTCAGGCACGCCTCTGCGGAGGTTCGGACCTGCCTTAGGGCAGAGTACACCCTTGCCTTACCTATTAAAAAGTTCATAAAACAATAAAATGCATTATAGTTTTACGTCTTTAAGTTTTTGTGGTCGAACTGTTCCTCCCGGTGCTTCGAAATCATTTTTCTTACGTAGGTGAAACTCTCAATGGAAAATATGAATAAACTATACTTCTTGTACACCAAGGGCTGTCCCCACAGTCTAGAAATAGCGTGTCTGCCACCTACCTGGAAACTTCAGGTTCGATTTCCGAACAGGTAGGGGATTTTTACCTGTATCTTAGGATGTGTTTGAGATCTATTCAGACTAGGTGATTACAGTTCAGGAGCTATCTGACGGTGAGTTATCGACCATGGTCTAGAAAACCAAGAATAACAGCCGAGGGGATTTATCCCGCTTACCGTGCAGAACATTGGAATCTGCAGGCCTTCGGGCTGAACAGCGGTCTCTTAGCAGGCCAAGGCCCATCACGGCTGTTGTGCTAGAGGTTTTTGTACACCAGGCTCATCTCGATCTCTGGGGTGTCAATGGGGAAGGATTCCTTGTCAGATGGGGGAAGGAAATTTAAACCGCAGTGGTACGTATAGGTTAGGAAATTTGTTTGGAAGGGTAACAGGGAGGTACATTCAGGGAAACGGGATGGCCTAGGGAGCGGTGATAAGGGAACAGGGAACTGGAAATCAAGTAGGGATGACATAAAATTGTTAGTGTTGAACTGTAGAAGTATTGTAAGGAAAGGAATATAATTAAGTAATTTAATAGATATATATATTCACCAGATATTGTAATAGGAGTTGAATCATGGCTGAGAAATGATATCATGGATGCAGAAATTTTCTCACGGCACTGGAGTGTGTATCGTAGAGATAGGATAGGAAGGGTGGGAGGCGGAGTGTTCATTCTGGTGAAAGAAGAATTTGTAAGCTACGAAAAAGTTAAAGATGAGACACATGAAATTCTAGGTGTAAGGCTCATTTCTAAAGATAATAGGCAACTTGATATATTTGGAGTGTACAGATCGGGAAAGGGTAGCACTGACGCGGATTCAGAATTATTTGATAGGATAGTCAGCTATGTGGGAAACGACATGGAAAGAAATGTGATTGTAGCGGGAGATCTTAATTTGCCAGATGTCAATTGGGAAGGAAATGCGAACGACAGAAAGCATGACCAACAAATGGCAAATAAGTTAATATGGGAAGGACAGCTGATTCAGAAAGTGATGGAACCAACCAGAGGGAAAAATATCCTGGATGTCGTGCTGATAAAACCAGATGAGCTCTATAGGGAAACTGAAGTAATAGATGGTATTAATGATCATGAAGCTGTTTTTGTGGTAGTTAAAAATAAATGTGATAGAAAGGAAGGTCTTAAAAGTAGGACTGTTAGGCAGTACCACATGGCTGATAAAGCAGGCATGAGGCAGTTTCTAAAAAGTAGCTATGATCGGTGGAAAACGGTAAATATAAATGTAAACAGACTCTGGGATGGGTTTAAAGAAATTGTTGAGGAATGCGAAAACAGGTTTGTACCATTAAGGGTGGTAAGGAATCGTAAAGACCCACCTTATTATAATAGAGAAATAAAGAGACTAAGAAGGAGGTGCAGACTGGAAAGAAATAGAGTTAGAAATGGCTGTGGAAGTAAGGAGAAATTGAAGGAACTTACTAGAAAATTGAATCTAGCAAAGAAGGCAGCTAAGGATAATATGATGGCAAGCATAATTGGCAGTCATACGAATTTTAGTGAAAAATGGAAGGGTATGTATAGGTATTTTAAGGCAGAAACAGGTTCCAAGAAGGACATTCCAGGAATAATTAATGAACAAGGGGAGTGTGTATGTGAGGATCTTCAAAAGGCAGAAGTATTCAGTCAGCAGTATGTAAAGATTGTTGGTTACAAGGATAATGTCGAGATAGAGCAGGAGACTAAGGCCAAAGAAGTAATAAAATTTGCATATGATAACAATGACATTTACAATAAGATACAAAAGTTAAAAACTAGAAAAGCGACTGGAATTGATCAGATTTCTGGGGATATACTAAAGACAATGGGTTGGGATATAGTACCATATCTGAAGTACTTATTTGATTATTGTTTGGTCGGAGGAGCTATACCAGATGAATGGAGAGTTGGTATAGTTGCCCCTGTGTATAAAGGAAAGGGTGATAGACATAAAGCTGAAAATTACAGGCCAGTAAGTTTAACATGCATTGTATGTAAGCTTTGGGAAGACATTCTTTCTGATTATATTAGACATGTTTGTGAAATTAATAACTGGTTCGATAGAAGGCAATTCGGTTTTAGGAAAAGGTATTCCACTGAAGCTCAACTTGTAGGATTCCAGCAAGATATAGCAGATATCTTGGATTCAGGAGGTCAAATGGACTATATCGCGATTGACCTGTCTAAAGCATTTGATAGGGTGGATCATGGGAGACTACTGGCAAAAATGAGTGCAATTGGACTAGACAAAAGAGTGACTGAATGGGTTGCTATATTTCTAGAAAATAGATCTCAGAGAATTAGAGTAGGTGAAGCTTTATCTGACCCTGTAATAATTAAGAGGGGAGTTCCTCAAGGCAGTATTATCGGACCTTTATATTTTCTTATATATATAAATGATATGAGTAAAGGAGTGGAATCAGAGGTAAGGCTTTTTGCGGATGATGTTATTCTCTATAGAGTGATAAATAAGTTACAAGATTGTGAGCAACTGCAACGTGACCTCGAAAATGTTGTGAGATGGACAGCAGGCAATGGTATGTTGATAAACGGGGTTAAAAGTCAGGCTGTGAGTTTTACAAGTAGGGAAAGTCCTCTCAGTTTTAATTACTGCGTTGATGGGGTGAAAGTTCCTTTTGGGGATCATTGTAAGTATCTAGGTGTTAATATAAGGAAAGATCTTCATTGGGGTAATCACATAAATGGGATTGTAAATAAAGGGTACAGATCTCTGCACATGGTTATGAGGGTGTTTAGGGGTTGTAGTAAGGATGTAAAGGAGAGTGCATATAAGTCTCTGGTAAGACCCCAACTAGAGTATGGTTCCAGTGTATGGGACCCTCACCAGGATTACCTGATTCAAGAACTGGAAAAAATCAAAAGAAAAGCAGCTCGGTTTGTTCTGGGTGATTTCCGACAAAAGAGTAGCGTTACAAAAATGTTGCAATGTTTGGGTTGGGAAGAATTGAGAGAAAGAAGAAGAGCTGCTCGACTAAGTGGTATGTTCCGAGCTGTCAGCGGAGAGATGGCGTGGAATGACATTAGTAGACGAATAAGTTTGAATGGCGTTTATAAAAGTAGGAAAGATCACAATATGAAGATAAAGTTGGAATTCAAGAGGACAAACTGGGGCAAATATTCATTTATAGGAAGGGGAGTTAGGGATTGGAATAACTTACCAAGAGAGATGTTCAATAAATTTCCAATTTTTTTGAAATCATTTAGGAAAAGGCTAGGAAAACAACAAATAGGGAATCTGCCACCTGGGCGACTGCCCTAAATGCAGATCAGTATTGATTGATTGATTGATTGATTGATTGAAATTGTAATGAAAATGAATACCCATGCATTTCGAATAAGAACTAAGGGAGAGCAGACGGTAAATACAAATGTATATATAGATTGATCCAGGAGACAGCTTACTGCCAAGACTCTCAAATTCTCATATCTAGTGATATGTTGTGAAATAACCTGTACTTGCAGTACAGCCTTTCTAAAACCAGATGTGGCCTATTCGTACGTGCTAGAAAGAGCAGATTGCATCACCAGTATTAGTGTGTCCTTTTCAAAGGGTATAAAAAGTAAGAAGGCAGATCATCTCAGGAATCTGTTGGAATCATCAGTACAAGAAAAATACACCTACCAGACCTAAGAAGATTTATTCATGTTATTGCAACCCGCGATGCACTTGATGGAGATGACTGAAATTGATTCTACGCCTTTAACCACCTATTTGAACATAAAAATAACTCCTTCGCTCAAAAGAGATTTTAATGAATACTACATAAATATATGATATTTTCGTTGAACATGGACAAATCGCTGTATGAAGTATTTTATCTTAAGAGACTGACCGGAATGCATCCGAGTGTTGAGCCTATACAATGTATGTTAACTGTATAAACATATGTGCTGCGGGTCGGTATTACCCGAACAAGCTCACAGAATGGTGAATTTTCCAGGAACTTCACTGCTTCCCTGTTTCAACGTTCGTACTCGCTGGCTTTCCATGTTTGAACTCTCCATAGTATCGACGGCTCAATAAATGTGTTTGTGTATCCATTACAGCGGTATATCAAAGACTGTTTGATGCTGTATTAAATGAAAACCATATAATTATATCTGTATAGATACTTTCCATTTACTTTATTGTATTTACATTTATTTTTCTGTTTCTTTGTTTATTCGTCATAACAATAAAGTCCCCGATTAAAAGTAGGAGCGAAGGGAAGGTGCATATGATCAAGAGGATTTCTCGGCTAGGTAATATGCGTAACCTGGCTGAGTGGCTCAAACGGAATTAGCGCTAGGTTCCTGAACCCGACTAGTGCTGGTAGATTTATTGGATTTATTAGATTTATTTATTGGGGGACAAAATTCTGGCACCTCGACATCTCCGAACACCGCAAAAGTAGTTAGTGCTATGCAATATTATTATTATTATTATTATTATTATTATTATTATTATTATTATTATTATTATTATTATTATTATTATTTACAATTCGCTTTACGTCGAACCGACACAGATAGGTCTTATCGTGACGATCGGATAGAAAAGGCCAAGGAGTGGGAAAGAAGCGGCCGTGGCCTTAATTAAAATTCAGCCCCAGCATTTGTCTGGTGTGCAATTGGAAAACCACGGAATACCATCTTCAGGGCTGCCGACAATGGGGTTCGAACCCACTATTTATCGGATGCAAGCTCACAGCTGCGCGCCCCTAGCCACACGGCCAACTCGCCCGGTTTTCCTACATTTTGCCTCGCCTCATACGGCACAAAACGAAAACACTCTTATGTCTGTTTTTCTTTCTAATAGTTCAGTATCTATTTAGGATATTTTCGAGCCCATACCTTAAGGAAACGCCCCAAGACTTGGTGACCGACATAGGAGGTAAGGGTAACGACCATGACTGCAGACTCTACGCCGCGGGAAGACACCGTCTCCCACGCGCTTGTAAACAGTCCTCGGAGATTATGTAACAAACCGCGGCGGAAGTGTATGCAAATCTTGAAGTGGGCGAACAGGAATGGCAGGCACGGGCACTGTCGAGCGAACTTGTAGCGTCTGTGTCAAACTCGCTCTCAGCCGAGATTATGACAAGGTGCATAATACGCGGATTGATGACAAACAATCCTCAGTGAACACCATAAGAGTGTATTGTGGCGGCCGTGCTCCGAACAATAACACATGCGCAGAAACAATGTTTTTGCTAGGCTACCCAAAAATATTTATTTCGAAAATATATTCTTCACAGGTAGTCACAAAACACCAAAAATCTGTTGAAAAATTCTTCATTATTCCTTTAGGTCTGTGGTGGTAGTGTTACGTTCTTGAAACCATTAACACTTTTATTAAATATTCATAATTTATAATAAATGTATTTGTGTTATAATCTATTAAACAATTTTATGGTTAGATACGCTCGAGTACCGGGATTTTGTCCCAGAGAAGTTCATATGCGTGCTGATAAATCCAGCAACAAGAGACTGACGTATTTGAACACTTTCAAGTACGACCGGGGTGAACCAGGATCGAACCCGCAATAGTGAGCTCAGATGGTCAGCGCTCCACCGCCTGAGCTAACTCAACAGGGCTTTTCTTTAATATTTGTCCGTTACTGGGTTATATCAAAACATCAGCGGTATCCGTAATCTTCGATAAAAATCGCACTGTGTTTTAAGAAAAAGAGGATTCAACAATAAATGCATCTATTTTACCAGTGGAATGGGCCGAGTTAGATAATAATATTAATAAACAGGCGAACCAGGTTCAACGTTTTCTTCATATTAAAGGGCCAAGATACATTCAGTAAGACATAGGCCTATTGACTAACTAACCCCATGGCACTACAGCCCTTGAAGGGTCTTGGCCTACCAAGCGAACACTGCTCAGCCCGAAGGCCTGCAGATTATAAGGTGTCGTGTGGTCAGCGCGACGAATCCTCTCGGCCGTTATTCTTGCCTTTCTGGACAGGGGCCACTATCTCACCATTAGATAGCTCCTCAATTCTAATCACGAAGGCTGAGTGGACCTCGAACCAGCCCTCTGGTTGAGATAAAAATCCCTGACCTGGCCGTGAATCAAATCCGGGGCCTCCAGCTAAGAGGCAGGCACGCTACTCCTACACCACGGGACATTGGCCTATACCTAAACAATTTTATTTTCCTAGAGGCGTTGGCCTTCTGACTCCAGTTTGGCAGGTTCAATCCTAGCTGTCAGGTTGTATTCGAAGGTGCTCAAATACGTCAGCCTCGTGTCGGTAGATTTACTAGCATGTAAAATAACTCCTGCGGGACTAAATTCCGGCTCCTCTGCGTATCTAAATACTGTATAAGTAGTTAGTTGGACGTAAAGCAAATAACATTATTAGATTTGTTGAACATTTAACATTTATCCTCCTCCTTGGCTGAATGTTTAGCATACTGTCCTTCGGTTCAGAGGGCGCCTGGTTCGATTACCGGTCAGGAAGATTTTTACAGCGTAGGGCCTATAATTCCTGTCGCTCGGGGACTGGATGTTTGTGATCGTTTTAATACGCATATTCATCTACGTACAACACATCACACTACCACCCACTACAGAAGTATGCATTAGTGAAGAGATCCCTCTTTACAGAGTCGTAGTCAGGAAGTGCATCTTAATCCACGTTAGTGCCGAACCCAGATAAATGGAAAAGGGGCAAAGAAAGAAGAAGGTTTATTTAACATTTGTAATGCTGCACTTTAAGTGTGAGTAGATGTGTTTTGTTCCTAAGCATATGACTTCAGTATACTTCAAGGATAAAAATTCCGCCACATGAATAATCGCCTCCGCTTGCTTACTTATTACGTAATTTCGAACCCCGTAGCTCGGCTTTCTTGGGAAACGTTTTCAAGGGTTGCTGGGGGTATTATGTTCTCTGTTACGAAGCTTTAAGTCTGAAGGGGTCCTGGCAGTGTCTCATTAATTCTTGTCTATTTCCATTTTTATACCTTCACTTATCCATATTTGGTGAGATATTGTTTACAATGTACGATATATTTTTACATGGGCTAAATATTATTGTGTTTCCAAAGATCAGTCTCAGTCTCATAATATTTGGCTTTGACAATATGAAAGAGACAGAGGAATAATAATTCAATTTCGTCTGGCTCTTTCTAGCCGAGTGCAGTCCTTTATCCTACTCCTTGGCTGAATGTTCAGCGTACTGGCCTTCGGTTCAGAGGGCGTCTGGTTCAATTACCCGCGTCAACTCCCGTGTAAGGGATACTACGTGTAGTTGTAGTGGAAGATAGGAATTGTATGTGGTGTGTGAGTTGCAGGGATATTGGGGACAGCATAAATACCAAGTCCCCGAGCAAGGGGAATTAACTATTTAAGGTTAAAATCCCGGTTAAAATGGAACCCGTGGCCCTCTGAACTGAAGAGCACTGCGCTGACCATTCAGCCAAGGAAATGGGTAAATTTGTATCCTCGACCCGAGGTGGTGCAGCTCTTTTTTAAGGTATACCCCCGATGGAGGTGAGCTTATGTACCATTTTAACCACATACCAGCCCTCTTGCCATTCTTAAATTTCTGGCAGTACCGGAAATCAAACCAGGACCCCCGAGGACTGCAGCTAATCGTGCTAACCATTACGCTACGCGATGTTAGTAACGCCAAATGACAACTGTTAATGGAGCTTTTCGGGATCCAAACAGCCTTCAGGCTGAGGACTCGACATATACTTCTACATCATAACTGTTCGATATCCATTTGTTACTAGATACGACAGAACATTTTAAAATCAAAGACAGTCTCATGATGTACACTTCAAACGACACGTTGAATGTTAAGACAATAAGTAATTCTAGTATATAGCTTAATTAGAACTCTACCGAGCTCGATAGCTGCAGTCGCTTAAGTGCGGCCAGTATCCAGTATTCGGGAGATAGTAGGTTCGAACCCCACTGTCGGCAGCCCTGAAAATGGTTTTCCGTGGTTTCCCATTTTCACACCTGACAAATTCTGGGGATGTACCTTAATTAAGGCCACGGCCGCTTCCTTCCCACTCCCAACCCTTCCCTGTCCCATCGTCGCCATAAGACCTATCTGTGTCGGCGCGACGCAAAAAAAAAACTCTTGACACTGACTTTAGTAAGTCTTCATCATCACCATCATCATCATCTTCTTATTATTATTATTTAGATTTAGTCTCCTCACACAAGGTTGGTGACCATCGCGGAGTAATGTGTACAGTTTTGAGTTTCCCCTATCTGAGTTGCCGTATCGTGGATAAATTCCTCATTCGTTCTTTCCTGAATGAGACGTTGCAATGCAGTTCTTTACTTGCTCCCGTGCCAGAGTGGTATGGCAGCAAGCGAGGAATATTGTTTTTCTGCTGAATTACTGTCGAAGGTTCCTTGCCCAGGATAATCTCCGCCCGCGTCTTTTCCCTTCTATCTTGCCTGCTATGAACTGTTGTATCAGCTGTATCAGTTCTATCAGCCTGTGGCCGATGATGATGATGATGATGATGATGATGATGATGATGATGATTGTTGCTTAAACGGACCTAACATCTAGGTCATCGACCCCTAATGGTACGAGGTGAAACAAAGTTTAACAATAATTAGAATGGATGAAGCTGTACGCATAAACCCGCTTCGGTGGTGGGGTCATGTGAGGCGAATGGAGAAGGATAGGTTACCTAGGAGAATAATGGACTCTGTTATGGAGGGTAAGAGAAGTAGAGGGATACCAAGACGACGATGGTTAGACTGGTTTCTAATAATTTAAAGGTAAGAGGTATAGAACTAAATGAGGCCACAACACTAGTTGCAAATCGAGGATTGTGGCGACGTTTAGTAAATTCTCAGAGGCTTGCAGACTGAACGCTGAAAGGCATAACAGTCTATAATGATAATGTATGTATGTAATGTAATTAGAATTTGAAAATATGTCCACTGACTAGAATTTAAAATAATCAGTGGATCTAATTCGCAGCGCCTTATTTTCTGATAAAATGATAGAAAATATAAATTAAAACAGAATAAGGCATTGCCTTGAAACGAAATTTATATCATTCAAAATAAAAATTTAAATTTCACAAAGACTAACTGAAACAGAGTCAATATAATAAAACGCATTTAGTCGAAATATGCAGCTTTCTTTTTTCAGTGTTGCCAACTTAGCGGATTTTCCGCTAAATTTGGCTGAATTAGAAGACTGTTGGCGGAGAAATATATCATTTAGCGGACAGCGGATTTTTTGGCGGAATTCTAGATTTATTATAGCGGAATTTAGCGTTTTATCTATTTTACGTTTTTTTAAAATGTGCACTCCAGTCTGTCTCCGAGCTATTCCGTATTTCTTGTCAGGAGCTAGCTGTCACATGAGGAAAACATGTTATATGGATTTGATGTTATGAGATCATGGTATCATAAATTTGTAATGCGTGGGGAAAGGTTACTTACCGCTTAGTTGACGAATGACAACAGATAATGTAACTGTGAGACAGTAGCATTTATATTTATGCTATGAAGGAAGACCGTTTAATGAACTGGCCTGTTCTCTGTGTGTGGACCTTGATGTAGGGGATTCACCTAGTTTGCACCCGGCAGTAAAACGCCTACAAGTTTTAGCTCGCCGGTTCGCAGGCAGGGGTTAATCCCAGTGAAACTCACAGATCAGATGAGTGCAGACATTTACTTTTATTATTATTATTATTATTATTATTATTATTATTATTATTATTATTATTATTATTATTATTATTATTATTATTTCCAGCTCCATGGCTAAATGGTTAGCGTGCTGGCCTTTGGTCACAGGGGTCCCGGCTTCAATTCCCGGCATGGTCGGGAATTTTAACCATCATTGGTTAATTTCGCTGACACGGGGGCTAGGTGTATGTGTCGTCTTCATCATCATTTCATCTTCATTACGACGCGCAGGTCGCCTGAGGGGATCAAATCAAAAAACCTGCCCCTGGCGAGCCGAACATGTCCTGGAACACTCCCGGCACTAAAAGCCATACGCCATTTATTATTATTATTATTATTATTATTATTATTATTATTATTATTATTATTATTATTATTATTATTATTACTCATTATTTGAGATCGGATTTCTTGGCGGAATTTTAGCGGATTTTTAGTAGTATTTAGCGGATGTTGAAAATATGAGTTGGCAACACTGTCTTTTTTCATGCGCTCTGCGATGGTAGCAGCTGAACGTTTGCCTCGACGGAACACCTCTTCGTTCATGACGCGGCACCCATGATATCCTGCAATATTATCTACATTTTAAAAGGACGCAGTTGGATGACTGCAGTCCATCCTCCGACACCGAGTAATGAATTACGGTATATTAGATAGCTGTGAAATTTACTCCCCTTACCAGTAGTGTCAGCAATGTGAATGACAATGTAGAACTGGGTTACAGTAGAGTTGCTCACTAGAAGGCAGGAACGCGGTGTGTGATGAAAGAAATGAGGAGGTGGGACTGATTATTTAGGAGAAAGTGGCGATACCGGTGCTCACGCCCAACGCCCACGCGTGGAGATCGAGAGGAGAGGTGACTATTACATCCGGCCCGAGAATGAGGGCCATCAGAGTGGCATTGTTAAGCAAATCAACACTGCTCACTTCACACTGACATGTCGTAAGCATCGGCCTGTCACTTATTATTTACGGACTTCTGAAGATGAGTCATGTAATGTTGCCAGCATCAGTAAGTGGAACTTCGTCTGTGTGATATCAATGGCTGGAGATTCGGACAACAGATTTGGTTTCCTTCCTCCAGGTTCCGTGCCAAAGCGCGTCTCGACAGGAACCGTTCAATGGGACGCACCGATGTGAGATCTGCTGCACACAGGCGCGATTTTAGGGGGGAAAACCTCGAAAGTTACGATATACTTGTTTGTTGCCTATAAATGTACCTCATACACTAAAGATCGAACGATGGTACAATTATTTAGGTACAATACGGCTAAATTCAGAGCGTGATATAAATGCATACATTCTAATAAATTAAAATTGTCCGACTCGTTGGCTGAATGGTCAGCAATTCCCGGGTTCGATTCCCGGCCGGGTCGGGGATTTTAATCGCTTCTGATTAATTCTTCTGGCTCGGGGACTGGGTGTATTTGTCTGTCCCAACACTCTCCTCTTCATATTCAGACAACATACCACACTACCAACCACCACAGAAACACGCAATTTTGATTACATCCCTCCATATAGGGTTGGTGTCAGGAAGGGCATCCAGCCGTAAAACAGGGCTAAATACACATGTACGACGCAGTGTGCACCCGCGGCCCCACAGGTGTGGGAAAAAACGGTAGAAAAAGAATAAGAAAAGATAATAAATTAAAATTATTCCATTTAAATTTAATTTTATTCTTTATAATTATTTTTGAGTGATTTAAGCCCACTAGGGAGCGCTTACGACTAGTTATTTTTGGATGTTCGCTTTTGTTCCCAATACCTCTTGAGTCCTGCTATTAATTTTTCCTTTCTTTCCTGTTAAAAATGTTTGCGAGATTTAACAATCTTTGGTAGAATAGACCACGAATTTACCAATTTTCAAAACTGAGGGCGGTCTGAGACAACAATGCCAGAAATCCCAGCGGAAGCTAAGTCTCTTATTACTTCATTTAGCCACTGCTTCCAGTTTTGTAGCTTTCGATGAGTGAGAAGGTCACCTTCGTAGGCCTGCCGTTGTCCATTCTCAGAAGGTGCCCGTAAAACATCAGCCGCCCACGTCGCATGTTAGCGTTCGCCGTTTCCAAGTGTTGGTACAGTTCAGAATTCGCTTTCAGTCGGTAGGTTCATTCGGGAGCACTCTTTCCACTTTTTTCAGGTCGTCCATGGTACCTTTCCTGTTCATCAGTGAGGTCTCCGCAGCATATAAGAACTGGGGTCTGACAACAGTTTTGTAATGGCATATTATGGCGTTCTTCGAAATGCACTTCTTGTTTGTAACGATTTTGCGACAGTTGGTATGTTGCACTGAGTTTGAAACATATGTTTAAGATGGAGGTTCCGTCTCTACCGTTTCGGTGACCCCTTCACCAAGATACCCAAATCGATTGACTTTTCCAATCTTTACAAAGATGGTCGTCAAAGGGGCTTTCCCGTGATGCTTACTCTCGAAGTACTAGGTCCTTTCGTATGATATTTCTTAATAATAATATGTTATAATAATAAAATAATTAAATGATACAATGAAATGTTTACGAATATAATTATATCAAGAAAGCAATAGGCCTAGTTAAAAATAAATTACATACCATCAAGCCTGTCCACTGTCCTCAGGTAGTGGTGTTATTTCTTCCCTAATTTCCTTCGCGTCCCGACATGGTCCAGATTCAACAAGATCGGAACTAGTTGGCGATGCATCGAAGGGAGGAAGAGAAAGTAACAGAAGAAAAAGAAGAAAATTGTATTTAAAAAAAATCCTCTTCATCTTGAATCTCGTCTGATTTCCAGAGATCATTTTCTATTTTTTGTACATGTTCCACGTACCGTAGTTTGCTCAATTTTGTATAGTATCGTGTTCCAGACGAAATTAAATTCCTCATCTCTTCCTTCCTGATTGAGATGTTGCTGTGTAATTAATTTCGCAGTGGAATAGCGGCAAGCGAAGAAAATGTTTCCCTGCTGAATTAGCCATCTCGCCATTGATGTATTTATCATATCTGTCCCTGTTTTGAGTCACAATGAAAAGAAGCTCCCCTTTTGAGTGAACCAGTCTATAATCCGGTCTTTTCTCCATGAAGTTAGGTAAAAATTCGCCTTTCCGGCTGTGATAGCCTGCATTTTCTATAATAATAATAATAATAATAATAATAATAATAATAATAACAATAACAATAATAATAATAATAATAATAATAATAATAATGACCTCGATGTTAGGCCCCTTTAAACAACAAGCATCATCATCATCATCATCATTATCATCATAATATAACAATTGTTTTACGTCCCACTAACTACATTTTTACGGTTTTCGGAGACGACGAGGAGCCGGAATTTAGTCAATTATGAATTCCTTTACGTGCTAGTAAATTTACCGACACGAGGCTGTCGTATTTGAGCACCTTCAAACACCGTCGAACTGAGTCAGGATTGAACTTTACAAGTTGGGGTCAGAAGGCCAGAGCCTCAACCGCCTGAGTCACTCAGCCCGGCGTGCATTTTCAATTACTAAGACACATCCTTCGGGAACTTCTTCTTCTTCGTTTTGTCTCATGACTGAGGCGTCGTGACTATCATAATATTCAGCCCTCTAGCCGATGAACCATACTCCGCCATTCTTCCCTATCTAAAGCTTTCAATGTGGTTGCTCTGAGAGAACTCTGTAGGGGGCCGTTCGCCATGTCAATCCCTCGTGTTGGTATTCGTCCTCGTTGTCTGGTTCCCTGGACTTTGCCCTCAACAATCAGATTTTAAAGACTACCATCTCGGCGCATTATATGTCCAAAGTAGCGTACAATCCGCTGAGAGACCTTACACGATAGACGAACTTTTATCTGAAGTTGGTTTCGGATTGTTGTGTTCGTGCGATGAGCTGCCCAAGGAATCCTTAACATTTTCCTCCAGCACAACATTTAAAAAGCTTTCTATCCGTCCACGATCACGTTTGAGGATGATCCACGTCTCTGCGCCATACAAGAAGGCTGAGAAGACTAGAGATTCAACGAGCTACTTTTTTGTATTGATGGTGATGTTATTATCTTTCCAGATCTTCCGCAGACGGATCATCGCTACCTTTGCTATTTCAATTCTTCGCTTTATTTCATCGTTGGAACTACCAGAATTCCCGACGGACCGTTTTTCATACACTTCACCTGTCATTTCATCTTGTGCGTCTGCCTGTTCTTTTGGCACATAAATGTTGTCCGGCACCATTAACGAACCCTTTTTCAAACTGACATGGTCAAGGATAAACCTTGATTCACGAGCAGTAAGTGGCCTGTTCAAACACCCTCAATTGCTGCCTGACGTGCACTTTTAATCTGGGTGTCTCTCCATTCTTTTGTCACGGTGTAGACTAGATCTACCCAAGACACATCTATTAAAACAATACTTTTCCCTTCATTTCTAAACTGTTTTAAGTCCTTGAGATACTTTTGACGTCACTCGATTGCCCTAATCCCTTTCAATGAGGGCACACCTGTTGTCCCTTCTTACATATTCAAACCCGATCTCATGAAGAAATCTATTTAAGGTGGACCTTGAAAAATTTGATAGAGAATTATCAATATTTACCCTGTTCAAAAATGCTTAATGATAGTAGTATGTTCTCAAAGAACAAGGAATGAACGATTCGACGGACTCCACTTTGTACTATTCCACCATACTTAATTAACCTCGTTCTTTTCGCTTTTTCCTTTCTTATGCTATATATCAAACTTTTGACCGCACGGTATCTTCTGCTGTCTCTTTAACTGCCTAGGTAATGTTAATTTTCTGAAAGAAATAATTCAATATAGACTATTCGTTCTTCACTGCACAAGTTAGTCAATTCTACATTTTCCAGCTTCCGTATATTATTAATATAATAATAATAAATATATAACTTAAACAATTTAGAAATAACAAAAGAAAATCTTCACTCCACAGTTGAACATAACACCACTATTACTGTTATAACATAGAACTCCGATGAAGTACTTAATCTTTCCTTCCCAGTCGTAAGACAAAGTATGGAAACTCGAGGTAAGCAAAAACTTTCAACTGAGTCATAACTGCGAATTGCAGCGCTGAGCTTAAGTGCAATAATTTATTAATGCTGCCTGATACCGAATTCTGGTTTGTTTTAAAAATTATTTCAGACATTTATAAACATTTCTTCCAGCTTAGTCACTAACGTACAGTAAATAACAAAGCAGATTAGTCGCTATCTAACTTTTCGTTGGTACCATCCGAGAATTTTTAAGTGTTATGTAATAAAAATGTAAAGCTTTCTTTTCATGCAACATTGATTGTCCACGGAAAGAGTGTATTTTCTATGAACATCAGGCAATCCAAGAAAAAAAATATCCGTTCTTATAATTGATTTTCCATCCATCGCGTGGTAAGTTATTCATCTGCAAAAATATAGATTTGCACCAAAATAAGTTGTGAGAAACAGGCCAGACATTAATTTAATTATTTATGACTTTACATTTGATATAATTAGATTTTTTTTTTCCTTTTACAATTTGCTCTAGCTCGCACCGACACAGGTAGGTCTTACGGTGACGATGGGAGAGGAAACACCTAGGAGTGGAAAGGAAGCGGCCGTGGCCTTAATTATGGTGTGAAAATGGGAAACCACGGAAAACCATCTTCAGGGCTACCGACAGTGGGGTTCGACCCCACTATCTCCCGGATCCAAGTTCACTGCTGCGCGACCCTAACTATACGGCCAACTCGCCCGATGACATAATCAGAAAGAGTGTAAAGTTATTTATAAAACCACGCAATCATTTTATTAGATTTAACATTCTGGATTATCGGGAAAAGAAGGTAAAAATCTTCGGGGTAGAAAAGCACGAAGCTAATTGCAGAACACAGAGTGTAAGAGTAAGTACTACATGTAACTCCACACACTATTTAAGGTAGAGCTTCACTCCGGCGATGTAGAGCTTCACTCCGGCGATGCGGTGAAACAAATGATGATGATGATTATTGCTATTTAAAGGAGCCTAACATCTAGATCATCGGCCCTGCGGTGAAATGTTCGCATTGCCTGATGACTTATGATGCTATCATTACAGTGAATGTCGAACTAACTGGAGACACTTCAGCATCCGATCGTCTACAGCTAAGACATTGCGCCAAAAATAGGAACATATTGCACGAAGAATTTCACGGTCTTCCAAGTGGCGGCAGTACGAGAAGACTAAACATACAACTCCGCCATACAAAGGGCACTAGGAAAGTTTTGCAATGTGAGTGAACGCTACAGACTTTTTCACGCTATTGATTCCATGCTGCCGGAAGCTCCTCGTCGGATGCAAAATGCAGCCCTTTCAGCTTCATCTTCACTTCTGGGAAGAGTGCGAAGTCACATGGGGCAAGATCAGGACTGTATGGAGGGTGATCAAGCACAGTCATCCCTGATCTGGCAAGAAAATCCATTGTTACATTAGCACGATGTGCTGGAGCATTGTCGTGATGCAAGAGCCAAGTGTTAAGCCGTGACCTTGGACGGAGCTGCTTGAGAGCCTGGATGACTTGAGGCAGACAAGTCTCACTGTACCACTTCGCAGTAACTGTCCTTTGTGTTTCTAGCACAACCCGAGTCAGGATGCCCCGTTTAGTGAAGAATATTGCAATCATCCTTTTCTTCACTGACCTCGACTTTCGCACAGTCACAGGAGTACCTTCATCTTCAAACAGCCACACCTTGTTCTGGGATTTTGTTGAGACATCGTAATAATAAAGCCAAGTTTCGTCACCTGTAACGATGCTATTGACGTTATGCGAAGTCCCGTTTTCAAACTGTTTTAGCATTTTTCGGCACCATTTCCCACGATGTGCTCTTTGTTCCTCTGAAAGTGAATGGGGCACCCAAAGGGATCAAAACTTTCTAATATGGAGATGGTCGTGTAGAATTGAATGAATAGCTGGTGCTGGGATGTGGAGGGTCTCTTCTACCTGCCGATATGTCAACCGCCTCTCGTGCTGCAACATTTTCCTCACAGCTTCAATGTTTTCCTCAGTCACTGATTCAGACAGTCACCCAGAACGAGGGTGATCTTCAACCCCAAAATTTCCCCTCTGGAACTCTTTGTACCAGCGGAAAATTGTTGTACGATGTGGACGGACTTTCCCCAGCACAGGAGTCATTTCCTCCATGCACTGGTCAACAGTTAATCCACGAGCAAAATTGTAGTGGATAATTGCGCGATATTCACCTTTAGACCACACTGACATCTCAACTTGCTTTCAATCCCACTGCTTGGTAACAACTGGTGTCAAGGTCGCGGCTTGCTGTCTTCTAGACGGGTTTTCACTCCTCTTTTCATCCCTCACCATAACAGGGGTGTCCAGACAACCGTTTTTGAGTATTGCAAAACTTTCCTAGTGCCCTTTGTAAAACTCTACCACATTTTGAATTTCTTTGAAACTTTCTGTTCCTCTACAAGCAAAAGATGCCCTCCTATAAAACAAAGATTCTAACTTGCATTGCCTTTGCTTACCGACCCCCCACACGTTTCCTTCTGCATTGAATTACATTTCCAATACTTCTTCAAGGAAGGTCTTAAAAGTAGGACTGTTAGGCAGTACCATATGGCTGATAAAGCAGGCATGATGCAGTTTCTAAAAAGTAACTATGATCGGTGGAAAACGGTAAATAAAAATGTAAATAGACTCTGGGATGGGTTTAAAGAAATTGTTGAGGAATGTGGAAACGGGACTTCGCGTAACGTCAATAGCATCGTTACAGGAGATAGGGATCTGCGCTCAGATGGCCTTCATTTAAACCGCAGTGGTACATATAAGTTAGGAAATTTGTTTGGAAGGGTAATAGGGAGGTACATTCAGGGAAACGGGATGGCGTAGGGAGCGGTGATAAGGGAACAGGGAACTGGAAATCAAGTAGGGATGACATAAAATTGTTAGTGTTGAACTGTAGAAGTATTGTAAAGAAAGGAATAGAATTAAGTAATTTAATAGATATATATTTACCAGATATTGTAATAGGAGTTGAATCATGGCTGAGAAATGATATAATGGATGCAGAAATTTTCTCACGGCAATGGAGTGTGTATCGTAGAGATAGGATAGGAATGGTGGGAGGGGGAGTGTTCATTCTGGTGAAAGAAGAATTTGTAAGCTACGAAAAAGTTAAAGATGAGACACATGAAATTCGAGGTGTAAGGCTCATTTCTAAAGATAATAGGCAACTTGATATATCTGGAGTGTACAGATCGGGAAAGGGTAGCACTGACGCGGATTCGGAATTATTTGATAGGATAGTCAGCTATGTGGGAAACGACATGGAAAGAAATGTGATTGTAGCGGGAGATCTGAATTTGCCAGATGTCAATTGGGAAGGAAATGCGAACGACAGGAAGCATGACCAACAAATGGCAAATAAGTTAATATGGGAAGGACAGCTGATTCAGAAAGTGATGGAACCAACCAGAGGGAAAAATATCCTGGATGTGGTGCTGATAAAACCAGATGAGCGCTATAGGGAAACTGAAGTAATAGATGGTATTAGTGATCATGAAGCTGTTTTTGTGGTAGTTAAAAATAAATGTGATAGAAAGGAAGGTCTTAAAAGTAGGACTGTTAGGCAGTACCATATGGCTAATAAAGCAGGCATGAGGCAGTTTCTAAAAAGTAACTATGATCGGTGGAAAACGGTAAATAAAAATGTAAACAGACTCTGGGATGGGTTTAAAGAAATTGTTGAGGAATGCGAAAACAGGTTTGTACCTTTAAGGGTGGTAAGGAATGGTAAAGACCCACCTTATTATAATAGAGAAATAAAGAGACTAAGAAGGAGGTGCAGACTGGAAAGAAATAGAGTTAGAAATTGGTGCTAGAAGTAAGGAGAAATTGAAGCAACTTACTAGAAAATTGAATCTAGCAAAGAAGGCAGCTAAGGATAACATGATGGCAAGCATAATTGGCAGTCATACAAATTTTAGTGAAAAATGGAAGGGTATGTATAGGTATTTTAAGGCAGAAACAGGTTCCAAGAAGGACATTCCAGGAATAATTAATGAACAAGGGGAGTGTGTATGTGAGGATCTTCAAAAGGCAGAAGTATTCAGTCAGCAGTATGTAAAGATTGTTGGTTTCAAGGATAATGTCGAGATAGAGGAGGAGACTAAGGCCAAAGAAGTAATAAAATTTACATATGATAACAATGACATTTACAATAAGATACAAAAGTTGAAAACTAGAAAAGCGGCTGGAATTGATAAGATATCTGGGGATATACTAAAGACAATGGGTTGGGATATAGTACCATATCTGAAGTACTTATTTGATTATTGTTTGGTCGGAGGAGCTATACCAGATGAATGGAGAGTTGCTATAGTAGCCCCTGTGTATAAAGGAAAGGGTGATAGACATAAAGCTGAAAATTACAGGCCAGTAAGTTTGACATGCATTGTATGTAAGCTTTGAGAAGGCATTCTTTCTGATTATATTAGACATGTTTGTGAAATTAATAACTGGTTCGATAGAAGGCAATTCGGTTTTAGGATAGATTATTCCACTGAAGCTCAACTTGTAGGATTCCAGCAAGATATAGCAGATATCTTGGATTCTGGAGGTCAAATGGACTGTATCGCGATTGATCTGTCTAAAGCATTTGATAGGGTGGATCATGGGAGACTACTGGCAAAAATGAGTGCAATTGGACTAGACAAAAGAGTGACTGAATGGGTTGCTATATTTCTAGAAAATAGATCTCAGAGAGTTAGAGTAGGTGAAGTTTTGTCTGACCCTGTAATAGTTGAGAGGGGAGTTCCTCAGGGCAGTGTTATCGGGCCTTTATGTTTTCTTATATATATAAATGATATGAGTAAAGGAGTGGAATCGGAGGTAAGGCTTTTTGCGGATGATGTTATTCTCTATAGAGTGATAAATAAGTTACAAGATTGTGAGCAACTGCAACGTGACCTCGAAAATGTTGTGAGATGGACAGCAGGCAATGGTATGTTGATAAACAGGGTTAAAAGTCAGGTTGTGAGTTTCACAAATAGGAAAAGTCCTCTCAGTTTTAATTACTGCGTTGATGGGGTGAAAGTTCCTTTTGGGGATCATTGTAAGTATCTAGGTGTTAATATAAGGAAAGATCTTCATTGGGGTAATCACATAAATGGGATTGTAAATAAAGGGTACCGATCTCTACACATGGTTATGAGGGTGTTTAGGGGTTGTAGTAAGGATGTAAAGGAGAGGGCATATACGTCTCTGGTAAGACCCCAACAACAGTATGGTTCCATTGTATGGGACCCTCACCAGGATTACCTGATTCAAGAACTGGAAAAAATCCAAAGAAAAGCAGCTCGATTTATTCTGAGTGATTTCCGACAAAAGAGTAGCGTTACAAAAATATTGCAATGTTTGGGTTGGGAAGAATTGAGAGAAAGAAGAAGAGCTGCTCGACTAAGTGGTATGTTCCGAGCTGTCAGCGGAGAGATGGCGTGGAATGACATTAGTAGACGAATAAGTTTGAATGGCGTTTATAAAAGTAGGAAAGATCACAATATGAAGATAAAGTTGGAATTCAAGAGGACAAACTGGGGCAAATATTCATTTATAGGAAGGGGAGTTAGGGATTGGAATAACTTACCAAGGGAGATGTTCAATACATTTCCAATTTCTTTGAAATCATTTCGGAAAAGGCTGGGAAGGCAACAGATAGGGAATCTGCCACCTGGGCGACTGCCCTAAATGCAGATCAGTATTGATTGAAGATACATACAGTGAGTCTCCGTGATGATGTTACAAACTTTCAGGAATGATGGAGGACGGCAAATGGACCAATTTGAGATGAGGAACCGTAGTCCAAAAACGTTCGTGTCAAACCTTATTAATAATCCAAGTTGCTTGACGACCGTCCGTTATTAACAGACGCCGGGGTGTTGGAAATTTGTCCCGCACTAGTTATTTAGCGTGCCGGAAGCCAACGGCATGGGTTTGTCACTTTTAAACACCATTAACAGCAAAGTGGATAGGGAAATGAGGTCCTGTTGCGTGGCCCGCTCGTTCACCTGATCTCACCCCACTTGATTTCTTCTTGTGGGGCCATGTGAAAATCCACCTGTCGAGACCGAAGAGGATCTTTTGGCTAGAATTCTGGCTGTCTGCGACGCTGTTCAAACGACACCGGGGATATTCCGACAGGTACGACGGAACTTTATGTGACAGTGCCATGCCTGCATTGACGCAGGGGAGAAGACCATTTCGAACATTTGTTGTAAAGGAAGCAGCCTGTGAAACTTGTGCAGGTAAATGGACTTACATGACTAGAATTTTGCTTAACTTTTGACTGGGTCGTTTGTGGAATATGGTTCCATATCTCAAATTTATCCATTTGCCGTCCTTCATCATCCCTGAAAATGTTGTAACAATATCACTGATACGCCCTGTATATTAAAAAATCCCTCAGATTGAAGGTTACCGGGCGAGTTGGCAGTGTGGTTAGGAGCGCGCATCTGTGAGCTCGCATTTGGGAGATAGTGGGTTCGAACCCCACTGTCGGCAGCCCTGAAGATGGTTTTCCGTGGTTTCTCAATTTCACACCAGGCAAATGCCGGCGCTGTACCTTAATTAAGGCCACGGCCGCTTCCTTCCCATTCCTAGGCCTTCCTGTCCCATCGTCGCCATAAGACCTATCTGTCTCAGTGCGAGGTAAAGCAACTAGCAAAAAAAAAAAAAAAAAAAATTGAAGGTTTGTATTCAATAAGGATGCTGTTGCTATTTCTTGTTGGATTCAGTGTTTTATCATCTGTCTCATGGTACAGGCCAGAGCAAAATGTAGCATCTACCAAAGTCCCAGTCTCATTTATGATTGTGAGAGTATGGAAGATGTTGAGGTAATTGTGGCGCTGCGTAACAACGTTCGTTGTACGGCCAGTGCATCTGGATGAACGATATTACTCGCTGAAAGTACTACAATAGAACTTTCTAGCCCAGCGAGGAAAGCAATGGCAAACTATCTCATTCCTCATTATGCCTTGTGAGTTTTATTATGGCGTCACCATTTATTTATTTATTTATTTATTTATTTATTTTTTTTTTATTTATTTATTTATTTTGCCGCATAACCGTCAACGATGTCATTTTGGGGATTCAACCAGCTTTTGGTTTGTAGACCTAACAGACAGCCTACGCATATTTTTAGATATTTTCATTTCTTTCTGCATGTATTCGAGGAACAGAACAAGTAATATTTGAGTAATTTTTCAGCTCCTGGAGTAATAAAGTCAAGCTCAGCGAGTCCTTCTGGAAAGGACTGATAGGACATACTAGGATGTGTTAAGGACGCTGCTGAACTGCTCTACAATCACATGATGGCCACCACCAGTGTCTAAAGGCTATGGCTTGTCTATGCAATCAATATTCTCTGTTCCCAGGTCCTCGTTTCAATTCATAACAGGAATCATAATGGACTCTGTCTGTACCGTCTTGAAGGAATTTTTTTCCGCGGTCGTTCTCGGCCTTTCTTCCCGGTGATTTTACCTTTTAGAAGATTGGTAACAAAGGCATTATATCGCAAGATGTGGCCAGTGAATTTAGCTCTTCTTCTCTGTGTCGTTAGCATCAGTCCTCTCTTCCCTTGAATTTCTTGCAAAATTCTTTTGTTTGTTCTCTTTTCAATCCATTTAATCCGCAGCATTCGTCTCCACACTTACATCTCAAACGCTTCCAGTCGTTTCCAATCCTGATCTCTGATTGTCCAAGATTCACAGCCATACAATAGCACATTCCATACAAAAGAAATCACTATTTTCTTCATAATTCCAAAATCTAAATTTGCTCAGTTTAAAAGATTTCTCTTATTACTAAACGCCTGTTTCGCCTTTTCATCGCATTTTTGCACCGGTTGTCATTGGTGATCAGGCTTCCTAGATAAGGAAACTGGTGACGTGTTCCACTATTTTGTCAGTAAGCTTGATGTTGGTATGAATTCGTTCACGACGTTTACTTACAACCAATACTTTGGTCTTCTTAACAGTAATGTGTACCCGTGAATCTGACAATGCTGATGACATGACAATACATTCAGCATCTTGGACAACTCTTTTTCGGAGTCTGGTACAATTGCTAAACTGGCCATATTCATTTCGGAAATTTTCTCACGCAGAGGTTCTTTTACTGACACGAGCACCTGCAAATTCTATTGTACTGAGCCGAAATTGAAGACACTACGTTTAACACAGAGGGCCGGAGTTCTAGCATTTGAACCCGGTCTCACTAAAATTAATTAAAATTAATATTAATGAAAACTCAGCCTTAATTGCGCGTTCTTCGTCTTCTTACAGAGCAGAACGCCTAAATGGTGTCAAATCCAAAAACCTGTGCACGGTAGCTGAAATCATACGATTATTATTATCACCCTAAATCCTACGACGTATTATTATAATATACAATAAAATTAAATCAGGTAATTTTACCTTACAGTAATCGTTGTATCTTTGAAGTCTGCAACATTAGCTTCAAGAGTGCCGTCACGTGTTTTACATTACACCATTAGCGTTTCCTGACCTTGGCACTGGCATGCCACAGCGTCAACAAGCCGGCCTCCATCAGTGACACTCAGTCCTTGCTACATAGTAAATTCTATTCCTCACTACACACTTCGTGACACAAAAAGAGATCGGGTGAAAATTGGCGGGTCCCCGAGTACAAGCGCGATCGAAAGCATATTATCTGTAGTAAGTTTTGGATGGTAGAGATTGGAATGTGGTGTTGGTGAAGAGATGGTATATGAGTGTTTGGTATTTTAAGGTGAAGATGGCCTGGTATCTAGATAAGATTAAGGTAAGATGTGTCATATTGCTGAAATGAGGTGTTGGAGAAGTGGTGGTATAAAATGGTCGCAGTTATTGAGGACTATGGTTGAAATATGGTGAGAAGCGGTGTTAAGTGGTGTTATTTTGTAAATCTGAGATGTTGTAAATTTAGATTTAGTGGTGTATTGTGGAAGGTATATGAGGTGGATCTGGAATGGAAATTGTGGATAAGAGGTGGTATCTGAATCCGGGAGTTGGTATGTAGATGGTTTATTTATTGCTGAATTAGTTTAGATTTATCGAAAAAAAAAAATGTGGTGTGGGAGAAGTGTTGGTATAGGCGAAGATGGTTTGGTAATGAGATGGTTTAATTTATTGCTGAAACTTTTGGAGTTGGAGAGATGATTGTATTAAGTGCGGGTTGGTAAATGTAGTGTATGATGGATTGAAGGGCAATTGCGGAATGTGGGTTGTTATGGTTTGGACAGAGAGTAAGTTAGAGGACAATGAAGATGACGTATGTGCTGAATCCACAAAAACACGGAATGAGTGGTGGTTGCGATAGCAAATGTAATGCTGAGCATGGCTTGGGTTTTAAAATGAGATCAAGCATGGCTAAATAATGGTCAAGTTGCAACATGAGAGGTAGTAATGCATTGAAATAAAAGTGGTATTTAAGGTAAGTGTGGAGGGAGACCAGTGTTGAAATTTGATTGTAAGTTATTGTGATTTTCTGCTGGGTTAGGATTGTGTTATTTATTGTTGTGAACGTGGAGGACTTTTGTTTGTGTTATGGCTGGTTAGAATGTAAGTGCTGACTGTCGATGTTTTGGTATTGATCGGGAGTAGGTCAGGGAAAAGGAATGTGACGAAAGTTGCTGTAGGCATAAGGACAAGTGATGAGTTTGCTGGATCCTCGAGCCGAGGACTGCTACAGAATTGTTATCATTCTTGTTATTATTTATTCCTATTATCTCTATTATCATTATTTTATTTTTATGTATTATATTATTATTATCATTATTTTATTATTATTTTTATTATTATTATTATTATTATTTTTTTATATAATTATTAATATTGTGTCTTATTGCTTTGTGAACATGTAATGGGGCGGAAAGCCTGTTTGTTCATAAATAAATACTAAATACTAAATATTATCTGTAGTACTATAACAAGAGCTCCAGAATTTATCTAGGGAGAATCTGGTGTTCGAGTTGTGATTTTGACTATTTACGCATAAATATAAAACAAATAAAATGTAAAGGTACTCATAACTAATGCAAACAAGAAACTTTCAGCACGGAAATACATTGTTTTATTCCCGCATTTAAACTCTTTAGGCTGCAGTCTCCTAATATGTTGTCTGTCGGTTTCATCAGCGTAACGCAGTCCTGTTGATTGTGCGATCTGTGATCAGATGTATTACTAAAGACGTATGAGTTCGCTATTCTGATTAATTTATATTATACAAACAAGAGCACGTAGGTGCGATAAAATGAAAGTAATAACACAAAACGTTCATACAAACAAACAAAGTGACGGAAACAACCTGAGCCGGGTGTATATGCGTTAGAGGTGTGGTCATACTGATAAATTATTTGAAAAAAAATTCGATATCTTGTGCCGTTGTCATTTTATTAGTTGCTGAATTTAGCCAATAAGATTGCTTCGCGCGCGAATTCAAATGGACTTTGTGAGGCGGTGTTGTTAAATGTGCACGTGGCTTAAGAACGGCTTTATCCGGGGAGGGATTTAAACTCGGACCTCCGAACTGACACGATCGCACTATAACAAGTGCGCTACGATGACACAGGTTGAAACCTACAGGGTGTTTGTATCTGTTGTTGATTTCTCGCCATGATTTTCAAGCCGGTCTTGAGTCACAACACCTCGCACAGCCCATAAATTCGCCCGCCAAGCGCCCTGATTGGCGCTGATAAAATGACAGCTGCGCGATGTATCGAATTCATTTTTTTTTAAATTACCTATCGGCATGATCAACTCTCTAATGTTCATATACACGGTTCATGTTATTTACGACCACCCTGTATAGGTGTTGATTGGTTGAAGTTCCTTGTATTCTTATACCGCAGAGGTTCTCAAAGATTGTACCCATCACTCATGACTCAGAGTTCAATGTACTCCCACGCAGAAACTCTAAGTGGGAGATATCAAATATATCAGTACCTGGTTAATTTATTAAAACAACTTTAATTGATTAAAAACTTTTATTTTAAATACACATCTTAAGACAAGATCGCGAAACACATTACAATTTTTGTAACAAATCAAAAGAAATGTGTGTCTGCAGCAAGTGTTATGCAATGATAGTAAAATAACAGAGCATTCCCTGTTTGTATTATAGTCGCATTATCAAAATAATAATAATTAATTTTTAAATCTAAATTATGGAATTCAGAGATTACGAAACATTAAAATTTCAATGGGATGGGTATGCCTGCATGGTGTGACACACCTTTTTGATGTTTGGTTCTCCAGGAGAAACTTTCAAGTGAGGTATGGCTTCAAATTTAGCTTACTGTGGTACCGTACATATTTTTAAGTGCACCAGGGATGAAAACCCGCTCTCGTATACATACTTTACTGAAAAACAGATCATAAACTTGATGACACGGTCAGCGATATCAGGGAGTTTTAAAAGTAAATACAGTATATTTAACTTTACTTCTTTCCATATTTTTCATTTTTGTTCAAATTTCCCCTTGAAGGCTACCCGCGTACCTCACTAACACTCTCATGCGTACCCCTAGGGATAGGCACACCACCGTTTGAGAACAACTCTTATATCGAATTAGGCATTGGAGCCATGAGGTTACTGCTGCACACGGTTAATACACGGAGGTTTATATACACTTTATCAATAAAAGAGTATAATTCTGTGTTTTTAGTACATGTATAAATTATATCAATCATTACAAATTGCCTTAAACGCTGCTTGTTACTTTCGTAACATAATAGAATTAAGCAAGTTCTTCGTAAATGTTTGTATTAAACAAATGCATACTTGTCAACGAATAAAACACTGCTTTATTCATGTAATTTAATATATGCTGACACAATTTCACGCTGATTCTTCCGTACAAAGATCCATTAATGTGTGTTTGTGTGTGTCAGGAAGAGTGCAAATGAAAAATTAAGCTCTGACGAGATTAGCATTATCCTATTCTATAGATACATGATCCAGACAACAATATTCCTTCCAGCTCGCTGCTCTATTATGCCAGATACTATTTCACGTCCCTAACACATACTACGAAGGCTGAACAACAAAGAGTGAGACTGATTTTTTCACAGATGTTCATTACATGATCGTTTTCAAAGTAGTACCCTCCTACTTCAATGCACTTTTTATACCGTCTCTGCCAGTCCGTGAACACGTGCTGCAGACCATTCTTTGTCAGGTCCTTGAGAATCGCCTCACTTTTCTTGAGCACTGCTTCAGAGTTTTGAAATCGAATGCCCCTAAGCTTTGGCTTTAGTAATGGGGATTAAAAATGTCACAGGGTGCAAGCTCAGGGCTATAAGGTGGACGTGGTACACAGGTATTTTTGAATCGATCCTGAAATTGCATGACTTGATTTGCGACGTGAGGCCGTGTATTGTCATGATGAAGTCACCACCCAGTCCGAGAAAGCTCTGGTCGTTTCTTTGCAATGTGCTTCCTCTGTGTAGCCAATACTGACGTGTAATAACAGTAGTGTGAGGGGGAATTGCATGCTGGTAGATCATTCCATTACAGTCAAAAAATGTGATCATCATCACTTTCCATGCAGATGGAACAACTTTTGCCTTCTTTGCCACACTGTGCTGGCTTGTTTTCCTTCAGGATCATAATGATGCTTCAGATTTTCGTAAGTTTCAGTGGCTGTTTGGTTTAAACGAAAAGAGAATTTGATTGCGCTGTACTGCTCCCTTCGCGTCACCTCCATTGTCTGGTATGCGAAATGCACGTAGCGTCCACAAAATAGAGCATTACTACCAATCTACCGATACGAGAGTGCTGCCGCCTACGGACATTATACACAAAACCCGTTCTTTCCAAATATTTATGTTACTGATAGGAAACTATCACGGAAGCTACAGGAAAAAATCAGTCTCAGTCTTTGTTGATTAGCCCTCGTACCTATCATACACAACGAGTCGCGTGTCAGATTGTCTCTTGACCATGAAGCTCCTTCTGTTGCCTATTGCCCTGTGGTGGATAGAGAACAAGTGTTGACCGATATAGGTCGGATAGGAAAGATGAAAGTGAGGAGCCTGAAACAAATAAATGGGGCAAGCTCAGTCTCAGCTACGGACCCCGAGGTCACTAACCCCAACCCCAACACTTAGAGCCCCTGGGATCACCTTTTAGTCGCTTCTTACGGGCAGGTAGGCCATACCGTGCGAATATTCCACCACCACTATCCGGAAGGGATAGGAGCATTTCATACCATGAAATGTGATCTTAAACTGTAACGTTCCTCAAGTATATAATACTTCCTTTCCTATGACAAAGAAAATTTACCCCTCTTACCTTCTTTTAATATGCCACTATCCCCATTTCCTTAATAAAGATGATTTTTTTAATAATCTCCCTTTTATGAAAATAAAATAAGTTTCAACCATCTAATAATCCTAACAAAATACAGTACTTATGTATAAGAGAATAACCCTAATTGAATGTTCTACGTTGAAGAACACAGAACGGTGTACTGCACATTGTACGAGTATTAATCAGGACATGACGCGGCCAGTCTTCAATCAAGTCACGTAATCCTGCCAATTCAAGGTTATCTATCGCAACATAACACACGATTCTCCGAAAGGCTAATACTATCGTTTAATGCCACACAGATAAAACGAGGAAAGGCAAACAATATATCATCTCAAGTTACTCAGATGTCATAAGCTAATTTTAAAACTTATGATTAATGTGACCATCACTCCCACGAATTTTATTTATGCGAATTATAATAAAGAGGTCCACCTGGAGACTTAGGGCCTGCAACCGGAAAGCACAGGTAGGGTTTTTTATCGGGCCTTGGAGAAATATAGAAAGCTGCTGAAAATTTTAATAATATAACCTGCACTTTACACGTAATCAGCAACCTGGAGATAAGAAAACTCAGTCCGATTCATTAATCCATTCCATCATACCGTCACTACTCAGTCATAATATTATTGTGTAGCCTTGGAAGGGAATTCACCAACCAAGCGTTAATGTGGGCGTCTTCGGACATCTTTTCCTAAAATCAAATTTTACAGAAGCGTAGCGGGGAGTGTGGAATGGAGATCAAAGTTGGCAAGACAAAGGTCATGATCGTGCACCAAGCAAACAACTTGCCACACCTGAGGCAAATGGGAATCTTTGAGGTGGTGAGCAGATTCGTTTACCTCGGGGCCGTAATAACGAACAGTGCAGACTGCTCGGATGAGATCAGGAGACGCCTTGCAATGGCACGCAATGTGTCGGTAAAGATTATGATGATCTGGAAATACAGAGCCATCACTAACAACAGGCTGGTAAATACTCTGGTTGTTCCCATCACCACATATGAGCTGAAACCAGGACCATTCATAAAGCTGACGAGAAGAAGATTGAAGTTATGGAAATGTGGGTGAACCGCCGAGATCTATGAGTATCGGGGACCGAGTACCGGTCGAACGCTTCTATCCTAGAAGAGCTTAAGATCAAGGACAGGCTCATGAAGAAGATTAGCCAGGCCTATTTGAGATACTTTGGCCATATATCAAGGAGGACTGGAGGTATGGAAAAGCTGACTGTGAAGGGCAAAGTGCCATCAACAAGAACACGAGGAAGAGCTCCAGGAACGTGATTTTAGCGGATGAAGGAGTTGGTTGGGAGGTCTCTACAACAGGCGACGCATCTAGCGCAGGGTAAAAGAGCATGGCAAACACTCTGCAACCGCACATGACATGCCATCACACCCTGTGAAGGGTACATGGGTAGAAGAGAGCGCCAATATCAATTTTATTCGCAGGAGTCATACTCCTTCATCGTGCAAGCCCTTCGCTGCAATGTCCACTGTAAAACTCATGTGTATTTTGGTCACATCTTGTGAAATGATAAATACAACTTCATGTAACTTATCAAGATGGAAGGGATGTGTGGACCTGGGAGGAGGAGGCTTTAGATATACCTGTTGCAGGACCTCCTGCAGTTGATGATGATAATGATGGTGATGATGATGATGATGATGATGATGATGCTTGACTAAAGGGGCCTAACACCTAGGTCATTGGCCCCTAACAGTACGAAATGAGACGATATGTAATGACAATTTAAAAGTTCAAAATTCATCCACTGACCACACCTCGCATAGGTGTACCAATCACAGGCGCCGGTATTCCCGTAGTGTTCCTCACATAATAGGTACTAATCACAGACAATGCAGAACCACGGTGTCGCTCATATAGTGGTACTAATCAAAGGCAAGGTAAGCCCGTGGTGTTCCGCACGTAGTGGTACTAATCACAGATACTACTGTATAAATCCACAGTGAACCACACTCTGCTGCTACTAATCACAAACCACCGGGCGAGTTGGCCGTGCGGTTAGAGGTGCGCGACTGTGAGCTTCGAATCCCACTGTCCACAGCCCTGAAGATGGTTTTCCGTGGTTTCACATTTTCACACCAGGTAAATGCTGGGACTGTACCTTAATTTAGGCCACGGCCACTTCCTTCCAACTCCTAGGCTTTTCCTCTCCCATCGTCGCCATAAGACCTATCTGTGTCAGTGCGACGTAAAGCAAAATAGCAACAAAAATAAGTAGTGTCATGGTTCTAAATCAATCATCCTTTGGTCGCCCCTTTTGGTCGCCTCTTACGACAGGCAGGGGATACCGTGGGTTTATTCGTCTGCGTCCCCACCCACTGAGAGTAGAGGGAGAGAGAGGGAGAGAGATAAAACAGAAGAGATCCGTCACTTCGAAAAATTAAGTAACAGACGAAAAAAGGTAAGGGCCACGAAGGGCGTGAAAATGAAAGACTCCCTAGGCCTCGATTGCTCAAATACCATATGGGTGCGAAAGGAACAAGAGGGGACCAAGGGAGATTGAACAGGGTGTATAAAAGTGAGGAGACTGGCACAAGTACGTAGAAGCAATGCAGGTCTCAGCTAAGGGCCTCGTGGTCGCAAACCCACGCTCGCAAGTTGAGGGCCCCTGGGACCACCTCCTGAAGTGACTTGACACTACCGGCAGTGCCAAGTTGATACAAACAGAAGAGAGTGAAAATTTCTACATGATGGTCGCCAAGATTCGTGAGAAGACGGCAGCCGAAAAGAGTCATACTTCTTCCATATACAGGCCGAACGAAAAATACCATTGACCACGCTTGTTCAACCGTCGGGCTTTGATCTCTGACCAGTATTATCGCATCTTCTCCTGGTGTAGCTCCTTTCTTTCCTCTAACAAGGGACTACTTTTCTTCTTCAGAGGTCATTCCACAAAATCACGGACATTCTTCAAGATTTATCTCAAAGCCTGTCTGTTTTCTGAGTCTGTCAGTCCCAGTTCGGACTGAATACTCATCATCATCATCATCATCATCATCATCATCATCATCATCATCATCATCATCATCATCATCATCATCATCATCATCATCATATTATTATTATTATTATTATTATTATTAGTCTATTATTATTATTATTATTATTATTATTATTATTATTCTTTGTTGTTGTTGTTGTTAAATATAATCCCAATTACAATAGATTTGAAGAGACGTGAGGCTGTCGGAAATTCGTCCCCCTGGAGTTCTTTAAGCCGGCCCCGTGGTGTAGGGGTAGCGTGCCTGCCTCTTACCCGGAGGCCCCGGGTTCGATTCCCGGCCAGGTCAGGGATTTATACCTGAACCTGAGGGCTGGTTTGAGGTCCACTCAGCCGACGTGATTAGAATTGAGGAGCTATCTGACGGTGAGATGGCGGCCCCAGTCTAGAAAGTCAACAATAACGGCTGAGAGGATTCGTCGTGTTGACCACACGACACCTCGTAATCTGCAGGCCTTCGGGCTGAACAGCGGTCGCTTGGTAGGCCAAGGTCCTTCAAGGGCTGTAGTGCCATGGAGTTTGTTTGTTTTGGAGTTCTTTAAAGTGCTGAAAATCAACGACAGAGAATTGTCACAGTTAAGGATACTACCACGACTGCTACCAAGCATCTCCGTGGCACAGTCGATTAAGCACTCTCAAATGCCACCGATCACTTAAGGTCGAATCCCATATCTTGGGAACAGAGGGATAACCATTAATCGACTGTGCACAGATGTCGGTTTAGTAGTAGTATCCTCTGGCCTTAACTGAGATACAACCCTGGTATTTGCCTGAAACGACAAATGATATTTCTTGATATAGGCCAAAGGCAGACATTTATACAAGTGGAGGCACATACTTCCCCTAGTGCACCGTCACTGCATTGTCTTACATAGTAGGCTTGTAGTGGTGTCTCAACGGCGCCACCGATCACTTAAGGTCGAATCCCATATCTTGGGAACAGAGGGATAACCATTAATCGACTGTGCACAGATGTCGGTTTAGTAGTAGTATCCTCTGGCCTTAACTGAGATACAACCCTGGTATTTGCCTGAAACGACAAATGATATTTCTTGATATAGGCCAAAGGCAGACATTTATACAAGTGGAGGCACATACTTCCCCTAGTGCACCGTCACTGCATTGTCTTACATAGTAGGCTTGTAGTGGTGTCTCAACGGCGCAGTAGCCGCCAGCGTCTTGGAAGGGTGTAGCATTCCAACTGATGAGCCCACTACTAAACCAGGGCGAAACGCTGATAATTTCACGATTGAAAAAGGCTAAAAACTTAAGAGCTTAAATGTTTTTGGCAGACGATATTCTTCAATGCTGCCAACACAATGATTCGGACTCAGTGTCTCCCGAATTCAAGCTTACAGCTGCAGGATCTATATTTTTTAGAGACAAATCACAATTTTTCAGGATTCTTTACGCCTGTATTATTATTATTATTATTATTATTATTATTATTATTATTATTATTATTATTATTATTATTATTATGATTGTTCCGAGGGTACTGTGGAACAGCAGAGGTGAAAGAAGGTGCGGGTTGGAATAGGTCTCAACTGCCAAATTAAAGTTAATTTAAAACTTTAACAAAGGTTATATTTTCTTTTCAAAATCGACAAATAACAGATAACAACATTCTACAATTTCCACTAGGTGAAATAACAATGAAAGTCAGGTACAAAATGATTTTTCCCGTCAGGGGTTTTTTACCAAGTTTTGGGCTTCAAGCCCCACACTCACAACCTTTGAGCGAGTAGCTCAACTTTACCCAGTTACCAAATGAACAAAGGGGCAGAAAACCCCATCATGCCAAGGAGCACTTGCCCCTAATTACAATGTTAAGCCTCCTAGAGGCACGCAGAGATCAAATTAGGGAAGAGCAGTCCTGCTCTCAATTTTACAAGCCTATCAACGGCCACAACAAACTTCACTCCTAACTGCCCTCAAGGCACACATACAGTGAAACAGGGGTATCTTGTACCCAACCTACAGGGCCTTCACATGAAGAAAACAAAACATCAGGTTAAGTTACTGGCCCATAATGCAAAATAGAATGGAGGCGATAACTAGCACTCCTACACAACGTTTATGTCTAAAAACCTATGTGGCGCTAGGCCGATAATACAGGGGCTAATCCCAATCTACGGAGGTGAGTAGTCAGCAAAATAAGTTTAAGACTTTAAGAAGGAAGAGAAAAACGGTTACGAAAACATAGTCACCTCAAATTCAAAATGAAGGGGAGTTCGAGAGGGTGAAGTACTCTCTATCCCCGCTTTACAGATTTGTAATTTGTAGATAGACAGAAAAGAATTTACATTTTAAGAGGGTAGGTTACATACTAAAGGTTTCGAACCCTCCCCGAGAGTTAAACTGCTGAGCTAGCAAGAAATGAAGATGTTAACAGGCCATTACCTTGTAGATGAACTGCTGCTTGAAGAAAGAGGCGCTTCCCGCCTCCTGCTACATATTCACACGCTGCGAAAGATGTTACTGAAGTGGCCCCGAGACAAGAAAATCAGCAGTTTTTATACCCTCGTGGAGAATTCGACACCTTTCAAGAATGAGTAGGCACACCCCCTCAATTTTATTGGGTCGCTAAAAGTTACACATCAACATCGAGAAGGAAAGACACTATTGGTCAGAAATTAATTACAAAAATTAGTTATTGGTTAAATTCAAAACAGGCGGAAAGAAGGATAACTGTTGCCAACCCCCAAACCACAGAACAAAATTTAGTTAAAACAAAACTTATGAATGCTAAATTTCTTCAAGAAAGTTCATTCCTTTACACCAGAGTGCATTATCAAAGTTTTGGTAGAGACATCTGTTAGAGAATGTCCAAACTTCTTGATACGGAGCAAACAAACACAAATCAAAATAGACACAGTTCAGAACACTTCAAAATTACCAAATTTACAGTAGTGACATCTTCCGAAAAACCGTTGAGATAATTCAGTTTGTTAAAGTTCAGGCTTTCTCCTGTAGAGGAGTTTCCACTGGCGCAATATTTGAATTAGCGGCGTGGAGGTGAACCACCCGGTACAATTATTATTATTATTATTATTATTATTATTATTATTATTATTATTATTATTATTATTATTATTATTATTATTATTATTATTATAGGGCATATGTTCTCAACTACCAGATGCAAGAATTTTGATGTGATGCCAATTAGGCTGCCTGTGTTTCAGTTTCAACGCTCCATTTTACTACATCAGATGGCAGAGAAACATATCTGTGTTGGGCGATCTATGGCTGAACTTCATTAATTTTGTCTAGTGAACAACGAATGTGTCACCTTAAATCTAGTACACGCCGACATCGTACGACATCGAATACCGAATGGATTTTCTTCCACCCAACAAAAATCCCACCACCTCTACCTGGTTCAAACCTACGATCTTGGGGTGCGAAGGCCAGTTCTCTACCAGTGATCCATTGAGGGAACTCTGTATCTACCTATATATAAACACGAATGCCCTGTATGTATGTATGTATGTATGTATGTATGTATGTATGTATGTATGTATGTACGTATGTAAGTATGTATTATGTATGTATGTACGTATGTATGTAAATGACATAAAACTCAACCAAACCCCATGGCACTACAGCCCTAGAAGGGACTTGGCCTACCAAGCGACCGCTGCTCAGCCCGAAGGCCTGCATATTACGAGGTGTCGTGTGGTCAGCACGACGAATCCTCTCAGCCGTTATTCTTGGCTTTCTAGACCGGGGCCGCCATCTCACCGTCAGAAAGCTCCCCAATTCTAATCACGTAGGCTGAGTGGACCTCGAACCAGCCCTCAGGTCCAGGTACAAATCCGTGACCTGGCCGGGAATCGAACCCGGGGCCTCCGGGCAAGAGGCAGACACGCTACCCCTACACCATTGGGCCGGCATATCAATGACACATCTCCTCATTAATCACTGGAGCAATTTCAACCAAACTTGGTACACTCATGACATACTAACTGGAGACGAGCCCTGTACGGTAAGCCATCCCTAGCATCCATAGGGGGAAAGTCAGGGGAGTTACGTATTTTAATAATCGAAAATAGTGTCGAGTCCATAGTTTTCGCGGTCGCTGAGATGAATAGTAACACGCTGGACTTTTTTAAAGTCCAAGTTCATCCCCTTTTGGTTGGGGGGCAAGGGGAAAGTGAGGTATAAAAATAATCGAAAATGGTGTCTAATCTATAGATTTCGGGGTCGCTACGATGAATAGTAATACTTCAAATTTTTTAAATTCCAAGTTCAGCCAACTTTGGCACAGGAATGGTGAAAAAATAAAATTACAAAAATGACCGAGAATAGTGATGTAGCCTATGTGTGTATTTTCCAGCATAGCTGGTACAAATTTGGTACAAATTTTTTATTACCATCTGTGAAAAATGCTGTAGGGGGCAAGATACCACGAAGACCTCTACGGGAGGGGGTGAAATATAAATATAACTAAAAACGACCAATAATAGTGTGGAATCCATGGTTATCAGGACTACTGGAGCGATTTGAACCAAACTTGGTACACTTACGACTTACTGTCGGGAGTCTAACCGTGTGGATGTAAGATACCCCAGCACACATAGGGACGGGGTCGAGAGGGTGAGATATAATAATAATAATAATAATAATAATAATAATAATAATAATAATAATAATAATAATAATAATAATAATAATAATCGAAAATAGTGTCGTATCCATGGTTTTCGGTGTCGCGTCGCTGAGATGAAAATTAACAGTCCGAAAAGTTTTAAAGTCGAAGTTCAGCCCACTTTGGCATATGGATTGAGAAAGTGTAAAAGAAAAAAAAACTGTTCAAAATGACCGAGATAATGGACGTAGCTATCAACCAAAACGGATACAAGTATGACTTATTATCTAATGTTATTTGTTTTTTTTTACGTCCCACTAACTACTTTTACGGTCTTCGGAGACGCCGAGGTGCCGGAATTTAGTCCCGCAGGAGTTCTTTTACGTGCCAGTAAATCTACCGACACGAGGCTGTCGTATTTGAGCACCTTCAAATACCACCGGACTGAGCCAGGATCGAACCTGCCAAGTTGGGGTTAGAAGGCCAGCGCCTTAACCGTCTGAGCCACTCAGCCCGGCGACTTATTATCTAGAAAATATATACTGTATGGGCAAGACACCCCTAAAACGACTACGAGAGGGGGTGAAATACAAATATAACTAAAAATGACGAATAATAATAATAATAATAATAATAATAATAATAATAATGCCGAGTCCGTAGTTCTCGCGATTACTGGAGCGATTTCAACCAAATTTGGTACACTTATGACTTACTATCCATACTTTTCTGGGTCGCTGAGATGAACTGTGACACTCCGGATGCCGTTTAAGACAATGTTCAGTCCCAATCGACAGGGGGTGAAAACAGGTGAAAAGAAAATATCCAAAGTGACCGAGTTTAAGGACGTACAGTATGTGTGTATGTTCCAGCACACCTCTCAACCAATCTTGGTATACATATGACTCATTATCTGGAATAAATTACTATGGGGGTAAGATACCGCTAGCACCCTTAGAGGTGGGATTGAATTATAAAAAATATGGAAAGAGGAGTGAAATATAAAAATAATAAATGACAAATATTAATGTACAGTCTACAGTTTTCGGGGTTGCTGAGGTGAATAATGACACTCCCGATATCGCTGAAGTCCACGTTCAGCCCCTATCGGCATGGAGATGAGAAGGGGTGTAAAGGAAAATGTCCAAATTGACCGAAATTAAGCACGTATGCGTGTATCTTCTAGCACGGCTCTCATACAGTAGTCTATTGCTTGGCACTGGCCAGAGTAAAGTGTAGCTTTCACCGAAGTCCCAGTCTCATCCATGGCTGTGACAATATGGAAGCTGCTGGGGTATGGGTGGTGCTGAGTAATGGCATTCAGAGCACGACTAATGCATCTGAGTGTTATGAAAGGTGTTGCTCATAGGGTCAGTCGTGCTGCAATAGCACTTTCTGACCAAGTGAGGAAAGCAATGGCAAACTACCTCACTCCTCGTCTTGCCTAGTACGCCTCATTTTGGTGCTGCCATTGGTTTTTGCGGTTTCCTTATAACCGCATAACCTTTGGTGGTGCTATTTGAGGATCCAACCAGCCTCTGGGCTGATGACCTAACAGACAACACATTGGTGAAATGAAATGGCGTATGGCTTTTAGTGCCGGGAGTGTCTGAGGACATGTTCGTCTCGCCAGGTGCAGGTCTTTTGATTTGACGCCCATAGGCGAACTGCGCGTCATGGTGAGGATGAAATGATGATGAAGACGACACATACACCCAGCCCCCGTGCCAACAAAATCAACCAATGATGGTTAAAATTCCCGAGCCTGCCGGGAATCGAACCCGGGACCCCTGTGACCAAAGGCCAGCACGCTAACCATTTAGCCATGGAGCCGGACAGTCTATTGGTGCACACATATGACTTACTATCCGAAAAAATTACTGCTGGAGGAAAACACCCCGAGCACTCCGAGGTGAAATATAAAAATAAACGAAAACGACTGATATCAATGGTGAATCCATTGTTTACGAGATCACTGAGTTGAACTGTGACACTCTTGGATGCAGGTTAAGTCATACTCCAGCCGTAATCGAAATGAGGTTGAGAAGGGGTGAAAATTATTATTACTGTAAAATAACCCAGATACAAGCTACGAAACTTGGTACACATATGACTTACTACCTGAAAAAAATACTGTTGAGGGAAAAACACTCCTAGTAGAGGGTGTGAAATATAAAAGTAAACGAAAGCGACTGATATTAATGTCGAATCCAAATTTACGAAGTCGCTGAGTTGAACTGTGACACTCTGGATGCTGGTTAAGTCATACTCCTGCGGCAAGCAGAATGGAGGTTGAGAAGGAGTGAATATGAATGTAAAAATGACCAAGATTATGGATGTATGTGGGTATGTTCCAGAATAGCTCTCAATGATACTTGGTACACATATGACTTCTAAGGTTAAGTTATGAGTAGGTTCCCACCTTCCAATACTTATCAATTTCTGTATAATAGGTTTATTAATTACATAATATAAACCATCTTAATCTCTAGTACATGTTTCGTTCCGATTATGGAACATCTTCAGCTAAAATTTGACAAAATGGCAAGACAAATAAAACACATTGATGTTATTATGATACAAAAGTATTGGAAGATGGGAACCTACTCATAACTTAACCTTAGTTGTGTTGAGCCAATATGGGATAAACATGAGATTTATAAGCTACACATATGACTTACCATCTGGAAAAAAATGCTATGGAGATGAAACATCCCAACCCCCGCTAGCGGTGGGGATTGGGAGAGGACAAAATGTAAAAAAATAATGGAAAATAACCTATATTAATGTAGAATCAATTGTTTATGTATCGCCGAGATGAACTGTGACGCCATGGATACCGTTTAAGTCCACGTTCAACGTTCAGCCTGCATTGAGATGGGGTCTGAGATAGGATTAAAAGTAAAAAGTCTGACTCTAAAATAACCGAGATTAGTGTTGAATCCAGTGCTTTTAGGGTCGCAAGGCTAATTGGTGACAGTCTCAATGACAGTTGAAATCGTGAACATCGTATCTCTAGTTATTACTTTTTTTTGACAGGATCAGATACTTCCCAGTCAATTCGAGCTTCCATAAAGACAAAGTTGTACTCGAAAATTAAATAATCTACGAGTAAAACTTGAAATCAATAACATTTAAATAACTCTAAAACTACATAATAGATCGTAAAATATCCGTCAACATGTTAAAAAGGAATTCTATAACAATTCACTTCCCACATAACTAACTGGTAATACAAATCTTAAAGGTAAACATTCAAAAGCTATCCGAGCAACGCCTGGTACTATGGCTAGTTATGTGTATGAGTCTATCTACCATTTTGTCCGTTTTTTTTTTTGTTTTTTTTCAATTTGCTTTCCGTCGTACCGGCACAGATGGGTCTAATGGCGACGATGGGATAGGAAAGTGCTAGAAGTGAGAAGGAAGCGACCGTGGCCTTAATTAAGGTACAGCCCCAGCATTTGCCTGGTATGAAAATGGGAAACCACGGAAACCCATCTTCAGGGCTGCCGACAGCGGGGTTTCTCAACATCTCCCGAATCCAAGCTGATAGCCACGCGGCCACTTGCTCGGTAGTTCAAAAATTAAATGTCCAAACCTATAATTTAAAATTAAGTCGCAACCAGCTTTGAGGTTGTCAGTACGTTTGCTTGATGATGCAAAATATTGCAGTATGGTGGAAGTTGCAAGCTCTAAAATTCGCAAGTGTCACGTAGATTGCCTTTACTGTTTGAGCTACTACTTTTGTTCAATGAAATGAAATGGCGTATGGCTTTTAGTGCCGGGAGTGTCCGAGGACATGTTCGGCTCGCCAGGTGCAGGTTTTTTGATTTGACACCCGTAGGCAACTTGAGCGGCGTGATGAGGATGAAATGATGATTAAGACGACGCATACACCCAGCCCCCGTGCCAGAGAAATTAACCAATGATGGTTAAAATTCCCGACCCTGCCAGGAATCGAACCCGGGATCCCTGTGACCAAAGGCCAGCACACTAACCATTTAGACATGGAGCCGGACTCTTGTTCAATATTATCTGCTGACTGAAGAATATACTCTCTTGAGGAACGGAAATGAACAACTTAGGTGGATGTACATAATATAATTTTGAATTCGTGTTTGTGTTATAAGTACGTGAAGCTGACCTTGAACTCTGAGGCACACTCTTTCACCCGGACGGGTACGGCGCAGGATCTCGTTGCCATTAGCAACCACAAACTCCCCCCCCCCCCCACCAACCACCCTTTCCTCCTCATCTGTTTACTTATTGAAGAGCTGTATCAAACACTAATATACATATTTACTGCTGTAAACTTTAGCAGAAATACGACTCTGTTTCTCTCCTCACTCCGAGCTGAAGTTTTCTACACTAATGCAATATACTTCCTCAAGATGAATATTCGTAACTTGCTGAACACAATCAAATATTCTTAAAAGAATATCTGTAGAAGCCTTAAAAGTGGAGAGACGGTACATTTTACAGGCCAACGAATCTGATTCTGATTAAGTTTAATGAATGATATGTTGTTGTTGTTGTTGTTGTTGCTGTTGTTGTTGTTGTTGTTGTTGCTGCTGCAAAGTAGAATGGTGCGTCATGATTTAACATTTCGCGGAATCACTATGGGTGTGAAATCAGTGGTATATCATGTGAATCGAATGGCTGTATTGAAGCAGAATTTGGAAATGAATCTGGTCCGAACAGAAGGGACATCGCTACTCTTTTCTATCAACATCAATGGTAGATGGCCTGAATTTCTTTCCTTGGTTTCGCCTGTGCCGTTAGTTTCAGTGTTCCTCTCTCGCCTTGTCTTTGTGTCGGTGCGTTGTGACCCATCCTGCGGCCTGGTGATCTCAAGTTTCTCGCTGATGGATGGTTTTTGCTTCGAAATGCATACCTAGCAGGTTATAAATAGTCGTTGCAGCCGGAGAATTTATCTTTCTAACGTCGAAGAACAACTAGTGTCATGTTTATACATCTGACCGAGTATTAACGTTACTGTTGAATTTCCATAGTGTACATAGATTGTAAAGGAACTCATAGTGCCGAAATTTCGCCGTGAAAATGGGATCTCTAACGTAATAATGTTAGCCTATTGGTGTTTACGTCTTGCGAACTACTTTTAAGACTTTCAGTGAGGCTGAGGTGCCAGAATTTTGTCCCGGTACATCTACCGGCACGAGATGTATTTGATAACCTTCAAATACCATCGGACTGGGCCGGAATCGAACCCTACAATTTGAGCTTAGAAGGTCAGGGCTGTACCACCTGAGCTACTAAGGTCGGCGGTTCCTCAACGTGCCAATCATTGTACAGACACATGTCACATACATTTAAACAAACCAAGCCTCATGGTCCTTGGACCTTTTTTTTTTTTGCTAGGGGCTTTACGTCGCACCGACACAGTTAGGTCTTATGGCGACGATGGGATGGGAAAGGCCTAGGAGTTGGAAGGAAGCGGCCGTGGCCTTAATTAAGGTACAGCCCCAGCATTTGCCTGGTGTGAAAATGGGAAACCACGGAAAACCATCTTCAGGGCTGCCGATAGTGGGATTCGAACCTACTATCTCCCGGATGCAAGCTCACAGCCGCGCGCCTCTACGCGCACGGCCAACTCGCCCGGTGGGGCCTTGGACTACCAAGTGACTGCTGCTCAGGCCAGAGATTTTCAGATTACGAGGTGATGCGTGGTCAGTGCGACGAATCCTCTCGGCTTATATTCTTGGCTTTCTAGACCAGGGCTGCTACTTCACTGTCAAATAATTCCTCAAACTCAGGTAGGCTGAGTAGACCTACAGCAGAACCAGCCCTCAGATCCAGATAAAAATTGCTGACCTGCCCGCGAATTAAAAGCGGGGCCTCCGGATATGACGGCTCGTTACTCCTAGACAGTGGGCAGGTGCTTTTAAAATGCCGCCCAGAAAAGCACTGGGATTCAATCTCGTAGTCTTGGGCATAGAAATCGAGCGTCTCAACCAGCTGCACTGAACGGACGGTCAATAATAAACATTAACACCCTTCACGAATTGACTACCTCGACTGGGAACGAATTTGTACACTTCAGATTTTGAATCGGATACTATATAAAACTCTGATCTATCGAGGTTCAAGTTTCAATGTAGTCCGATGGCTTCAATGTTTGTCAACTTACTGTAAAACAGCAATCATCATCATCATCATCATCATCATCATGAAGTTACATCAATGCCAGTGAGGAAGCATTTGCATTATTTTAATACAATGTACAGTATTCGTATGTCCATTTTTATGGTTTTATTATAGGACACAAATGTCGTTAACTCAGATAACTTTGAATCACATTTTGTAATACCGAATTCACAACTATATTGCTCGTACAGCAGACACGACACACTAAATGCCTGACATTTTTGAAACAAAACAAAAAAAAACAAAACAAATAAAAGCAACGTTTTACATATAAACATGAAATGCTGCCAACAATCGGGAAATACCACCCAGGATAATTAATGAATTTCCCAATTAATGTTACCCATCCTTCTGAACTCCACCATAGTGTAACGGTTAACGTTATTACCAGCTGTCCTCAGAGGCCAGGTTACGTTTCCCGGCAGTCAGAGAATTAAGATGGGCATGAGTCTTTGTATGTGGTTAAAAAGGAACATGCATCTCAACTCCGTTGGAATGAGCTTGCTAAAAAAAATAAATAAATAAATAAATAAATAAATAAATAAATAAATAAATAAATAAATAAATAAATAAATAAATAAATAAATAAAAGAGGGAAGTATATCGTGTAAAGGAAAACTTAAAATGCACATTGAAAAAATCTGAATTTCTCCGTAAAATAAATTGTGCATCATGTTGAAGTAGGCAGTGATACAGTACTTAGGTGGTGGTGGTAGTTGTGGTGGTTATCGTTTTAAGATGAAGTACTAATAGGCAACCACGCTCATTACGTAGGAAGATAAAGGGACTCGATAAAGTTAGGTTAAGTTCAAGACTAAAAACTGAGAGTATATTTTATTAAACTGGCAATTAGTCTGCCTGTCGAAGAAGTATAACCGTGCCGACCAAGATCCCTTCACTGATACTGTTTGTATGAGCGAAGCAGTAAATAAACTTTCTTTAATTCTCGGAACAAAACTGAAGGTTAATGCTAGAAGATAGATAGTGTTGAAATACCAGCACTGACAAATATGGCCATGGAAAGAAATGCTGGATGCAACAATCTGCATTAGAATGGCTCTGAATAAAAATCCCACAGTGAAAATCTAGCAGTTGCTTCGGTGAAGAGTAATCAATGATGTGTCTTGTCTGTGAATCGTTGTCTAACAATGCAGTATGCGTTTCTGTCGTAGCTGTCGTGCTTTCTGTAAGTAGTTTATTTGAGCGTTATCGTAATATGTTCTCAACAAAAATAATCCGAATAGGCTATATTTAATCAAACCTACCAGAAATATCAGGGAAATCCAAGTCGATGGCGACCATTTGACGTTATGAAAATGGCTAAGGTATGATCGATGACTAACTTATTGACGAGGTCGGTGAAGGAGAGTGTTGTATGTGGTGAGTGAGTTGCAGGGATGTTGGGGAGAATACAAACACCCAGTTCCCGATTCAGAGGAAATAACCATTTAAGGTTAAAATTTCTGCCCCAGCAGTATTATTTTAAGCGATGCTAAGCGATGTCTGCCGTCCTTTGTCACCTCATCCAGACTGTGTTAACTGAATCACGCCGAAGTAGATATAATGCACTGTAAACACTAAGTGACGCTAGCATACGTAGGTATGACTGGTGAAGTCTTAAGGGTTTGAATTCTTCCGGCGTCCTGATATGATGTTCTAAACGCGTGACATTAAAGTATGGTTCACTACTAGCAACTTAGTTTCTGAGTATCTTTTTTTGTTTTTGGTACTAAATATGCAAATATACTTTACCGTAACAGTTAACCAACGATTATTGGAAGTATAAATAAATAAATAAATAAATAAATAAATAAATAAATAAATAAATAAATAAATAAATAAATAAATAAATAAATAAATAAATAAATAAATAAATAAATAAATAAATAAATAAATAAATAAATAAATAAATAAATAAATAAATAAATAAATAAATAAATAAATAAATAAATAAATAAATAAATAAATAAATAAATAAATAAATAAATAAATAAATAAATAAATAAATAAATAAATAAATAAATAAATAAATAAATAAATGTTAGTACGTATCATTATATTTTTTTACAATTTCTTTTACATCTCACCGACACAGATAGGTCTTATGGCGACGTCGGAATAGGAACGGCCTAGGAGTAGGAAGGAAGCGGCCGTGGCCATAATTAAGGTACTGCCCTAGCATTTGCCTGGTGTGAAAATAGGAAACCACGGGGAAACACCCCGACCGCACGGCCAACTCGCCCGGTTTATTATTATTATTATTATTATTATTATTATTATTATTATTATTACTATTATTATTATTATTATTATTATTATTATTATTATTATTATTATTATTATTATTATTATTATTATTATTATTATTAAGTAATTTTGGATTGTATAATCTGTAGACAATAATTTTAAGTCTAGTTAAGAAATATTGAGGTATATACCTAGCTACTCTACAAATCATTCCTCTGTTTATAGACAGTAGACGATACTGAACACTCGTTAGTTCACATACCACTGATGCTATGCTTCATTTTAAATTCATAGGGTACTGTTGAATAATAAATTGGCAGGTTCCAGTTCGTTTATAAGCCTCTGGTGGGGCAATCCAAGGCATCTTGTCGAGAAATGAGCAGCAAATCCGCTTCTGTGCTGCAGCCGTATTGAATGTTGTTCACGCAGCTTATGGCACGCGTGTCCGATTTCAATGAATTATCTCTAACCCTGCTGTTAGCTATTGAAAGCGCACTGTTGCAAAGAACTAATAGCATGGTAATACCAATGAAGCGTTTAAATATGAAACAAGCGTTATACAGGAATGTAATGATGATACATATCCAACATCCAGTCCAAAGAACAACGACTGTCCATCATCATCATCGTCATCATCATCATCATCATCATCATCAACAATAATAATATCTTCCTTCAATTTATCCCAGTTATTTCTGGGGTCGCTGGTTTTGGCTGGAACTCTAAGGTTGTTGTCCTTCCTGACGCCACGTGATATTTGGGATGTTTCTGCTTTCTTTCTTTCTTTCTTTCTTTCTTTCTTTCTTTCTTTCTTTCTTTTAAAATTTTCCTTAACGTTGTGCCAACACGGATAGGTTTTATGGCGGCGTTGGGATAGGAAAAGCCTAGGAGTGAGAAGGAATTGGCCGTGGCCATAATTAAGATACAGCTTCAGCATTTTCCTGGTGTAAGAATGGGAAACCACGGAAAACCACCTTTAGGGCTGCCAACAGTGGAGTTCGAACCCACTATCTCTTGAATTCAAGCTCATAGCTGCGCGACCCTAAACGCACGGCCACTTGCACTTGCTCGGTGGGATGAAAATCCAATTCTAGGACCAACTGGGATTCGAACCTCCCCCTTCCGGTTGGGAAGCCAGCAGTTAAACCACTCAGCTAATCACTCCTTCTTGTTCTTCTTCGTATTATTATTATTATTATTATTATACCGGAGGTACACCTACTCCGTACATTCAAACTGAGCGCATTTTACAAGGTCATATGTAGTACGATTAGTGAACTGTCTAGCTGAAGAACTTTCGAACTTTAGCTTCAGATGTCTCTACTGTCAACTTATGTGCCCCCTCTGGTGGGAAGATAGACAATTAATCTTCAAAGAAATGTTTAGTTTCTACGTTTAAAAAACTGTGATGCTTGTAGATTCGTTTCTGTGTTCATAGGTTACTAGCACTGCTATCCCTCCCTTCTTCATGTAAATTTTCCACCAATAACAAATTTTGGATATTTATTAAATTAACCGATAGAAAATGAGAGTGTGTACTGGGCTTCGGCCCAGAGAGTTCTGGAACCTTCCTCTCCGCTATAAAAGCTGGGACCTTTTGGGCCATGTTGCCTTTTCCATCGCTCCAGTCAAGAGGTTTAGAGTGTGTTCGTAGTGGAGACAGGGGGCAAGCCTCGCCCGTCATCGAAATTCCCACCGGGTCAAGGTAATGGTAATCTTTTAATCATGTAATAGTTACAGAAAGCTAACTTGAGGGGAAGGTTTCAAAATTATTTCGTAATGTAAATCTATCAACTTTTCCATGTAAATTTTCAAACAAGTCTAAGGACTTTATTCTAACTTAGGAAATAAAGAGTGTTAACCCTCTCGTAATTCCCATTCAACTTGGTATTGGGCTGACTATGATTTTGTAAACTTTATCTCTTCTTTTTGGTATTTCATTTTTTCTCTCCGTCTAGCCTCCTCTGTAGTATAGCTTAACCTCTGTAACTTCGGGCCTTAAGCCCATATAGGTTTTTAAGAACTGTCAAGTGTATTTCAAAGGAGTGCGAGCGTTCGCCACTTAACATTTTGGTTTTCGGCCGATATATTAAATCTTTTCTTTTTTCACTAAGGCCACACGGAATGGGCACTTGCCTCTGTCAAAGTCTAACTTTCCTATTTAAATGTAACTTAGGCTGTCGAGCGAGTAAGATAGTGAAAACTGTTTGTTTTTGATCTGATGTAAAATTTAAATTGTGCCTTGGAGAGACTAGATTGTAATACGATTGGAGAGTAGTCTCCTAGCGGATCAATTGAATGGAGCAGTGGTGCTCTTTTGAAAATGTGTAACTTTAGAGTTTCAAGCTCACTCTGTAAGTTATTGTGTACCTGATTGTTTTAGGGTTATCAAATCATTCTTGTGTCTATTGCTGACGAGTTCACCCATGCCTGTCCATCAGTTATTTGTTGTTGTTCATCTAGTTTGAATTTAAAAAAGAGGGGAAAATTATAATTTTATTGTTTTAAATTAAGATCTGTCCGCCTCTGTGGTGTAGTGGTTAGCGTGATTAGCTGCCATCCCCGGATGCCCGGGTTCGATTCCCGGCTCTGCCACGAAATCTGAAAAGTGGTACGAGGGCTGGAACGGGGTAAATTCAGCCTCGGGAGGTCAACTGAGTAGAGGTGGGTTCGATTCCCACCTCCGCCATCCTCGAAGTGGTTTTCCGTGGTTTCTCTCTTCTCCTCCAGGCAAATGCCGGGATGGTACCTAACTTCAGGCCACGGCCGCTTCCTTCCCTCTTCATTGTCTATTCCTTCCAATCTTCCCATTCCCCCTGCAAAGCCTCTATTCATCACAGCTGGTGAGGCCTTCTGGGCGAGATACTAGTCCTGCTCCCCAGTTGTATCCCCGACCCGATGTCTGACGCTCCAGGACACTGCCCTTGAGGCGGTAGAGGTGGAATCCCTCACTGAGGGAGACTCCGATGTTTTGCAAGACGTGAAGAATGATTTATTTTTACGGCTCTAGCGAACCTTCCCTCTACTTTACTAATGCCTATATTCTTCGAAGACTTGGATATCAAAAACCCTGGAAGTAAACAGATTAAGAAAGAAAGAAGAAATTATGATCTGATCTTTTCTCTGTCCACCCATTCCCGCCCGCACCTTCTTACACCGCTGTGCTCCACGGAAACCCTGTAAAATTAAAATTATTATTATTATTATTATTATTATTATTATTATTATTATTATTATTATTATTATTACATATTTATAGCATGTTAACTGTTAACACGATGGACAGATCAGCAAGACAACGCAACACCGCACTGACAGTCCGACTCGTTGGCTGAACGGTCAGCGTACTGGCCTTCGGTTCAGAGGGTCCCGGGTTCGATTCCCGGCCGGGTCGGGGATTTTAACCTTAATTGGTTAATTCCTACGGCACGGGGGCTGGGTGTATGTGTTGTCTTCATCATCATTTCATCCTCATCACGAAGCGCAGGTCGCCTACGGGAGTCAAATAGAAAGACCTGCACCTTGGCGAGCCGAACCCGTTCTGGGATATCCCAGCACTAAAAGCCATACGACATTTCATTTCATTACCGCACTGACAGAAAGTGAAAGGCGATACCCGTGGATGGAGTTGTTAGAAGTGTTTGAAAAAGCGCTTTTCCCAATGTGGGTGGGACAAAGAATGTATCAAACAGTATCACCTTCTGTCGTAAGAATGACTAGAACGGAAAAACTTCTCAACGGCTCCCAAACTGGGAGACTCCGATGGTTTGCAAGACATGAAGAATGATTTATTTTCACGGCTCTAGCGAACCTTCCCTCTACTTTACCAATGCCTATAGCCCATTCTTCGAACGACTTGGACTACATTTTCCTCGTTGTAAGTTACAGTACTTCCAATACTAGTGCTAAAGAAAGCGAGCAAACTTAAAGTTTTGCGCAACTGATAATACTGTGATCAAAACCTCAGGAAATCCAGTTTTACGTGATATCCGAACCACAGGGACTAACATTACAGAAAGTTCACTTGCAATGGCTGGGATTCGAACCGCGGCCGCCTTAATGGGAAGCCATACTCAAGGCGGTGGGCTGGGATATAGTACCATATCTTAAGTACTTATTCGATTACTGTTTGCATATAGGAGCCATATAATGGAATAATCATCAGTGCTGCCGACGGTGAGATTCGAACACACTATCTCCCGAATGCAAGCTCACAGTTACGCGACGCTAACTGCGTGGCAAACTCGCTCGGTGCAAGGAGAAATACTGTAGTTCACGTTACCGTATTTGCATACAAGTGTGAAGTTTTGTGGCCATGAGTTAGGACACAGTATATAACAAGACCTTCACACTAATAAAAGTAGGGCAATATCCATAATAATAAAAATAATCAGTAATTAAATCTAGTTCGAGAAAGGCAAAGAGGCTCAGAATCGATATGAGGGGTGAAAAAGCAAAACAGAGATTAGGGGATAGAAATTAATTTTAGAATAGATACAAAGTTAACGGGGCGAGAAAGAAGAAAATGAAATAATGGGTTGACATAGAAATAGGTCTAATTATCTGGAGTTCTTGTAATATGGCGCCAGGCACTGGTTTGTATACCAACGTACAAAGAGACCTTCTGAGTGTATTACCCGCGCTCGTGAACATCTGCTGTGCGAGAGGGCGGTACAGTACATCCACGGTATCCACTGCCTGTCGTAAGGTGACTAAAAACATGACTTCAGGGGATTTCAAGATGGGAGCGTGGATCGGCAATCACGGGGCCTTAGCATTGCTTCCACTAACTTGTACCAGGCTCCTCACATGTTTTTCTTTCTTATCAGACTTACATTAGTCAACCACGACTGTATCACGTTTACGAGGTCTAGGGTGTCTTTCATCTTCACGTCCTCGGTGATCCTTCCGTTTCATTTGCCGGCACTGTCATTCCTGGAATGGTTAGACCTGTTCCATTTCACCTCTAACTATTGTTAAAAGAGAATTGCCATCCAGTTTTACTTCCTCTTCCTCCTTAACGAATGGCACATCAAACGGTCATGTTCCATGAATTCCTAAAAATGCACTGTTGACTAATTTTCTTATATACAGGCTGAAGCGTAATTCGCGCACTCGGGCGTCGCAGCGCGACTCCTCACATGCCAGCAATAAAAAAATGTCTCTTACAAAATTTCGTCTTGCGAGTATATCCGGCAGAAAAACGACGTTGAAGAGTAGCAATCTGGCAACACTGTAACCACATGTAGGGTAACTACCTCTGTCAGCAGATGTTACTCGTACTGCACAGTTGGTGCAGTGGATAGAGTTTTGGGTTAGCATGCAGGAGGTCGAGTGGTCGATCCTTGGTTGAGGCGTATGTTTTTTATTTCGTAAATGTAGTCCAGCCGCCTCTGTGGTGTAGTGGTTAGCGTGATTAGCTGCCACCCCCGGAGGTCCGGGTTCGATTCCCGGCTCTGCCACGAAATTTGAAAAGTGGTACGAGGGCTGGAACGGGGTCCACTCAGCCTCGGGAGGTCAACTGAGTAGAGGCGGGTTCGATTCCCACCTCAGCCATCCTCGAAGTGGTTTTCCGTGGTTTCCCACTTCACCTCCAGGCAAATGCCGGGATGGTACCTATCTTAAGGCCACGGCCGCTTCCTTCCCTCATCCTTGCCTATCCCTTCCAATCTTCCCATCCCCCTACTGGGCCCCTGTTCACTATAGCAGGTGAGGCCGCCTGGGCGAGGTACTGGTCATACTCCCCAGTTGTATCCCCCGACCAAGAGTCTGAAGCTCCAGGACACTGCCCTTGAGGCGGTAGAGGTGGGATCCCTCGCTCAGTCCGAGGGAAAAGCCGAACCTGGAGGGTAAACAGATGATGATGATGATGAAATGTAGTCCAGGTGGTGTGGTATCTGGCATCTTAATCGTCAACAGCGATTGCAGTGGGTCCTCTAGAAACCATTTGCACTTACATACTACGATCCTAGAAATGGAAGAACAATCGTTTTCATTGGTCATCTTTGAAAGGCGCCCTGTCCACGTCGTGGGCGTGAATTTATTCGCACCACTTCATCTACTAGATGTGTAACCTGTTTGTTTCAGCTGTCTATTTCTTATTAGTCTAACCAGGTATTTGTTGTTTCAGCGTTACAAAATGTTGTAAATGTAGGATACATGTGACCTCAGAAACGGTGTCTTACTGTATTACAGTAGATAATGTCAGATGGAAATTAGCAAATAAAAATGCTCCTCAACCCAGGATCGAACCATCGACCTCCTGCATGCCAACCAAAAACTCTACCCACTGCACCAACTGTACAGAACGACGAGAACGTGCTGACAGCGGTAGTTACCCTACATATGGTTACAGTGTTGCCAGATTGCTACTCTTCAACGTCCGTTTTCTACCGGATATACTCGCAAGACGAAATTTTGTAAGAGACATTTTTTTATTGCTGGCATGTGAGGAGTCGCGCTGCGACGCCCGAGTGCGCGAATTACGCTTCACCCTGTATATGATATTTTCCTTGTCGTGTCGTTGTTAACCAACATCTAAATGGACCCGATCGACTACGAGCAGCAGTTGTTGCGAACAACTCTATAAACGCTGTAAGCTCCTCAATGACATATATGAATCGCTTGATGCTGAAAGGAAATTTTTGACAATGTTTAAAGTTTACAGGAGGAAAGAACTGCCTAGGTGATGGAAAATGTCAACCTATGATTTACGCTTCTGCCACTGCATGACGCCTGTACTAATGCACACTTCAGTGCACGCAAATACAAAATGCAATCCATAGATTATTAAAAAAAAATACTTTTGTTATTTTTACAGAAGTCCCCTTGGCACATTAAATATAGTGTAACTTCGGAAATTTGAATGTCAACTTCCACATAAAACCCACAAACAATTACAAAATGTATTGTTATTGCCTTTGAAAGGTCTAAATCTAATTCTCAGTATGAACACTGAAGAAATATTGCCAAACTGAATAGTAATATGAAAATGAAGTACAATATCAATTCAAGAATCACTGAAACACAGAAAGCAATTCCAACCACAGCAGTTCAATGTAATGAAATAACTCCAAAACAACAGTGATATTATGCACATCTACAGCAGATGTCTCCATTTAACATCACACGGAGATTTCACAAGCACGGCACAGCGTTGGTGTAGACTGCAGAGGTCTCCTTTCAACACCAAACGGTGGCTCTATCTATCATCTGTAGTATCGCATCAAAACCGAACATTTCGTGAAACCTGCAGAAGTTCTTTTTTAAACACCTAGCGTCATCAAGCGACAAGCAAGCGTCAGAATACTGCTGCATCTCTGTTATTGGAGAATGAGACAAATGAACACAGCTTATTGGTGCGGAGCGGTGAGGCGAAGCAGGTTCCGTTACCTCGCTAGTATTGTCACTTGCTGTTACCAAAGGCCAGGTGGGTCATCATCATTGATCATCATCATTCCCACCACCACCGACCCACCGATTGGAGAGCCAACACCTGACCTGAGCAGACGTCACTGCCTACCGCCAGCTCACCGTCGTCGCCCGCCAAGAGCCAGCCCAGCCCACTCGCTCTCGCCTTCGCCACGAGCCCCTGCCCGCACTCACGGGCAGCCAATCAACGCCAAGCCTGCCGAGTTCCCAGCGCGGTCCGCCTTCCCAGATATAGTCTGGGACCAGTCTTTCTGTAGACCAGTGAAGACTTAGAAACTGCAAACCACCTACAACCAGCAAAGTGAAGTCATCGAGAAAAATATGAAGAAAAAGCACTCAAGGCCCAAAACGAGGTCGAAGGGCTAAAATTCCTCACTGGTCCCTCGGGACCTATGAGAATGGCTGCTAGGTCTGCCATTTCTCCACCGGCTCTTCGTGCAGCCACTGTCCCTGCCAAACCACTCTAAGACTAGAGTAGCCCTGAACACACAGCAAATTTGTCTAGTGCTCAGTGAATCACCTGCTCGTGTCTTGTCCCGGCGAGATCCGTTAACTATACCTGACACGACTGGTGCCCACTGAGTGCGCCTCTTACTGGTCCTCTTCGGAGTTTGACCCATTTCGTGCCTTCCCCTCCCTCAACTTCCCCAACCCTCCCCCCCCCGCACTGTCGGGTCAATCTCGGTGGATTGAGTAGCTGGGACCCCGTCAATTCCACCATGACTTCCGTCCCTAAAACCCCACCTCTCCCCCGCTTACGCCACAGTGTCAAGAAATTTGAGAAGATGTACTCACCAATCATCATTCCTCCACCTCTCTCCCTCTCACCCAACGACAAATCTGCTCTCGCAACCTACCGCCACCATATGAACCAAGTTACCACTCCCATCCTACACCAAATTCAGCTCCTTCAAGAACTCAAGAACGGCTTCATCATCATCTTCGCCTTTGATCCTGACAGCTATTTTGATATCACCGTCTACCTAGAGAACGAAAACGTTCATTATTTTGTCTGCAGGGAAATGACCGAGGTTGTTGATGCAGCGGTCCAAGCCTCTCCTACCGTCAACCACACAGCTAACCAAACTCTCTTTTCCCGTCTACCTCCTAAAATCTCCAGATTCTCCCAGTCAGATATCACGCTTGCTCCCGACCTACATATTATACCTCCTTCACTCACACCCTCACTCACAAACACTCCACCAACTACCGAGCCCGGTAGTGAGGTCCCATTAGCCTCACAACCGGTCAAGGTTACTGACTCCCCACCATCTACTGAGTCCGGTACCGAACCCGGAAGTGAGACCTCATTAGCCTCACAACCGGCCAAGGTCACCGACTCCCCACCATCTACCGAGTTCGGAAGTGAGACCCCATTAATCTCACAACCGGATAAGGCTACTCTTAACAAGCACACTCAAACTGGGAACAGGCGTAACAAACCTGCCTCTCGGTTAAAACCCCCACCAACACCCAACACTCACAGTACACCTACACGTCACCGCCCCTCCACACTTATCACACAGTGCTACAATTGCCTGCAATTGGGCCACTCTGCTGCTTCATGCACAGAGGCTACCAGGTGCAACAGATGTGGTGGCGCTCACCGCCACACTGTCTGCACGATACCCAAAGCCCAGGCGAGGTGCGCTAACTGCGAAGGCAGTCATGCAGCCTCCTACCCTGGCTGCCCTTACCTAAAGCGGGCAATTAAAGCACACTACAAACATTCACAACACTTACACGCACACTCCTCACCCCCACTTCAGCCTCACCACCGCTCTGCCACTGCCTCGAACCCAGCTCCTCTTCCTACCCTAAATCCTGCCCTGCCAAGTCTCGACAACTCCACCCTCCTCAACCTCCTCCTCATCCAGTTACTTTCGTCCCTCAATCAGCCCATGCCAAGCCGCCAGTTAATTATTAGCTAATCCCCCCCCTCACACATCGCCCTGTTCCAAGAAGTTAACTCCTCATCTACCCCCTGTTACACCCGCACCCTCTCGGACTCCCCTTAACTTCCTCCAACAATTATGTTCTTCTACAAAATTTTTATGAAGCAACATTGGGAATGGTCACTTACTGGATGGGTGACCATCCACCTGATGTTGCCGCCCCCCCCCCCCCCTCATCGTTGGACTCTAATCTCAGAGTGCCAACGACTCCACCAACCCCTGCCCTACTAAGGGCACCTTTGGCCCCATCTGGGGCCCAGACCATATCCTGGTCAGTTCGATCCCCACACAACTATACCAGTTCACCTGCAACCGTTATGTTCCTACTGTCATCAATTATGAAATAGCACTCAAGGCCTGAAACATTGGTCGACGGGCTAAAATCACTCACTGGTCCCTAGGGACCTTTGAGAGGCTGGTCTGGAGGCCAGGTGGTCGCTAATGAGGACACTGTGGTCATAAGACTATCTTAATTTCATATGAGTACGAATTTGGAAAAAAAAACTGAAACAATTATGAACAGGAAAGAAAATTCTCTACCAAGATATTCATGAACGAAACCCTGATAGTCAATGTACCTATTAAAATGGGACTTCACTTGCGTATTTCCACACCTTGCAGTATCTATGGATAAGAGCTCGCACATCTTGCATTAAGACACCATCAGCGGCGGTGGGCTCTCAGGAGCACATGAGCACGTGCACACCCAGTTCTAATGGACATTCACGCATTCATGGATAATTCAAAATTGTTTCCTTTGTTTCTGCCTGATTTCGTCAATTAATCGAAAGTATTCGACTTATATCGAAGGTCCGTTACACTGACAGCTGTTCGTTTCGACTGAATGCAGGGAGCACACTGGAGATTTTGCTACGAGCCTGAAGACTACACGCATGCGCATGGAGATGACGTCATGGTTTATGCACAGATATTTCCATAAGTGAGGAGCACTGTAAGGTATGCGCCTTTCATTCTACAACTACCCTCAAACAAGTGGTAGTATTACACTTGACCACAAGGGTCCGCCAACATCCCTCAGCTCCCAGAAGTTACTATTGCATTACATCACCGGAATATTTCGTTAGTAGGTAATTCTGATCATGGTTCGTAATCACGGGAAAAAGTTTGTTTTACATTGTGGGTGGAGAATCGTTTCTATTTCAATTAATTAATTTAATTAATGTGGTAAATGCACGCATTATCTTTATGCGTGTTATCATCCTTAGGTAAACGTGCTAGGTAAATCCAAGATTAGTGTTCGCATCTTTTAATATTAGCTACAATACAGTTTTGTAGCGAAGTTGCTGTAAATTTTACTTTTACCGAGCTGAATATTGAACCTGCCAACTTGTGGTCAGAAATCCGTCGGAGCCACTCAGCCCGGTAGTCGTAATTTTAGTTTTGTTGTACATTCCTGATTAGTGTCGGAAAAATGCATCATCGGTTATAGGGGTTCTACCAAATTATGAGTGGAGAAGCAACCGTACAAGGAACTTTTAGTGAAATGATTTAAGAAAGTTATTTTGTACTGATTTGCATTCTACTTTGGTGTATTTGAGACGTGAACACAATTTGTTGTGAACCCCCTGAAAATTATGTCACGAACCGCCACTGGGCACCATGACCGAAAGATAGGACAAGCTCTGCTGTTTCTCTGTTCTTTTCGGATGAGCCGGCTATGGATTACGAAAGTTAATCAAATTGATTTGCAGCTTATGTTGTTGAGGCTGAAGCTCTGTTGTTTGTTTAGCTTCTCCTGATCTCTCTCGTCTCAGTCCTTCCTTGAAATTTATTTGTGGAACTTCTAGTAGGTACCCCTTTTCGGAAAGCTTTTATGGCATCTATTTGTGTCTCAGCGATGTTAAAAATTTCAAAATCATGTTTGACCTGTTTATACCATAGTGATATGGTTTTCTTACCTGACCTGGCTCTGTGGATTATAGGCTACTGGTTATTCCTGGTTTCTTCGTCCTTTCTATGTGTCTATAACACCTTACAAGTTCTTGTTTAAGGTATAGTTCATCATTAATATCTTTTGCCGTTTATAATCCCTGGACCTAAAATCTTACTCAGGATGGTTGTTTAAGTGACAGCTTTAATTATTGGAGTTTCTGCTGCTTAAAATACTTCGCGTTTAATTACTGTAGTCAGGGACGTAACCAAGGGGGAAGGGTTCTGGAGGTTAGACCCACATGGACATGTTACAAAAAGACAATAAACAGAAGCTGACAATAAACAACAAACATTCAGAGACATAACTGCATAGCCAACAGATCTATTGAATCTACTTTCTAGGAAGCCTCGAAAGTTGGATTTTAGATTGTAAACTGAACATACCATTCGCTGTAAAACCTTGATCGTATTTTTCTTGATCTGCATTAAATATTATGTAGTGCACTTCAATCTGAATATCAACATAATCCACATGCATCAGTGTCCTTATAATGACAAGTCCTGCATGCACGCACCACACACGCGCAAGCACCTTCATTGTGTTCTACCATCATTCTGAAACTATAACAACCCCCATCGGACGATCCTGGCTACGCTACTGACTGTAGTGTAGTATCTCAGTTTTGAACTGATTGATATGAGCTTCCTCTAGTAAACCTTCCTGCATAGGTTGTAGGCTGTATCCATTTTCCTGGCCATTTTCTCTAATGCTTTGTCATTTTTGAGATCCTGACTGATCCACATTCTTAGATATTTTACCTCTTTAAATGTACATATCTGGATCTTGTTGATGTGAAAAGGTATTCTGGAGATGATGTGTTGTTGGTGATGAAGATTGTTTTCTCGTAAGGTTACTGAAGATCACTCTTGGCGGCTATAGATTGAAGAGTTTCTATTTGGACTATTGCTGTTTCTACGGAGTCTGTTCGAATGGTTATATCATCCGCAAAAGACAAGGAATCCACTTCAGAATGTATCTCTATTTATGACTAGAGCCTCAATCCGATAGAACATTATTATTATTATTATTATTATTATTATTATTATTATTATTATTATTATTATTATTATTATTATTATTATTATTTGGGGACTTCAAAGGAAAGGTGCTGCCACTGATTAATACCACTACAAATAACTCAATTAATCGGAAAACTTCAAGAAAGCACTCTTGAAGATCACATCCTACTACTAAAAATATTATTCTCAATTTAGCGATACGTGGATCTTTTTTGCCCTTGTTGCTTTCTGCCGTCCAAGCGGCAGCGAGATCAATAAACACACAGGTGGAGCATTAAACACAGCTCACAGAACTTACCTTAACTAGCGCCTTTCGAGCTATTCGCTGATATCTGATAAAGGGCTAACAGTACACAGGGATTATAGAAGTAACAAAACTCCCATATAACTACACCGTTTTAAAACGATTATTATTATTATTATTATTATTATTATTATTATTATTATTATTATTATTATTATTATTATTATTATTATTGTAATGTGTTGGGAAGCTAATGCAGCTCGGAGTTGAGATAAATAGTACTCTGTAAGAAAGAAGTTAGCGAGCCTTCGGACAAAGTTATATTTATATCGACCTGTTTTCAGTCTTTATATCCTCATTCCGAGTGCCCTTCTACTGTTGTTCCTGTTTGTACCAGAAATATATTATTCTCGCTACTTTCCGCCACAACTGCGATTGTCGTCGTCGTTGAGTGCATCTGGGGTGTACAACGGAATGTAAAATTGTTGTCGTTGTTGTTAAGTGGTGCAGTGTCATTGTCCTGCCGAGTAATACCTGATGAGTAGTCCAATGTGTGGAGGGGCCACACTGACTGTAAGTTAACTAAACTGACTGTGCTGACTGTGTGAGTCATCGGATCCGTCTGGAGTCGAACCAAGTGAACAGCAGGCGTGTGTTGTGACATTCAACAGCCGTATGTTCAAGACTGTCTGCGTGCAGCTGCTGTGTGAAGTGATTGAGAGTGCGGAGCCAAGGGAAAGGCGAACTGTCGATCAAGATTACGGAAGGGACTGTCGCCTCAGGTAATACCAGCGAACCGGACTATCTGCTGTGAAGAGGTTAGAGACTTTGTACAGGGTGAGTCAGAATTACGGCTATATGTTTGATCGATTGCTGATGTTTGATTATATCTCGTACAGATGAATGAATGGCACTGCCGGAGAGTCACGGCTCCTTACCATCGACACATACCAATGCAACAACCAAATCGGTTACATTCTTTACCAAAATGGCGCTAAATATACAGCAGCAAATTAGCGTAGCTGCTCTTCAGAATGATCGTGAGGCTGTGAGACGGGCGTAACGTGATTTTAACATAACATTGCTACCATCGACTGTGGGAAAGCTGAGACAACGACTGCTGACAACGGCAAATATTCAGAAGGGAAATCCTCCTGGAAGACTTCGCAGCATCACTGATGCAGCGACAACAGAAAGGATCGTTGAAGCATTCGGGATTAACCCCCGGAAATCAATACGCCAAGTTGCACGTAAACTTGACATCGGCCAGTGCAGTGTTTCTCGTGTTTCAAGCCGATTCGTGTTCATGAATTGAGTGAACATGACCCTGACAGACGATTGCAACTGCATGAATTTGTATCAAGGGAATGTGTAATTGACAAATCTTGGTTAAAGAAAAGGGCATTTTGCAGACGAAGCTGTTATGTGTGGCAATTCCTGGTGGATATAGTACCCTTAAGGTGAGTAAAACGTATTCTAGCCCAAGTTCGTATTCACTATTGCATACTCTGCAAAATATCTGTTTCTCTTCTATGTATAATGTTGGTTCTCCAAATATCAACTGCTGAAGTAGAAGACTTTTAACTGCTTTTTCTTTTGGCATGATTTCTAGTGATTATCGGTCTTCATACAATGAAGAAATTTAAGTATAGGATACAGATCCAAAATAGCGGCGGTTCCGGCAAATTCGCAATGCACTAAACAGTCTTGTCAACATTGGCGCATTATCCACAGATACCGAAAAACACGGCAGATGAACAGTAGGTTAGAGCTACACAATATTGGTCTGGTCAAGACAATTGGTCTGGATTGGTTAGGTCCTACTAGTGACAAGATCACAGGAACAAAGAATATAGTGGCATTTTTTAGTTTCAGACTGTTTCTGTTTTAATTCTTCTTTATAAGTAAAAATACCTTTGGGCGCGGGTAGGTTGGTTCCTGCCAAGCGCTGAGAAAGGATCTCTCCTTTCTGCTACTTCAGGTATCGTAAAACATTCTTCTTCTATGATTTCAACATCCGAACCGAATACCAAAATGCCACGGAAAAAATAACAACACACTGTCAAGCTCTTGTTAATAATAGCGGCTGTCAACAACAATGCATTGTAAAGGCTTCCGACGGCGAACGGAATGTTTACATATTCAATTCTTTGCATTGTTGTACCGATTTGAATATTAGTATATAATATGTTGCTTTATACAAAATAATAATAAACACCGCAGTTATGCATGTATATGCATGAATGTGAAGAATATGCTCGTATCCCATATACATGCATTTATATGCACCATAAAATTTAGCCATTCGATTTGAAATGGTATGAATTGCCTTTGTTTCTTATGGGGATATTATATCTTGAAACAAACAAAACACGCAAATATCCCTGTGCTCATAACAGCAGAACATACACATTTAACACGGATAGGCCTACATTTCGCTCACATGTTGTGTTCTAAATCCATCAGGCATACACTATTAACAGCTGAACACTTCACTCGAACTAGGATACATTTCTATTTACAAGTGGTGTAAGCTTTCTTAAGTTTAATCGAAAAATCTTAGATACATTTCGCTAATCGTCTGTGTTCAGAACGTACCAGGTAGCCCTCGTTACCCTTCAGCAGAAATAGCCAGCGCGAGATAAATTTAACGCTCGCCACATTCCTCAGCTTTGCTCCACACTACCTGATATTCTTCTTCTTGAGGAGCGTACAACAACATCTATCTTCTGCCATGTCCTACTCTTCTAAGAAACGTCGTCCATCTTTTTGAGCAGTGCATAAACCTTGCATCACACCTACCAACTGGGAGTAAGTGTTAACCAATACAGCGATTTCTCTTTAATACCGTTCAGTCAGAAAAACTTGCGAAGTGAAAACTTAACCAGATTGGATTAATATTTAATGCCCCACGTACATTGTACTTGATCAAACGAAGTGGCGTTCAAAGATCCGAAGAACGGACCTGCACGTGAGGAAACACGCTAGGACGATTGATGATATATTGTGCTAGATGTTTTACCCGTCGTTGACGGTTTAGTGCTTGTACGGCTACTGCATTAGTGTACGTAATTAGACGTCCTGTTTTAGCAGTATTGTCCCTTTATTCAGCCTCTTTTCACTTGTTCCGAGAACACCAAATGTACTGTTTCTAAAAAATAGCATCCCGTTTCACTATACTATGTTAGGTCTCTTTTAATTTTCTTAAACTTTTACCCGACATCATCCTCTTTTTGATAATAATAATAATAATAATAATAATAATAATAATAATAATAATAATAATAATCATAATAATAATAATAATAATAATAATAATAATAATAATAATAATAATAATAATAATAATAATAATCATAATGAAAATATTTATTAATTCTAGAGTAATTCCAAAAGATGGTACCATACTCAAATCAAAATTCGATATTCGAACCATAGATATCAGTTCTGTAATCAAAAGTTTTCATAACTCTACCTCCGGTTGGCAAAGAGATAACATTCGAGTTAACGGTTTTCGGTTCCTCCTCTTTCGCAAGTTGTAGGTGATTGTACAAGGTTTCTTTTTTCTGCAAACTTAAGCGTTGTATTCATGATATACATTATGTTATTTTCAGTTCATTTCTCTCTCTTCTTATTCACTAAAATCAACATTAGACACGCCAAATCGTAACGACCGTGTATCTGTACACTGACTATTTTGGCGAAATTTTCATTCAGTTATCGGTTTCAGGTTTAATGATGACGAACTGCATATTTTTTTTTAGCTTCGGTGGCTGTTTGTTTATTTGTCTGAGTTCTTATAACTTGAAAACTACAGGATATATTTCTACCAAACTTCATATTTACAATCCACATCTCCTTGGGTAGATGTTAGGGCCAATATTGTTTCTAAATGCCTGAACTGACTAGGGGTTTATACTAAAACCGAAACCGTGATTTTGCACTCCCACAAAATATACACAACCAGGCTTAACGGAAATCTACCTGCCTTATTGGAAATCATTTTTTTAAACTTTTCCCTTGCGTGCATCATTTCGATACGGGCATTAATAAGGGATATATCATTAACGGACCGTTTTTCAGTCTAAGTTCGAGCGGACTTTTTTAAAGCTTTTTTGTCGATTTGTCTATTCGACCGTTTGTTGAGTTCTTATAAATGGGAAACTACTCTGTTTATTTTTACCAAACTCTATAAATGTCCTTGGGTAGGTGTTAGGGCCAATATTCTTTTTAAATCCCAGGCTGGTTTGAGGGTTTATATGAAGTTTTAACAGTGATTTTACCCTGCTACAAGATATGTATGACGAACCTTTATGGAAAACTACCAGCCTTATTGGAAATCAATTTCTAAAAATGTTGTTCTGATGTGCACCTTTCGATAGGAGGATAGCAAGGGAGATATAATTAATGGACTGTTTTACAGGCTGCAGTGGCGAAGCTATTAGTTAATGAATGGGTAGGCAGGAAATCTTACCGTTAAGTTTCTTGTAGAGTAGTTTCAAACGTCGAGTTTTCCTGGTTACAGAATGCTCAATCACAATGTCCTTCATTAGTTGATCACTCGTTAATTCCTTCAGAAGCTTTTTCTCTACAGACATGCTACTAAGACTGCTGATTCTTGCAATGTTTATTGCATTACGCAAGTATATTTCTATCCTCTTCAGAGTGCTCATACTCCTTTCAGAGAAAGCCGTGGTCACAGGAAATGTTAATATTGAACGAATCACTTTTGATACTTCCACATACACTGTTCGGGGTCATTGAGGGCAAAATAATATAAAGGTTTTTGAGGGGACAAATTAATTTCTATATCGGAATAAATGTTAATCAAATCATTTTCCAATCTTTTTCTATTAAAAAGAGGTAAATATTCACAAGACTGTTCAGTTTAATAGTAAGAAAGCTCTCTTTGTAAACTTGGAGTTGGATCCAGTAACTCAACAAACTGGATTCTTTCAAAATCGCCAAACCGTATCTCCATTTACATAATTAAGGTGTCGAGAACTTCATATGATAACATTTTAAGCTTTTTAAATGTCCTGTCACCTACATTTATCTCACTATTTACACCGACTGACAGAGCAAATGCAACACCAAGAAGGAGTGGTCAGAACGTTATGCCAATTGCAGGGTAGACTGACGTCACTGAGGTATGCTCATGATGTGAAATGCGCCGCTGTGCTGCGCACGTAGCGAACGATAAATGGGACACGGCGTTGGCGAATGGCCCACTTCATACCGTGATTTCTCAGCCGACAGTCATTGTAGAACGTGTTGTCGTGTGCCACAGGACACGTGTATAGTTAAGAATGCCAGACCGCCGTCAACGGAGGCATTTCCAGCAGACAGACGACTTTACGAGGGGTATGGGTACATAGTAATAAGGAATGTTTAGACAATGTGTTGCTTCATAACAGCTGTAATTAGTGTCCCGTTTTTGTATTAATTTGGAAAACTGACCATATTACAGTAGCGTCAACTAGTGGAGATGAAAGTCAGCAGAACAGACAGAGTACACCTCAGTACAGTGGTCAGGCAGTGTAAAGCTATTTTACGCCATGGGGACCGAGAATGTCCCTTTTAGTTTCTATTTTCTCCTATCATATTCTCTATCGCTTAGCGAACTTCTACTTTCTTCCCTGTCGTCGATATTAGTGAATCCAAGATATTTCATTACACTTCCTGCTATATTTTACGGTTCATTTTGCCGTCAATTTTCGAGTGATTTTTTTTTTAAGCTTTCCTTATCATTTCGATAGACATCTTTATTATTTTCCTGGTCTATAGGAGCTAATGATCGAGCAGTTTTTTACCTCATAGACGCAATCACGACAACGACAACCGCTATCGCCAATTAACTCGTTACAGTAACTCGCCGATTTTCATGGTCTCAGCAATACCAAAATAAATACATGAATGCATTACTGTCGTGCAGTAAAAACGTATAAAAGATTCTAAAGTAAATTTTCACAACTTTTGTTACGTACAATTATTCAGTACTATTTGACCAATTCAGTTTTGGTCCTCATAACATAGCTATGCCAGTGTCCACTAATCAAAGCCTACTGCACAACCTTGCAATCTCTGACCTTAATATCGAGTTTTGAGAAAATATGTTAAGTAATTTCCCGAATAGTTGAGGTCTTCGGTTAACGATCCCTGTTTCGATTCTCGGTGGGGTCGAAGATTTTAAACTTGTACAGTCAATTCCTCTGACTCGGGAACTGGGTGTTTGTGATTGTCCCAAAACTCTCCTCCTCATACACACAACGGACCACCACAGAAACACACAGTAGTGTATACATTCCTCCACATAGATTTGACGTCAGAAAAGGCATCCGGCCATAAAACTGGACCAAGTCTACACGTGTTAAACATTCCGCACCCACGACCAGACCAGAGTGTGAGAAAATGTGGAAGAAGAAGAAGAATAAGGTGAAGCCATTTCACTTCTGATGCAATAAATAAATAAATAAATAAATAAATAAATAAATAAGTAAATAAATAAATAAATAAATAAATTTATAAATAATCAAATAGGCAGACAAGAACCGAAGTGAACTTTTGTATATTCTTCTTCTTCTTCTTCTTCTTCTTCTTTTTCTTCTTCTTCCTCTTCTTCTTCTTAGGATGCCATCTCTCTACGAATGTTGGCGATCCAATTGATTATGATAAATCGTGAAACAGCGGCTCAAAAGATTTCAATGGAAGTACGTCCATAGCAGCGGTGCAGGTCTTTAAGCCAGGAATTTCTCCATCGCCCCACAGATTGCTTTCCTTCAATTTCCCTTCGATGATGAGTTGGAGAAGTTCAGAGCATTCACATTTGTCATGCTGTGCCCGATGTACGTGAGCTTTCGTTGGTTCTTGATTGATGTTATAAAAAAAGTTTTTTTTTCCTTATTTGACAAGTTGAGGACTTCCTCATTGGGCTTCTTTTATACCCAAAGTATTCGAAACATTTTTCTGAACAAGTACATTTCGATAGTTTCAATCCGCCTCTCCAGAAAAGGGCTGAGCGTCCAGCCTTCAAAACTATACAGAAGGGCAAGGAAAACGTAGCATCGCAACATCCGAACTCGGAGCTGAAGGTTGAGATCTCTAATGGTGAATAGGACCGTCATACTGTTGAGCAGTCCGGCTCCATGGCTAAATGGTTAGCGTGATGGCCTTTGGTCACAGGGGTCCCGGATTCGATCCCCGGCAGCGCCGGGAATTTGAATCATCATTGGTTAATTTCGCTGGCATGAGGGCTGGGTGCATGTGGCGTCTTCATCATCATTTCATACCCACCACGAGGCGCAGGTCGCCTATGGGAGTCAAATCAAAAGACCTGCATCTGGCGAGCCGAACTTGTCCTCGGACACTCCCGACACTAAAAGCTATACGCCATTTCATTTCACTGTTGAGCAAATTTTTGGCTTCCCAATCCTTGATAAGATTTCATTCGTGGGATCGCAAGGCTCAGTTACTATAGTCCCAAGATATTTGAAGGGTGACACTTGCTGAACAATTGTGTTGGTGATGTGCAGGGAGGCCTGTTTACGTATTTTCGAAAATACATTCATCTCGGTCTTGCCAATATTCATGAACAGACCAAATGATGCACTGATTCTTACAATGTTATTAAAAATAATTTGAAGATCAGCAAGGTTACTGGATAACACAGCACAGCAAAGCGGATGTTATTAATGACATTGCCAACTATCCTGATCCCTAGGTTAACATCCTAAACAGTTTCTCTGAACACAGTCTCAGAGTAGAAATTAAAAAGGAGAGGGACATAGCCCTGACGCGTGCCTCTACGTATAACTATGTTCTTAGTTGTGTCTCTATTTTGACCTCTGCTGTTTGGTTCTAGTACAGCTGAGTGATGATACGAAGATCACCAGCATCAACACTAGTAGTTTTTAAAACCTCGGCAAGTTTTGTATGAGGTAAAAAGCTTTTCGGTAGTCGATGAAGCATGAATACCTAATCCGAGATAAAAATAAATTACGAGGCAAAATTATGAAGTGCACATACAAAATTATAATTTTATTTATAAAGATATTTACAGGTATAGATTTTCTAATAAACATATATATCCAGAAAACAGAAAGTGGCGTTTACAATATTTTTTTAAATGTCTTGTACATTTTGACTGGTTTTCATTCTGCATTTGTGATACACAAAACATAGTTCCAAATAGTGAAAGTAACCAACTTAGTGCAGCGAAGGAAGTTTTTTCTTTTACAGTTTTGCTCTACGTCGCACCGCCACAGACATGTCTTATGGCGATGATGGGATAGGGGCAGACAGGAAGTGCCCGTGGCGTTGATTAAGGTACAGCCCCAGCATTTGCCTGGTGTGAAAATAAGAAACAATGGGAACCTTGTTCAGGACAGTAGGATTCGAACCCATTACCTCCAAAGAGCAATTTGTCAGTTGTGTGACCCAAATCACATAGCTCGATTCCAGGTAATTTAATAACTAAAGAAATGGCTACAAAAATTATATTTGTAAATACCGTTGGGCCTATTCATATATCAATATAGGCCTATATGGTACTTTCCATAGTGTTCTTAAAGCTACTAGCCATACGGCAGTAAAGAAAACCAGACCTATTATTTTACGCCATGATTCACCGTTCTGGCCGAATATTGTGCTGGAACAAATGAATCACTTAGCAAAAATAACTTATCAACTTGTGTAATAATTCCTAAGCCACCCAACAGCGTGGCTTGTGGACAGTTTATACTTGAACCATTGTTAGATAAACAAATTTAGCTTCGACGTCTGCTTTATACCGACATCAATTATTTCTAATGTATAGATATTAACTGGGTTTGAAAAGGAAAATAACTAGTCAGCTGATATTTCATTATGAGTTTACAAAGTAACCTCAACTAATTTACGCCAGTTAAAACAGTATGTAATGGACCGATGACTAATGGTTTATTTGGATATCTATGAAAAGATAGCAGTAACATCCGTTTGTTGGACCTATTTTTGTTGTGATTTGAGGTCTTTCTTTTCTTTTTTCTTTCACCTATCTAACCTACTATGCCTTTACTATGTGAGGGTAACCTGCACTATGTCTTCTGCTATCGGTTAGAATAAATTTGTTACTTTCATTGCGCTGTCTCAGTCTCATCTTTGGTTTTGACAATATGAAAGTGACCGACGTATGACCGATGCTAGTAACATCATTCCTTATGCAGCCAGTCCCTGTTATGAATGGTGTGAAAATATCACTCACAGGGCCGGTTGGTGCATGCATTTCAGTGGGCTTGGCAGACTGATATGTAAAAGCAACTTCTGGCTCGGCGAGGAAAGCAACGGGAAACTACCTCACTCCTCATTTCCCTAGTATGCCTCTTCAGTGACGCCTAGGCTAACTGTGACAGCTGTTGGTGGAACTGTGGAGGATGAAGCCAGCCTTCGGGCTGAATACCCAACATACACACATCAAACCTACTAAACTCAGGAGGCAGGAGAAAATATATGCCTGTACTGTGCATCTGTTATCACGCTAAAACTACCCAGTTAACTGTAATGTAACTTGATAAACCGACAAACTCCATGATCACGGCATTAGTACACTTAATTCTCAACCTATTGTTTCGGATTTAATTTAAGGAAGACTGTCTTGATGATCTAGAAGGTAATCCCATAACCTTCCGTAAAGCAGCTACGAAGATGGTTAAAAGTAAATGGACTATCCTAGGAATGGTTTCCCGTTATTTTTCATTCCAGTACCCGGTGATTGCCGGGTTCAGTAGTTAACGTAAAGCCCACGATTGCGTCCTTCCTAACCCTAGCCACCCTACAACCGCAGGGTGCCAGAGAGTTTTCACACACATGAAGTAGACTTTCAGCTTTTTAGGTTGTGTCGAGTACATAGAGAAGAAGAGATATTAAATAAAGTTTGAATGACCAACCCAACCGAGCGCAGGTGAGAACCGAACCCACAACCTCGAATTTCGCGTTCGATACTCTCCCAATAGAGCTTTATTATTATTATTATTATTATTATTATTATTATTATTATTATTATTATTATTATTATTATTATTATTATTAAAAAAATTTATAGCAATTGGGAATATCCCGGTGGCAACGATCACTTTCAGCTGTGTGATAACAAAGTTAAAACATACTGTAATTACCCAACAACAACAACAACTACTACTACTACTACTACTACTACTACTACTACTACTACTACTACTACCACAACAGTAGTACAACAAGAAATTCCATGGAAAGAAAATATTACAAGAAATACTACTAGTTTAACTTTCTAAATCCAGTATCATCATATATAAATTCACACACAACATAAGTAATTCCAGTGTTTAACACTACGGCTATTGTAGTATCGCATATTCTTGTTCTGTTGACAGGGATCTAAGCTATACGTCTGCTGTACGGCCAGCACAACTATAGAGTGCGCGCTAGTCGCTCGCTGTGGGCCATTCGAATTGAATATTTAGCTTTCATGACGCACAGTACAGTACCTGAAGTAGACTTCCAAGCTAATTTAGGTCGTGTCAAGTACATAGAGCACATGCCGGTAAGATGTTAAGCACATAACAAAAATGACTTACCGATCAATCAATCAATCAATCAATCAATCAATCAATCAATCAATCAATCAATCAATCAATCAATCAATCAATCAATCAATCAATCAATCAATCAATCACCACTGATCTGCATTTAGGTCAGTCACCCAGATGACAGATTCCCTATCTGCTGTTTACCTAGTCTTGTCTTAAATAATTGCAAAGAATTTGGAAATTTACTGAACATGTCCCTTCGTAAATTATTATTATTATTATTATTATTATTATTATTATTATTATTATTATTATTTTTGCTAGTTGCTTTACGTCGCACCGACACAGATAGGTCTTATGGCGACGATGGGACAGGAAAGGGCTAGGAGTGGGAAGGAAGCGGCCGTGGCCTTAATTAAGGTACAGCCCCAGCATTTGCCTGGTGTGAAAATGGGAAACCATGGAAAACCATTTTCAGGGCTGCCGACAGTGGGGTTCGAACCTACTATCTCCCGAATACTGGATACTGGCCGCACTTAAGCGACTGCAGCTATCGAGCTCGGTGTTTATTATTATTATTATTATTATTATTATTATTATTATTATTATTATTATTATTATTATTATTATTATTATTATTATTATTATAATCCCTAGCTCCCATTCCTATACACGAATATTTGCCGCAATTTGTCCTCCGGAATTCCAACTTTATCTTCATATTGTGGTCTTGCCTACTTTTAAAAACACCACTTAGACTTATTCATCCACAAACGTAATACCACGCCATCTCTCTACTGACAGCGCGGAACACACCACTTAGACGAGCAGCTCGTCTCCTTTGTTCCCAGTCTTCCCAGCCCAAACTTTGCAACATTTTCGTAACGCTACAAAGCGAGCTGCTTTCCTTCGGATTTTTTCCAGTTCTCGAATCAAGTAATCCTGATGGGCGTCCCATACACCGCAACCCTGGAACCACACTCTAGTTGGCGTCTTACTAGAGGCTTATATGACCTCTCCTTTACTTCCTTACAACAACCCCTCAATATCCTCATAACAACGGTACAAATCGAACATAAGTGAACCAAGCCAGCCTCAGACAAGGAATGTGACGGAAGTACAGCAATTAAATTAAAATCTATGTTGAGCAGTAATTAAACCAGGCAGTGGTCCCAACGTGAATGCATGTTAATTACTCTGGAGAGCTCAAGGTGTGATTTATTTGCTCGGTGAGTTCCGAATTAGCGTCATTCTGCTACCTCATTTGAGTAAGGAGCAAAAGTCGCTCTAGTAAGAGCTTTTAATGTGTTGCTGGCCGGCGTGGCGCTTCATAAAAGATGGCCAGCTTAAAACAGCAACAGTTCATTTACTCACGGAAATTCGCTTCCCTCCATTCAAGCACATAATACATCCTGCCAATCACACAGAATATCTGCATAATACTAATACAAGCTCCATTATTGTGAGAGAGAGATACTGCTTCACAGATCTCGTACACTGCATCTCATCTACAAATCTAAGCGTTCCTCTCGCCCCAAAGGTACTCCAAACGTGCATGTTCTTCTAATTACACCATTGTGGCCTGCCTCAGTGAACTCAGTATTCAGTACAGGTCATGGAACAGATTAATGGAACTACCACTATCTGTAATGAAGGAAAGCCCACACACTAGTGACCTATATTTTGTCATAATACGCCAATGAAACTGTTACAGTCTACATCTACTCTAGTCAGTAAACAGTGCCGTATTTAGGCCTATGCAATCTATGTAGCTGTCTAAAGCGGTAGTTTTCATGGGGATGGCTTTTATTAGTATTTTTCATTTTCCAGTTTAGAGCAAAATTGATTTTAAAATAGTATTTGGTAAAACTTTTCATAAACAGAAGCTTCTTCTTGAATACCTTGTGATGGAAGCCGCATACTGTTTTGTCATACCGTCGCGGCGCTTTTTATCCCATCGAAGGATTTTAACGCTTTCGAAAATGGGATCACTTAGAAGCATGAGGTCAACTGAGGAGATGGCGTATGCGATCTTTCAAAAAATCTTATTTTCTCGCTAGTGGTTTAACGTCGCACTAACTCAGATAGGTTTTTGGCGGCGGTGGGATAGGAAAGGGCTAGTGAGAACCCACAAAAAATAATTTTCGGGTCTGCCGATTGCAAGCTTCAATTACACCATCTGCCGAATACATACTTATAGGCACACAGCTCATACCAAGCAGCCAACTCACTCGGTGATCCTTAAAACAAGACAACACGCCGGCTTCATCTTCTACGTCTAGAGGTCATCTAACTCGGCAGCAGTCGTTTTGGCAACTCTAAGACCTTTCATGGGGTTTATGGGCCGCAAATTTCGAGTGCATATTGCTCTTTTTTTTTCCTTTACTTATCAGGAACTGTGTCCGAAAGTAATAAAATTATGAATACATTCAATTTACAATCATTAACTTTGTAGATACATGATATTGCAGCATTGTAACGCTGAATAATACGACGCACATTATGTTACAGTGATTCAGTATTATAGTGTGCTTGAATAGCTATAATTACAGTAACGCTGATTTAAGCTTTGATTACATCCGCAATCAGTTCTGGACAGTAATAATGAATAACTGGATTCTGTACATTGAAATACGTTATACAGGGTGTTAGGTGTATACGTGCAGATATTTCTTGTAGCAATACAGAACGATGTGACGAACCACTATATATCAAACTTTTAGTAATCCGCGGAAGTTATTTCCGAGAGCAAAGTGATATGATGTTTTTAGAATAGGTAGTATGCCTCGTTCTGCGAATGAATAGCTTTCCGTTGATAACAGGCAAGTCACGCGCCATCCGTGCCAAACTGGTTTCTGTTTATGTTTCAGAGCAGATATACTACTGTAACAGCTGAACGCTACCTTTGCATTGCCACGAGATGTTACGTAATATACTTGCCAAACTGGTTTTATGTTTACGAGCAACTGAACTACGATAACAGCTGAAGGCTGCTACCGGTGTTCACCATGTTACGTTACATTCTCGCCAGACTGGTTTTGTTGTTAGTATTTAGTTTCCGTCAGACAACCCTAGTTATCGGTTTCGGACACTGGAGCTGTATCGAATTGTCAGCGTTAATACTGGTTCATTTGCTGTTACGTCATTTAGGGGATTGGGATATATGTGGTCGTCAGCCCCGTGGTCTAGTGAATATGGAAATGACCTGAAAACCTATGTCTTTACGCCAACGAAAGCAAGCATGGGATTGAATTGAATTAGGCAAGCACAGCCAACGTTTTACTTCAAACGAATAATGGACATGTTATACAAATAAATAAATTAAACGTACCTACATTTCGTGCCTCCTGCCGGGCTGTGTGGCTCAGAAGGTTGAGGTGCTGGTCCTTTGACTCCAACCTCGCAGGTTCGAACTTGGCCCAGTCCGGTAGTTTTTGAATGTGCTCAAATACATCACACTCGTGCCGGTAGATTTAGTGGCACGTAAATAGAACCCCTGCGGGACTAAATTCCGGCACCTCATCCTCTCCGAAAACCGTAAACGTAACGCAAATACCGTTATTATTATTATTATTATTATTATTATTATTATTATTATTGACTACTCGCCAATAATGTCTGCCTAGAAAATACATCTCATCGTTTATAACTATGGATCTCCACAGTTTTATAATGTCATAATTATGATGATTTTCAAAATTGGCTTTAAGTCGCACCTACACAGATATGTCTTATGGCGACGATGGGACAGAAAAGGTGTAGAAGTGAGAAGGAAGCGTTCGTGACCTAAATGAGGTTCAGCTCCAGCCCAGCATTTTCCTGATGTGAAAATGGGAAACCACGGAGAACCATCTTCAGGGCTGTCGACAGTGGAGTTCGAACCCAGTATCTCCCCACTGAAAGTTCACAATTTCGCGCCCCTAACCGCACGACCAACGTATTCCAAGCTCTAATGCCGGGTTGAGTACCTCGGACGATAGAGCGCTGGTATTCTGATCCTATCTTGGCAGGTTCGATAGAGGCTCAATTCGGGGGTATTTGAAGGTGCTGAAATACGCCAGTTTCGTGTCTGTAGATTTACTTGCATTAAAAAATGTCCTGCGGTACAACATTCCAGCACCTCGGCGTCTCCAAAACCCGCCAAAGTAGTTATTGGGACGTAAAAAATTACATTATTATTTCGTGCTTGCAAACGAAAAGCATATGTGTAATGGTAAAATAAAGCAAAATAAAAGTGGCCAGTCTGAGTTGCTCAGACGTTTAAAGCACTGGTTTCTTGTTTCCAACTTAGCAGGCTCGATCTTGGGTCCGTCCGGTGGCATTCGAAGGTGCTCGTCAGCCTCGTGTCGGTAGATTTACTGGCACGTAAAAATAACTCCTGCGGGACTAAATTACAGCGCCTCCAGAAACAGTATGAGTAGTTAGTGGGACGTAAAGCAAATAACATTACCGGTATTATTATTATTATTATTATTATTATTATTATTATTATTATTATTCACCTGTTCATACTTTCGTCTTATTCCTCTTTTTACTCTCCTTTTAAGTCGTATACTTGTTATTCATATTTGATGTTTTGTTATTAATATTATTGTTATTTTTATATAATTATTAGTTTTATTATTTAGTTTATTTCGTTTATTTATAACATCTCTTTAGCTTCGTGTGACACAATACTTTTTCCGTCTTTAATTCACCTTTTGTGTCGTGTCCCGGTGTACTTGTGTCCTGTGCTTCAAGACAGTGCTGCAAGATCTGTGTTTGTTTCCCCAGCCCGGGTGTGTTTCGTTTCTCATGTGACAGAGTTACATCTTTCGTTCTGTTACATGTTTAAGTTTGGCCGTGTGATACATCGCCTTTAATCTGCTCTGTAGCCTTTAAAAGTGTAGCATGGTCAATGACCTCAGTGCTTGTTTTGTTCACATATCTGGACTAAGAACTCGTCTCACTCGGCACAGCAAGTTCAAGGCCAACCACTTCTATCTGTTTGTTTGTTTATTTATTTACCCAGGTATGTATGTCAACATTGTACTATGTCAACATCGTACCATGAAAACGTACTCAATAAACGGTGTGTTTGGGGGGGTCTCTGTCCTGGGTGGTGTGTTCTGCGGGCCTCCTCTGGGGTCCGTGTTGTTGCTGCGGTTATCTCTCTGCGCGTTCAGGTATTTACTAACATGTTCAATTCAATTTATTGTATGTACAAGACATACGTCCAACTTGAATTATTTCATCCTCACAACTCTACTTCCTTACTCCATGGCCCAAGAGCTACACGTATAGCTGACGGCCCACCCACCCCTCTACGAGTGTGGGAATGAAATAACTAATTTCATTGAATTTTTTTTACATTTCAGTAGTGATGAATATAAAATAAGCATTTTTTAAATTTTTATACGTGTTAATGATGATGATTGCTGTTTTAAGGTCATCGGCCCTTAAAAACGCAAAGTGTCTTCTGTTTTAACTCGTAGTGAATAAGAAACAAAATATAAATTTCTCGAACACACGTAAAGAACCAAAAAAACTGAGCTCGATAGCTGCAGTCACTTAAGTGCGGCCAGTATCCAGTATTCGGGAGATAGTAGGTTCGAACCCCACTGTCGGCAGCCCTGAATATGGTTTTCCGTGGTTTCCCATTTTCACACCAGGCAAATGGTGGGGCTGTACCTTAATTAAGGCATGGCCGCTTCCTTCCCACTCCTAGCCCTTTCCTGTCCCATCGTCGCCATAAGACGTATCTGTGTCGGTGCGACGTAAAGCAAGTAGCAAAAAAAAACCTAAACCGCATGCAGTGTAGGATTGAGCAACTGCCGAAATGCGTTCTAGGTCAATGTCTAGCGTTTTAACAACCACGTCTTCCGCACTCGCGCACTGAAACTCTCGATTTATAATTTTTGTTACCGGTACATCAATTTCCCTGCTCGGATTTATGAGAATATCGACCTATCGAGACTCAAAATACTAAGGCGATACTGTACTGTACTCCCAAGCCATTACGTTGCAGAAATGGCGTAACATCTGACATACCAAAGTAAAACTCGTAGCAATTGTTCAAAGTGATCACCCTGGGCTTCCCTGCAGGCTTCACTTCTCCGAATCCTGTTGCGACGCATTCGAGCCAAGACACCAGGGTTGTGTCCGACTCGTTGGCTGAACAGTCAGCGTACTGGCCTTCACTTCAGAGGGTCCCGGGTTCGATTCCCGGCCGGGTCGGGGATTTTAACCTTAACTGGTTAATTCCAATGGCACGGGGGCTGAGTGTATGTGTTGTCTTCATCATCATTTCATCCTCATCACGACGCGCAGGTCGCCTACGAGAGTCAAATGGAAAGACCTGCACCTGGCGAGCCGAACTCGTCCTGGGATATCCCGGCACTAAAAGCCATACGACATTTCATTTCATTTCATTTCATTTCATTTCATTTCACCAGTGTTGTTCAGAATATCCTCTGCTGCTTAAACAATACGTTCACGGAAGTCGTCCGAAGTGGTTACTTCAGTTCGATATACTTTGTGTTTCATGTTCCCCCAGACATTAAAGTCCATTTGAATAAGGTCTGGAGCTCTGGCTGGCCAACTGATAGTTCCACATCGTCCTGTCCACCGTTGAGGAAATGTCTGCACCATCGTGTAAAATCCACGTCGTTCTGCGCAGTCGAAGCGACACGTCCTCTGAAAGCTCAAGTAACGTACTGGATCTACAGGAGCAAGGTAACATTAATAAAAAGATGATTAGTCCACGTAACCGACTTCCTACTACACCCATCCAGGTATTAATTCATAACCGGTGCTGGAAATTGCCTTCTCCTACTGAATGGGGATGTTCCACAGCCCATGAGTGGGATATAGTGGGTTCGAACTCCTCTGTCGGCAGCCCTAAAGACGGTTTTCCGTGGTTTGCCATGTTCACACCAGGCAAATGCTGGTGCTGTTCCTTAATTAAGGCCACGGTTGCTTCTTCACGATCCTAGCCCTTTCCTGTCCCGTCGTCGCCGTAAGATATATCTGTGTCGTGGCGACGTACATCAACTCGTAAGAAAATGGTAATCAGCTGTCAAAGACACTGCACCCGTTGAATATCGTCAGGATGCACTCGTTCTTCATGCAGTGTCCTACGTATGGTCCAAGTTGGTACACCAACGGCACGTGTTATACTACGCGTACGGCGCCCGGGATCATCGTTTACTATTGTTAGGATGCCCGGCTCCATGGCAAAACGGTTAGCGTGCTGGCCTTTGGTTACAGGGGTCCCGGGTTCGATTCCCGGCAGGGTCGGTATTTGAACCATCATGGTTATTTTCCCTGGCATGGGGCTGGGTGTATGTGTTGTCTTCATCCTCATTTGATTATCATCAAGATGCGCAGGTCACCTACGGGAGTCAAACCAAAAGACATGCACCTAGCGAGCTGAACCCGTCCTGGGATCTCCCGGCACTAATATCCATACGCCATTTCATTTCCATTGTCAGGATGTCTTCTTCCGCGTCTAGAATTACACGTGGCCGTTTAGGCCATCGCTTCTGAAGGCGTGATGTAATACACAACCTGCATCGCGAATACGCTGCAGTACAGCAAGTATCGTTGCTGGATTCGGCACCCGTCTGTTGGAAAGCCTTTTCCGATGGATTCATGGAGGGCGACCCGTGTTCTGTTCTGCCACACGATACACTAGCAGCATATCATGGTATTCGTGGTATTCATACACTGACATTATTCAAATACTACTACTACTACTACGAAGTAACTCGCGTGCTAGTACGGACGATAATTCGCCTCTCTGACAGCTGTTATTCAGGTCAAGGTCAGACAGACAGCTCATACCTCTAGTCCGGTGGTTTCATGTAGGGGCGGGAACCCGTCCCACCACACCCCCGTCGCTAGAAACAGCAGACGACCGACCGGCCCGTGACAGGTCTAGTGAATTTGTCAAACTGCTTACGTGAAATATTCTCCCACAGTGTGATTTCAATACCATGGATTCTTGGGAGACCAACTCGTCGTATGCAGAAACACCCCGTGTTGACGTGTACGTAAATAAAGTTTCTTACGTCAACGAAAGAATGCGTGGGATAGGATTTCCAAGTGAGTAGTATCAGAACTGAATTGTCAAAGCACATCGAACGTTTTGCTTCATATCAATAAGGGACATGTTATAAAAATAAATAAATTAAACGTACCTCCTTTTCGTGCTTCCAAACGAAAAGAACTTGTTTAATGGTAAATTAAAGCATTCTGCTTTTGCAGTGCCTATTAGACGTATCAAAATAAATGTTGCCAGGCTGAGTGGCTCAGACGGTTCAAGCTCTGGTTTCATGAACTTAGTAGGCTCGATCCTGGCTCAGTCCGCTGGTATTTGAAGGTGCTCAAATACGTCCGCTTCTGATCGGTAGAATTACAGGCACGTTAAAGAATACCCGTGGGCAAAATTCCGAAACCGCGCGTCTCCATTGGCACGTAAACATTTATTATTATTATTATTATTATTATTATTATTATTATTATTATTATTATTATTATTATTATTATTACTGAGCGAGTTGGCCGTGTGATTAGGAGCGCGCGGCTGTCAGCTTGCATTCGTCGTAAAGCCACCTACCAATATTATAATAAAAACTGTGTTAGTCCATTATTACTATTACGAAAATAAAAGTTAAACTCCCCACTCAAACTTCGTAGCTGGTAATCTGTCAGAAAACACTAAAGAAAATAGTGAACTTTTAACAAGTCCGAATTATTATTAATCTTATAATTGCGGACATGTCTCCGGAATTACCGAAACATGTACTTACAAATTGTTTTAAGTCGCACCGACACAAGTAGGTCTTACGGCGACGATGGGAGAGAAAAGGGATACAAGTGGGAAGGAAGCGTTCGAGGCCTTAATAAAGGTACAGTCCCAGTATTTCCCTGATGTGAAAATGAGAAATTACGGAAAAAAATATTCCCGGCTGCCGACAGCGGAGTTCGAATCCACTATCACCAAAATGCAAGCTCACAGCTGCGCGCCCCTAACCACACGACCAACTTATACCAACCTCTAATGCCGGACTGAGTAACTCGGACGATAGAGCGCTGGTCTTCTGATCCCACCGTGGCAGGTACGATGGCGGCTCAGTTCGGTGGTATTTGAAGGTGCTCAAATAAGCCAGTCTCGTGTCTGTAGATTTACTTGCATTAAAAAACACTGCGGTAAAAATTCTGGCATTTCAGCGTCTCCGAAAACCGTGAAAATTAGTTAGTGGAACGTAAAGACATTATTATTATTATTATTATTATTAGTAATATTATTATGATTACGGAAGTTCTAATTAAGCGGGTCCATTACAGTCATCACTTTACCTATCGGCACTTACTGTCCAGTAATAAGCCTTCTGTCCGCCTCTGTGGTATAGTGGTTAGTCTGATTAGATGCCACCCCCCGAAGGCGCGGGTTCGATTTCGAGCTCTGACACGAAATTTGAAGAAAAGTGGTACGAAAGTTGGAACGGGGCCCATTATGCCTCGGGAGGTCAAATGAGTAGAGGTGGTTCGATTCGCACCTCAGCCATCCTGAAAGTGGTTTCCCGTAGTTTTCCACTTCTCCAGGCAAATGCCGCGATGGTACCTAGCTTAAGGCCACGGCCGCTTCCTTCCCTCTTCCTTTTCTATCCCTTCCCATCCCCCTGCAAGGCTCCTGTTCATCCTAGCAGGTGGGGCCGCTTGGGCGATGTACTGGTCATTCTCCCCAGTTGTATCCCCGACCCAATGTCTCACGCTCGAGGACACTGCCCTTGAGGCGGTAGAGGTGGGATCCCTTGCTGAGTCCCAGCAAAAACCAACCCTGGAGGGTAAAAATATTAGGAAAAGGAAGAATAAGCCTTATATTACAAATGCCCGGCGGCAATTCCACAGTAGCTCTTTTTCCTTCGAGCAATGTTCACGATGGATGAAACTACGGTTTTTGAAATTTGTCTCATTAATAACAATTTCACTTTCTTTTCTTTCAGTGTCCACCGTCCTTTCATTGACCTGAAAAGTTTATGAATAAGCATAGACAACTCGCATTGTCTATTGTCAGAAGTTCATCGTAGACTGTCGCAATAACAGCACAGAAATGTTGTGCCCATTTTTCATTACTTATTAACTATTTCCTTTAATTTTGTCAGCTTGGATCACTGAGTAATGCCAATGACGTCTTATAAATCACACACAACTACACAACACTTGATTCGCATGCATGTGCTGGTACGGATCTTCGACGTCACTGTAAGAATTCCGTGTACTTTTCAAACAGACTACCCTAGACCGGTTTTCGAGTACAGCAAGTGGCCAGGCACGTGAGTCAACCTCTCCTACTTGCCAAGCCTTTAGGGGAAGTGCACAACAACATGTGTTGGCCTGCGATAAGAAACAGGTTCAACGAGCCCTATACTCTGCTACTGTACTTCCACTACGCGTGGACAGAATGACGTAACCGACGCATCCTGCTACGGCCGTTCAAAACACATTAGGTCCTGAAATATTTGGCTCAGTTATGGGCAAACTAATAGGACAAGGTAAAAAGTACATAGCATATATTGTGAGATGTATTTTTCTTTGCCGACTAGCTTAATATCTGCACGTATACCCCTAACACCCTGTATAGCTCAAATACTGCCTTCAATAGGACCGGATGCAGAGTATTGGGGTTAAAGCAGCAGCCTTCTATGATGAATCTTACGAGATCGAACCCTGGCGCAGTTAAAGGGCATTTAAGAGTGGGTAAATGAGAGTGACTTTTGGCAGTAGGGTAAGTTAAAGTATTCCTTTATCAGGGCGAGATTTCGGTACTCGTTTCTTGAAATTAAAGGGTCTTTTAACGTGTAATAATAATAATAATAATAATAATAATAATAATAATAATAATAATAATAATAATAATAATAATAATAATAATAATAATAATAATAATGAAAAATGAAAACCTACAACCTGTCAGGGATGGAATGAATGAATCATATATAGGCTATTATTACGATGGGGTCGCCACTCTCAAAGTGATGTATATTAACGACTGATAGATGCTATGAAATGAGAATGGAGAGTGTTGCTGGAATGAAAGATGACAGGGAAAACCGGAGAAAAACCTGTCCCGCCTCCGCTTTTTCCAGCACAAATCTCACATGGAATGACCGGGATTTGAACCACGGTATCCAGCGGTGAGAGGCCGACGCGCTGCCGTCTGAGCCACGGAAGCTCCCAATAATAATAATAATAATAATAATAATAATAATAATAATAATAATAATAATAATAATAATTTTCAAAAATTCAACACTACAACACAGTAATCAAACGGGAATGCCTATATGTGAGCGAATGTTTAGTACTGAATTACAAGCTGAATAAATAGGAAGTTCTGGAAAGAAAATTATACGCAAAATACTCGGTCCGATAAAAACTACACAACTCTGGAAATTAAGAATTATGAAATATAGCGGAACATAGAAAACATAGGCCTATAATTTTTTTGCTAGTGGCTTTACGTCGCACCGAGACAGAGAGGTTTTATGGCAATGATGGGATAGGAAAGGGCTATGAGTGGGAAGAAAGAGGTCGTTGTCTTAATTAAGGTACAGCCTGGTGTGAAAATGGAAAACCACGAAAAACCATCTTCAGGGCTGCCGATAATGGGATTTGAACCCACTATCTCCAGGATGCAAGCTCACAGCTGCGCGCCCCTAGCCGCACAGCCAACTCGCCCGGTAGAAAACATATCAGAAACAATGCGAAAGAGGTGGCTGATATTTTTTTTTGACATTTATACAGAATAGATAACAACGGGTTAACCAACCATATCTTCAAATAGCTTATTTTTGGGATCAGAAAGTCAACAACAACCTGGATTCATGAAGTCAAGGAAGATTTGGAAAGAAAGAATATAAGAGAAGAAGCAGCAACAGAGCGAGAGAGAGAGAGTTTTGGTGGAAGGATTTCAAGGTTGGGAGGGAAAGAAAACAGGCTGCAAATGGTTCGACGAGAGGAAACGGAGACATAGTGAGCAGATGAAGGAGTGTTGGAGAAAGATAAAGGAACAACAAAGGATGAAGCATTGAAATTGTCAGGTGGTACTTAGAAGACCGTAACTTCTTTTTCTACAGCCTTTCTCACACCTGTGGGGTCGTGGGTGCGAACTGTGCCGCACATGTTGTGTTGACCCTGTTTTGCAGCCAGATGCCCTTCCTGACGCCAACCCTATATGGAGGGATGTAATCACTGTTGCGTGTTTCTATGGTGGTTGGCAGTGTAGTGTGATGTGTGAATATGAAGATGAAAGTGTTGGGACAAACACGAAAACCCAGTCCACGGCCAGAAGAATTCATCAGAGGCGATCAAAATCCCGGGCCCGGCCGGGAATCGAACTCGGGACCCTCTCAACCGAAGGCCTCAACGCTGACCATTCAGCCAATAAGTCGGACTCCTAGAATACCGTAACTGAGAAAAATAATAATAATAATAATAATAATAATAATAATAATAATAATAATAATAATTCCTACCGAACCATCGGCTGTTCTGAAAATCGTTTTCTGTAGTTTCTCAGGCAAATACTGGAACTGTACCTTAATTAAGGCTACATTCGATTCTTTCCCTTTTTCCCCATCATTGCCACGAGACCTATCTGTATCGGTGCGACGAACGGCAATTCGTAGAATAATAATAATAATAATAATAATAATAATAATAATAATAATAATAATAATAATAATAATAGTAATTGTACCGGGTGGTACACCCCCACGCCGCTAATTCAAACTTTGCGCCAGTTGAAACTCCTCTACTGGAGGAAGTCTGAACTTTATTTACTGTGTTAATTTTCAAGTTTCTCAGAAGATGTCACTACTTGTAAATTTTGAAGTTTCTGAACAGGGTCATTTTCGATGTATTTTTGTTTTACCTGTAGTAAGAAGTGTGGACATTCTCTTCCAGATGGCACTACTGAAGAACTACAATTATGCACCCTAGTGCGAAGTGAAAGAACTGTGTTTTTTGGAGAAATTTTGAATTCATAAGATTGTTCTTTGTTAAATTTCTTTCAGTTATTGTTTAAGTTGGCAATATTAACCCTTTCTTTCCGCCAGTTTTGAATTTGACCAATAAGAAATTTCTGTAATTAATTTTCCTCCAATAATGTGTTTCTTCTTCATCTAGTGTAGGGGTTTTCGTTGTTAGCCAATAAAATTCTTGTGGGAGGGTGTTCTCATTCCTGAAACGCCTCTAACTTTCCACGAGGGTATATAAACTGCTGATTTTCGGGTCTCCGGGCCACTTCAGTAACATCTATCAGTGCGTAAAGTACGTAGCAGGGGGCGGGAAGCGCCTCTTTCTTCGGGCAGCAGTTCAGCCACCAGGTAATGGTCGTTTAATAACTTCTTTTCTTGTCAGCTCAGCAGTTTAACTCTCGGGGCAGGTCCGAAGCCTTTCCACCATGTAACTTTTCCCCTAAAATGTAAAGACACTTAGTATCAATTCTATCTTTTAAACTACATATTGGGATAGAGAGTGCTTAACCCTCTCGAGCTCCCACTCATATTGCATTGAGGTGAACATATTTTCACAACCGTTTCTTCCTTAACGTAATGTAAATTGTTTCCTTCTAAAAGTCACCTCTTTAGTATGGGATTAGCCCTTGCAGTAACGGCCTAGTGCCAAGTAGGTTTTATATAAAGTGTATTAGGAGTGCAAGGACGCCTCCTCTCAAGTTGGTATTTTAGAGGCCATGTAATTTACCTGTTTCTTTACTTAATAGGCCTCAGTAGGTTGGGTATTTTTACCCCTGTTTTCATGTCCTTGGAGGACAACTTGAATGTGGAGTTTGGTGTGGCCTTTGATAGGCTTAAATTTTGAGAGCGAGTTGCTCTTTCTTGAAAACTGAGTTGTTGTATGCCTCGAGGAGGCTTTACCGTGTAAAGAGGAGCAAGTGCTTCTAGGCATGATTGGGGTCTTCTGCCCCTTTGTTGAATTCTGTATATCGTAGGGTTGGGCTTATAGCTCAAGAATTGTGTGTCTGGCTCTCGGAGCCCAAATTCTGTAACTCTGTAATTGTACATTATCGATTTGTGTTTCGGCTACTGAGTACCTGTTCTATTTGTTATTTCCTAATCTTGAAAAGAAAATATAACCTTGTTAAACTTTATCTTAACTTTAATTTCATATTTTGAGACCTGTTCACCCCCGCACCTTCTTTCACCTCTGCTGATCCACCAAACCACGGTAACAAGTGGTAGCAGAGCGTGGTTGAATGGGTCTCAAATTAGCCCCTTTTGACGGCTAAATATTGCTTGGCTCTCGAACTCTAACAATTTTCTCTGTCGCTGGACTTTTGTTTTTCATTTTTCAAAATTGTTAAATTTTTGTCATCATGCCCGGCCCTCGCGATGTCCTCCATCTCAACTATTTGCGCAAGGAGGAGTTAATCTATGAATCAACAATTAGAAATGTGCAATCTGGAGGCACGGTTGCGGTAGACACAAATAAGCTTAGAGAGTCCCTTGATTTGCCGATTTCCATCCCAACTTTGGGAGAGAAAGAAATTGACGACTCTCTCTCCACGATCACAGACAATACTACTGAGCTGGCATCTGTAATTACCTTTTTTGAAAAAATGACCCCTCGCCTAATCAAATTAAACGTGTGCAAGCTAGGTTATTTCATTTTTCTAATAGAGTTAACGATCTGTTGTCTCTGAAGTTGAATGACGTTCAGAGGAAGGAAGCTAGTGTGGTTCTTGAAAATCTTTCTGATTTGTCCAGTAAGGTTACCCAATTGTTAACTGGGGAAGTTCCTCCCAAAACTGATCAACCCACTACGGAGAACGTAGGTAGCGAGGAAGAGCCTCCTAAGGGAGAAGTCAATAGGAAAACCGTTGGAGCTCAATAAATCTCTGCCCCATTGGACAACGAGTCTGAACGCCGTACCTCGTTGAATAATGTACGTTCTGAATTAGCTTCTTTGCCACTTAAACCTTTACCTACTATGTCACCCGGGTTCAGCAGCTTGCCTCATCCATTATCAATGTTGCTCAGAGGGATCTCTAAGTTTTCTGTTAATACTACCAGTGAAGTAATTTCATTCTTAAGGTTTTTAGTTGAGTTTCAGGACCATGTTCTTGTTTTTTCTCTTTCTCCATGTCAAATTTAGCAGATAATGTATCCTTATGCAATTGGTGTTCTCTCAGACAAAATAGTAAGAGCCATTGCCGAACAATCATCTATTGAAGACTTCCACGCCCACTTGCTAGCTAACTTCATTCCGGCTAGGGCAAGGTCCTCACTTATTCAGAAGTACTATTATCGTGTACAGCGGTTGGATGAAAACTTGGCAGATTTCATCCAAGATATTAAGTTCTATACTAGGGTGTTTGCTCTTCACTTCCCTGAAGATCAGATTGTACAAGCTATTGTGGAAGGTATTTCACCATCCTATAGGTCATATTTGTGTTTCGCGGCGTGCCCGCAAACCTTCTCTGAACTTGAAGCATTGGCCGTCTCAGCGGAAGGAGTTAGATACGCCGATACCTTGCGTGTCGCGAAAGAACCCCCTCCTTCTTTTAGTAATCCTCGGCCTCCACCTCGCCGACCAGTCACACCCCGTAAATGTTATGCTTGCGGGTCGCCTGACCATCTTCGCAATAAATGTCCATTGATCAAATCGAGTAGGACAAATAGTGGAGCAGGTTCATCACAAGGCTGTTTTAAATGCGGCACGTTCTTCCATATTGCTAAGAACTGCCCTAATACCAACAGCACCCCCTCCTGCTCAACTTCGGGTGCAACTTCCAACAACAATCAAAAGTGACTAGTGGCTTCGGCTGGGTCGACTAATCCATCTTCCCGAGGCTCAGCCCCTGCTAAACAGGTCGAAAATTCAGGGAAGACTCAGTCTTCAAATTTATCTTTTGAATGCCCCAGAGAATGTCTTGGGATTGCGGCAGATCCCCCCGCACCTGTGCCCTTCCTCAAAATTGAATTAAATAATGAGCCTGTAACAGCTCTATTAGATTCAGGCAGTGTTTGTTCAATTATTTCGGCTCAATGGTATTCGAAATTGAAATCTATTTGTAAACTTCCTGACTATTGTTCATCGTCTGTTCAATATGTTTCGGCTAATTCTTCTCCATTATAAATTTTAGGTTCCTTATATGTCAAAATTCGTATTTTTAAATTTACTTGGAAAATTAAATTGTTTGTGGCCAAGCACTTGTCTTGCCCCATTATATTGGGAGCTGACTTCATTTCTCACACCGGTCTAGTGCTCGACCTTCAGAGTAAGTCGTGCACATTCAAATTTGCTTCCAATTGTAAAATCCCCTTGTTAAAGTGTAATTCTGTATCATGTTCCTCTATTTCGCCTACCCAGGATGAGATGATGTTAGACCTTAGACATCTACCTGAGGAGCAGGCTGATAGTATTCGTAAGTTGTGTCAGTAGTTTCCAGAGGTGTTCTCTGATACTCTTGGTGTTACTGACCTTATTGAATACAAAATTGAGGTCACGGATTCGATTCCTGTCCGTTTTCCACCTTATAGGTTATCTCCACCCAAAATGAAGGCATTGAAGGAAATCATCGATCCAATGTTAAAGGATGGTATTATTAGGCCCTCTAAGTCGGCGTATTCTTCACCTATTTTTCTAGTCCCGAAGCCCCAAGGTGGCTTCAGGCCTGTCACTGATTATAGGGCTCTCAATCGGAAGGTGGTGTTACAATCTGTGCCCATTCCTGACCTTCATTCTTGTTTTTCATGGTTCCGTAAAGCTAAATTCTTTACCATCTTGGACCTGAATCAGGCCTACAATCAAATTCCCCAAGCCGAAGAGTCTAAACACCTTACAGCGTTTGCCACGGATTGGAATTTGTATGAATACAACCGCGTGCCTTTCGGGCTCCCCACGGGAGCAGCTGTTCTCACTAGACTGCTAGATAGGGTCTTCTCCGACATCAAATTTGAGTACTTGTATCACTATCTTGATGATGTCGTCGTATTTTCGGAGACTTTCGAAGAACATCTAGATCATCTGCGAGAAGTTCTCAATCGCCTTCGTAAGGCTGGGTAACTGTGAAGTTGTCCAAGGTTGCCTTCGCTAAGCCCTCCATGTCATTCCTAGGGCATATTGTGTCGCCCGATGGTGTTGCAGTCGATCATTCTAGAACACAGGCCATCCGTGGTTTTAAACCTCCCAAGGACATAAAAGGTATTGCCAGGTTCATTGGTATGGTGAATTTCTTCAGGAAATTTATTCCAAATTTCGCTAATAGAGCGGCGCCCTTGAACTTACTCCGTAGGAAAGGCGTCAAATTCGAGTGGGGGCCTTCGCAACAAGCCGCTTTTGAAGACCTGAAATTAGCTCTCTGTAATGCCCCTGTCCTTGCTATGCCAGATTTCTCGAAGAAATTCATCGTCCAAACCGACGCGTCGTCGTCGGCGGTAGCTGCATTCCTTCTTCAGGAGACTGAACTAGGGAGGCGACCCATCGCCTATGCATCTAGGACTCTATCGGCTCAAGAAGCCAAGTATTTCATCTATGAGCTCGAAGGTTTGGCAGTCTTATTTGCCTTAGAAAAGTTCCGTCTCTATCTGGAACATGTCAAATTCGACCTGAAGACGGATAATCAAGCCTTAAGCTGGGTCTTAGGTAGGCCGCGTCGTACTGGTCGTATAGCCCGTTGGGCCATCCGAATTTCTGCCTTCCAATTTGACGTTAGGCATATCAGAGGTACTGAAAATGTTGTCGCAGACGGACTCAGCCGTATGTTTTCCAATGACATCGCGACCCATGAATCGGTCGATAGTTCATCACCTCCCGAGTCCATACTATCTGAGGTTAATGCCATCTTAACGGATGCTCCCATGCTCTTTAGGGATATCGAGAAATACCAACGTGAAGATCCGACGCTGGCTCCGATAATGGAAACCCTTTCTTCTGGGGAACACGTCGTCCCTTATGTACTGAGGAATGGTGTTTTATGTTGCCCTTCGAGGCATGATAAGATGATGAAAGTTGTCGTTCCAGCTGTTCTTGTACCTATGATCTTTAAGTACTATCATGAGACCCCATTAGGGGGACATCTAGGCATCTTTAAAACTCGTGAAAAGATTCGTGAAAGGTTCATCTGGAAGGGTATGGACGGTGAAATCCGTGAACTAGTAAAAGCTTGTAAATCCTGCTTGCTTAGTAAACCCACCATGTCCACCAAGGTAGGCCTTTTGTCTTCCCATCAGGCTTCGCGCCCAATGGAACGCCTGTATATTGATTATGTAGGACCCTTCCCCCAGTCAAAGGGAAATGCCAACAAATTCATCTTTGTATGTGTAGATGGTTTTACAAGATTTTCCTGGTTATTTCCGACTAAGCTGGCTACCGCTCAGTCCACCATTACTTGTTTAAATTCAATCTTTGCTTCTTTTGGTCCGTGTCAATATATTGTGTCTGATAATGCTAAAGCTTTCACCTCTAATCTATTTCGTAAATTCTGCTTTGACCTGTTCATCTCTCATGTGACAACTGCTTATTACCCTAAACCATCTCTGGCTGAACGGGTTAATCGTAATCTCAGGTCCGCGCTTATTGCCTATCATCATGAAGATCATTCTAGGTGGGACACGTCCCTGCATTGGTTAGCTTTTGCTTTGAACTCGGCTGTTCATGAATCACATAAATTTACTCCAGCTTCGTTGATGTTCAAGTTTGTTCCCAACACGCTGCTCTCTAACCTCTGGTCTCTGAGTGACATTCTACCCGAGACAATAGATCCAGATAACATTAAAGATGTTTGGAAGAAGGCTAAAGTCAATCTTAAAGTATCTCATGAAAAGGTTAGGGAAAGATATGATCGTGGACGGAGACCCACCAATTTGAAGGTAGGCGACCAGGTGATGGTCAAGAATTTTGTTCCCGCGGGCAAGCTTGCCCCCAGATTTCATGGGCCATGTACTATTCTCGATTTCCTTACACCCGTTACTTTATTGCTAAGCAATCCAGCCACCGAGAGGATATTTAGGGTTCACCTGTCACAGGTGAAACCGGTGTAAATTCTGTGCTAACGTGCTTCATATAATTTTGAAAGAAATATGAAGGTTATATTTTGTTTGAGGGGTTTCTCTTGTAAGGCCTTCTGCCCTTGGAAATTGTTTCCCTGTAGGTAAGCATTTTTGTAAACCTCCCCCGACCAGTTAAACTGCCATCCTGTCCTTACCAAGGCCATTACCACGCTCCCGTCTCCTGCCCAACAACACACAGTGGCTTTCAAATGAAATAAATATTTCTACGCCGCTGGCCCCTCAGTTCCACCACAATGAATGTACCCTAAAATCATTCTGGTCCAACAAAGTTCTGCCGCCGAGCTTTAATGTTTCAGTGCCCCCGCAGCAGCGCGGCACCGTACCGCCACTGAGGTGGGGTACGGGCCCACTCCACTCCAGCGAGGCCAACCAGTGTACGGCGAGCCGGAGTCCTCCTCCCGGCTAAGGCTGATGTGCGGCGCACAACCTGTAACTGGCCCGCGACCTGCATGTTCGCCTCGGGCGCGGCGTGCTCCAACTCCACTACTCCTCTCATAGTGCGGGCGAGCGGTATCTCAGGGTACTTGAGGGGTCCGAGCGGCCTCCTCTGGACACAAGCAGCAGCGGCCGGTCTGGCCGTCTAACTTAATCAACCTTGATTGTACTCAATCAGCTACATGGACATTTAATATCAACAATTACTACAGTTTTGAATCCAACTACAATATCTGGTGGACTTAGAAAAGTTTTCCTCAACTTTAAAAACTAAAAGTTTCCTTCTGAATTCAACTTCTACAAGCATAAAGACTTTACATCTAAAGTAACTATAAAGAATTTTGAAACTGGATCCAATCATTTTAAGAAAACTTGTTGGCAAATATTTCCGCAATTAACTTCTATATCAACATCATAACTTGGACCTTATTTTGAAACAAATGTTATGTTCTTCTGTGTTACCCCTTGGAGGAACTTTTTTGGGGGGGGGAGGTCTGTACCGGGTGGTATACCCCCACGCCGCTAATTCAAACTTTGCGCCAGTTGAAACTCCTCTACTGGAGGAAGTCTGAACTTTATTTACTGTGTTAATTTTCTAGTTTCTCAGAAGATGTCACTACTTGTAAATTTTGAAGTTTCTGAACTGGGTCGTTTTCGATGTATTTTTGTTTTACCTGTAGTAAGAAGTGTGGACATTCTCTTCCAGATGGCACTACTGAAGAACTACAATTATGCACCCTAGTGCGAAGTGAAAGAACTGTGTTTTTTGGAGAAATTTTGAATTCATAAGTTTGTTCTTTGTTAAATTTCTTTCAGTTATTGTTTAAGTTGGCAATATTAACCCTTTCTTTCCGCCAGTTTTGAATTTGACCAATAAGAAATTTCTGTAATTAATTTTCCTCCAATAATGTGTTTCTTCTTCATCTAGTTTAGGGGTTTTCGTTGTTAGCCAATAAAATTCTTGTGGGAGGGTGTTCTCATTCCTGAAACGCCTCTAACTTTCCACGAGGGTATATAAACTGCTGATTTTCGGGTCTCCGGGCCACTTCAGTAACATCTATCAGTGCGTAAAGTACGTAGCAGGGGGCGGGAAGCGCCTCTTTCTTCGGGCAGCAGTTCAGCCACCAGGTAATGGCCGTTTAATAACTTCTTTTCTTGTCAGCTCAGCAATTTAACTCTCGGGGCAGGTCCGAAGCCTTTCCACCATGTAACTTTTCCCCTAAAATGTAAAGACACTTAGTATCAATTCTATCTTTTAAACTACATATTGGGATAGAGAGTGCTTAACCCTCTCGAGCTCCCACTCATATTGCATTGAGGTGAACTTATTTTCACAACCGTTTCTTCCTTAACGTAATGTAAATTGTTTCCTTCTAAAAGTCACCTCTTTAGTATGGGATTAGCCCTTGCAGTAACGGCCTAGTGCCAAGTAGGTTTTATATAAAGTGTATTAGGAGTGCAAGGACGCCTCCTCACAAGTTGGTATTTTAGAGGCCATGTAATTTACCTATTTCTTTACTTAATAGGCCTCAGTAGGTTGGGTATTTTTACCCCTGTTTTCATGTCCTTGGAGGACAACTTGAATGTGGAGTTTGGTGTGGCCTTTGATAGGCTTAAATTTTGAGAGCGAGTTGCTCTTTCTTGAAAATTGAGTTGTTGTATGCCTCGAGGAGGCTTTACCGTGTAAAGAGGAGCAAGTGCTCCTAGGCATGATTGGGGTCTTCTGCCCCTTTGTTGAATTCTGTATATCGTAGGGTTGGGCTTATAGCTCAAGAATTGTGTGTCTGGCTCTCGGAGCCCAAATTCTGTAACTCTGTAATTGTACATTATCGATTTGTGTTTCGGCTACTGAGTACCTGTTCTATTTGTTATTTCTTAATCTTGAAAAGAAAATATAACCTTGTTAAACTTTATCTTAACTTTAATTTCATATTTTGAGACCTGTTCACCCCCCACCTTCTTTCACCTCTGCTGATCCGCGAAACCACGGTAACAATAATAGTAATAATAATAATAATAATAATAATAATAATAATAATAATAATAATAATAATAATGACTCCTTGGATGAATGTTCTACGCACTGGTCATCGGCTAAGAGAGCCCTGGGTTCGATTCTCAGCCAGGCCAGATTTTTAATTGTGTATGAATAATTCCTCTAGCTCGGGTCTGAGTGGTCATGTTTGTCTTAATACACATCTCTTCATCTACTCACAACTTACCACATTATCAACGATAACAAAAGAAAAGCAGTAGTGAAAACATTTCTCCGCATAGGGCTGGCGTCAGAAAGGGTATTTAGCCGTAAGAGTGTCAAACCAAGAAATTGGGAAAAAGACGAAGAAGAATCATAGAAGTATTACTATAGACTTAATCAATACCGGCACTGACTTTAGACTACAAGTATAGTTAGTGGGGCATAGCATCAATTTTCTTAGATGTGCTGATATAAACGATATGGAACAGGCATGCTCGCTTACAAAAGAAAACTTGGCACTGGTCGAGGTTCTTCAAATCTTCATCTTGTGTACTTTCTCACGTTCATTCTTGGATCTTACCTGAAAATAAAGAAAAATATTTGTCAGTATTATCGCCGCAATTTATCCCCAAAATGACATGAGACACGTAACTAAGAATTCTATAATAGCACATCTATTGGTGCCACAGAAATATAAACAGATCAAATCTCTATATATAAAAGGCTAACTCCCACGGGCTGTAATCAACATCCAGCCAAATATACGCGACATAAAGGAATGAAATTTTGGGGATACATTTATATTATAGTTTAGGTGCTCACTATGGGAGTATTTTTGGATATTCCGCCGCTAAGAGGGTGAAAAGGGTACATCTTTATCTCAAAAACTTAACAGACACAAAAATTGGTATTTTTAATCTACTTTAAAAAGGAAACACCTATTTTTTTGTTTTCGGAAAATTCCGTTAAGGTGGGTGAAAAAGGGTGAAAAATGTTTGCATACCTTACGAGGATACTTATATCTTAAAAACTGAAGATGTTACAGACATTAAAACTGGTATTTGGAATCTCCTTTTAAAATAAAGGAACACGTGTTTTTTTGTTTTCGGGGAATGAACAGGGGTGAAAAATGGATGCATTTTTAAAATGAGTACATCAAGAGTAAATCTAAAAAAGTAACATACTACAGAAGTGAAAATTGGCCTTTGGAATCTCCTGTTAAAGTAAAGGAACACGCATAATTTGTTTTCGGAAAATCCACTAAAGGGGAAGTGAAGAAGGGGGATGAGTTTTAAAAATGAGCATATCTACAGTAAATCTCAAAAAACTTAACATGTTACAGACGTGAAAATTGGTATTATTCATCTCTTTTAAAAATTGAGAAACATGTATTCTTGATTTCCGAAAAAAAAACACTTAAGGGGAGGGATGTAAGAAAGGGTCTAAAATGGGGTTGATATTATTTTTATTAGAATACTGATATCACAAAAACTGAATATCTTATAGTAATGAAAATTGGTATTGGGAATGTTCGTTAAAAATAAACACGTACTTTTTCGAAAAATCCACTTACGGGGGCTTGAAAAGAAGTGAAATACGGGTTAAAGTATTTTTATTATCATACTTATCTACATAAATAAAATTGTATCGACCGTGTGTCTGTACATTGACTATTTAGGCAAAATTTATGTACAGTTATCCGCTTCCATCTGCATATATTTTAGTTTTCGTTTCCAGAAAGTCCTCATTTTAACCCTCTTCCCAAAATCAAGATGGCGGCACAATCTGCCAGACGAACTAGGAAATAGATTCGGCAAACTTATATGTTTTAGCCTGTAACTGACGGAAAAATTCCAAGATGTTTAATTTTTTCACTTTTTGCCCCCGGGAAAATATCGAAATACAGAGGCAATTATAATGACGGTGCAGACTCCCGTTCCAATTGTGTCTGGAAGAAGGAAAGGGGCCTTCCATTGTGACGAAAACTCCCCAAATCGATTGTGACCCCACAGTAGACAAGGGGGCCTTCTGTTATATGAAAACTTCCCAACTCGATTGTGAATGGCAGTAGGCAAGTGAGCCTGCCGTTATCATCACAACTCCGCAACTCGCACTTTACACTGGAAACAACATATGTGGATCTCTCCACGCTGTTTTTTGGATAACACTATGAGACATGCAATTTTAAAAAATCGTATTCACTGCGTGAACAGTAATTTTCTTCGATATCCGTATACAATGTAGAATACTGGAGCGAAGCATGGGTACGTTTACTAATATTTCAATACAATGTTAACACTTATACTCAATAATATTTTGTACATCTACAAGTCATTATGTAGAGAGTATTTATGTTAAAGTTATACGAGGTAGACACGATGTTAAGTCGTGTAGTGAACTCGCCACGCGCAACTGCGGTAGCGGAGTTAGGCGCAGAAGAGGTGGCGATACATGTTAATATGTGAGACCGATAAGTGAAGTCACAACATTGCCTTCGGCAAGAGTTTGCAGTCGTTGCGATCACTCAAGAGTTAATACATGTATACCTATGTATATTTGATGATGATGCATGTTTAAAAGGGTCTAACATCTAGGTCGTCGGGCCCTAATGGTACGAAAAGAGACGAAATGCGATGACAAATTAAAAGTCCAAAATCCTCCACTGACCAGAATTCGAAAATGTGAGGACGAAGAATGAATGGAGGAATATGAAGCTAAAACAATCAGTGGATCCGATCCGCACTGCCTCACATTCACAGAAACTAACGTAAAACAATAGTATTCTTGAACAAGGGATTGCTTCTATAGCACAATACTGAATCGATGATGCTTGCAGTCTAAAGGAGTCCAAAATTCAAGTCATCCGCCCCTCATAATGGTACTTATCGCTAGGAAAGTAGAAACATGGTATTTGTCATGTTGCGGTACTAATAAAAAGTAGCGTAGATTCGCGGTATTCCACACATTAAGGTACTACTCACAGGTAATGAAATTCGCACATGTAATACAGACCTATGGTGTTTCGCGCCTTGTGGCGCCATTTAGAGGCAACGCAAACCTATGGTGTTCATCACATAATGTACAAACCACAGGGACCTCGTACTATACCGTGGTGTTCCTCATATAGTGGTACTAATCACAGGTACTGTAAAAGCCGGCAACGCACTCTGTACAACTAATCACAAACCTATTTTGTACCTAACACAGTGGTACTACGCGCAAGTAAAAGCGACCCATGGTGTTCCCCGCGTGGTGGTACTAGGGTTAGGCAATATGTCCCTGTTTCGCCACACTGTGCCGGTGCACAGTTGTGTTCCGCTGTTCCGGAACACCGAGTGTCAATTGTTCCGAAACATTCTCAAGCGAGACCAAGATAGTGACTCGCTATCCCGTCGGCTGCGCCACTATGCACTGCCCTTCGCCTACTAGCTGACTGTCGATGCCGACTGTGTGCCGCCATGTGCTGAAGTGTTCCGTGTTGCATGTTCTGTCTTCTGTCATATCGTCCTTGTTCTGTGAGTTCCGTTGCACCGGCAACGGCCTTCGGTACATGCGAATATCGTAATGTGTTCTGTTTTGTTTTCACCCGTTTTGTAAGAATGTTTTCATTGAAGCCTAGTAGTAATATAACCATAGGAAAGACAGTACATAATGTCGCACCTGAGTCTTGTTTAGTACTTTTTTTTTGAAAATCCACATCTGTTTCCAGTCATTTGACCGGGTCAGGAATGGAATTAATGAAGCCCCCATCTAGCGGCGAAGGTGGGAAATGTGCCGGCTGTCGAAGCCTGTTGCACCCCTCTGGGGCAATGTTAAGTACTTTTTTTTACTAGAATAAAACTGGACGGAGTGAAATGCAATTTATGTTCTTCTATTTTGTCTGCAAAGAGATCTCAACCGGCACAATGACAAAACATTTCAAACCTAAACATCCCACAATTTTTATTTTCGTGTTTTGTTTGTATAGTTTTATTTTTAATCTCCTGTTCCACTTGTATATAGTGTTTAATTTTTATCTTCGTGATTTGCTTGTATGGGTTAATTTTTATTTTCGTGTTCCGCTTGTATATTCTGTACGTAAATGCACTACTGACGAATGTTTCTTCAACTGTGCGAGTATATTTTAATTGGTGAAAATAACACGGTGACATATGTAAACACATCTACTGAAAGTATAATTGTGACAGGTGTATTTCAGAATGAATGAAAACATTCTTATCCTAAAAACAACATTTTGACACGATTTTCTGGGTGCGTATTTCAGAGTTCCGACTGCTTTCTCACGTGCCGTGAAGTTTTATCCTGGCCCTAATTTCTCACAATACAGGCCGATACATTCCACTTGTGAATATCCTTGGATTGGTTACTTTTAAACACCTACACTGTCACTGTAACCGTGTTATGTGTAATTCATATTGATAGAAAAATCTTAATGTAAAAACAGCCTTTAAACGCGATTATTGGGCACGAATTTCAGTGTTCCGACTATTCCTTCACGTTCCGTGCAGCTTTATGCTGGCCGTAACTACACACAGCGCGTCCGGTACAGCAGCAGTTTCTCGCTGACGAGCAGCATGTCGTGTTGCCTGACGAAGTTCCCCTTTCAGACCTGAAAGAAAACTGGCGGTGTGAATTTATGTTTGTACGCCAAAAATGTACTAAAATGCTCTCAAATACACATGTTTACAGTTTATTTTACAAAATAAAAACTATCGTCTGAAAACAGCACCCACACAATTGTGCGTGTTAGGACTTCACTACTTACAAAAAAGAAAAATTTTAGAAATTCAGCTCAGCACATGTGAATATACACATGTACATGATCAGATGTTCTATTTTACAGTGTGGAACGATTTAAAACGATTAAAATCTTATACGTTACATTTCTCACATAGAATACAAATTCTGCTTTCACAGCGCTTTTTGTGGCAGCACCCAGCACTACCGCATTCATTGCCTGTAAGAAAACCTTGTCGTCACAATTATGCATATCAACATTCAGAACCTCGTGATATTACGTACGGTGTTATAAGTTCACAATTTTACGTTTGCTGAACAATTTACACGCTTCATAGATTACATTCTGATATTCATTGAAGCTTCTAGATTAATATGAATGCAATAAATAAATATTTACTTTAGACTTTACTGCTTCCCGCCACCTTGCCAATGAACTGCATGTTTAAACTCTTCTTCCTACCCTCTGGTGGCCAAGCGCTAAATAAAAACAACTGAAGCACATGTTACGTGTCCCGCACAATCACTGCAGTCCGGTCTAGCGCCAAGAAAACGTCAAATAAGCTCAGACATAAATAAAATACGAACCCGCACAGTGGTGCGTACACGGTCTGAAAGGGGCTGGTCGTAACTACACACAACACGTCCGGTACAGCAGCACTTTCTCGCTGACGCGGAGCATATCATGTTGCCTGACGAAGTTCTCTCTACTGCGGAGTTACAGTCCCGTGTACCGTGTGCCGGCACACTCTACCGAAACACTCCACTTCAAGCTGCTAATGTTCCGGAACAACTGACTGTTCCGGTCTGCCCAACCCTATGTGGTACTAATTACAAGTAGTCTCATGGTTCCAATTCGATCGTCTTTTGGTCGCCCCTTTTAGTCGCCTCTTACGACAGGCAGGTGATACCGTGGATGTATTCTTCGTCTGCAGCCCCCACCCACAGGGGTTGTGTATGTATATTTGCAGTGTAGTTTCTGTTATTAATGCTTCCAGTATAATGATGCTTAGAAAATAATATTTACGTTAGAACAACGGGTTTTCATCATGGAATGGTATGTGAAGTATTCATCAGTCAAGCAGAGCCGGTTTCAATTCGTTAGGACATTTCCTGTCGTCCGTCTTCCAAAGAACAATCTCGGGCGTAATATAATGAGGAAGTTCCACACCACTGAGTCCATTCTTAATACAAAGAAAAGTAGGAGACACACCGTATTATGGGATTTCACATCGACAGAAGCACCTGTAAATCTCTGTCGCCCGCTAGACGCCCCCTCCCCCGCCAATTTAAATTATTGTGTTTAATAAAGTGCACTTCTACGAAAGGAAAAGTATACGTTAATAGCCTTTGTACAGTACAAGACCTAGCCTAAAGGAGAACAGTCAGTTATGTCGAGTAGCTCACAACTGAGTTTCGCCAAGTGTCTGCAAACCTGTTTAGGAAGTACCAAAAGTTATTGAGAGCTAAGGGATGTCGCTCGGAACATCTCCTTTAATGCCAGGTAAGCTTTTTCCGGCCACCACGTTTGTGCTATTTATCGCCTTGGAACAATGTTACAGCGCAACTGGAAGTCAGCTTTGCTTTTGCACCCCCTCAGTCGTGTCACTGGGACACGTAAATGAGAAGGTGACATTATATGAAAATCTCAGGCTACAATTTCCTGTCCAACTTATCCAAATTGCCGACTGAGAAATAAGAAATAAAATTATCATATTCTGTGGTTAAAAACTGTGCTCTAACATTCACCGTTATTTGAATTATACATGTTGTATATGTATATATTTACAACAGATTGAAAACTGAATTTTTTCACTGGATGGTTCTGTTGAATTTAGCCGTATTCGTTCCAAATTCAAAACAAGGTATTGTATTTCTACTGTACCTGAACTGTAATTGTCCGTTTTTAAGTTTCCCTTCTCTTCTCAATCGGCATATACTGTACATATTCCATCAGTTTTCAAGCGAGTATGTGATTGAATGTAATTTAATGCTCTAGTGGTTTTATGAGTATCAACATATGAGCTATAAAACAAGCTATTAAATTTGCTATGAAATGCCTCAGAGACGTTGGTTGTGTGACTGCTTTCAAATGCGTGTTGGGCTCACATTGCAGGAAGGAATATGACCTCGTTAGAGGTACAATAATCTACCAGATAGTCACCAAATGATGATGATGTTTGTTGTTTAAAGGGGCCTAACAGCTGAGTCATCGACTTCTAACAGTACGAGGTGCCACGAAATGAAACCATAAAACTTCAAAATATATCCACTGACTAGAATCTAAGACGAATGACCATGAATCCAAAACAGTCAGTGGATTCAATTCACAGTGCATTATTTTAAGAGATGATGTTTGTTGTCCAAAGAGGTCCAAAAATTCGGGTCACCGGGCCCTCGTAATGGTACTAATCACTGGTAAAGCAGAACCAAGGTGTCCCTTATATTGTGGTACTAATCACAGGTAACGTAAACTCATGGTGTTCCTCACATGGTGGTACTAATCACAGGTAATGTAGACCCATGGTATGTCACACATACAGGTACTATTGACAGGTATTCCTCACATAAAGGTACCTACTCATAAGCAGCGCAGACCCATGGTGATCCTCACATAGTGGTATTAATCATAGAAAATGTAGACGCACGGTGTATCACATATTATGGCACCACCCACAGGTAACACATTTATGGTGTTCCTCACATAATGGTAGTATTGACAGGCAACGTAGACCCAGGGTGATCCTCACATAGTGGTATTAATCATAGAAAATGTAGACGCACGGTGTATCACACATTATGGCACCATCCACAGGTAACACAGACTCATGGTGTTTCTCACATAATGCTACTATTCACAGGCAACGCAGACCCATGGCGTTCCTCACATAGTAGTACTAATCACGGGCAACGCTCAGTCCCGTGGTGTTCCTCACATAGCGATGCTAATCACAGGCAACGTAGACCCATGGTGTTCCTCATATAGTGGTACTACTCACAGGTAACGCAGACCCGTTCTGAACACAGGGGATTTAGCGCAGCGCACAGCACCTTCTCACTCATTGAGATTAGGCTATGTATAGAGCTCTGCACGGATGCGGATAATGAAGTTTATTAATTTTCTCTCAGGCATACTCTTACTTTTGCTTGTCGTTGGGTGACCGTTGACTGTGGAATGGGAGAATTGTGATATATATAGAAGAGCCTTGAGACCATAAAGCCGTAAATCTGACCTAAGCCTAACTAGCTCTTGCCCGCAATTAATGGAAAGAACGAATAAAGGTCAATACGTCGGTTGTTGTCGCAAGAGTAGGGGAGGATCGGGAGGTATCGGACGGCGGCTGATATCGGACAATCACTGATGTCTTTGTTAACAGCATGTGGCAGAAGATGCTTAGCTACTCACAGGTCCCCCTGCATGTTTGAAGGGTGGGTACATCCTATTCAGTCGAAAGGCAGAGTCGTTTATGAGCGGTGGTGTATGGTGTGATTTTCGGCCGGCACGGATTTGTTTTTACCAAGACGTAGCAGCAACAAGGACAAGTTGCACTGAACTTTAAGTACATTAGCAGAAACAGTATTCCTTACTCTGTAATATCGTGAGTTTAGAATCAGTTTCTTTTCGAACGTTCTCATTCAGTTCCAGTTGTTTATTAAGGGAGTCATTCGGGCGGTATCGGACATCATAGGTTGCAGTTCCGTCCAGGTTACTGATAGTACTATCCTTTGTTTTAGGTAAGCATGGAGAAAATACGAGGATAATGGGAAGAACGCAATATAATATTAGCCGTGAATAGTGTCAGGGGCATTAAAATGAGTATTAGAGAGGCCAGTCAATGTTCCTCTGTTCCACAAAAGCACGTTAGATGATAGAATTAAAGCTCTTGAAGCTGGTAAAGAGATTCCAATAAAAGCGTGTACGGCGAACAGTGAGACTTATCTGAGAACATTCTCAGATGAAGAAGAGAATGACCTGTACATGCATATCAAGGCCCCGACAGTAAGCTCATGCCACTCATCAAAACAGAATTTTTAAAACTTGTGTATCAATTTGCTGAGGGATTGAGAGCCGAACATAGGTTTAATAAAACTAAAATGATGGCAGGAAAGGTCCTTTTTATGATTGTATGAAGAGGCACCAAGACCTCCGTTTGAGGACGGCTGAGTCTATCAGCTTGCAGCGAGCAGTAGGCTTCAACAAGAGGCAAGTGGACATATTTTTTAATAAATTAAATGATCTTATGACTAAATATTTGTTTAGTCCATCAAGAATCTTCAACGGTAATGAGTGCGATATTTGCAGAATGGCTAAACGTTAATTTGTTTGTATTTTGAATGTGGAAAAATATCTTTTTGTTAAAAAAGATTGACCGTCCGATACCACCCTCCATTTTTCAAACCTACGATTGTGTAATGACCTCCTTAATTTGTTAATATTGTCCGTGTTTTTAATTGTGATTAAATATATTCTAGTGAGTACGTTGATATAAGACTATAGATGCTTATAAAATGCATTACATGAATTTTTTCCTATTCCATAAACAAAATATGGCAGAAAAATTAAAGTGTCCGATACCTCCCGACATTCCCCTAAATCCCTCATAAACCTGTGACTGTGGGCGCCTGATGTCAGGTATCAGGACTATGGCATTATATCAACAGACCTACCCATTTCAATATCTTCGGTGTTATATACTGTAGTAAATATTTACAATATCCCTGGATAGCAATTCGCGGATGCGGATAACCATTCGCGGTTGCGGATAATATTTTGTATACCCGTGCAGGGGTCTCGCTATGTAGTAAAGCGCGCGCTCCCCCGCCTCGGTGGGATGCACACGATGGTACAAATCACAGGCAACGCCCAAACCCAGCTGTTCTTTACAAAGTGTTACTAACAGCAAGTAACGTCGACCCATGGTGTTCTTCGCGTAATGGTACTAATCGCAAGTAATTCATGGTTCCAAATCCATCACCCTTGGTCACCCTTTTTGTCGCCTCATACGACCGGCGGGGGATACCGTGGGTGTATTCTTCGTCTGCGTCCCCCACCCACAGGGGGTACAGTCACAAAACAGAACAATTTTTGGAAAATTCTCTATCATAGCAAATATAAAACAGTTATCTACTTCTGCTGGAGATAAATAGGATAAACATAAACCATGTGTTAGCCACTTACCAGCTGAAGTAGTCTTGTTTCTGTAGTCCCTTAACTGGATCAGGCCGTGCACTTAATGCCACCAGGTATGGCACGGATAAAATCGGCAACCTAAGAGTTGAATTACTTAATTTCATACTGATTTAAAGGCTTTATATACAGTAACCTCGATTTTCAATTATTGAAGTTTCAATCCTAAATCTTCATGTTTTTCTTTTAAGAATCGCTTTAGCTTGGTAAATTAATTTAAACAACATTGACGGAAAGCAATATGCATTCCGAAGAAACTGTATCGTAAGCTGATCGCGGGACAATTTTCTTAAAATTTGCTTTACGTCGCACCGACACAAATAGGTCTTACGGCGACGATGGGATAGAAAGGGGCTAGGAGCGGGAAGGAAGCGGTCCTGGCCTTAATTAAGGTACAGCTTCAGCATTCGCCTGGTGTGAAAATGGAAAACTACGAAACATCATATTCAGGGCTGCCGACAGTAGGATTCGAACCCACTATCTGATTTGATTTGATTTGTTTATTTATCATCAACAGAGTTATTGATTCTCCAATTACAGATGATATAATACATTAAAATAATAACAATATTAACAGAACTTACTACTACCACTAATTAAAAATAAGCAATATATAATATATACATATTTACAAAACACATTAGGAAGGAAAAAATACATGTTTCGAAATGACCGAAGGAAGGAAGTATAACTTTCAGTTACTGAATGGGCAGAACAAGATACAAGAAACACTCTGTCTATGAAGTGTCCATAAGATGTCTGCGAATTTCACTAGCTGGCGAGTGAAATATATCCACTATCCCGCTAATTTCGTTCAGGGATCTTAGGGCCTGCATAAACCAAGAGTTCCTGTGTGATTCCGTTCTGCACCTGGGTAAGTGAAAGATGACAGCCTGTCGGGTATTGCGGGAAGGAACATGAATTGGTAGCAACTGGAGTAAATTGGGACAGTCAAGGAAATTACCGATACATTTGTGTATGAGACGTGCGTTGATATACCTGCGCCTAGTCCTAAGCGACTCAATACCCATATTTGTACAAAACAAATCATAATCTGTCGATGACAGCTTGATACCCAAACACTTTTTACTAATCCATTTTGAGAATCTGATCTGTACACGCTCTAAGGCATTAACTAAGTATTGCTGTGAGGGGATCCACACTTCAGAGCAGTACTCTAAACTAGATCGTATAAGCGAAAAATACAGGGTTTTCAATGGGACAACAGATTTAAAACTCTTGCAATTTCTTTTGAGGAAGCCTAACGTTTTAAATGCCTTGTTAACGATATTTAACACATGCTCATTGAAAGGCAGACCATTTTGATTACTCCCTAATGCAAACTGACAACTGCTTGCCCCAAAGCACGCGCCCGCTCGCTTGGTTGACAATTTTTAGTCGATCAGGTATGCCTGGTAATTATTAGGAGCTGACAAATTATTGTTGATGTTTTCTCTTAAACGGGACAAGAGAAAATATATCAGCATATCCTTGAAATTTCTTCTCCAGCAGTGCGATAGGTGTGTGTCCATGTGTGAGTGAGAGAATGTCATATCGTCGTTGCCGGGACAAAACCTCCTATGTGATAATATTTTTGGAGATATACTGACCCGCAGCACGTACGTTATGAAGAGCGAGAATGCCTTGACAATATTCACACAATATTGCACCTTAGATGACAGAACCTTACCGGCCAAAGTTCTAAGCTAAAATATTTTACATAGGAGGTTTTGTCCCGGCAGCGACGATATTTTGCTGCTCTATGCCTATTGTCTAGTGATAATCACACACGAACAATAACCTAAAATCTTCAGCGTTGCTTTGTTCGCGTTATTTGCGCCTACTTAGTTTAGTGTGTTATGTGCTACAGTGCGTGATTTTGAGCTAACTACTCAATTATTATTTTTAACTGTTTGAATACAGCAAAATTGAGTGCAAGAAAGAAAATAGGAACTTTAATTTTCAAGATGAATGGAAAGTTGAGTATTTCTCTTTTTTAAGGTGAATGACAAATGTTGCTTAGCGTTTCAGTATCCTTGCTAAAGAAAGGTAACTTGGAACCTCATTATAGTGCCCGCCTAAGTTTTTTTAAAAAATGTTAATTTTCCACCCGGAAATAAAATTCGTAAACTCAAAGTCGAAATTTGAAATTAACATCTCAACTATACGCCGGCCCCGTGGTGTAGGGGTAGCGTGCCTACCTCTTACCCGGAGGCCCCGGGTTCGATTCCCGGGTAGGTCAGGGACTTTTACCTGGACCTGAGGGCTGGTTCGACGTCCACTCAGACTACGTGATTAGAATTGAGGAGCTATCTGACGGTGAGATAGCGGCCCGGTCTAGAAAACCAAGAATAACGGCCGAGAGGATTCTTTGTGCTGACCACACGACACCTCGCAATCTGCAGGCCTTCGGGATGAGCAGCGGTCGCTTGGTAGGCCAAGGCCCTTCAAGGGCTGTAGTGCTTTGTTTTTTTATCTCAACTATACATGTCAGCAAAACAAAGCCTTCATTCTAATACTACAACAAATTAATTCTTCAAGGTGTGCAATATAATAGTTGAAAGATGTAAACCATTCAATGAAGCTGATAATGTTTCAGAAGGATTTAAAAATTAAAACAAGAAATCAAGGCTGCTATTCAAGATTTTCATTTATCCAGAAACAGTCATGCAATAAAGGGGAAAAGTACATGAACGGTTTTTGAAAGATGCGTTCAATTGCGTTGTTTTCTGACTCTAGTTGAATGAATGGGTCGACGTCAGTGCCATGACTCGTCATTAGTTTCTATTAGGTGTTTGAAGATTTCAGCGTCATGGAAGAAGATCTTCTTGGGATGATTTCATTAAAAGGCAGAACAAAAGTCAGGAAATTATCACTCATGGGCTACAATAATGACTCAACTAAAAACAAATCTGAGATAAATGAGTTTGAAGTTTCTGACGGACCGCAGACATTAATTAAATTCGCCTACAACACTGGCACAACTTACAATGTGTCACTTTTGATTAACAGAATGCACTAAACGACTGCCGTGCTCCAGGTGCAAACTGAAAAGCACCAGTATTGCAGCCAATGTAAACAACAAAGCTGAGAATGCAACAACAACACTTCCGTCATTTGTTGGTGGAAATTGAACTACAAGATATACAGCTGCTGCTGGTGGAAGGAAGATTATTTTGCATTGTTGGAGAGTGCATTAACTCAAAATTCGTATTTTTTTAAAAATTTTGCTACTATTGCAGCCCACGAGCGATATGATTCTTCCTACTGTTTTATCAGAAAGCTTTATCTACTGTTACACAACGGAGCAAAAGTCATGACAGGTCATCCTAAAGGATTTAATGCCCTCTGTTAACTTCCCTGTCAGTTTCCCTAATGTCCTTGCTTAGCACTCACTGTATAATTTACTAGCAAATTTTGTCAAGCAAGAATTGGGCATAACATTTCAAACTGTAAGTTCACTTTGTATACCTACTGTAAAATCACTTTAAAATCGACTTCAGTCCCACCCTTGAAAAAGGTACACCCAATCTCATTTTACACACGGATGTCAGGTGGCTCAGCAGGTACACATTTTTGCAATGGTTTCGAATTTTATTTTTACATGGGAGGGGAGATCAGTATAATCAGCTAGTAAATTAGGAATGGTTGTGTGACCTGGCTTTTCTCCAGGAATTCACTGGCAGATTTAGTGAAATGAGCCAATAGCTACAAGAAAGAGTATTGCTGAGATGAAGAACACGGTCCCATACTATAAAAAATTACTTGCATTTAATAATGACTGCCCAGAAAAATAATATTTTTGATATTTTCCTGAAATATAATCTCGAAAAGTGTCCTGAATTTAATTTTCAGACACAGAAGTAGACTTATAAGATCGAAATAGGTTCTGTCCGAAAGCTTCTGAGATTTCCACAATGTTGGAACAGTTGCCGACGACATATCATAATACTCAAATAAGACTTAAAATTAATTGTTACTATCAGTTGCCATCTGTGGATCCTCACAAGCAGTGGACCACCTACTGTTTGAATGTGCTGAATTTGAAAGAAGAAGGCATGACTTGAACTCCCATTTAAATTATTGCAACATCGAATTATCTAGACCCCTGTATCATTTGTTTAGGAAGCCATGCTGTTAAAAAATAGGGTTCCATAGGGCCTACTGCTTTGGATATTCAATAATAATAATAATAATAATAATAATAATAATAATAATAATAATAATAATAATAATAATAATAATAATAATAATAATAATAATAATAATAATAATAATATCAGTAAAATGCATTCAATGAGCAAGTTGTCACTTGAAAATGAGATTATAATTGTGATGTTTTTTTTCTTTCTGAAGGTCCACCCAGAACAAGATTCATTTTGGAAGTTGGTGCTAAGAGAAATATTTCCTAACTCGAGACGCTGCAGTGATGCGTATTTAGGTTCTATGTATTTGTGAAAATCTGCATTTTCGTATCTTAAAATGACGAAGTAAACAACATTCCAACATGACAAAGTCATCTCAGGATTCTCCAAAACTGGCCGTAATCCAATACTCACCTGCCTTAAAGTTCCAACTACACTATCTGATCAAAAGTATCAAGAAATACCCTTTACACTAGTAAACAACTACAAATGACGCATCGTACCGATATAAAACGAAGTTTGTATTGCTTGGTGCGTGCGACTACGGAACAGCAATACAGGTAGGTCAAGTGAGCTTAGTATCTTTCAACGTGGGGTAATTGTTGGTTTTCACATAAGCAAGAAACTTGTAAAGGACATTTCTAACCTTACGAATCTGCCCAAATCGACTGTCAGTGGTGTAACTGTAAAATGAAAAAGTGAAAATACAACAAGAGCAGTACTACAATCTGGTCAGCGACGTGTACCGACACCAAGGGACCAACGAATATTAAAGAGGGTAGTGCGAAAAAATCGTCGGTTGTCTGTAGAAGGAATTACCATGGAATGTCAAAGCACTATGCAAAATACAGCCAGTCCCATAACTGCGCGTCGGAAATTAGCAGCTTACCACAAACTCAATCTTTCCCCTTAATAAAAAGCAACGCATGACATAGATAGTGTAAAGAGCAACACCATTGGACACTGGAACAGTATGAACATATCATTTGATGTGATGAACCACGTTATAAATTTTGGCAATCTGATGGGAGGATCTGGATATTGCGAATACCGGAGGAATGCTATCTGCCTGAATATTGGAGGAGGTGGCATTATGGTGTAGGAATATTTCTTACGGCATGGAATCGGCCCTCTTGTAGGCCTTCATTGCACTATAAACGCTTTGAATGCTTTCGAACACCAGAGAGATGAGTCAGAACGACGACTTCATTCCACGCCCCACCCTCCAACATCAACACGTTCTGTTCGGGAAGAACGAGATGCCATTCCACTGGAAACGTTCCCACTCCTGGTGGAAAGTCTCCCCACCAGAGCCAAGGCTGTGATAAAGAAGGCGGACAAACATCATATTGCATGCATTGTATTGAACCTATGACCTTTGTGTCATAAGAAATTAAGAGTCCATAACTTACCGCATGAGACCCCATATTAATCGCAATGAGGAGCTCAGATACATTTTTTTCTCATCGGAACGACACGTTTCATGGGGGAGAATGGATCTCTTTCTCACACTAAGGAAAAAGACGTCACTCGCACGTGTAAATGGAGCACTGATACTATGAAAGTGTTGGTTTAATAAAAGTACTTTTCAAAAGAAATTAGCAGCGAAACTAGCATGTAAATGTCCTGTAATTACATGTGAAACAATTTGGTCCTTAATAATACAGACTTCAGATTGTTAAGCAGTTTCCAAGGGAAAACTGGCAAAAGACGCGCTTGTCTGTTCATCCTACGTCACGTCATCAAAATATAGTGCTTATCAAACGAGGTCATTTAACCAGTCAGTTTGTTATGAGATAATCGTAAATGTTCATAAACAATGTCACTATTAAATTAGCAAGTACTGGATTACTATAAAACCTGCCTTTAATACATTTCCACAAGGTCGTAAATATATGTAAATATTCATGGCGTCAAAGAAAAAATGCCTAAGAGAGGGGGTAAAGACTATAAAAATGGGAGCGCCATCTTGAAATCACCCGCACTGTGTCATTTGAGCTAGAGGAGGAACCTCGTACAGTTGTATATAGTTTATCGGCGATTATTAGATTTTGGGCGATGTGGCTGGAGTATCGTCTTCAAGTGGAGATAGTTTTTTTAAAGTAACGTGTATTTAATAAACATGTAAAAAGGACGGTCATTCGTATGCCGCAGTCTTATAAGTGAAGTTTTTAATAATATCGTGTTAAAAGTATTGCGTGTGCGGTCGATATTACACCAGTCGTGTTCGGTCTGCGAAAATATCGAGTGAACGGCATTTTCTTTGTTCTTTCATTTTCAGGTGAACCGATATAAATGAACATACCTGTGAAGCCAAAAGTGTTAAAATGGGTAAATAAAATATACCCGAGAGTTACTGGTGAACTCACATGATAGAAGCTGGCGTACGTCCAAGGTGAATGATCACCATGATCACCTGTTTATTTGCTTCGTGATGTCACCGTTTACTTTGTATGTGTATTTGTGACGCAGTTTGGTCACCCATTCATTTTCGTGAAATGTCAGAAATATGACGAAAGGTGATTGGTTTTTAACGCTTGGATAAATTTAGGAAAATTGCGAAGTACCGTGTGAAGTGTTGTAAAACAGTCAATTGATGGTTATGAAACGATATAATGACTGACGTAGACTGTCATTTCCGTGCGTTTATTTTTCTCTATATTATGGAGTCAAGTTAAGATCTTTAATCTGGTGTGAATTTTTTTCTGTCTGAAATTATGACGAAGGTTGTATAAGAAATCAGTACAGTCGAATGAAGGCACGATGTCGTGTGGAGCAATGTAAACTTTTATTAAGGAAAGTTACGAGACGAGACCGGTGTATATCTGTTACGAAGATATTGTTATTTCTATGTCCGTTTCAAACTGTGTATAAATGACGATGAAAATAACAGTAAATTTTGTCAGTCATTTTTGTGAAGTCCAGTTCAGAAATACGAGGTCACGTTATGTGGAGATGTTTCATTATCAGAGTATTTGTGTGTGTACCATGTTGTGGATCATAAGAATTCTATTCCATTTTATTATCGTCGAGACTTTTGTCGTGTTTAAGCAAGTGGTCAAGTCTTGCTTAATGTGAGTTGAGGTAGGATTTTGTGAATCAGGTGTTGGAAGCCTGTAAATGATGCCGGGAGATACTATGTGAAACACGAGGGATTTATTTGTCTAATGTTTGAGATGGAAATAGGATGGATTCCACGTAAAAGTGTAGGTTCGTGATATGTATGAATACTGAGTGACATCATAAAGTAAACCTCTGCGTATAATCTGTTTTGGGCCAGAAATGTCGTATTTGTAATTTTATCAGCGAGATCGTAGACATCAATCTTTAAAGACCAGTTAGAACGTGTATAGAACATATGGTTCAGGCAAAGACAGAAGGGAAAGTCGTTCCGCTAGACAGCTGATCAGGTAGACCGCTGCTTGAGAGATAACGGTAATTTGCAGTCCTTTCTATAGCCAACATGTTGAAAATCAGATTGTATTCTTTAGAATGGAGCTCGTAATTTTGAGAAAAACTAATCTTATCATTGAGTAATATGTATGTTATTAGATCGCATTCTTTAATATTACCTTGTTTAACCGAGATCTGAACGTATATTTGAATTGACGGAAATGAGACAATAATGAGCGGATTTAACCATTTCCAGGGTTGTCCAAAATAGAGTATTGGTGGTAGTTATTGATTTTATTTTGAGAGATGCACAAAACCTTATCTTTAAATGTCATATTGGGATATGACATAGTGTTGGCTTATTTTATATTGAGTTTACTTGTGCAGATGTGAGTACCGGTACTTAATACTTAGGTCATCCAAGCAAGTGTTCATAATCTTTAGTGTTAAATTAAACTTATGGTGTGACGTCATGAAATAAATAATACTGGAAATAAAATGTACTTTTCCAACCTCCACGACGCGAATGATGATAATGTTACAATAAAATTACGTCAATAAAATTGAGTAGGGACTTGTTAAAGAAACCATTCGTCCGCGGAGATAGAATCTGTTGTTAATTAGGATTTGTAAAAATCATTTCTATTAAATTATTAATCTCAGTGGAAACCGTACTTGAGAAATAACTTAAAACCAAGTGATTAACTTGAAAATGTTTTCTGGAAATCTTAGTTCATTTTTCTGGGAAAATTCAATTGTTAACGTAAAGATTAAGGGAACATGTCCGAATGTAAAGGATTTTTTTTACTGCCACAAAGGTTGTGAGCATTGTTGTGGTTGTTGTATTATTTGACTTTGATTGATTGAGCATTAAATGTGCTGGGATTATTAAAGTGGAAACCTTGGTCATCAACTACTGTAACTTAATTGTGTTTAGCCTTCAGATTAGAAATTTGGATAGTCATGGGGTCATCAACCTCAGTGACTTAGATTAAGGCCATCTGCCATTATAGCATCACTTTTCTTGCGGTCATCATCCACAATGACTTCAACGTAAATTGCAAAATTAGATGTCTGTCCATGACCTTAATCACAGGTCACATCGATTCAATTAAGGGTCCATGCCGTACAACCACTGTGTGGCACATACCGATTGGACTGCCTTAATTATACCAAGAGTCCAGAGTTCGTGTTACGAGGGATGGATCATCACGAATCATTATGATGGTACATTTAGTCTCACAGTGAAGCCGAATTTAACGATTTCCAGACTTTCTTTACTTCATTCTTAATTTACGACAGTAGTTTCTACTAAGGATGTCCTACAGGCAGTTGAGTTAAAGCCTCTCAAACCAGTACATCTCTCCTCTGCGTTGTAATTATCAGTTTTGATTGTGTTTGATAGAAAAAGTAGGAGTTCGAGTTATAATGTCTTGTTTGAAGTTCACATTCAATTATTTCTTGAATAAACCACGATTTTTATAGATTTGATTTCTAATTTCGTACATAGATTAAATTTACTGAGGCCCGCCTAATACCTAAGCAAGTGACGAAGAACCCGTAAACGACCCAAGTGACAGATCTCATGCCGACTGCTAATAGGTAAGGAAGGTAGGTATCCTTTCCTTCCAGGGTTCAGTATCTACTTTACACACATGTACGTAATCAAACTGCTTTCACACCCGAAAACTATCGCACTGATTTCATTACCATGTAACAATACAAAATCTTCTGTCCTAGATGGCACTGGATGCAAGTGAGTTACTTGTATACTTCTCTCTTATTGTCTGTTAGGGTAATACCAACTTAACAAAAGAAGGCAGAATGACGTTGATGCAGCCCAAGGAGTAAACGGCAACGAAAAGCAAATACAATGCACCCAAGCTTTCAGTCTTATTTTTATTTAGCTTTCTTATTCTTCTTCTTCTTCTTCTTCTTCTTCTTCTTTTGCTACCGCCTTTCCTCACACCTGTGGGATCGCCGGATGCCCTTCCTGACGCCAACCCTATATGGAGGAATGCAATCACTATTGCGTGTTTCTAGGTGGTTGGTAGTGTGGTATGTTGTCTGAATATGATGAGGAGAGTGTTGGGACGGACACATACACCCAGTCCCCGAGTGAGAATTAATCAGAAGCGATTCAAACCCCCGACCCGGCCTGGAATCGAACCCGGGGCCATCTGAACCGAAGACCAGTACGCTGACCATTCGGCCAACGAGTCGGACCCGTTTTTATTTAGCTGTTTTATTTTTTATTTAGTCTTAAGTTCTTTTATTTGACGCTACTAGCGCGCATATACGGTGCACATTTTACCAGCCAACAGATGAGTGTCTATGTGTCACATGCTGTGGCTTGATGGGTGCTGCTGTATAGTATTAAAATAATACCCTGTAAAATCTAACCAAAGTCATGCGTTATAGTTTCCAACAGTAAAACGAACTGTAATCAGATATACTACCATTTACACATGATCTTATACTGCATAGAGTAGTTAATAAGTTACAGGATTGCGAGCGACTGCAAGCAACCTCGACAATGTGTTGTGATGGACTGGTGATGGTAAACGAGAAGGAGAGTCAAGTTGTAAGTCTCTCCTAGAGGAAACGTCTTCTCAGTTTTGATTACTTTGTTGATGGGGTGAAGTACCCCATGGGGATAACTGCAGGTACTTAGGTGTTGATATAAGACAAGATTTCATTTGAGATAATCACATTAACGAGTTATTAAAAAAGGTTGCAGATCTCTTCACATGGTTATGAGAGAATTCAGGGATTGTAGTAAAAATATAAAGGAGAGGGCGTTAAGTCACTGGTAAGACTGTTTGGAGTATGCTTCCATTGTATGGGACCGACATCAGGATTACTTAATACGAGAACATTAAAAGATCCAAAGGAATGCAGCAGGACTTGTTCTGTGCGATATCCGACAAAAGAGTAGTATCACAAAAATGTTGCAAATGTGCTAGGAAGACCTCGGAGTAAAGAGAGGAGCTGGTGGATTGAGCGGAATGTTCCGGGCTGTCAGTGGAGAGATGGCATGGAGTGACATTAGCAGACGAATAAGCTTAAGCGGAGCTTTCAAAGGAAGGAAATTGATAACATGAAGATAAAGGTGTTCAATTTTTTGCAACTGGCTTTACGTCGCACCGACACAGATAGGTCTTTTTTTGCTAGGGGCTTTACGTCGCACCGACACAGATAGGTCTTATGGCGACGATGGGATAGGAAAGGCCTAGGATTGGGAAGGATGCGGCCGTGGCCTTAATTAAGGTACAGCCCCAGCAAATGCCTGGTGTGGAAATGGGAAACCACGGAAAACCATCTTCAGGGCTCCCGACAGTGGGGTTCGAACCCACTACCACCCGGATGCAAGCTCACAGCTGTGCGGCCCTATCCGCACGGCCAGCTTGTCCAGTAAGATGGAATTGAAGAGGATATTCATTTATAGGAAGAGGAATTACTTATGTTGCTTGTTGTGTAAAGGGGCCTAACATCGAAGGTCATCGGCCCGGAAGAGGAATTAGGGACTGGAATAATTTATCAAACGTCCGATATATTTCTACAGGAAGTTCTTTGTAATCAGCTAAGAAAAGACTAGGTAAACAGCTGATAGGGAATCTGCTACCTGAACGGCAAAGCTAAAAGCAGATCATTGATTGATTGATTGATTGATTGATTGATTGATTGATTGATTGATTGATTGGACAATAAGGTATTCTAACCCAAAAGGAATCCAAATTTGCAGACTCTGGAAGGAAGGCACATTAAATCCTCCTGTTAATGTACAAGAGATTCCTAAACAAAATGATCCGGAATGTACCTTACAGAAATGTCATGCAAATCTGTTACTTTATGAAGATATTTCTTCCCTGTCTTCCCGCTAATTGATCAAACTGTAGCATCTGTATCATACTCTTCGTTTCCTCGAGCGTAATGTTGTAATATTATTCTCCTCCCTATGGACTCAGTTATTCCGAACTTCAACAGAAATATTTCCTTTCACACTGAGAAGATTTTGAAAATATTTCTTCCATGTGTCTAGTGATTCTGCAAGATCTACAATGACTTCACCTACCCAAAACGCTATTTATTTCTATTTTCCCTTCTATTCTATTATTATTATTACAGTTCTGAAGAATTTTTCAGTTGTCCGACTCCTTGGCTGAATGGTCAGCGTCGAGGCCTTCGGTTCAAAGGGTATCGGGTTCAATTCCTGGTCGGGTTAGTTCTTCTGGCTCGGGGACTGGGTGCTTGTCCCAGTATTTCCCTCTTCACATTAAGGCAACACACCGCACAACCAACCACAACACAAACACGCAATAGTAATTACTTCCTCCATAGGTTGGCATCAGGAAGGACATCCGGCAGTAAAACAGGGCCAAATTCACATATGTGTGACACAGTTCATACCCACGAACCCACAGGTGTTGGCCAAAGCAGTAGAAATAGAAGTAGTTTCCAGCCGCTTAGTCTTTTCAGGTTATGTCCAAAATGTTCGCATGATTTCTTCATGGACTGGATAATAATAATAATAATAATAATAATAATAATAATAATAATAATAATAATAATAATAATAATAATAATCATAAGCAAAACAGTTACGGAAAGACAGGTATTTATAAAATTTAATTTGGTAAGATACATGGACAATTAGTGATTGTTCTTAAGCAAATACGAACTACAAGGTAGACTGTAGGTTGTGATAATTACTCAAGGTTCTTCTAACACTCGTGCCGCAGGAGGTCCAGCACAAGGAAGAGATACTGAGCTACAAGTGCTCTAGATTCTTCCTTGTTATGTTCACTCATCACAGCTATCACGTAAACGGGGAGTGAGTGCTCACTACGATACAACGACGCATGAATTACAGTTCGCGACTTATAGTGCTGAAGATACTTCCTTCGCTCTAACACTACAAAATATCCTTATCAAAACGGCTGCGGTTTGTGAGAGATATTTGAATCGCGTCTCTGACTGCTGGTAAAACTGTAGCTCCTGTAGTACATGTTTGTAAGATTAATAGTCGCGTAAATCTGTAAACCTCCCCTACTTCTGACTTGGCCTGAATTAAACTATAAAAGAATGTGTAAAAGATAGTTTATGAAATATATCACAGTGTAATGGGAGAATATTTTATAACATTTGCTTTCATAATATCATCTTCTTAGCATTTGCCCCGCTTAATTGCAGGGTGTACTGTTCTCCACTTCCTTTTTCACTTGATGCGGTCTTGGGTATCTTCAGGAGAGACTTTCGCCACATGCATGTCCTCCCGGAGAATGTCCAGCCAGCGCTTCTTTGGTCGCCATCGTGGTCTGCGGGCCTCAGGACTTAAGTTTAACGCCCTTCCCGCAACTGAAGAACGGTTTCTGCGTAGCACGTGGCCATACCATCGCAAACAATTCTCTCGCATTTTCTCAGGGACTAGGGCCACACCAGATGCCATCCGAACATCCTCATTTCAGAATGTGGTCTAGTCTAGTGAGTCCCACTGGCCAGCGAAGCATCTTTATCTCCATGACATGCAGCTGTTGTTCATGTTTCCTTGTGACATCTGGGAGCGTGTCACCACTTTGTACCCCACACTCTAGGTACTTAGTCGTCGCGACGTTAAGTCGCAAGCCGTATCCGTCCAAGGAGTTTTTCCAACGTGGGACTAATTATTGCAATTCTTGACTGGATTAATAGGCGACCATATCATCATCAGCATAGAGTCCAAGAGTGTGGTGTTAATACTTCTGTACTGAGCTCGATAGCTGCAGTCGCTTAAGTGCGGCCAGTATCCAGTAATCGGGAGATAGTGGATTCGAACCCCACTGTCGGCAGCCCTGAAGGTGGTTTTCCGTGGTTTCCCATTTTCACACCAGACAAATGCTGGGGTTGTGCCTTAATTAAGGCCACGGCCGCTTCCTTCCCATTCCTAGGTCTTTCCTATACCATCGTCGCCATAAGATATATCTGTGTCGGTGCGACGTAAAGCAAATAGCAGAATAATAATAATAATAATAATAATAATAATAATAATAATAATAATACTTCTGTGCTGATGCTGTCGAGACAGAGGCTGAACAGAAGCGGAAATAGATCCGATCCCTGATGAATGCCAACGAGAAGGGAGCGCGAGTAGCGCAGTGGCTTAGCTACCGGCTTTCCACTCGGCTGGTCGAGGTTCGATTCCTGGTCGATCTCGCGCTGGAATTTTAACCTGAAAAGTCATGTGGTACTTAAAAGAGCAACAGGCTAAAACCTGAAGTGAGCCAGATGGTTCCAGTGACCCTAGAAATACCTGGGATAAGCTGAAGTAACGTTGAAATATATGCTCATCGCGTTAGCTAAACAAGCACAGAACTGTCGCATCTATTTTTGCTTAACCATTATAAAATATGTTAAGTAGGGTGATGGTGCAAGAACTGCTTGTTGTAATATTTTATAAAAGCGAACTTTAAAACAATTTACAGAAGAATTTTGACAAATTCATCTGACAGTGAAATATAAGCCTAAGAGCTCACTGACCTGAACTTTTGAGCTCTAGTTCTTGGGTCGATTCTTGATACGACCATTAATACTTCGGTAGAACGCGTCAAATTATTTTCTACTACTACTACTACTACTACTACTACTACTTCTTCTTCTTCTTCTTCTTCTTCTACTGCTAGAATAGAATACTCCCATCCTCTAGTTTCGCGTCGCCTGGAAGTGGGAGAGAGTAATAATTTTTCGCAATTCATTTTTTTCTGATACATTCATAATATTCTTATTACATTTAAATTTATCTATTACTACATTAAACATTACACTTACACCTAATAACTATTCCCACCTAATTTCTAAATTGTACTTAAGGAAAAGAAACTATTTTTGTCCTAGGCATTAACCACCACCACCACCAGTACTACTACTACTACTACTACTACTACTACTTGTTCAGGGCTTTTCCCAACTACATGGGATCAGCATTAATGTGGATTAAGCTCAGTTTTATGGCCGGATGCCTTCCACCCGTCAGCCTTATGCAGGGAAAGTATTCTATATTGCGTGTTTCAGTGATGGTTTGTAGTGTGATATGGTGCATGTAAATGAAGGTGTGTATTAAGAAGAACACAAACACATATCCCCAAGCCGGAAGAATTAACCAAACCCGGTTAAAATCCTTCGCCCGTCCGGGAATCGAACCCAGGGCCCTCTGAACGTAAGGCCAGTACGCTGACACCCTGTCAGATTTACTGGCCCGTTATATTCTCAAAAATCGATAGCTCCGGTAGGGATTTAAAGAAATAGTATTATTAGACAGTTGTTAGGGAATATGAGTAGAGAACAGTCCTCGCATACTGCAACGTACTACGAGATTTGTATCGAACGTTACAACGAACAAGAATTAGCAACTACTCTAGTTTCTTCTGAGCTCAAACGCTGCAAAACGCAAAACGATTTAGCTAGACAGCTGGCGATAAAAAAAAAAAAGCACTCAACATTGTTCCTGTGTTCGTACGTTATAATGACGCTTGAAGTACCGTAGATATAGGACCATCTCGCACTTTAGACTCTTCCTGTTCACGATCGCCACACAACAACACGTGAAATGAAAAACCTACAAAATATCGAAATATTTTAGAATGGTATCAAGTGGCACTAAGCCCTCTACATCGTTCAATGTTCAGAACTTACAACGCCGTAGCGACTAAGAACGCTTTAGATTTTTCCTTTGTTCAACTGTTATAAAAATCAAATCATTTTAGAGAGGTAGTTAGTGACACGAAGCTCTCGACATCGTCCGAATATTCACATGTTACAACAGAGTAGACTAACAACGGTCTAGATCAGGGGTTTCCAAATGGCGGCCCGCGGGCCGCACTTTGCCCGCGAAGCCATATCATGCGGCCCGCGAGAGCATTTTAATAAATAATGTGAAGAATAGTTACAAAATAATATTTTATAGGTCGTTCAAAAATGTATTAATTTGTATAGCCTATTCGTTATAGACCCAAGTCCGAACTAGTTCATTCTTTAATATTATTTCCTCTTTTTTTTTAATCACTTGATCTGAATGGATTACATTTCATTTAAAAAAATTAAAATCCAAATTTCAGATAATAATGATTGGTTTTTACCTCCCACTAACTACTTTTGATGTTTTCTGGGGACGCCGAGGTGCCGGCATTTTGTCACGCATGAGTTCTTTTACGTGCCAGTAAATCCATTGACACGAGGCTGACGTATTTGAACACCTTCGGAATGATCTAACATCGAACCTGCCAAGCCGGCTTCAGAAGGCCAGCGCCTCAACCATCTGAGCCACTCAGCCCGGCTCAAAATTTCACTCTTTTATGCAATTGTAAAATAATGTTTTACCTAAGTAATTAAAAAACAAACCTTTATTTCAATTGAATTATACGTATTATTTTTTCATATTGGTACTTCTGTAGCTCTACTATATGCAGAATTTTACGAAAATTGGCCTATTATTCAAATGCGTCCCGCGAGCATGACTAAGGTTTCCAATATGGCCCTCGAGGCCTTACAAATTGGAAACCCCTGCTCTAGATTCTTCCTCCGCTCAAATGCTACAAAAATCAAAGCGTTTTAGCGTCCGGAAGCAATCGAGATCTTCTCTTTTGTTCATATGCGACAAAGCTCATTACGAGAGAAATATACAATTTCATGTTCATATTCTTGTTCTCTACTACTTGACATGTTAAGCCGCGACATCAAAATAACTGAGCTCTCATCGTCCGTCCGCAACTGTTATCTCCAAGTGACAGTAACGCCCGCACACGCTCCACGCCCTTTGCCAAGGCTGTTTCGCCTGGCAGGTTAGCCAAGTGCATTCCCAACAGCTGTTAGTTGTTATCTAACTGCCAAGACGTTGTACATTCAACAGTCTTACTTCTATAAATGAACAGCTTAAACTTCCTCGCAGAATAATATGAAACATGCCAGATTATTTTAGGCAACAAAACGAGTAGCTATCCCATGAATTAATCAGGAAATTTGTACTTTATAACAATTCACATACAGAAAAGATCACGTTTTCACATATAAAAAGGTAAGCTTGTGGAAAACAAAATTACTTGCAAGTATCAAGGTACCGAGCTCGATATCTCCAGTCGCTTAAGTGCGGCCAGTATCCAGTATTCGAGAGACAGTGGGTTCGAACCCCACTGTCGGCAGCCCTGAGGATGGTTTTCCGTGGTTTCCCATTTTCACACCGGGCAAATGCTGGGGCTGTACCTTAATTAAGGCAACGGCCGCTTCCTTCCCACTCGTAGCCCTTTCCTGTCCCATCGTCGCCATAAGACCTATCTGTGTCAGTGCGACGTAAAACAACTTGTAGAAAAAAGTATCAAGGTATGGAAAATACACGTTATTTGGTGTATTTCTCGGTACGATCATTGTCACAAGATTTGAAGTGAGATATGGGCTATTACAAAATGCTTTTTCGATACGTCCTTCTGTAATAAGAGATTTTAAACTATATTTAAACATATTTCTTGAACAAGAAATACAATATCAATTTCGCAATTTACGGCTTGGTATGACATTTTCGGTAGTTTTATCATTTTAAAATTTCCCTTAGGGCAGACCTACAATCAAAGCCAAAATGATATTCAATTGCCATCTGGTCCAAGACCCGTGAACTTCGGGATATTCACGATCAGCGCAATGGATAATACAGCCTTCGTTCTAGATTTCTCAACCACGGGCACTAAACCTAACAAAAAAAGAAGGAGTTGGAACAGAGCACACCGAACTTAGGATCACAAGTAATTCCAGTCTTTAAAAATATATACCACCGAGCTCGATAGCTGCAGTCGCTTAAGTGCGGCCAGTATCCAGTAATCGGGAGATAGTGGGTTCGAAACCCACTGTCGGCAGCCCTGAAGATGGTTTTCCGTGGTTTCCCATTTTCACACCATGCAACTGCTGGGGCTGTACCTTAATTAAGGCCACGGCCGCTTCCTTCCAATTGCTAGGCCTTTCCTATCCCATCGTCGCCATAAGACATATCTGTGTCGGTGCGACGTAACGCAAATAGCAATATATATACCTGCACATAAGGACTGCGAACGAAGATATGACAAGGCAGCTGAAATATTAGATCATGAACTGTGTAAACAACAGATGCTGAGCCATATTACAGTCCCTGGAATTTCTGTGTCATAACTAAAACGACAATAGCTGCTAATAAACCTAACCTCACTGTCACACATAAATTGCACACAAAACCATCTATCACTGAAATTGCTGTACCAATCTCCCGTAACATGAAAAAACGAAGATTTTTTTTTTAATCCAGCAAATACGTAGAGGAATCGAACGCCTCTGCGAACAGTAAACAGTTACTGTTTTGCAATAGTGATCTCAGCAAGTACCAAATAACTACGGTAGCTCTACACCAAATTAATCTACCATACAACATCTACCAGAAACTACAGACGGTAGTTATTGGACACCTCCCATACAATCAGCAAATTCCTAAATCTATATTTTAAAAAATGGCATTTCTGTGTCGGACATGTCCACAGTAACAAACACATGCATTTTTTAATTTTCCGTCATCTCTATCTTACTGTCTGTCTGTCTGTCTGTCTGTCTGTCTGTCTGTCTGTCTGTCTGTCTGTCTGTCTGTCTGTCTGTCTGTCTGTCTGTCTGTCTGTCTGCATCACGAGAAAATGGCCGAAGAGAATTTAATGAAAAACGGTACGTGAAGTCGGAGAATGAGCCACTACAATCTAGGTTATAAATCATTTTATTCACGCTGAGTGAAATGGTAGTTTAAGGGAAGGTCAATTTAATTCTCAAATATTTATGTTATTATTGGTCCTAACGATTAATACTACATAACTAAAGTTATATAAAATTAAATTTCCGATCACATATGTCTTATACATTTTTACCGTATCGGCTATGATAACAGAGATATTCATGAATTTGTATTTTTGTTGCTAAGTCCATATAAACGCCGAGTCACGAGAAAATTGTAAACAGAATTTAATGAAAATCTGTATGTAGAGTCGGGGAATAAAAATATACAGTCTAGTCTATAAATAATTGTATTCACACTGGACGAAATGGTAATTTAGGAGAAGGCGCCTAAAATGTCATTTTTAAACACATATGTTACAGATCCTATCGATAAGTAACTACGATACATAACAAAAATTATAGAGAATACAATTTCCGATCGTTTATGTTTTATTCAGTTTAACCGTACCGACTATGATAAGAGTAGTATTTCAGAGTCAGAAGAAAACTTAATGTGAAGGTCTACAGTATCGAAAACTCATAAAATTGGTCAACAATAACATTATATTGACCACTGTTTGTTGTGATGTTCTTTGTCTCTTCTGATGCCACTCTTCTCAGATAGATGGGATTACTGCTGCGTACCGAGTATAACAGCCTGCCTGAATATTGGCGGGAAAGAGCTGGGGAGTTAGATAAGTTTCTTCTTTAGCATGCCATTCTTCTGGTGCATACATTTTCCGATGCTGCTGATACGTAACACACTGGTCCATCATAGTATTCCAGCTATTCGATCCCTACTCTGAGGCGCTGATTGGAATAGGCTGTGTGCACGCTTAACGGTTGTCTGCGGCCTGGTCATTCCAGCTCTGGAACTTAGGACTGTGAGATCGGCAAGAAGGCCCACCATTACAATGAAAACTTCCTAACACAGTCTTCACGTGAGAAAAGACGTATGGTGACTTCCCCGTCGCGTTTCTGGGTAACGTTAAGAGTTATGCAATTTAATACAATCTTACTCACAATGTGTACACTACCTAACCTAGAATTCTGTATAGTGAAGCAGGGGCACATCAGCTAGTACTGACTAAGCCAGCAAAAATTATGTGTAAACCACCGAAGTTTTACTAAAGGGTAAAAAAGAACGAAAAAATACAACTATAATAATAATAATAATAATAATAATAATAATAATACCCGTGTGGGGATTTACCGGTTACCTCCATCGGGCGCGTCCCATTGGAATTGGGGAAGCTCGCTGGCTCTACCGCCAGCAGAGTCAGAGGGTAGTAGGGAAATAAAATACCACCGTGAAAAAAACTGGTCCCTTGCCAGGGTTACGGCGAAGACTGGTAAATGACCAGAAGCCAGAAAACATCTTCAGGCAACATCTAGGGCTAACAACCCTAGTTGTAAAAGGATGGGTACCCGTCCAAAGCAAAGTCAAGTCAAAAAGCATGATGGCACAACATTTCAAGAAACATAACCCAGGGGGTAAATCTTCGGATAAATCCCTCGTCGTGAACGCCACGGCGCACGAGTCTCGTTCGGATTCTGGGGGAGACTCGACATCATGCAAGAGACGAGTCGGAGCGTCTCGGTGTACCCCGAAGAGTCAAAAACTCAGGCCAAATTCTAAAACCTTTCTAGCAACTTTCAACATAAATTCACTTACACAAACTGGCAAGCTGAAAACCCTCACCAAAGCTCTTCACGAAAATCAGATATCCATAGTGGCCCTACAGGAAACAAGGTACCCAGATGAAGAGATTTTTGAATCTGAAGGCTACCGATTTTTCAAGAGCAAAGCGCAAAGAGGAATCCTCAATGGAGCTGTGATGCTTGGAACCGCGTTTGCTGTTAGAACCAAGATCCTTAAATCGGTTGCAAATTTCGAACCTGTGAATGACAGAGTGTCTATACTCACAATTAAATGCGCGAACAAAACCTACGCCCTAGTTAACGCACATGCTCCTACAAACGATAAGAACAAGTCTGATCCAGACGAAGTTGATAATTTCTGGGACCTACTGGATGAAAAATTGAACAACATCCCCAAACACCATGTCAAGCTTCTTTTGGGTGACTTCAATGCCCAACTAGGTCGTGAGCAGAAGTACAAGGAAGTTATAGGAAAATACCCTGCTCACAAAAGAACCAATCCCAACGGCAAAAGACTGGTGACCATTTGCGAAAATCACAACCTGCAGGTCATGTCGACCCACTTTCGCCATCTACCCAGAAAGCAAATGATTTGGCGTTCTCCCGTCCAAGCTCTCGCAGAGTTCCAAATTGATCATGTTGCAATCTCCAGGAGAAACAGCCCTGAGATTACGAATGTCAAGGTAAAGAAAGGCATCAATGTGGCCTCAGATCATTATATGTCTCTTATCAAATTCAAACCAATTCCCGCAAACACAAGGAAGACAACCAAACAGATCACACGCTTCGACAATGATAAACTTCGGCAAAGGGTCGAGGAGTTCCAGGAGAAGGCTAGACCAAATGACTGTGACTTTAACAACGCCAAAAGTCTCCTTGTTGAGGCCGCCAAAGACGTTGCAGAAATCAAGAGAAGCAAAAAGCATGCCTGGTGGAATAGTACCTGCGAATCAGTCCTCCAAGAAAGCCTCAATACGTGGAAACAGTACAACTCTACGAAATCAGAAAATGATTGGGAAACCTACAAAACCCAACGTGGCCAAGCAGCTAGGGTGTTCAGAACTGTGAAACGTAAATACGAAAAATCTCTCATTGAAAAGATAGAACAAAACTTTAGGAAGAATGAAAGCAGAGAGTACTACAGAGCCTTCAAACGCAAACTCACTGGCTATAAACCACCATCTCTATGTTTTGAGCGAAAGGACGGCACACTGGCGACGTCAAATGAAGAAAATTGCAGCATTCTGGCAGATTACTTCAAGAATTTACTTAATTGCTCTAAACCGCAAAGCGCCATTGAGACCAAGGAACCCTTACTCAGGTACCCAGATTCCAGACCACCCGACAGAGATGAAATCAAGCGCCACATTGCCCGTCTCAAAAATAACAAAGCGCCGGGGGAAGACTCAGTAGTAGCAGAACTATGGAAATATGCCCCAGAAGAATCACTTGATATCTTGCAAAAGCAAATAGAAGAAATTTGGAACAAGGAGACCCTACCCGAAGATTTGAAAATAGCTTTGATCCATCCATTACACAAAAAAGGCAGCATGAAGAACATCAACAATTACAGAGGAATATCTTTGCTACCCGTGACTTACAAAATTCTATCACTTGCCATCCTGGAGCGTTTGGAAGCACAAGTCGAACATCAAATAGGTGAATACCAAGAAGGGTTCAGAAAAGGTCGCTCAACATCTGAACAGATCCAAAATCTGAAAACGATCATCAGATATTGTACAGTAAGGTCCAAGCAGTATGTGTCTGTCTTTGTGGACTTTAAGAAAGCGTACGACTCCATTGACCGGGAAGTCCTGCTAAACATCTTAAATGAATTTGGGGTTGATTTGAAACTGCTGGCATTAATTAGAGCCACCCTGACCGATACAAAATCCAAGGTGAAGTTCCACGGATGTCTCTCGCATTCCTTTGACATCAAAACAGGAGTCCGACAAGGTGATGGGCTATCCCCGATACTCTTCAACTGTGTTCTTGAAAAGATCATCAGAACCTGGCGGGTGAGATTACAGGAAACCAACTACAGTCCATTGAGAATAGGAACCAAATCCAAGGGGATCGCAACAGACTGCTTAGCATTTGCCGATGATATTGCTGTTCTCTCAAACGACATAGAAACCGCTTGAGCTCAAGTTGAATTTTTAAAGGAAATTGCCGAACAAACTGGTTTGCAGATATCGTTTGAGAAAACAGAAGTAATGACTAACATCAAAGAGCCTCCACCAAAACTCCATACAAAATACGGGGACATCACCCGAGTAGACAAATTCAAATACCTGGGTGAGATCATCATGAAAAATGGACTTGACAAAAAAGCACTTCAGGAGCGAGTACGCAAACTGGAAATAGCCTACCAAACATCCCGCACAATCTACAACAAAAAATGCCTTTCCCAAAACACCAAGATACGTCACTATGAAACAGTTCTGAAGCCAGTAGTTCTATATGCAGCCGAAACCCTGTCTCTAAATGCCAACAAAGGACTCCTTGAAGAACTGGAGAAAAGAGAACGCAAAATTGTGAGAGGAATCTTGTGATCGAAGTACAGAAATGGAATCCCTCAAAAGAGATCCAACAAGGAAGTCTACAGCAAAATAGAGAAAATTACCGACACAATCAGAAAAAGACGGGCACGATTTTACGGTCATCTGAAAAGAATGGACAGAAGAAAGTTAACTAAAGAAATCTTTCACTTTTTTGATTCAAACCCCAAAACCACAATTCCCTGGTTTAGAAATACCAAAGAAGACCTGCAAATGCTACATATCTCAGCTGAAGACGCCTTTAACAGAGATCTCTTCCGCAAGAAAATATTGACGAACGGGCTAAACCGAGACGAGCAACCGAAGAGAAGACACGGTGCCCCTTGGACAGAGGAGCATAAGCAGGCCCACTCACAAAGAATGAGGGAAATTTGGGCTCTAAAGAAGGCCAAGTTCAGTGTCAAATGCAACAAGACTTAACGTGGTCCTTGTTGGCCCCAGCGAATTATATATATAATAAAAATAATAATAATAATAATTTTAGCACTAAAACAGACTCCAAGCCATTGAAATTAAATATCTGAGAAAGCAGGAGGAAACAAGCAAATAAGACAGCATGCGAAACCATACAATAAGGATTGAACTTGAAGCTCTTTCCTTAAAACAGACACAATGTGTACAGGTGAGATGAGTAGTCATTTTAAGGGAAATGGGGAAGAAAAAAATACTTTATGACTAGAAAGAATGCGGTCAATGAGAAGACCCCGGCATATATAAGAAAAAATCTATAGAGAAGATATTGAAGGGAAGAATGTGAGAAGAATATGATTGGGGCGTAAGTTCTAACCAGAGAGTACGTGAAGAAGAGAACATTATGTACATCTGATGTTAGAAGAGGATAAACAAAATAAAATGATAATCTGGTTCACAATATGTGTTTAAAGTCTCCCCAAATACTTGACTATCGGTCCGAAGAGACACCGGAGTGCCACAATGTTGCCCCGTATAAAACGGGTCATCACTCTTAAATTCCAGTTGACTATAATTTTAATCCATCCTACAACTTAATGAACAAGCGGCAAGTACTAAAATAACTGAGCATACATAGAAAGCAGACACGAGAATCGCTTCTTCTTCTTCTTCTTCTCATTATTATTTCTCTTCTTCTTCTTCTTCTTCTTCTTCTTCTTCGCCACCGTCAGTGTCTCCACAACCCGGAGGATGGTGGACAGTATGAAGGTATTTCAAAGGAGTTCTTTGGCAGCCAGTTGTTTAACAGTCTGATACGACCTATCATTTTTCCTTCTTATATGTTATCCAGAAGTGTTGCTGTACTGTTTCTCTGGATGTTCTTCGTTCTTCCAGCCTTCCATAGGTGGTGTAACAGCTGGAGTGTCTTATCAGGTGACTTACAAGTTGGTTTCTTCTCTTCTCAATGGACTCCACAAGACGGTAGTTTTCTTGAATATTGCACAGCACCTGGTCATTTTTAATTCCTTCGGTCTGGTGTATATTCATCATCATCCTCCAGAACCACTTCACAAATGACCTCTAATTTTTGCCTTCTCAGATTTTTTAGAATCCAGATTTTTGAAGCGAACGTGGCATGACTCGACGCTTAGGTTTCAAAGAATCGTTTTCTTGTAGTCAGGGACACAGACTTCTCGTCATCTGTCCTGTCTTCAAAAGGCGCGCTCAGTGATTGTGATTATAAAGTGCTCAGTAACATTTATGCATTATGGTCAAATTCACCAATGAGCAACGAGTATTTACTGTTGAAACATATCTTTTAAAAAAGAAGTCATACGACACGTGCGCGCAGAAGTACTGTAAACGATTTTCGGGAAATTATATGCAATCAAAATCTTACGTCCTTGCTTTGTTTGGAAAGTGGAACGTAACTGGGTTCGTCATAAACATAAAAAAGTGAAAAAGAGGGTATTAACTGACGAAAGGCTTGAAGATATGTGAGACAAACTTCAAGTTAGCCCACGTAAGCCATCTAATATACGGGTGTGGTATCTCACCCACCTCAGTGCTGAGAGAGGTTCAAATTCTTAATTTCTTTCTCTGTAAGATTTCCGTACAGCACAGTTTAAAAGTAGTAGATCCCATCGCTCGTGTTAACTTCAGCCAGTGGATGATTAATTCTAAAATCCGTGCATGACGAAGACCCTTCGCTTTTGATCATGTCTGGCGAAGCTTGGTTTCACCTCAGTAGGAACATTCATTCTCAGAACATTTTACACTGGTCTTTTATTTAGTCACCTCCGTACGTGCCATGAAAGCCCTTGGAGGAGTGGAAGGTAAAGGCTTCCACCATGGTTAACCACTGCACGTGATGGGGTGGAGTGGTTAGCTTTACGCCCGGCCGCCTTTGCCCCCAGGAATTAACCTGGTACTCATTTTTGGTGTAGGCTGAGTGAACCTCAGGGCCATATGCACCTCCGGAAGTGGAAATCTCGTTTCTTAAATTTTACGACTTCCTGACGGGGATTCGAACCCACGTCCTTCCGGGTGGACCGAACACGCCTTTACCGCCTCGGCCAGGCAGCCCCTTTTACACTGGTCTAGGACACTGAAAATACCTGCGCGATACACGAGGTACCTGTTCATGACCCGAACGTAAGTATTTAGTGTGCAGAGTGACAATAATTTGACTCGTGTGTTTAACGAAGATGGTGCTATGGCCCACACTGCACGTAAGTCTATGGCTGCAATTAGAAACGTGTTTGGTGACCGTATAGTAAGGGATTTTAGCCAGCTGATTCTCAAGATCTCAGTATGGGTGACTTTTATTTGTGGGGAAATTTGAAACAAAAAGTTTATAGGAAAAATCTACGTACAGCTTAGGCCCTGGAAAACGTAATTACGAGATATAGCTGAAATAACAGAAGACGAATTACGAAGCGTATTACAGAATTTCCTTCGAAGACTTTCGGTCTTCATATACGAAAATGAAAATCATTTTCAGCAACTGCTATGACATTATGATAAGAAAATGTAAAATATTGCTTGCTTTTCATGTTTTTCTCTGTTTTATGATAATGAGGTAGTTTCCTAATTTCTTATTGTTGAAGATAACAGCGGTTGTATCCGGACCGCTAGGTTACTTGGGGAATACAGCTGTCCTTCCCGCCGGCTCAGTATGCGCACTTCGCTTGTGTTTCCCGTAAACTCTTGTCTACAGACAGGCCTTATGGCGACGATGGGATAGGAAAGGCCTGGGAATTGGAAGGAAGCGGCCGTAGCCTTAATTAAGGTACAGCCCCGGCATTTGCCTGGTGTGAAAATCGAAAACCACGGAAAACCATCTTCAGGGCTGCCGACAGTGGGGCTCGAACTCACTATCTCCCGATTACTGGATACTGGCCGCACTTAAGCGACTGCAGCTATCGAGCTCGGTAAAACTCTTGTTTGGTGGCCACTGTATTTTATGGGGTTGGAACACTTGCAGGGAGCCCGTCACTCTGTCTAACAGTATTTGGTGAGTCAGAAGTAGGATGGTGATAGTTGCACGGAGAGACACTAGCACGGACTCTTGATTTGCATTTATACTCCGCTGTAAATAGACACGTACAGTACTTCTCATAACTTCGATTAAAGAGCTGGCGTGTCTCTTCGGTATAAATTGTTCAAATCATATTCTCTGTTTCCCTCGCACGTTTTTTGTTGCATTTCTTACTAAACGTTTCCTAACTTCATTCACGACTTCATCCGGAATGCAAACATGAATTGCCTCTCCTAAAACTACATTACTTTTTTCTTGTTATTCTTCCTTTACATTTTTTCTTAAATTCTACGCACCGCCAATAAGTCAGTTGAACGTTACAGATATAGTCCACAATGTACTGATGTCCGTTGTAAATCAACAGAAGCCTTCCCCTTGGCGTCCGACTCGTTGGCTGAACGGTCAGCGTACTGGCCTTCTTCGGTTCAGAAGGTCCCGGGTTCGATGTCGGGGATTTTAACTTCAATTGGTTAATTCCGGCACAAAAGCCATACGACATTTCATTTCAGTGGTCTTGGTGAACTCCATAGCTGCAGAACAATTATCACCAGTCCGACACGGAACACTACTTATCACCAGGTATCTATCAACTGTAGCAGTGAACTCTAACGGCTTCTATCTATCTATCTATCTATCTATCTATATTTTTAGCGGGTGGACCTTCCCCTCCCCTGCTCCTGCATTCGAAACCTTCTTAGGGCTCCGTGCAAGTGTCACAACTTCGCATTGCATAATGCAAAAACTGAGCGCGAACGTGCATTTCCAGCAGCCAATGTTCTTCAAAATACCAACATTCTGCAAAATATTCAATAAGGGCGTCAACAACAACGACGGGGAAGACGCTGAAGTACCTATCGGCGATGTTAGTTGCGATACGCCGTTAAGATGATCTCTACGTCTGCAAAGGGTACCCCAAGCAATGACTTATTCACTTTCGAAATGAAATCAAAGTCGCGTGGACTAAGATACGGTGAATAGGGAGGGTGGTTTTAAGATTTCCTACCCCCACATATTAATTACAGCCATCTTGGAGCACGGCCAAACGCACAGTGACTGTGTCGGGCGCTGGTACCTAAGCCACCCATGCCCACAGACGAGGTCCGTTGATGGCTTTCGGTATCTGCCACAGAGCTTCGAACGTAACACTGGCCGGCAGAACTGCCAACCCATAAACATTTGCTCCGCTAAATTTTAGTTGAAAATTCGCTACATTCCGCTAATTTTCGAACTGAAAAAAATAACATATACCAGCTGTTTTAATGGAAGAGATTCACTCAAAACTAACCAGTTTCAGAACAGGAGTTCATCATCTTCTCCTCCCCGCACTGCGGTATATGCTCTGAAGCAGATGTGCTGGGTTGAGGTCCTGTGGTCTCATATGAAGCCACATGGTACTATTCTTTTTCTAAATATATGCTGGCAGTTCACAGCTGCAAAGCACATACGGAAATTTTCAAATCTATTTCGAAAGTTATTTTCATTTTCATTACTGTTTTCATTGTTTTTGATAAATGCGGAAAGAAATAATGTGAAACAATTTCGCATTTATATTGCACTGCCAATAGACGCACCGTCCGTATTTAGGATCGCTGGGAAGTTCAACCAAGTAGTCTTTTAAAGTTTAGTTATTTAATCACTCTTTACTGAATATCTGACTACTTTTTAACTTTTTCTTTCGACATATTGACGTGCCGTACCAAAAAGAACATGATGTCAAAAGAAACACGTTATCACACACGATACTACCCGACTCATCAAGAATACAGTAAATTGTAACAAATTCTGACTGAGGCTGTGGGCCAGAGCTGGTCTAGAAAACGAGTGGTAGTATGCAGCATAAGTTCAATACAACGGGAATAAGTAGTATATTATGGCGTAGTAAGTTCTATATTACTTTTTTCTCCTGATGATGAAAGGTGATATTGTCACCGCTGAAAATCACTAAAAAGGTTTGAAAATCCGTCAAAAAATCCGCTGTTCCATTTAAAACTCCGCCGAATTTGGCGCAAAATCCGCCGAGATGGCAACACTGTGGCCGGACTGTGCGCCACATATACGGACGACATAACAAAGATAAATCGATCTTCGTACATCCTCTGGGCGCATGTTGAATACCGCTGTTCCAAACATCCCATAGCTCGTGAAATGTGTTTTAGAACGAATGATCCTAGCATAAAGTAACCAGATGAGAAAAAATTTCATAAAAAACTAATGTTATGAATACTTTATTTATCGCAGATCAAAAGCATCCTATGCCCCTTGTTATCTCGAGAAAGGGGTGGATTCCTTTCTTTAGCTCTCAGCCAAAAGATATAAAGAGAAACTTTACGGCAACTGGAAGAGAGCGATGAGATATGATGAGCTCGCAGGAATCCCTCAAATCAAGTTCTGAGCCATGGCTATTATTACGCAAAGCGCGAGGCTGCGTGAAATATGAACTACGGGAGCTTGGAAATAGCCAAGTAAATTCCAGCAGTCTGTAAGGCCTCTACTTGCTGAGAATTCAAAATTGTTATACGGGATATGTTTAAAGTGTCGTCATGAACATCGCTCTTATTCACAAAGGTATAATCCAGTCACCTGTTCACATTTCTCTGCTTCCAAAGGAAGACATAAAAGAGCGTAAAATGTAGAATGGTGTTCCTTTCTCACTACAGACTGCATATTCTTCGTCGGCCATGATGTTATAAAACTTACCAGTGGCTGAAATTTGTCAGTAGATACTTTTTTTTTTTTTTTTTTTTTTGCTGTTTGCTTAACTTCGCACCGACACGGACAGGTCTTATGGCGACGATGGGATAGGAAAGGGCTAGGAGTGGGAAAGAATCGGCCGTAGCTTTCATAAAGGTACAACCCCAGCATTTGCCTGGTGTGAACATGGAAAACTTCGGAAAACCATCCTCAGGGCTTCCGACAGTGGGATTCGAACCCACTATCTCCCGGATGCAAGCTCACAGCTGCGCGACCCTAACCGCACGGCCAACTCGCCCGGTTCAGTAGATACGACTGTGAGTTTTTGTAAAACAGTTACACATCCATGTATGGTACTTTTCTCTTTATGCCTGAAATACCAATTTAACTAATGCAAGTCATCCCGCATATTCAAGAACTAATTTGCATTATACAGTGTTGGGAATAATCTGCTCTTACGTTGGTATGATTCAACATGCTATAATTGAAGGGTGAATTAAAAATAGTTTTTATTTATTTAGCATGTCAAGAAAGAACACCCCTTGTGGGATCCAATTTACGTGTCTCAAAATTTTCTCCCTCTAAATCACAAACAACCGACGAAGACCCAACACAGGACACAATTTACCTTCTCCCTCAGTGCAGAATGCGAAATCACGGGGGAAAAGGGAGGGTTCCCCCACCGACGATTTTATCTCAAAGGTTCCTCCCCACTGAAATTACCCATGGGGAGGATTCTTTCATTATAAAATAACGACGAAAATGTAGAACACATATATTACTGTGCATATTTTCATAAAAACATCAGAAATAATAGAATGACTGCCAGACCTTGAGCAACAAAGCAATGTAGTGGTAGCAACTCCGAACATGCAGCCTGTTTTTTCATATTTCACTCTGGCAAGTCGATTTAAAATTACATACACACTCGCCCGCAAGGCATTGCCTGAAATAAATAAACACTAGTAGTTAAGCTCTATGATCCTTCTCCCCTCCACCGTTTCTTTCTGATTTCGCACCCTGGCTCAGAGTATATAGACCAAGTTAAAAAGGATTGAAGAGAGAGTAATGGTTAGAAAAATATTCTTCGAGTAATTACGATCTCAAGAACATCATTCCACAATTGATACAAGAATTATCTTCCAGACGTCTCTAACGGAGACAGAGAACTGTGTTCTTGTAACTGCCCGCCTACAAGAGAGTAGTGAGAGATGGCAGTGTTCCCATTCCGCCAAGGTGGGTGTGTCTGTTTGGCAGCATGTCTCCTATTAATATATGATACTATCATCACAGTTCGAAGAACCCACTATTTAACAAATATTTATTTAGGAGGAGTAAACTTAGAGCCTCGTAGTTCTGAGAATAAGCAATAAAAGACTTTCTAGTCTATACGGACGATAAACTAATAACATTCCGCATACGTTCAGTGTTCGGCAAACGTATTTTTAAAATAGGATATCTGTAACGCTTTCTCTCATATACCAAAAATAAGTGTTCCAAATTCCACACAGCTTCTACACTCCCATTCCAGTAGTGGCCGTCATTCAGCAAATATTTATTCTGGTGAGTTGACTCATGTCCCGGTGGGGATCGAATCACGGACTTTACATTTACATCACAATACTGTCGAGTTTAAATAAACATGAAGGTATATTCTTAGATATTTAGTACATGTTGTATACAATAGCTTTCTAGATCGTTTCTCTCAATAGGTTAGCTATATGCCAACTTGAGCGAATGCCTCATATTCTTATTCTTCTGCCGCTTTTACCACATTTGATGGGGTCGCGAGTGCAAACCTCGAGGTGCATGTGGACTTGATATCTCTTATGATGGCCAGATGCTCTACCTGGCGCGTTTGTAGAGCTGACTTCATTAGTGCGTGTTTCTTTGAAGGATGGTAGTAAGTGTTGCGTGTACATGAAGATGAATGTTTTGTTTTTTTTGTTTTTGCTATTGGCTTTACGTCGCACCGACACAGATAGGTCTTATGGCGACGATGGGACAGGAGAGGGCTAGGACTGGAAAGGAAGCGGCCGTGGCCTTAATTAAGGTACAGCTCCAGCATTTGCCTGGTGTGAAGATGGGAAACTACGGAAAACCATCTTCAGGGCTGCCGACAGTGGGGTTCGAAGCCACTATCTCCCGAATACTGGATACTGGCCGCACTTAAGCGACTGCAGCTATCGAGCTCGGTAATGAATGTATTGCGACAAGCACAAACTCTCATTCCCCGAGTTAGAAGAATGAACCAAGCACAGTTAAAACCCTCTGACCCAGTAGAGAATCGAACAGCGTCCCGAAGGCATCGACACTGACCATTCAGCTAAGGAGCTGGACAACTGATGGGTTCGATTCCGCCTCAGTTCGGTGGTATTTAAAGGTGCTCAAATACGCCAGCCTTATGTCGGTAGATTTTTGGCACATAGTAGAATTCTTGCGGGACAAAATTCTGGCATCCCAGTGTCTCCGCCAACTGTATAAGATACATTTAACGTGAAGAGAACCTCAATTATTCCATGCTGCGAACAGTGTTCTCGATATACTACTTATCATGAATGAATGTCAATTTTATCTTGCGTTTCTTGACCTCTTTCGTGTTCGATGTTGTTATACATACAGGATGTCCCAGGAGGAATGGTCAATATTCTGGGATATGACAGGAACGATCACTTGAAGCAAAAAACTTCATATGTACAATTGCCCTATTTCGAATGGTTTACGAGATAGTACACATTTAATGTACGTTTGTTTTTGGCCTAGTGGTACGTACTTATGTGTCTTATCCACCCAACCTCTTTGACTTTTTGAAATGGGTACAAATTTTCCGCACGTAATGTTCGCCTTGACGTGTTCGTGGGACATTGATACGCGCAAAAAGTCGCCGTGTGCTGGTAGTGGGACTGCGCTGTACCATTCCATCAATGTGTTGCTGTTCCTGCGCAGGTTGCTGAAATACACCTTCAGAAGAAAAATGTAACTTATAAGAATACCTGTTACACGCAATGTGCTGAAAACTCTGGTAAACACTCTACGATCAGGAATTCGACGTTTCGGAAAGCGCCGACGGTATTTCTCGACAGCAGCAGGAGCATTACCATCGCAGAAGCCGTAAACATTCACAATATCTACATATTTTTCATTAGTGTAGACGTGTGGCATTTTAGCCAGCGCGTGTATAAACACAGCTAACCGAAGCTTCTCTCGGATACACTCTCAATCCCTCGCACTAGTTCACTCACAACACACCATGGACAACTGCGCGTTCAACGGGCTAGTTTAATGACAGAAAGATATCCCGGGCAAAAGAAGTTGAAAGCAACGAGGCAGGTTGAGCTAGAATAAAAACATCAAGGAGGTTGGGTGGGTAAGGCATATACGTGCGCGCCACTAGCCAAAACAACACATGCACATTAAATGTGTTCTATTTCAGAAACCATTCGGAATGATGGTAAAATAAACATGAAGGTATATTCTTAGATATTTAGTACATGTTGTATACAATAGCCTTCTAGATCGTTTCTCTCAATAGATTAGCTACATGCCAACTTAAATGATTAGTAATCGGGAGATAGTGGGTTCGAGCCCCACTGTCGGCAGCCCTGAAGATGGTTTTCCGTGGTTTCCCATTTTCACACCAGGCAAATGCCGGGGCTGTACCTCAATTAAGGCCATGGCCGCTTCCTTCTATTTCCTAGGCCTTTCCTATCCCATCGTCGCCGTAAGACATATCTGTGTCGGTGCGACGTAAAGCAAATAGAAAAAAAACTTAAATGATTGCCTCCTATTCTTATTCTTCTACTGCTTTAACCACACCTGATGGGGTTCAAATGCTCGTTCCTGTCATATTCCTGAACATTGAACATTCCTCCTGGGACACCGTGTATATGTCAGTTTAATGTTGGGTTAATATATCTACAGAAGTGCATTGGGATGTACATCATAAAAATTATAGATTTGTGGAACGTTCTTCTTTTTCATGATAAAATTTGGGGAGATATGCCGTACTCTGCTAGGCGTACTAACGAATCGAATTGTTATTTTTTTGCTAGTGGCTTTATGTCGCACCGACACCGATAGGTCTTTTGGCGACAATGGGATAGGAAATGCCTAGGAGTTGGAAGAAAGCGGCCGTGACCTTAATTAAGGTAGAGGCAAATACCTATAGGCCTGATATAAAATGGAAAACCACGGAAAATCATCTTCAGGGATGTCGACAGTGGGATTCAAACCCACTATCTCCCAAATGCAAGTTCACAGCCGCGTACCCCTGATCGCACGGCCAACTCGCCCAGTAATCGAACTGTTAGATTTTTCTTATTCTGCTCTGTATTTGTCTTGAGAATACTTGTTCTTAAATCTCATCACTAGGGAAAGGATTTTAAGGTGGAAAATATGGTGAGAAAAGGGGCGGGGGAAGGTTCTGAAAATACATACAAAAAGGTACAAAGAAGGTGTCGTTGAAATCGGAAAGCGCCGACGGTATTTCTCGACAGCAGCAGGAGCAGATTATTCAAAGCAGTTACATGAACTTTCTTGATCCCACTTACTGGGTTCTAATAATTAATAAACTTGTCATGTTGGATTACACACAACACGCAGATAAAAGTGTGTGTGGGGGGGGGGGAGGTGCCGATGCAAAAAAATAAAAGGGAAAAGGTGGTAAAATGTAGTAGTCTCGCAAAAACGGTGCAAGAAGTGCAAAAAATTGTTTATTCTGTTCCAATTCATGTCCCAAATACATGTATGAAAATAACTATACAGAGTGTAACAAAAATATACGGCACAAATTGCAGGACACATTCCTCACACGTAGACGAAGAAATTATGTTATATGAACATGGGTCTGAAAACGCTTTGTTTCCATGTAACACCTCATTTTCTCCAACTCATTAGTCATCAGAAAAATGCACTCTTTCTTGCGTCTGGTAACGGTGTCATTATCGTAGGCGCGCCGGCAGTGTTTTGTTTTGATTTACATGTTCCTGTTGCCATCCGACTTAGGTCATTGGTTGTTTACAGGTAAAATGGACTGTTCCAGTGATCAGTACGACCTTGGCAAGCATGTATCAAAGCTCACGGAGGGCATATTGAACATTTCCTGCGAGAAAGAGGTGCATGTGGTATGCTGGTATGTTCTTTTCTTGTGTTTCCCATGATTAATGAGTTGGAGACGATGAGGTGTAACATGAGAACAAATCGTTTCCGGGCCCATGTTCTCTTCGTCTATGTGTAAGGAATGTGTCCTGCAATTTGTGCCGTACATTTTTATTACACCCTGTATGTCTGGAAAAGTGCTGCACCTTACAATCCTTTCACTACTCATCACTGAATTAACGTTATGGTTAACAAAAATTTTGTTGGATTGTATTTTGTAGCTTTAAATACATTTTTATCCATTTCATGAAGGGTTTCCATCTACGAAAGATTATGGATAACCAACCGTATATGAGCTTACCGACAATTATCTCAAGTAAATGGTTAATTACAGGCATATTCAGCAGCGTGCATGCAATTATCTTATTAACTCCTATTATCTGTCATAACACTGAAACGACAACCTCCCAGGCTTCTCCCACATTATAAAGGGTTTCTACTCATTACCCCTATCCCTTCCCCTTCTTCTTTTCCTTCCGCTTTTTCTCACACCTGCAGGGTCGCGGGTGTGATGTGCGTCGCACATGTATTTGACCATGTTTTACGGCCGGATGCCCTTCCTGGCGCCAAAAATATATGGAGGGGGTGAGATCACTATTGCGTGTTTCTGTGGTGATTCGTAGTGCAGTATTGAACCCTTGAACTTACCATTCCATCGTTGGTCGGCCACGGCTGCTACAGTAGAACAATATAGAACTCTTAAATCATGGGTCGTTGCGGGAATAAATTCGGTCACGATCTTAACCAAACGATGGGGTTCAGAAGAGAGCCTAACTACTTGAAATGAGGAGCAAATATGTGCTTACTAACTTTTATTAAAATCGAAATGACACGACAACATCGTTATTTTAATATAAATCCTAGAGAGGAAAACATTATAAATTGTTTATTATTGAATGTTTCAAACGCAGTCACATTGCATAGCGTTGATTGATTTCTCACAACATCGAAGAGTTGCTTCGGAGAAATTAGTACATTAGTGGACAGCGAAACTGAAAAACTGAAAAAGGAAAGACCTGAAAACCGGGCACCTATTACTCCAAACGAGAACTGAGAATTAATCCACACGATCCGTGGAAAATCTGACTTTCAACAAGTAGAACGCCTGATTTCCTCTCAATTAAGGTTATCCACCAGTCGAATATCCTTTACGGATACGGAACACCCGCCGAATGGACCCTTAATCGAACCAAATTGACTATCAGTTGCTTTGGATAGGTTGCGAAATATTATGGGAAAGCATGGTGTTCACTACAAGTTAACAGCATCATTCACAATTGAAATAAAATTCCACCATGTATTTGTCATTCATGACACCCTTAAGTGATAAGGTAATCCCGATGCTAAATGTGCATCACCCAAACAGCTGTTCGGAAGGAACCAACAACAACATGATCCGCGAGGATCTTACGTTACGTCGTTCTAAAGGAACAAAACTGCGAAATGCAGGAAACACTTATTCATCACGCATTTAGAAGAAATGCCAAACACTGAAGTTAATTAAAAAGTAGTAAATCACTTGAAAAATATTATTACCAAACCGATTTTCAGGTTAGAAATGGTTATGTTACGCTTAATGAAATTACCAGTCCACATTGAAAAAATATTACAACTTTAAGGAATTTTTCCTTAAAAAAACAATGACTACCTTTACAGATCCGTCTACTTATTGTCTGTCCCAACACACTACCTATAAAATGATTACTTAATCGAATTCAACTACGAATAAAATGAACGTACGACAAAGATTGAAAATAAAAATAATATTACTGGCTGACGAATCGAAACCGCATTCGCAACTCAAGTCTCATACTATTACACTGAGTGTCAATATGCACACTATCAAAACGAAACGGACGTCAGAACGACAAAACAATTAAGTCCGTAAAATGAAATAACATATCGAAGTCATTACAACTCAACACGCATGGAGAATTACAGTAAAAATATTTAATCTCCATCAGGTCGATATCCAATATTTGGGCAACCCTCATTCACCGATAGCGGCCCCGTTATCTCAAGGAACACCCTTCAGCTGTTGGAGCTACGCACTAGTTGGCCTCATTGTCGATCTAACCCTCTTCATATTTCATATTTTACTGTAGAGGCTACCTTCGCCCAAGTCACTTCGCAAAACAAAAGAAACATCTAATCTGAGACTTGAGTATGTACAGCTGACATCCCAGACCTATCGTTGGGCTCACTTAAAATCTGTACATCCTATCGCTAATCTCTATGTACATGACACCTTCCAAATTCTATCGTCGGGCGTGAACTAGGACATCTCATCATCAGTAACTCCAAGGATAACATGTGACGTCCTAAATCTATTGTCGGGCGTCAAAATGGATCGTACTACGTATCCCCTAGCATATCAGGCGAACTAACAATTTCAAACCAACTCTGACATTTCAATACACATGGGACCGCGTCTCTTACTATTAAACGAATGCAAGTCGAAAAATGCAGTAAGTCTCCATCTCGTTACAATACGTGAACTCGAAAATAAATATACGTGACGAACAATTCTCCAACTCAAACACAATCTCAGCCTGTGCAATGAAGTTTTTAGGGAAGCAATGATAACTCCCAACACACGTCTACCATTTAGTGGATGTATTCAAAATAATAATCGTCACTACCGCATTTAGAAACTCTCAAATCGCCTACCGTCAATTCCAAATATTTATATCAATGACATATCCAGTGAAACGAAATTCAATACAACACCAACCATGTATTCGAAATGCTCTTTTATCCTTGAGGTCGCATTATCTTAATATTCATACGGGCTTTACGTAACTAGTCACTTGACTTTTACTACCAAGATTTTTAACCTTTTACTAGAGTCGTTTTCACTTGGGATCTTACTAGAAATCTACGATGCTTCACAGAGTAGTCGTCTCAAATTTCGGATTGGTAGCGGAATACTCTACAGCCTGTCACAATACAGTCTGTTTCACAAATACTTCCTCGGCAAACATAGCCTGTCTCAAACTCATTCTCCTCGCCTTATCCCAGCGGTATCACTTAAAATCCAGGCTTCATTTCATCTTCAATATTCCTATCCCTCTCATCTCCACATATATATAAATTCTTCGCTCTCAACCCGTTTTTCTTATATTTCCAAGACCCCTTTCATTTTTCAATCCTCTAGTGAAAACAACAACCATTATGAAATACACCTCTTTATTTTACTATTACTACGACTTTCGGACCTCGAGAATCCAAGAACACACCGCGACTTTCCGTATCACTGATATACACGATGTCCCAAAATTTTTATACTTCCCATGAATAAATATAACTCTATCGAATTTCACTGAAATATTCTAAGTGCCTGTGATCCTTGTAAAATATACAGGTTAAATGCACTTTTAACATAGACAAATTCCTTTATCCCGCGGTAGACATTATTATTATTATTATTATTATTATTATTATTATCGACAAACATTTCTGAATTCAACTGATATTTGAAATTAAGACACTCTTCACGACTATTTTACAATTATAGCTTTCCTAAATTTTCTCGCTTTGGACAATATCTCATAGAATATTAACACCAGATTTAAACGTCGCATTTTTACAGTTTCTTGACGTGAAATTTTCAAACTAAAATTTTCACACGCTGACCAAAATTATAACACTTTTCGCCTGATAATTACAAATATCAACCCGACAATCATCTTGAAAAGTATGTTGGGATAGAACAAAAAAAAATCTAACTACAACATAATACAAATATAGACAGACCTGCAAAATGGCGCCATCCTCAGTATTCTGGCTACATTGTCGCCAGATGACCTCGTGCCTTTAGCCGTACATTTGCACAACTAACATCATCATTTCCAACATATCACTCTTACAAACACTGCCTTTTCACACGATATAAAATTACAACACAAATCACGCACTTTCCTCGTTATAATGTGTATCATGAACTTCCCTCGTTCTGCAGTCAACTGCTACTGTCTGCTTTCGTCCCAGAGTTGTCTCTCTCTGTCACCCACAAACACACCAGGTGTTCAACAGATAACGAAATCAAAACTACTTTGACTAGCTTCCCAATTCTCTTACCACTTTTAAACACACATAAGGTGATACAGTAACATTTGCTGTGTACTTTAACAGACGCCTATACTTTCACAATTTGTCGGCAATAGTTCAGAAATTTTCTGTCACCTTCCCTTTCTAACCGACTGGGTGGACCTCAGCCACGAACATGTACTAAGTCGTTTGTAGATCAATCTGGTACAATTTTTGCTGACGACGGGCGTAAGCTACCGCCGCTTCAAAAACCAGATCGACACTGAAAAATATGCAATGGGGGGTTCCTTTTATAGTCTATAGGAGGGACGCTACACACACTACTAAGCTTGATTGCGTAATCTGCTAATTTCGCGTCCAATAGACCGATTATTATGAGACTTGTCCCAGAATTCCGGACAGACTTGTAATTATTTTCTATGTTAATCTCATAATTTTACCACACTCCCAACAGGTGAAATAAATTATTTTTGCCCGGACGTTTCGCGCGTTTTCTTCATCCCTTGACCTTGGCACGTGGAGCTAGTTCACTGATCTGACGCTGACTTGTACTTAGGCTTAACTGCATTTAGAATTTACCCCGGGGGCTCTGTCTTCACGTAGGGTTTAAGAATAATTTAAATTATTTATTTCTTTATTTACTGTATTGCCAAAATCCCTCGTTACGCAGAATTCCGTGAATTTAAAGAATTATCGGGCACTCGAAGTCCACCGAGGTGTCACGGTGTTTCACGAGCCTGCCGCGGGTGAGATCCTTCCCACGCGACATCGAGGCTCTTAGGAGAGCAACATGGCTGCTCTCAAAAATAAAAGTAGCTTGTTGATTTGAAATAAATATTGAGAAAATAAAAAAATATTTTTCTCATCGTGAAATTATATGTTCAGTATGTTGTCTGAATATGAAGAGGAGAGTGTTGGGACGGACACAAACACCCAATCCCCGAGCCAGAAGAATGAATCAGAAGAGATTAAAACCCCGACCGGCCGGGAATCGAATTCGGGACGCTCTGAACCGAAGGCTAGTACGCTGATCATTCAGACAACGAGTCTACCCTTATCTCTACCTCGTATTGGAATAATTATAAGTATACGCTGAAAATAAAACGGCATATTTGTAACTTTTTGATGAATACTAATAAATAAAATCATGACAGAATGTGTAAATAAAAATATTGTTAAAAAACTTTATAAAATTATTAAACATAATGAACCGAAATGTCCGTAGTATGAGCGCCAGAGTTCACCAGAATGGATCCCTCGAATTTTGATAGAGCATGATAAACTTTATATCCTAGGGCGTTTACATAATGCTGCGTACTGGTACATCTGCTGCAGGCCTTACCTAACCTCCTGAAAACGACTAAATAGGTAGGAACTGCACCTAGGTTCATCAATAACTCCACTGATTCTAAAATAGCTAACTATATTCTTAACAAAATCCGTGCATGAGCACCTCATCAACACACAGCATTATACATATAATACACACATAAAATATGGCTGGATGACTCCATATTTACAACAACAACAATAATGAAAACCGTGGGAAAACGAAAGCGAGAACTAAGCTACCATTTGTAGATAGTCCGATGAACAATGTACATGTATGAAGATAAATACCCTTCACTGTCTCCATATAAATTCGACTGACCGATTCTCATAATCGGCAGTTATCACATCACACAGATACTGTACCTTGTAATACTGTGTTCACATATTTTAACACTTGTTGTAAAGATATATACACACATCTGTCGATCCTCAACATAAATTATGGAAAGTCCGAGATAGCTTTCACCAACATATAATGCCAGACCTCCACAAGTACTACAATACTTAATGCATACACCCTCCACAATTTGTTGATCAGCCACTTTCTACGAACATAACAAGACTACGTTCCATGAACGTTTGATGTCCACTCCATTGCAGCCGTGTTACTCGAATACCGTATATCCAGCACTACTTCCTACTCGTACAGTGCGTCAGTTGTCCTTCTTGTCCGTACCGAGTGGTTCTCTTATACAGTGTCACTGGTTGTAGTTGTCTTCCTTCTCGTTCCTTTACAATGTCACAGGTTGCCGCCGTATGATCAACCTTTATAGACATCAACATCCCCCCTCCTCTCAGATGATACGTCTGGATTGGTGCTTGCCAGCCAATCATGAGTGAATCTCTTGTCAAGACCATGCCCTGAACTTCTCCTTGCTCCCAAGAGATAAACAAACTCTGGGGTTTATTACATGAGTCAACGAACTTCCCTAATACAGCAACAAGCTCATCTCATCAGGCTGGGATATATACATGACTCATGGAATTTTCCGACACAAGTACATCACAACAAACACTGGGGTAGCCACGTGACTCATCCAAATTACCATAGTTATTAAAGCAATGTTTTCCCACTCGTGCAAAACAAATTACTCATACCTACATATGTGGATATCTTCCAGCTTACAAATATAAATGGCAAAATATACAAATGAAATACTGATAATAATAATAATAATAATAAAAATAATAATTTCTCTAACTTCTACATATAATTCGCGGGTGTGATGTATGTACTATCACACACTAGAAAAGTTCCGCGTCTGCTTTCTAATATGTGAAATAGCTACACTAATAATTCCACCTTCTTTAAAGCAGGCATAGTGTGGATATGGAACAGAGAATGTAAAGTTGTAAAATCCATTGTACCTGTAGTTTCAAGGTCTTAGTTATTTGTTCCTGTTGCACGATAATGCCAAAGCATTTTAATCATCAAAAAACTTATTTCCTTAACACTGTGATTTATCTATATTTCACCCTCTGGAGAAATCACTAAAACGAAAGCATTAAAAAACAAAGAATGAGTAAAGGAGGGAATGAAATACGCTTTCTCACACTTCAAACGCACTCACTGTACGACATCAACAGCCACACGTGGCTCCGTGAATTCTAGCGCGTGGTGTCAAGTTGCTTCAGATTCTAGGACGAAAAGAATACAGTTAAATAAGGACAACTTTGTAATTGACACCAAAAATAGATTTTCAGCCCTGAGGGAAGTAAGCGATACGCAAGGACTTATCCGTATGGGAAGCAGTCAAACGTATAGCGCAAAATCCGTTACGAGAAGCGACAAAGTTAGGCCTAAAATCCCACACAGAACACCGGCAAAAGTGTCGAACATTCTTATATTTGGTGATAGCCAGGCGAGGGAAATTGCGGAGAAAATGAACAATGAAGATATTGCAGCATCAGCCGTCATCTATCCTGGGGCCCCAATCGAGAAGGTATTGGAAAACACCGAACAGGCAGCAAGAAATCTCGGAAGTCGTGATGCAGTAGTGATCATCGGCGGGACGAACGACGTAGCTCACAACGACGCTAAGAATGTCATTTCTCAACTTAAATGTACACTAGGTAAGCTGACTCACACTAACATCTTTGTAGTGAACGTGCCCCACAGGCATGATTTGATTAGAGACTCGTGTGCGGACAAATTTAATACAGAATGATTAAAATTTGTAAACATTTTCGTAATACACAGGTAACTGATAGCAGCAGTTTCGAGAGACACTGTTACACAAAGCATGGCCTTCATCTAAACAATTCAGGTAAACGTAAGATAGCAAATATTGTTCTAGATTTTATTAATTTTAAGATATGTACTGTAAAAAAGGCAACTCTCTTGAGTTATACTACTGACCAGCAAAACTAGTAGAAAGAGCCAGCGGTACTTCAAGTTGGCTCAGTCGACTAGAAAATGAAACTCAGAAAAGTAAGGAACTTCAAGTTATCCAATTGCAACAGTCAAGTTTTAGGGAGGAAGGGGGTATGAGATTGCTCTTGGTAAACTGTCAGAGTGTAGTAAATAAACAATTAAAATTCGGTACATCAATGGAATCTTATGAGACTGATGTGGTGATAGGAGTGGAATCGTGGTTGAGAGAAGGGGTGGGTAATAGAGAAGTATTTCCAGAAGGGTACACAGTCTATCGTAGAGACCGAGGAGATAAAATGGGAGAGGGGTGTTCATTCTGGTGAAGGAAACTTATTGTTCACATGAATGGTTTACCGATGAAAGGGATGAAATATTTAGGGATAAAATTAGTTTGTGATAATATGAAGGAGGTGGGAATTATAGGAACATGCAGGCCTGGAAGAGAGGAAAGAGACATGGAAATATTTGAGAAAATAATAGATTATACTGATAAAAACAATAATAATGATATGGTAATAATTGGGGGAGATCTAAACTTGCCTGAAATGGAATGGAATGGAGCTGCAAGTGAAGCCCATGAACAGAAACTGGCAAGTAACTTACAGTAATTTGGGAGGGAGGATTTACACAGGTAGTACAAGAACCGACTCGTCTCAATAACTTACTAGATGTGTTCTTGGTTAAACCATGGGAAATGGCTGATAAAACTGAGGTAATTTAAGGAATAGGTGACCATAAGGCTGTAATAATGGATGTAGGACTGGTACCAAAAAGGCTTAATAAGAGGGTCACACAAGGCAAGAAATTGTACAGAAAAACTAAAGTTGATGAATTTGGGACTTTCCTTAAATCACAATTCAGTTGTTGGATAAGTGAAGGGAGTAATGTGGATACACTTTGGGCTAAATTCAAAGGAATCGTGTGGGAATGAGAGAAGAGATTTGTACCTGTTAAGAAGGGTAAAATGACCTCAGACCCTGTTTATTATACAAGGGAAATAAGAAAAAAAAAAAGAAAATGTAGAATAGCAAACAGGAAAATCAAAGAAGGTAGGGAAAGTAGAGAAAGTAGAAAACAGCTAATGAGGGAACTGAATAGAGTGAAATAGGAAGCAAAAGAGAATTATATGAATGGAATTCTTCAAGAGCGTAATGACCACAAAGGGAAATGGAAAAGCTGTATTCTTATATCAGGAATCAAAAAGGAAAAGGAATCCAAATTCCTACAATGTTGGGAGAAGGGGGTGAACACTATTTAACAGAAACTGAGAAAGCAAACATATTTAGTAGGGAATTCCGAGATTCAGTAGATGATTGTCAGGAGTTGGAAACCGAAACAGAAGATAGAGAGGGAGAGACACAGAGGGAAACAATAAGCTTCTCATTCACAAATGAAGATATTTTCAGAGAAATCCAACTGCTTCAGCAAGGAAAAGCAGCAGGAAGTGATCAAATTACTGGGGAGGTGTTAAAGACAATGGGGAGGTACATAGTGCCTTATTTAAAATTTATATTTGACTATGTCATAAATAATAGTGTAATACCAAAGGAATGGAAGGAATCTCTAATAATACCAATTTATAAAGGAAAGGGTGATAAAAGGAAACCAGAGAACTACAGACCAATCAGCCTGACCAGTATAATTTGTAAAATACTGGAGAGCTTAATATCAAAGTACATCAGAGGAATATGTGATGATAAAAATTGGTTCATGAGGAGCCAGTATGGATTTAGAAAGAATTTTTTTTTTTGTGAGGCACAACTGGTGGGATTTCATCAGGATATATCAGATCAATTAGATTCAGGAGGCCAGTAAGATTGCATAGCCATAGATCTTTCCAAAGCCTTTGATAGAGTGGAACATGGAATATTATTAAAGAAATTGGAGGGAATAGGATTGGACGTAAGGGTTACACGTTGGATAAAAACATTTCTAAATTCAAGGGTTCAGAAAGTCAAAGTAGGAAATAATGTATCGCAGGAAGAGAAAGCTTGTAAGGAAATTGCACAGGGTAGTATAATCGGTCCGTTACTTTTCTTAATATACGTAAATGATTTAGGGAGTAATATAACATCAAAAATAAGATTGTATGCAGATGACATAATTGTTTATAGGGAAATAAATAACATTGAGGATTGTTCAGAATTACAAATGGACCTTGAGAGTATCCAACAATGGGTTGAAGAGAATAACATGAAGGTTAATGGAGGCAAATCAACTGTTACAACATTTACAAACAAGAGTTTTAAAACTGAATTTGAATATACTTTGGATGAGGTAGTTATCCCAAAAAATGGTAAGTGCAAATACTTAGGTGTTAGATTTGAAAGTAATTTGCACTGGAAGGGTCATGTGGATGACATTGTTGGGAAAGCATACAGATCATTACATGTCATAATGAGGGTACTTAAAGGATGCAACAAAGAATTAAAAGAGAAAAGTTACTTAAGTATGGTTCGTCCATTATTGGAGTATGCAAACAGTGTTTGGGATCCTCACCAAGAATACCTAATAAAATAAATAGATAGTGTGCATAGGAAAGCAGCAAGATTTGTAACAAGGGATTTCAGGAGACAGAGTAGTGTATCAGAAATGTTAAAGGAACTTGGGTGGAAAACTTTAAGTAAGAGAAGGGCGAAAACTAGACTTATAGGATTATATAGAGCCTATACAGAAGAAGCAGCATGGGGATATATCCGTGAGAGGCTTCAGTTGGAAAATAATTATATCGGCAGGACTGACCACAAGTATAAAATTAGAAGGAATTTTAGCAGAAGTGATTGGGGTAAATTTTCATTCATTGGGAAGGGCGTGAAGGAGTGGAACAGTTTACCAGGGGTAGTGTTTGATCCTTTTCCAAAATCTGTACAGATATTCAAGAAGAGAATAAACAGGAACAGAGAAAATAAATGAAATATTAGAGGGCATTCGTCCAGTGCAGGTTAATGTAAATAAAAAATGTGTGTGAATAAATTAATTCCATCCCCTGGTCTAAGGAGTTTGGACAGCCAAAGTAGGGGACTGCCTGTAGGGGTGAAGTACAGTGGGGACTTCGAGGGGCCTGGGATCGCTACGGTAGCTGTGAAGGCACTTCAGGAACCCTGAAAAGTGGTGGCAAGAGGGGCTCTGGTTAAGACGCAACAGGTCGTTATGCTACTTAGGTTCCAGAATGGGTAAAACAATAATAATAATAATAATAATAATAATAATAATAATAATAATAATAATAATAATAATAATAATAATAATAATAATAATAATAATAAGTAAATAAATGCAATGTAAATTTCAATCTTATACCAGTTGTATAGTATCATTTGAAGTAATTCCACATACTGTATATCAGTTGACTATATTTGTAAGTAGTACAGGAGATAATATAAGTAGAATTTTGTAAACAGTATAAATTTATTAAGGATGAGCTGAGTGTTTAATAGAAAAAAATGTTAGCGTAAATTGTATAATGTATTATAGGAAAATTTTCTTCCTGTTAATTTAATATTTAGTGCTTGACAATAATGTATTGTAGTGTACCATTTGACACCGAGGTAGACACCTCATTTGCAAATAAAGAGATTTTGATTTGATTTTGATCATCTGAAGACGATAAATGCAGTCGGTTAATTCTGTATCTTATATCACCACAGTAACAGCCCTGAGATAATTCCAATGCAAAGAAGCCGGCATAGGCCTACACCAGTGTCTCTAAAACGTAAAATGTTTTAAACATCCGTACATAAGTTGTGGTAGGGGAGGACGAACAAGCCTTTTTGTCACACATCCTGTAGCCAGTGTCGCGTCGTACGCCTGACAGGTAGTGATAAAGTAGGAGGAGCTGCATCGGTTAAGCACATCATTCCTATGAATGGAGCCGTTCTCTGCCTACTCCGGAGCCAGCTAGAGGAAGTCCTCAAAGTTAAGAGCAACGACCATAAAAGAGAACTGGCAGCAATGAAGCATTCACGATCAGATACACTCACAATTTCCATGGGTAGCATATATGCGGCCAGAACCTTACTTCTCAGACCCTTCGCTTGACTTACATGTTAATTATACGGCATTTTGCAACAAATTTTGCATATTGAGTGGATTTCACATTTTGGCATAACTTAAAAACGCATTGAAATGGAAGAATGATTATGAAATATGAAAGGACAGAAGTTCTAGCTTATGACTGTTACTGCAAAGAAACATCTCCACCCTTATCTATCAGCGATCCCTGATTGACAACAATCAGCGCTGTACAAAGCACTATCACGTTAATTGCGTGCGTTTAAGGACCACGGACTCGGGAGATCCCTGAGTAATAATCGTACATTCGGCTATCCAGGAACTGGTTTTATTGTGACCTCTTATTTTCACTCCAGGCAAAGGTTATGTTGCCTTTCTTAAGGGAACGACCACCTCCTAATTCTCTACCCATCTCAATCAAAACCCCTCTCCACAGAAAACCTCTGACTGGAGAAAGTTCGCGCTGCTTAGACCACCGCAGAGCTGTCTTCTTGTACTAACAGTTTTTTTTAATACCGGTATTCTCTGAATTATTTAAAATAAAGTTCTGGTTTTATTCTACATATGCTGTTAAGCCCCAACCCAAAGTCTAGTTGGATCCTCACCAGATTTATCTTCAGCTGCCAAAAATAACTTGAGGTGGTGTAGTATGGAAATAATCAGGTAGTTTTCCATTGTTTTCCTCGCCGAACCGTCTCTGTGTGCGTGTGTGTATGTTTCTTTTGTTACACATCGGTCTGCCAAACCCACTGAAATGCACACATCAACCAAAATTATGAGAAACACTTTCACACCATTCGTCATGGGGGCAGGTTGCATTGAGAATGGTCTTACTAACTAAACACCAAGGAAAGAGGCAGGCCAATGAAAGTAACAAACTTGTTCCAGTCCATACCAGAAGACATAATGCACAGTGCACAATGTGTCTTGCTAGAAATGGATTTGGGAAGTTCCTGTGTAGAGGGATAAGGGATCCTTACGATACAGTTCTTATTAAGATTTTTTGGATGTGGCCCGTGGTACAATTATTTCAATTTGCAGTGGATTCCTTAGTCATTGGAATTTTGGAAGTAACTAGAAACAGGCACAATGCGCACAAAACTTTGAAAAATATTAAATTAAATTTTCCAAATTATTAAAATATGAAATAAATAAAAATAAATTATTTTTAATAGTAAAATATCCTTTTCCCTAAACCGTTTAGAACCGTTTGATATCATCACTAGTATGAAAGCCTGTCTTCAACAGCCGAAATGACTATGAGAAAGGTAATTTAAAAATTTGAAATGAATATTTTAATGTGTCTAAAAGTAAAACTTACACAGGGTCGACAGTCAGTTGTTATTTTATTTTATGAAATACTTCCTCTCATGCAGAGGCTGCCTTGCGACAAAGTATACTTTTACATTTATTTTTAGAAGAGAAATAGATATACTGTACTTGAGAAATGTTGAAGGTAGCCTAATTGTAACAGTGATTTCTTAGAATTATCAGTGAGCCCCTTAGGGCTATGATGGCAATCTCCTGTAACGTTGTAACTGGCAGAGACATCTACTACAGTAGGCGATTTTAATGTTGCTACTTGCACAAAAATAACAATCTCACCTCACTGAATGAGGGACATTTTATTGAGAAAGAACCAAATGTACGGTGTTCCATCTCGCCCGAGTCATATTTCTACCATGGAAATGCCTTCAACGAAACAATGACCATCAACATTTGTTAGATGTCACTCTACAAACTCAGTGGTAAGAGTTCTATCTCTTGGTAACAGAATGAGATAATGTCTTTGCATACGCCAGAATGGTGAAGATCCATTCACTTCAGTGATAGACGGTACATTTTTTGTACCAATTTCAGCCTTAAAAACGTTCTCGTATTCTTAGTACGACAACACTCAGAGCACGGCTGACTTTATGCGCCACTCTAGTTAGCTCAGCGTAGATCTAGTCGGCAGTACTCAGAGATCTGAAGTTTGAATTCGCGCCGATAGATCAATCAATAACTTGTGGCAGTTTCAACTGTTCTCTTTCGTTTTACTCCGCCGTGTCGTAGGCTTAGCCTAAAACGGAACGTCGAAATCAACGAGCAAGCAGCCAGATGCCGTCAAATTAAAATGCTTGCACGCGGTAGCTGACGTCATATGATTATTATTATTATTATTATTATTATTATTATTATTATTATTATTATTATTATTATTATTATTATTATTATACACTTTGCTTTACGTCGCACCGACACAGATATGTCTTACGGCGACGATGGGATAGGAAAGGCCTAGGAGTTAGGAGTTGGAAGGAAGCGGCCGTGGCCTTAATTAAGGTACAGCCCCGGCATTTGCCTGGTGTGAAAATGGGAAACCACGGAAAACCATCTTCAAGACTGCCGGCAGTGGGGCTCGAACCCACTATCTCCCGATTACTGGATACTGGCCGCACTTAAGCAACAGTTGCAAAGCAGTTTAGGTCTAATCGGACTGCCAATTCGGTAACAGAAAAATAATATTCAGCTATCAACAAGGGAGTTGTCTACGCGTTTCAAGTCACGTAACTGCGAGCTTGCAGTCAGGAGATAGTGGGTTTGAATCCCACCGTCGTCAGCCATGAAGATGGCTTTCCGTGATTCCCGTTTTCAAACCAGGCAAATACTGAGTCTGTACCTTAATTAAGGCAATGGTCGCTTTTTTCATAGTCTTGATAATTTCCATCGTCGCAAAAAGAGCTAACTGAGTGGTTGCGACTTTAAAACACACACAAGAAAAATTCAGCTATTCATTGTATTCTGACGTTTAATATGATTGCTGAGTAAAGCAGGATGTTTATTATTGTTCCCGAAATAAATCTTGTTTTACAGTAGCCTATCATTAGTCATGGACGAACAGAATTCCTCATTTTATATACATCCGCTACCGTAGAAAAATGGCATTCCACAAGGGCTAAACATAGGCCCTACAGTATTTCATATTGCCTCAGGTATGGACAATTAGGGATAAATCCTGAGGTAAACAAGAAGCTGGGCTCTAATGAGCGCCTCGTTCCGGCTGAGGTTGGAAGCATGCCTATGCAGTGATGTGACGTCCTTAGCGAGCCCCTAGCACACAAATAAACACGACCATCCTCTGCCGTCCTGCTTGGAAACAGCACAGTGTGGCTGGGTCATGGCCAGCAAGTATACACTTCGCACTACTTCCTACTATGCGTTCAGAGGATGAATCTAACTACTGAGGTTATCCCAAGGACACTCCTTCCTTCCCTCCCCAGAGGGAAACAGATTCTACATAAAAGCAAGCTTGTCACATTATCGGTTTCCATTTGAAATCCGTTTTGCCCAAACATGTTAAAAGAAACTCTGGTACAGTAAACTCCAGATTATTCCGCCTAATAAAAGGAAGACATACAGGAAACATCGAAAAACAAAATAATACAATTCAAATGAAAATTGAAATTCACTTCATCTGTACACAGTGTACCGGTCATGGTAACTTCTTCTACATTTCTTTGGGATCAAGCACTGTAGAAGTGTGACATCTGACTTTAGATGGTAACTTCCTCTACTCATTTATTTGGGATGAATCACTGCAGAAGTGACTCTTCATATGTAGTCGTTATTAAACTTTTCTTTGAAGGTCCACCACAATCACTGTTCCGCACAAAATCCTCCAGTGTTCCTTAAAATTGCGGACGGTTAGTGTTCCTACTCGATTAATCTCCCTTCTCGAATTTTTTCTTTTATAACTTCTAAAATATAACCATGTTTTGACTTGCTCTTGTCCGTACCTTCTAAACTGTCTTTATAGCAAAAACAGTTTATTTTTTTTTTACAGTTTCCTGCCTTGAGGAGATAAAACTGGAGACCATAGAGAATGATTAACAACATAAAAGTCCCATTTTAGATATTCGAAGAAACGCTAGAGCGATACGGTATGAAATAGCGTGTGGCTTTTAGTCCCGGGAGTGTCCGAGGACATGTTTGGCTCGCCAGGTGCAGGTCTTTTGATTTGACTCCCTAGGCGACCTGCGCGCCGTGATGAGGATGATGAAGACGACACATAAACCCAGCCCCCATGCCAGTGGAATTAACCAATGATGGTTAAAATGCCCGAACCTGCCGGGAATCGAATCCGGGACCCCTGTGACCAAAGGCCAGCAAGCTAACCATTTAGCCATGGAGCTGGACACCGATACGGTAACAATAGGTTATGTTTTTATTGGATTTACATTCTACTAACTACCTTTACGGTTTTCGGAGAAGTCGAGGTGCCGGATCTACTGGCTCGAGGCTAGCCTATGTGAGCACTTTCAAATACCACCTGCCTGAGATGGTACAGAACCTGCTAACTTGGGAAAGGTCAGAGCCTCTGCAGTCTGCGCTACTCAAGTAGCTGCTAGTATTTAATAGAACTAACAAGTCCGGCTCCATGGCTAAATGGTTAGCGTGCTGGCCTTTGGCCACAGGAGTCCCGGGTTCGATTCCCGGCAGGGTCGGGAATTTCAACCTTAATTGGTTAATTTCGCTGGCACGGGGGCTGGGTGTATGTGTCGTCTTCATCATCATTTTCATCCTCATCACGACGCGCAGGTCACCTACGGGTGTCAAATAAAAAGACCTGCATCTGGCGAGCCGAACTTGTCCGCGGACACTCCCGGCACCAAAAGCCATACGCCATTTCATTTCAGAACTTTTTTTTTTTTTTTTGCTAGGGGCTTTACGTCGCACCGACACAGATAGGTCTTATGGCGACGATGGGATAGGAAGGGCCTAGGAGTTGGATGGAAGCGGCCGTGGCCTTAATTAAGGTGCAGCCCCAGCATTTGCCTGAAGTGAAAATGGGAAACCACGGAAAACCATTTTCAGAACTGCCGATAGTGGGATTCGAACCTACTATCTCCCGGATGCAAGCTCACAGCCGCGCGCCTCTACACGCACGGCCAACTCGCCCGGTCATTTCAGAACTAACAAATAGAATTGGCAGGATTTTCCGTCAAGACAACGCAAGGGCTCTCACGTCTGTGGTCACCCGCAGGAATTTCAACAATATTTTATGAGGAATGGATGTGGATTACCTTTTTTGACCGTATATTATGAGTAGCTGAGGACATCCAGGTATTTAAAATCTGGTTGTAGGCACCCTAAATAGACACTAAAAACGTTAAAATAAGCGCTGTGAAAATGTACATAAATTTGTATTACTGCTTAACTATTTAACATTTAAATTACCTCATGAACAATGTTACGATATGATATAATCCAGGCTATTTGATAGCATAATTCCGAATCTTTAAGTACTGCGATTTAAAAAGTGTTTTGCTCTATTTGGGTCCGACTCGTTGGATGAACGGTCAGCGTACTGGCCCTTGGTTCAGAGAGTCCCGCGTTCGATTCCCGGCCGGTTCAGAGATTTTAACCTTCAATGGTTAATTCCAGTGCCCCGAGGGCTGGGTGTTTGTGCTGTCTCCAACATCCCTGCAACTCACACACCACGCATAACACTATCCTCCACCACAATAATACGCAGTTACCTACACATGAGAGATGCCGCCCACCCTCATCGGAGGGTCTGCCTTACAAGGGATGCACTCGGCTAGAAACAACCACACGAACTTAAAAAACTCTGTTTGGAAGGTCCACTTTGCAAATGATTTCAATTCTGTGAATATAGAATGTAACTGTACTCAAACAGCTAGCTCTCCGGCAATAATACAGTTGACAACTCTGCATTTTTCAAGGTTTGCAGGTGTAACTTTATGACTCATTTCAGTCAGGTTATTTCTAAATTGAGAAAATATTCTCTCAACCTCAGAGGATGTAATCGGGCAATAGCTAAACGAGGCCTTTTCCACCGGTAACAGCTCTAATGTCGTGGATGAAGGAATTCCACAGAAGACAGTCATCATTTATTTGTTTTCCTTTTTCCAACCAAGGTTACCTTCGCAAGAAACATCTTAATTTGGACGTGAAGGCTTTGTCCGTATCTTCAGAAGTTTCATCCAGGCAGATATCTGTATACCGTCTGCTGCCTGTTCCGACAATCGTAAGTGGCTTGTCACAACTCCGCTGACGTATGCGATCCATAGTCGAAGTAACAAAAATTAGAAAATTACGCTTAAGGCACTTGAATAGTTATTTATAACAATATAGGCTCTGACGGTCAAAACAGACATCTATAAGCGCTAACAAATGCATTTTATTCGTTATAATTTGACAAAAATTGATTTTAAATTTACAGGTTCAGTAGTTAAAGAAACAAACAGTCATTTTCGGAAATATCCTCAGGTTAACAGAGGGGTACTTTCTGACTAACTATGTAGCGAAGTACGTAGGTTAGGTAATTGTATTCTAAATTCAAAATATTGTTTAAAAAATCTCATTTTTGAAACTTACTAGCAAGTTTAGAAAACAGCTTCTCTTATTGTAGAGCAGTCAATTATAGTAAAATTGTTTCATAGTAATCCAATCCTTACTCAGCATGTCACTAATAACACCCAACTCAATATTTTAAAAAATGTAAGTGCCCTTCTCTCTTATTTTAACCGTCATTGGGGAATCAGTTGACGCAATCATCTGGAGAGCGAGGATTCGGGTTCCAGTCCCTAAAGTAATTATATTTTAAGCTTGTTCGTCTTATAACAAGAATTTGCTTTTCACTGAAAATATTCATTTTTATTTTTACAAAATTAAGGAAAGAACGAGAATTGTGAATAACGAATTAGACTTTACGAAACATGGAAATATGAAAATAAAATCTCTCCTTTCTTGAGATGAGGTTATCAAAGGATTATGTTATTCGCTAATTCCTGCAACAGGAACAAGGACGAAGGGGCCATTTTCTTGTTGGCGCCATGCCTATGTTGCAGACAGAGGCAGACGTCTGCCGGAGTCAATGGTTATTGTGTCCGAACAATGCTCCGCTATCTTCAGAGCTAATTACGGATAAACATTCCCAGCAGACAGAATGATATATCCGACATTAACAATCTCCCAAGATACAACAGCTCTTGTCATTTATGTCTCCTGCCACATTTAACATTCTTTCTCAGTCTTAGAAAAAAAAGCATTCTGGTTTTCCGAATTTATTTCGTATGAAGACAAAAGATTTTAAAAATTTGTTTGTTTCTGAAACGTTTCGAAAGTACTCCCGCTCTCTTCAAAATGTACAAGTTTCTGTTACTATTATTCTAGCCTTCGCACCACCATCGACTAACTCGCGTACCGGTAACATAGAAGTCTCTCGTTCGAATAGCCGGCTGGGTTTCCGGCTCTGAAATTTAAAACTGGTATGAGGTTTTGGAATGCGGTTAATCATGCTGAAGTCAACCCCGTGGTCTAGGTGTGGTAAAAATGAAATGGCGTATGGCTTTTAGTGCCGGGAGTGTCCGAGGACAAGTTCGGCTCGCCAGATGCAGGTGTTTTGATTTGACGGCCGTAAGCGATCTGCACGTCGTGATGAGGATGATAAAAACGGCACATACATCCAGCCCTCGTGCCAGGGGAATTAACCAATCATGGTTAAATTTCCCAACCTGCCGGGAATCGAACCCGGGACCCCTGTGACCAAAGGCCAACACGCTAACCATTTAGCCATGGAGCCGGACGTCTAGGTGTAGTGAACGTACCTCTTATCTAGATATCCTGGTTCGATTCCCAGCAAGGTCAGGGATTTTTATATGAATCCGAGGGCTGGTTCGAAGTCCGCACAGATTACGTGAGAACAAATTAAGAAACATCTGATGGTGAGAGAAAGGCCCAAGTCTAGAAAGCCAAGAATAACGGCCGAGGTGATTCTCCACGTTGACCACGCGTCACCTCTTAATTTGCAGCCATTCCGACTGAACAGCAGTCATTTGGTAAGCCAAGGGTCGTTAGGGTTGTAGCGCCAGGAATATTTAAACCCAGATAAATTGTTATTATTATTATTATTATTATTATTATTATTATTATTATTATTATTATTATTCGACTCCATGGCTGACTGGTCAGGGGTCGTGACCTTCGGACATAGGGGTCCTGGTTTCAATCCCCAGTCCGGTTTTGATATTTTAATCTTGAACGATTAATTCTCGTAACTCAGCAAAGGTCGCCCAATCTCGTCGGAGGTCTTCCTTACAAGGGCTGTACTAGGCTACTACTACTACTACTACTACTAATACTACTACTACTACTACTACTACTACTAATAATAATAATAATAATAATAATAATAATAATAATAATAATAAAATCAAACATTGTGCTGGGGTCAGCTTTCCGTATGCTAGTCTTCCACTTCACCCTGTTGATGACATTCTGCGAGCATTTGTATTGCCGCATGTCCTAGGCAACGATATCCATCTACTGTAACTCATTCTGGGTGTCCCTCTGAATCTCCGACCGGCACGGTAGGGCCATGTTTCCGATGTAAACACAAGGTTCACTTCGAACATGTCCGACTCGTTGGCTGAATGGTCAGCGTACTGGCCTTCGGTTCAGATGGTCCCGGGTTCGATTCCCGGTCGGGTCGGGGATTTTAACCTTCATTGGTTAATTCCAATGGCCCGGGGGCTGGGTGTTTGTGCTGTCCCCAACATCCCTGCAACTCACACATTACACTATCCTCCACCACAATAACACGCAGTTATCTACACATGGCAGATGCAGCCCACCCTCATCGGAGGGTCTGCCTACAAGGGCTGCACTCGGCTAGAAATTGCCACACGAAATTATTATTACTTCGAGCATGCCCAAACCAGCGCAGTCTACTGATGACGCGCAGGTAGGCGGGTGCACTATGGCCGCCCCAATCAGTTTTCACTATATTTTCTTTCCCGCTCGAAGCAGGAAGCGGGAAGCGGTGCACTATGGCCGTACCCTAAGGCAACAATGCCTCTCGCATACAGTACCCGTTGCGTATTCTATCGCTCCTTGTAACGCCGCACATCCACCTCAGGCCTCAGCGTCTTCATTTTAGTCGTTTTGACTGTGTTATGGTCCAGGTCTCACCGCGATAGGTCAAGACTGATCGAATTATGGTCTTGTATACAGTCCTTTCACCTTGACAGGCATTCTTTCGTCACATACAGCAGCGGCCAATAGGGAACATGCATGATCCGGGGTTTTAATTAAAAATATGCTAATCTGATTCAAAATTGCATGCAGAATTCAAAAATGTGATCAGAATGTACAAATAATAACTCCAAACATGATAAAAATCTACGAAAATGTCACGTCACGCAAGTACGCGATCTCATTGGCCTGACGTCATCGTACAGGTTGACTGAATTAGCAGACGAAATAACACATAGTGTGCTGTGAGAAGCAGGATACACATCGCGTATTTCTACTTTACGTTAGTGTCTAGTATGGTTAAATTCGAGGTCTATACATTGGATAATAATCTGAGTGGTATATTTTAGACTTAAAATGAATCCTGCGCAGACAGTGAGGCAGAAAACTTATAAATGGTGTAGAGTTCCGATGTGCAATAGCACATCGCATACCATGCCAAACAAATTGTTTATAAACGTTCCAAAGACGCTAAAACTAGGGAGAAATGGATTTTGGCGAGCCGGAGAAATGCTGGTGATATATCGGAAAAGTCTACAGTTTATTTTTTTGAAGATTTTAACGTAAGATGAATTTGTTTGAATTTTCAAATCACTTTTCCATGTCAGCTGTTCTAGTGGCAAAACTTTAAATTTTAATGTATGATGCTTTATTTAAATGCTTCAATTACATCTTGGAATATGAAAGTAATAAACAGTGCATTAAATAATGCTGATTATTAAAGTATTCTCCAAACCTAACCTATGTTTTGGGTGATCCATGTCAAGATAATAAACCAAAGGGGTTATGAACCATTTTGACAGCTCTAATTC